>NC_091432.1:59193574-59837824 GCF_964237555.1 Oryctolagus cuniculus
GAAGCTTCTCAGCCTGATGTAAAGTGAGGCAAAGGACAAATGGGAGAAAATATTTGCAAACTATGCAATTGATAAAATGTTAATATCCAGAATCTATAAAGAGTTCAAGAAATTCAGTAACAATAAAACAAACAATCCAGTTAAGAAATGGGCAAAGGGCTTGAATAGGCATTTTTCAAGAGAGGAAATTCAAATGGCCAACAGGCACTTTAAAAAATGCTCAGGATCGCTAATCATCAGGGAAATGCAAATCAAAACCACAATGAGGTTTCACCTCACCCAACTGAATGGATCTCATACAGAAATGAACAAACAATAAATGCTCAAGAGAACGTAGATAAAAAGGTACCCTAATCCACTGTTGGTGGGAATGTAAATGGGTGCAGCCACCATGGAAGGCAGTATGGAGATACTTTAGAAATTTGAATATAAACCTACCATATGACCCAACAATCCCACTCCTGGGAATTTACAAGCCAAAAGAAATCAGCATATGAAAGAGTTATCTGTAGCCCAATGTTCACTGCAGCTCAATTCACAATAGCTAAGGTATGGAATCAACCCAGATGTCCATCAACTGATGACTGGATAAAGAAATTATGGAATATATAAACTATGGAGTACTAGACAGTTATTTAAAAAAAATGGCATGCTATATTTTGCAACAAAATGGATGCAACTGGAAATCATTACTCAGTGAAATAAGCCAGTCCCAAAAAGATAGGTATGTTTTCCCTGATCTGAGGTAACTAATAGAGTAGCTAAAATATAATGTGTTGGAGTAAAATGCATATTTTGAATTCTATGATTGTTTACAGCTCTGTCTGTACTGCTGAGGAACTGTGTTTTTTTCTTTTTACTTGTTGAACACTTTACTTAGTGTATGAGTATAAAGTATACTGAAAATAGATCTTTGTAAAAATTAAGAGAGGGCACAGGAGAGGAAGGAGGAAGAAGAGTTGGAGCATTGGTGGGAAGTATCATTATGGTCCTAAATCTGTATAAATAAAATGCATGAAAATTGTACAAGTTTTATGTACACACACACACACACACATAAAAGAAGGTCATCTCCACATATTTGGTGTCAACTCTCACAATGACTTGAGTAACAAGGACAGTGACTGGTAACTGGTAGGTTCTTGTTAAACTTGATGAAGAGTAGATTACAATCTTACTTTTACAAAAACAAGGGGAAAGAGCTAATAACAAGTATGGAAGATAAAATTAAACAAAAAGGGGTAAGATGAAGAAAAAGGAAAAAAAAATATTAGTGGAGTAGGGCGCCAGAAGGTGGATGGGGAAAAAGAAAGATAGATTAATGGAAGAAGTAACATGAAGCAAAAAATAAGGGATAAGGTAGAAGTCACTTGCATAGTTTTTATTTTTATTTTTTATTATTTTATTTATTTGAAAGACAGAGAGAGAGAGAGAGGTAGAGACAGAGAGGTTTTCCATCCGCTAGTTCACTCCCCAGATGGTCGCAACGGCCAGAGCTGCGCCGATCCGGAGCCAGGAGCCAGGAGCTTCTTCCAAGTCTCCCACGTGGGTGCAGGGGCCCAAGACTTGGGCCATCTTCTACTGCTTTCCCAGGCAATGGCAGAGAGAGTAGCTGGGACCAGAACCAGTGCCCATATGGGATGCCGGAGCTTCAGGCCAGGGCTTTAATCCTCTGCACCACAGCGCCGGCCCCAGTTTTTGTGAAACATAAGAAGAGCCTGTACTAAGGGGATTGGTAAGGAAACCAATATTAATTGATCTCTAAGTGTCAGGCCCTATCTGAAATATATAACCTTGTCTGTACTTTACAATTTCTCCATAAACATTAGCGTCCTCATTTTGCATACAGGAAAATTGAGACAACAGGAAGTTAGGTAACTCTCCCAATTAAATAACTATCAAGTGGTAAAGCAGTCTTTTAACCCAGTTTACAGGGACTGCCCAGGATATGTGTTCGCTGTTGGAAGTTTTCATCTAGAAAGTATTTAAATGTAGAGCAAAGGCAGTTTTAATGGTTTTTTAAAAAAGTTCTAAGCATCCAATCTTATGAACAAAGCTGTGACTTACCTCCTTATATCTCGGCTCCAGCATCTTTTCCCTCTAAATGTCTACCTTACAGTTCCTCCAAGAATAAGCTGAATATCCTGAAGTCAGCAATAGCCAAATCCTAAATGGAACTGAAATCAGGAACAGCCATTCCTCTCCCTCCTTTCCTTCAGGCCTAGGCCAGGGACTTGGGACACCTATGTGTATAATGTGTTGATCTTATGCATCCTTTGCTACAGACCCAGAAGGCAATGGCAGCACTTCTATCAAACCAATCAGAAATCAGCACTACACAGTCCAGCACTGACTTTTCCATATTCTAGAAACATCCCCCAAAATGTTAACTTCTGGGAGTACAGAGTTCTGTAGTAGATATGGTCCTCAGGTAAGGCATCTATCAGGACTCAAAGAAAACGCTTCCTAAATTGACATTAAAAATGAACCTGGGAGGCCGGCACTGCAGCTCACTGGGCTAATCCTCCACCTTGCAGCGCCGGCACACTGGGTTCTAGTCCCGGTCAGGGCGCCGGATTCTGTCCCGGTTGCCCCTCTTCCAGGCCAGCTCTCTGCTGTGGCCAGGGAGTGCAGTGGAGGATGGCCCAAGTCCTTGGGCCCTGCACCCCATGGGAGACCAGGAGAAGCACCTGGCTCCTGGCTTTGGATCAGCGTGGTGCGCCGGCCACAGCGCGCTGGCCGCGGCGGCCATTGGAGGGTGAACCAACGGCAAAGGAAGACCTTTCTCTCTGTCTCTCTCACTGTCCACTCTGTCAAAAAAAAAAAAAAAAAAAAAAAAAAAAAAAAAAAAAAGAACCTGGGGGTCCTGCTTTGTGGCATAACAGGTTAAGCCACCACCTGTGATGCAGGTATTCCATATGAGGGCCAGTTTTAATCTTGGTTTGAGTCTCACTTTTGATCCAGCTCCCTGTTAATGTACCTGGAAAAGCAGTAGAAAATTAGCCAAGTTCCTTGGCGCCTGCCACTCATGTAGGAAACCCAGATGGAGTTCCAGGCTTCTGGCTTCAGCTTGGCCCAATCTTGGCCACTGCAGACATTTTGCTAGTGAACCAGTAGGTAGAAGTGTGCTCTCTGTCTCTGTCTCTCCCTCCATGTAATGCTGCCTTTCAAATAAACTTTCTAAAACAAACAAACAAAAACAACAAAATGGGCTGAGAGCTAAAATTTAAACTGCAGTGTTTTATATTGTACAAAATTGTGTTCTCTATGTTTCCCCCAAAGCTCCATAACAATAAAATCGCTTTGTCATGACAGTGTTGACAGGGAGGGAAGGCTACTCTTCTAGTTAAACAAAAGCTCATACGCTGGCTCTTGTGCCTCAGGTTTCTTCGTTTACGTGAATTTTCCCTAAGTAGAAAGAATCCTTAAAGGCAGGGCTCTTTGCAGCCGTCCTTCATCTTCCCACTTTTTGAATTTACTAGGTTTTGCATATTTTTATTTATACATAGTCTTCACATCTGATGATTCTCTCTCTCTATATATATATATACACACATACATATACATTCATACATATATTCATATATATGTGTGTGTATATATATTTAGATGTATAGTCTTATAAACATCAAAGCTAATACCCTCTCATGGAGCATATTTTCACAAGAAATTAATTTTAACTGAATCAATTCATCATCTAACAGCGGTTACCAAGGATACCAAATAGCCGAAATTACTTGGCTCCAACTTGCTTGTGAAATCAGAAGATATTATCAGAAACCTGTGAAGAATTGCTGTTGTCTAAGTAATCTGGCCAGCAACAGTGCCCCTTCCCAATGTTTTCAAGTCCTGAACTCAGAAACATTACAATCTATTCTAACTGCTAAAAACATGCAAAGACTTTTTTAGGATTTGAAATTCAGTGATTAGTATTTAGAAAAATAACCGCTAATGGTTTCACTTTAATTCATTTCCTGATGAAGCACTGAACTGAGAATGGCTACTGATTTGATCTTATCAACCTGAAAGCAGACAATTCTCACTATGGGAGTTAATTGAGCATTTAGGTAATCTAGCTGAATCGGTTCTAAATCAAACAATCCATCACTGTACAATTATTAATACTGGGTAGCATTTAACAGATGAACCTATAATGTGCCCTTGAAGGGCAGATAATTAAAAGGAAAATGCTTGAAACAAACAAAAAAGCTTCCTCTTGCTAAAAGGTCCATATAGTTAACAACAACAACAAAAAAGAATGCAAGACTAAACACTATGTGTAATGTAATACAGTACATTTAAAAAGGAACCAAATAATTGACACTTTCTCCAAAAGGCACAGGCAATTAAATTTCTTATTATTGTGTATATTTCTGTACACTTTAAGAATGTTAATTCTCTGTCACTCTGTTGCTATTATTTTCTCTGACTTTGTGGCTTTCTTAATTTTGTTTATGATGTGTTTTGAAAAGAAAAATACGTTTCTGTTGTTGTGTTTGTCAAAATCTGTCAACCTGTGTTTTGCAGTTGTTGACTTCAGGGTCATGCTAAGAAGGGCTTCATCTACCTCAAACATGACAGAAATTGGTAGTTACCACCAAATATCTGTTTTTCCCTTTTCAAAAATAACATAACTTAAATTGGACTTGGGGTAACAATATATCAAACTAAAAGGCTACATTTTTCAAGCTTCCTTGTAGCTATGGATGGGTATATGACTGTATTTTGATCAATAAAACAAAGGTACAAGTGTTGAGTAAGACAACATCCAGAAAAGTTACTTAAAAGTGCAGACTCAGGTTAGAAGTAGGAATTTTTTACTTCTCCCAGCATTGCAAATATGAATATTGGTCATATTAACCCATAAGGGGACTGAGTTAGAAGCCATGCCCAAAAGAAGACAAAATAGGAAGACAAATGCAATCTCTCTGGAGCTTATGTCTACCTAGAGTCTCCCAGACATGGGCAGCCTACTTTTATATCTCTTCAGATAAAAGAATTTAAAAAATCTACCTATTATTGTTTTTGCTGTCATATGTAGAAAATTATGATAATAAAATGATTACCATATAATTTCTTTGGAATTTTAATGGTTTTGCTTTTTGTAAAATTTAAACTACCTAAAAATTTTGAGAGCAACAATATGAAGGTACTTCAAACAATTCATGGAAAGCTAGAATTAAGAGATAAGTTCAGGGGTTGGCGCTGTGAAGTAGCGGGTAAAGCCGCCCACCAGGGTGCTGGTATCCCATATGGGTGCCAGCTATTCCACTTCCAATCCAGCTCTCTGCTGTAGCCTGGAAAATCAGTAGAAGATGGCCCAAGTCCTTAGGCCCCTGCATCCGCATGGGAGACTGGAAGAAGCTCCTGGATCCTGACTTCAGATTGGCATAGCTCTGGCCGTTGTAGCAACTGGGGAGTGAACCAGTGGATGGAAGACCTCTCTCTCTCTTTTTCTCTGCCTCTCTTTCTCTCTGTGTGTAACTCTGACTTTCAAGTAAATAAATAAATCTTTTTAAAAAAAGACACAGAGAGATAAAGGCTGGCATTGTGGCCTAGTGGGTAAAGCTGCCACCTGCAGTGCCAGCATCCCATAAAGGTGCCAGTTCATGCTCTAGCTGCTCTATTTCCTATCCAGCTCCTTGCTAATGGCCTGGGAAAGTAACAGAAGATAGCTCAAGTGCTTGGGGCCCCTGCCATCATGTAGGAGACCAGGATGAAGTTCCTAGCTCCTGGCTTCAGCCTGGCCCAGTACTGGCCATTGTAGCCATCTGGAGAGTGAACTAGTAGATTGAAGACCTCTGTCTCTCCCTCTCTTTAACAACATTCAAAATAAATTTTAAAATATTTCTTTAAAATGATAAGCTTATTTTGGTGTAAAATATTTGAAATCCATCCAGTTTTTCCACAATAGGTATTTCCCATTAACTTTTTAAAGACATCCATTAATTTTCCCCCAAAATAACCAAATATCTCACCATCATCTACTGAACCATCCATTATCTCTCCCAATAATTTGAAGTGCCACCTTCATCAGGTACTTTTCCATCATCTTACTTTGCTTTTGTTTCATGACTTTTTTATATATACTCTTTATGTTCTCTGAGAAGCAGAAAGTAGCTATTCAAAGAAAGCACAAAGTAGCATAGAGCTCCCGATGAGCAGGAGAGGGGCAAGGAAGAGGCTAAATGACAGGGAAAGACCAGGAAGCTGCTCTGAGGGCCAAGGCGACACGAGTCTCCATATCACAGCCTAAGGAGTAATAGAATACGGTCTGCATTCAGAGCCTGCATTCAAATTCCAGCTCCATAACTTACTAGATTTTTGTAGTCATCGAAATCACCTAGATTGCCTATGCGTTGGATTCCTCCTCTGTAAAGCGGTACTAACACCAGAACCTACCTCAAGGTCACTTTTTTTTTTAAAGATTTATTTGAAAGTCAGAGTTACACACAGAGAGAAGGAGAGGCAGAGCGGCAGAGAGAGTGAGAGAGAGAGAAGGAGAGGAGGAGAGAGAGAAAGCGAAGAGAGAGAGGAGAGAGAGAAAGAGAAGAGAGATCTTCCATCTGCTGGTTCACTCACAGATGGCTGCATTGGCCAGAGCTGCACCAATTCGAAGCCAGGAGCTTCCTCCAGGTCTTCCACATGGGTTCAGAGACCCAAGGACTTGGGCCATCCTCCACTGCCTTCTGGGGCCATAGCAGACAGCTGGGTTGTAAGTGGGATGCTGGCACTGCAGGTAGCAACCCCACCTGCTAAGCCACAGCACCTGGCCCCAATGTTACTTTGTTAAAGGAGTTATTACATAGAATCTTAGAACAATATCTGGCACTAAGTTCCACTAAGCATCCTTTACTAATAATAGTTATAATTATCACTATCTTCATCACCACCAGCCTTGTCACATTAAGACAGATGTGTTCTTGTTTCCTAAGGTATTATCAAGAGTAACACTGATTGACCACACGCTTCTGAGGTACCACTTGAGAGGATTGTTTCTCCAAAAACTTTTTAGTGTCAATGAAGTGTTTCCATACCAGTTACAATGGCTATAGTAAAAATGACAAATAATGACAAATGTTTGCAAGGATTTGAAGAAATGGGAACCCTTATAGAGTATTGGTGAGAATGTAAAATATTGCAGCCATTTTGGAAAACAGCTTGGTGCTCATCACAATTTTAAACAGTCACCTTGTGACCCAGAAACCCCACTTTTGGGTGTATAACTAAAAGACGTGAAAGCACAGTAGTATATTCACATAAACTCAATGTTCTTAGCAGCACTATTAATAATAGTCCCAAGCTGAACATAAGCTAAATGTCCATCAACTGGTAAGTGGATAAATAAAATGTAGGATATCCATATAATACGACACTAATAGGTAATAGGAAAGAATAATATATGCTCCAACAGAGCTGAATCTCAAAAACATTCTGCTAAGTAAAAGAACCCAGCCTCAGCAAAGATCACATATTGTATGATTCCATTTATAGGAAATATCCAGAAGAGGTAAATTTACCAAGATAGAAAGTAGATTAGTGGTCTCCTGAGACAGGGATTAACAGTGAATGGACATGAGGGCTATTTCAGGGGTGATAGAAATGTTCTAAAACTGATTTATAGTGATGCTGGCACAACTGTAAATTTACTAAAAATTTTTGTTACTGGGGCCAGCCTGCTGACATATCAGGTTAAGCCATCATTTGAGATGCCTGCATCCCAAATCAGGGTGCTGGTTCAAGTCCAGGCTACTCTGCTTCTGATGCAGCTCCCTGCCAATGTGCCTGAGAAGCAGCAAATGATGGCTCAAATATTTGAGTTCCGGGTTCCTGGCTTCAGCCTGGTCCATTCCAAGCTGTTGCAGCCATTTGCAGAGTGAACCAGTGGATGAAAGCTCTCTCTATACCCTCCCCCTCACCTCTTGTGTCTTTCAAATAAATATGCTTAAAACTGCATTATATACTTGAAATGTGTAGATATTATATATAAAATGTTTCAATAAATTTATTTTTTAAATGAGGAAATGATATAAATTGAGGAAAATGTATGAAGTTTGTGTATTTTGTGAAAAGTCAAATTTATATGTATACACACACACATATATATAAACAACATATCTCTATTAGCATGATAATAGGCTTCCTAACACTTTGCCATTCTAGCAGTTGTAGGACATATTCTTTTAATACAATGCCATATTTATTTTATTATTAACAAAATATGTGCATTTATATGTTTAACTGATACTGACAGCAAGATTTTTTTCCTTTATCTTTGTCAGATTTGCTACCAGTACGACACTAGACTCATAAAGTGAATGGAATGCTTCCTATGTTTTTCTATGCTGTCAAATAATTTTAAAAGTATATGAATTCTAGGCCGGTGCTGTGGCTCAAAAGACTAATCCTCCACCTTGCGGTGCTGGCACACCGGGTTCTAGTCCCAGTCAGGGCGCTGGATTCTGTCCCAGTTGCCCCTCTTCCAGGCCAACTCTCTGCTATGGCCCGGGAGTGCAGTGGAGGATGGCCCAAGTCCTTGGGCCCTGCACCCGCATGGGAGACAAGGAAAAGCACCTGGCTCCTGGCTTTGGATCAGCGCGATGCGCCGGCTGCAGCGCGCCGGCCACGGCGGCCATTGGAGGGTGAACCAACAGCAAAAAGGAAGACCTTTCTTTCTGTCTCTCTCTCACTGTCCACTCTGCCTGTCAAAAAAAAAAAAAAAGTATATGAATTCTTAAACCTTTCTAAAGGATAACTTCATGTTTTTGGATCAAAATATTTAATAGGTATAAAGCTAGATCTGGCAATTCTACTTAAATTATTAGTTGGAATTCTTTCTAAATAGCAGTGCTGGTGACCTTAATTTAACTCTTGCATTCATTAAAATTTTTTTGCAATTAGAATTTAAAAGAAATTTGCAATTACTATTAAAATAAGAGGGCCAATACATTATTTGACATTTTGTTAAACTTGAGCTGTAGAAATACCTGGGCTCACCAAAAAGGAAACCTGTTGAAGTGAAATGGACACTATGAGAAACAGTGACTTGATCGGCCCTTGTCCTGTCTGTTGATGTACAACTTAATATTTTATCCCTTTTAGTATTTTTTTTTGTTCTACTTGATACTATTGGTTGAACTCTGCAATTAACACACAATTATTCTTAGGTGTTTAAAATTAACTGAAAAGTGATCTCTGTTAAATATGAGTGGGAATAAGAGAGGGAGAAGATGTACAATTTGGGACATGCTCAAGCTGACTTGCCCCAAATGGTAGAGTTAGAAATGTGCCAGGGGATTCCAATACAATCCCATCAAGGTGGCATGTACCAATGCCATCTCACTAGTCAAAGTGATCAATTTCAGTTCATAATTGATCACACTGATAGGTCTAAGAGTCAAGGATCATATAAACAAGACTAGTGTCTGCTAATATTAACTGATAGAATTAAAAAGGAAGAGAATGATCCAGATGTCCTAAATAGCACTCTGGTCTCAGAATCAGCACTTAAGGCATTTGGATCTGGCTGAAGAACCCATGAGAGTATTTTAGGCATGAAAAGCCAACACACTCTGGCAGAAAAAAAAAAAAAAAACAACAACAACAACAACACACCTAAATGAAAGATCTCTGTGAGTGAGATTCCAGTAGAAAGAATGGGGCCATCAAAGAAGGAGGTACCCCTTTCTCTGAAGGGAGGAGAGAACTTCCACTTTGACTATGACCCTGTCTAAATAAGATCAAAGTTGACAAACTCTAAAGGCTTCCATAGCCTTGGCAACTCATGACAAGAGCCTAGGGAGATTACTGATGCCATAAACAAGCGTGTCAATTTGTTAAGTCAACAACAGGAGTCACTGTGCACTTACTCCTCATGTAGGATCTCTGTCCTTAATGTGTTGTTCAATGTGAATTAATGCTATAACTAGTATTCAAACAGTATTTTACACTTTATGTTCTGTGTGGGTGCAAACTGTTGAGATCTTTACTTAATATATACTAAATTGATCTTCTGTAAATAAAGATAAATAAAAAATTATAAAGCAAAAAAAAAAAAAAAAAAAGAGAGAGAGAGAGAAATACCTGGGCCCAAAGCTTTTTATGTTGAAAGTTCTTTGACCACTTTCCATTTTCCTCTAAATGCTTTTATACTCATTCTGAGATGTTTATCCCTTCCATTCAATATGTTTTTCTATATATTTGGAATATACAATGTCTTGTGATGTTGTTTAACTTCTTCAATAATCTCTTGTATAGCCTTCTCATTTCTTCTGCTTTACATTTGAATTTTCTTGTTACTTTTTCTTGTAGAGAATAGCAAAATACTTAGTTACATGTATTTCAAAGAAACACATCTTGGTTTTATTAATACTACTTTTTCACTTTCTAATTCATTGATCTTTCTTTTGGTTTTACTGATGCCTTGCCCCTATGGGGGGGGGTTGCTTTATTTATTTATTTTTTCCATGTGTAGGCCTTATAGTCAATGCTTTATTTTTTCCATTGATCTATTTATTTAACACAGCAAGTTAGTTAGAAATCTTCAGCTAAATATAGTTTTGACTAGACTCTATAATTATGACATTCATGTTTTTATTTCCATTGTTTTTTCAACACCAATAATATCTGTTTCCATTTCTGATTTTTTAATGTAACTCAAGAGATGTCTAAAGAGTTTTCAGGTGTTTAGAGTTTGGGTATTATTGCTGTTATCTATTATTCAGTCATAGATCATCTGATTGCATTACAGTCAGTATATGTGGACAATGGAGTTTTTACCTCTCGGAGTTAATGTTCCCTTTTTATAAAATGTTCATAAAGGAGTTGGTGTTGTGGCGTAGCAGGTAAAGCTGCCACCTGCAACAACAGCATCCCATATAGGTTCTGGATGGAGTCCCAGCTGCCCCACTTCAGATCCAGCTCCCTGCTAATGCACACACCTGGAAAAGATGTGGAAGATGGCCCAAGTACTTGGACCCCTGTACCCATGTGAGAGACCCAGAAGAAGCTCCTGGATCCTGGCTTCTGACCAGCCCAGCTCTGGCCATTTGCAACCATTTGGGGAGTGAATGTGCAGGTGGAGGATCTCTCTCTCTCTAACTCTGCCTTTCAAACAAATAAATAAATCTTTAAAAAAAGTTCATGAACATAATTTTCTTGGCAGGTATTTCACAAAAATGAAGCTTTTAATTAACTATACCATTTCTATGCCCTACTTGTCTGATACTGGAGCATATTATTAGTAAAGTATGGCTGTCTCCCAATATGATTTTGACTTTCCTAACTTGTAAAATACTGAGTTTTTTTTTTTTTAAAAAACAGATAGGAATCTAAAATATCAGCTTTACTCAGACTATTTGCTTTATCTTTTTAAGATTTATTTTATTTATTTGAAAGAGTTACAGAGAGAGGTCGAGACAGAGACAGAGACAGAGAGAGAGAGAGGTCTTCCATCTACTGGTTCATTCCCCAAATGACCACAACGGCCAGAGCTGAGCAGATCTGAAGCCAGGAGCCAGGAGCTTTTTCTGGGTCTCCTACACAGGTGCAGGGACCCAAGGACTTAGGCCATCTTCTAGTGCTTTCCCAGGCCATAGCAGAGAGCTGAATTGGAAGTGGAGCAGCCGGGACTCAAACGCACCCATATGGGATGCTGGGGCTGCAGGCTGGGGCTTTAACCAACTGTGCCACAGCACTGGCTCCCTGACTTGGTTTTATAAATGTAAATATTACTTCATTCATTTAAAAAGTTTTATTGCTAAGTCTTTATTGTTTATTGTAATATTAACAAACCTAAGATGTCTCATTTAATGACTTACATTGCATTCAGTACATTTATCATAGGAATGTTAATTATTTTCCCAAGGCATGAGGGTTTAGAAAGAGGAAAAAGACAAAATAAAATCAGACAATATTTTGCCCTTATTATTTTAATATATTTAGTGAGAATGTCTTCTGAACATTTTATTTTGACAGGCAGAAAGAAAACTCAAAGAGGGAGAGGCAAAGAGAAAGGAAGAAGGAAACAGAAACAGAAGAGACAACAACTCCCATAGACTGGTTCACTCCCCAGAAGCCTGCAATAGCCCCAGTGACCGAAGTCAGGAGCCAGGAACTCAACCCTGGTGATTCAGTTACTGGAGCCATCACCACCGCCTCCTAAGGTCTACAAAAGCAGAAAGGAAATTGGGAGTGGATCTAGGCATCAAACCCAGGCACTTCAATATGGGATCCGGTGGGTTAACCTGCATCTTAATCATTGCTCCAGGGGCTTACCCTGATTTCCATTTTCTTTTTTTCTTTTTAAGATTTATTTTTTCATTTGACAGTCAGAGTTACAGATAGAGAAGGAGAGCGAGAGAGAGGGAGAGGGATCTTCCATCTGCTGGTTTCACTTTGCAGGTGGCTGCAATGGCCAGAGCTGGAGTTACATTTGGCTCCATTTGGTCAGAGTTGGATTGGAAGGCGAACAGCTGGACATGAACTGGAGCCATATGGGATGCTGGCATTGCAGGAGGTAGCTTTACCTGCTCTGCCACAACACAGGCCCCTGACCTGATTTCCTAAACATTTAAAGTATCAGGTACTGTAGAAATAACTCTGACCCTCTTCTGACAATTCCTCATCTTTTTTTTTTTTAAAAGGTTTATTTTTATTTACTTGAAAGAGTTACAGAGAGAGGTCTTCCATCCACTGGTTCACTCCCCAGATGGCCACAATGGACAGAGCTGTGCCGGTCCAAAGCCAGGAGCTTCTTTCAGATCTCCCATGCGGGTGCAGGGGCCCAAGGACTTGGGCCATCTTCTACTGCTTTCCCAGGCCATAGCAGAGCTGGATCGGAAGAGCAGCCGGGACTAGACCAGCGCCCAAATGGGATGCTGGTGCTGCAGGCCAGAGCTTTAACCCACTGCACCACAGCGCCGGCCCCAGTTCCTCATCTTTTAAACTGCATTCTTAGGGCCACTATTTACTGCTGTCCTAGAGTTTCCCTGGATCCAATCTGATGATTGTTTCACTACAGGGTGTGAAGCAAACCCTAGGACATCATCGTTTACTCTAAAGGCAGATGCTACAGAGCTTTGGTTTTGTGAAGCTTCCCAATTTCACTCAATTCCCACACACTGAGGCACTGGAAAGACAGCTGAGACTGGGTCACTGAAGCTGAGACAACATAAAAATTAAAAGATCAAAAAACCAAAACAAATGTAATGGAAAAGAGCTGCCGTTTTAATCTTTATCAGCCTGCAGAGTAGATCCTCTAAAACTGAACCTGTGGGGATTAGATCTTGCCCCAGAGAAGCCTACAGTAATCCACACGTAAACGGCCTCTGAAGCAGTGTGGAGTGACAACCAATGGATGCTTCTACCAACAGCATATGGAAGAAAAAAAGAAACACTTAGGGAGATTTTACAGTTCTCTTTGTGGACTCTTTCTGAAATAGATTCTATAATGTGATGAATTTTAGCTCCTTGAAAATTAAAGTAATACACACAAAGCACTTTAAAAGCCCCAGAAGAAGGATGACCTACAAATTCGGGATATTACAGTGACATTAAATCTGAAATAACAGTCACATTGGAACAGATTAAAGAGGAGCAAGCATCACTATTTTCTTATTCCCTCTGAATTTGGGAAGCTTTCAGAGGTAACTCAACTATGCCAAAAACCGACATCCATATTAGTTGAAAAAAAATTGAAAATATGTTTAATCGGATATTTTCTGAATAAACTGTTAAAAGCAGTTCTATTGCAGTCTCTTCATTCATGTATAGCATGCTTTCTGTTTCACAGGTTTTTCTGACAAGTGAGCACACTGGCAAGGATGCGCTACAAGCCTTCAGGAACAAGTAGCCATGTTTATCTGTAACCTGATGGCCTAGTTAAAAGGAGTTTATTTACCATATGATTATCCTAAATTAGGAACAAATGATAATCATATTATATGTCCAGCACTAAAAAATTTCATGATTTTACTTGGTGCTAATACATCCTATGACTATATTTTCTACAGAATTTATTAGCTGCCAATTTATTATCTGCTAACAGCAACTGTTGATACTAAATACTTCATTTCTACTATAGTTAACAAAAATGGATCAATGATATGTAAAAACACAATTTGTGTTTGATTTCCTCACCTAATATATGATAAAGTTTCATAACAAGGGTTTGAGCATTTATTTTGACAATGGGGCTATAATCCATGTAGGCCATGAAAACCATAAATGCATGTCATTTATCAACCTGGGTAAAATATCTCTGCACATGAGACTGATTTGTAAGTGTCACTTCTGAGGACTGACTTAGTCACTTAGGGGACAGGGCAGTCGCATCTTCAAAAGTTTCCTGACGGCCAGCGCCACGGTTCACTAGGCTAATCCTCCACCTGCGGCGCTGGTACCTCGGGGTTCTAGTCCCGGTTGCTCCTTTTCCAGTCCAGCTCTCTGCTGTGGCCTGGGAAGGCAGTGGAGGATGGCCCAAATCCTTGGGCCCTGCACCCGCATGGGATACCAGGAGGAGACACCTGGTTCCTGGCTTTGGATTGGCGCAGCGCACCGGCCGTGGCGGCCTTTTGGGGGGTAAACCAACGGAAGGAAGACCTTTCTCTCTCTCTCTCTCTCTCTCTAACTCTGCCTGTCAAAAGAAAAAAAAGTTTCCTGATTAATTGTGATGCATACTTGGAAATGAGAAACACTTTTCCCCAAACCTTCAAGTTATGAAGTGCTTAAGAATTCAACCTTTCCTCCCTCAACTTGATTTCCACTAACTTTTTCACAAAGGCCTAACAGTTAACTGCCCTGAACACCTGTACCATATGTAATATATAATATACTCACCCTTAAATTGTTAAAAAGTGATTTGTTAAAAAAAAAAAAAACTCGACTTCTGGTAGTAAACCTGATAAATCATATACCCACCCTCCCTTGTCAATCAGGAATCCCTATTTCATATCATTGTATCAACTATTTTATCTCTTAAATATCCTTAAGGCATCTTTATTATCTTAAAATATTCCTTCAACACTTCTGCCTAGGCAAAAGCTAATAGTCTACCACCTGTTATTGTTTTTTCAAAATCCCCTAGCTCTGAATCTCATATTGCTTGACTGCACCTCCGTATTCCAACTTCCCATCTTTATTGCAAACATAGGTCATTCCTCAGATGGCTTCCACCACTCCTGACCTAGCCTATTTGCTGGCTTATTGTCACGTTCTCCAAAACTACTTTTGTCATAATTCTTTGTTATTCAATATCCATGTAGATAACACTTCACAAACCTTGATCCATCAGTTCTTTGAGTTCCTTTCTTGGGCTAATTTGTCTCCATCCTACCTTATAGTCTTACTCTCCACATCATGCCCTGGACCTGGTGATACCAACAACTGCAGCTCTTTCTTCATGTTGACTTCAAACAGCCTACCCTCTGTCCTCCTCCTTTTTGCTGCATTTCCAACAACATTCTACGCCCCCCCCCCATAAGGATCTATAATCCATTAACCCTACCACATTGTTACTATTCCTAATCCTCTTCTGTGTCCTATTTTCTCTCTCTCCTCACTCCAGTGACAATTCAAAGTCAATCATTCCATTCTACATAGCCTTAACTCTTCTGCTACAATTTCATTGTTATACAAACACACCACTCTAGTTTAAACACAGAGTTCTCTTGGGACTGGGCCCATGGTGCAGCAGGTTAAGCCACTGCCTGCAATGTCAGCGTCCCATATGGGTGCTGGTTCATGTCCCCGTTGCTCCACTTCTAATTCAGCTCTCTGCTAATGCACCTGGGAAAGCAGCAGCAGTTGGCCCAAGTGCTTGGGCCCTTGCTTCCCATGTGGGAGACCAGAATGGAGTTCTGGGTTCCTTGCTTCTGCCTTGTCCAGCCCCAGCCATTGCGGCCATTTGGGGAGTGAACCAGCAGACAGAAGAACCTTGTCTGTCTGTCTCTCTCCCACTCCTTCTCTCAGTAACTCTACTTTTCACATAAACAAACAAATCTTTAAAAAAAAAAAAAAGCCCACTAAGTTCTCTTTCTATCCTAGGTCTATACAAACATAGTTGAATGTGGTGGAAGAAAAATGCATACCTCTATTGACAGACATGACTTTAAAATCAAAATCACCAACTTCAAGAGGGCCTTTAACATTGCCCAACAATCACCCTCCAGTTCCCTAATGTTGTTTCCACATCCCCAATCAGGCCCTTGTTCCCAACTCTCTAACACAAGTGCTTGCCAATTACTCACTGCAATGGTGTATAGTCCTCATTCTATTTGGCCTAACAGCAGCGCTTGCCAGTTGTTTATTCTCTCCTCTTTGATACAACTTCCTCAACAGTGTTGCTTGGATTTTCTTCTTCATTGCTGGTCCAACTTCATTAGTCTTCCTTGTGATTCCTCAGCTTCTCTCTAGCTTCTTAGTGTCAGAGAGTTCCAGAACTAGTACTGGTCTCTCTCTCCTCTATTCACACTGCCTGCCTTAATGATTTCAGCCAGATTCATTTTATTTTATTGTTTTTTTTTTCCTTTCAAGATCTATCTATCTATTTGAAAGAGTTACACAGAGAGAGAAGGAGAGGTGGAGGGGGTTGGTCTTCCATCCACTGGTTCATTCCCCAATTGGCCGCAACAGCCAGAGCTGCGCCAATCTGAAGCCAGGAGCCAGGAGCTTCCTTCGGGTCTCCCATGTGACTGCAGGGGCCCAAGGACTTGGGCCATCTTCCACTGATTTCCCAGGCTACAGCAGAGAGCTGGATGGGAAGTGGAGCAGCCGAGACTTGAACCAATTGGCACCCATATGAGATGCCAGCACTGCAGGCGGCGGCTTTATCCGCTATGCCAGAGCTGGCCCCAGCCAGATTCATTTTAAATATCATTTATATGCCAGCAAATCTATTGATATCTCCAATCCAGTCACTTTTTGGGAACTCCAGGTTTATATATCCAAATTCCTGGTCTATATCTACATTTGGCTCACTAATGAGCATTTCTAACTCATACATCCCAAACTGAGCTCCTAGTCATTCCTCTGAAACTTCTCCTGGAAACTCAGGCCAAAATCTTAGAGTCATTCTTGATCACTACCTTTCACCCTCCTCATCCATCCCGAAGTCAATCCTGTCAGCTCTATCTTCAAGCTGCCTAGCATCTGACCACTTCTTATCACCTCCATTGCTTCACTCTTGTCCAAGCCACCACCATGCCTCACCCACATGATTACCATAATCTCAAAACTGCTGATTCAATCTTTCCCCTTCTACAGTCTAAGTCAGATGTTAGCCCCATTTTGCTGAAAGCTTTCCAATGGCTTCCCATCTTACTCTGAATAAAATCACCTTCTTTCAAGTGACTTTAAGGCCTTACTGTCAGCTGACTATCACCGCTCTGACCTCACCTGCCACTGTTATTCTCCTTGCCACCTTCACTATAGTATTCCTGGCCAACACCTAAATACAACAGGCAGGCCTCTGCCCCAGGACTTTTATTCCTGCTGATCTCCTGCCTGGAATGTCCCTCCTACTGACTTGTGCCCGTCTCGTCCCTGCATCTCCAGACCTTTTTATGCATACATTAACTTCTCAGCGATGCCATTTTAGCCTCCATGCCTTATTGTCTTTCCATGTTTCATTTTTCCCTCAGCACATATTAGTATCTAACATAGCACATGGTTAATGTAGGGATTATCATTTTACTCTAACAGACATGTAGGCTACATGGTGACAAAGTTTTTAATATCTGTTCATTCAATGCTACTGTATGAACTATGACCTATATACACACAATGCTGTATCTAGGTCTTTAGGAAATGTATATACAGTCATGTGCCCCATAACAATATTTTGGTCAGCAGCACATTGCATACATCACAGTGATTCTGGGAGATTATAATGGAGCTGAAAAATGATTGCCTAGTGATGTTGTACACATTTTAATGTCATAGCACAATGCATTACTCTCATGTTTGTGGTGATGATGGTCTAAACAAACCTACTGAGCTGCCAATTGTATGAAAGTAAAGCACAATTTGTGTCACAATACTTGATAATAATCAACTATGCTACTGATTTACATATTTACTATGCTGAACATTTATTATTAGAGAATATTCCTACTTATCAGAAGAACAGCACCTAACTATAAAACAGTGTGTTCTGTTACATTGGCAGCAGCCTCGTGTGCCTCATATTTAGTGCATCTCAATCATACCAAGAGGCCACATAGAGTGACCTGTACCATCTAAGTTTGTGTAAGTATACACTGAAGTGTCCATGCAGCAACAAAATTGCCTAGCCATGCATTTCTCAGAAGGTATCCCTGTGGTTACGCAATTCATAACTGCATCTAAGTCACAGGCACACAGGAAATGCTCAACAAACAGAGAACGAGTAAATGAATGACAGCCCCCATTATAACCTCTACAGTCTACCTCAACCCAGGCTCCAGAATTACCCGATTAAAAGATAAATCCGATCACCTCAATTTTCAACTCAAGCTCTTCAATGTTCTGCAGTGCTATAACTGATTCAAATGGAAACATCTTCAGTAGCCAGGGATGTCCTATAAACGTGATAAGCAAAGTGCCTGTGTATACGGTGGGGAAGGTACTCTACAAAAGGTACACAATGTGTGACTCACCCAAGGGCATTCGATTCCTTTATTTTAAAGAACTGTACCTGTTACTTGGAACCCCCACACACAGAATAAGTCTAGCTTATCTCCTCAGTCTAGCTTGTTGGGCCCTTGGCAGGCCTACCATGCTTACTTCCTTCTGGGCCCCCTAACATCAGAGAAAACAGACTGTGAACATCCACAGACTAGACAACTGCAACTCAACTGAACACATTGTTTTTTCATTATTAAATAACCATGCAAGGAAGCAAGATGTCACTATTGGCATAGTCAGAAATTATGTCTGGAACCCAGATGTTTGAACAGCTGACTTCATTTGCTAAAGGCAGTTTTTACAACATTCTGGAGAAATCGCACTTGAGTTTCAGGCTAACATGATGATAGACCTAAATAGGTATTCTTCCATTCAGTGACGCCAACATGCCAGGACCTTAACTTAGATAGGAAGAACATAACTGTCTCCAGCTGAAGTCCACTTCCCAGGAAGATTTGAGACACTGCACTCACAGAATTTCCTCCTCCTGAAATGTGCTGTTGTACTTTTCTGAGAATGGATCTATTGGGCTCACTGCAGTAAGCTGTATTTATGTTCAAAATTTCTGTGTCACAGTGCTCCAGCCCAGTCCTCAACAGAGCTTTGACAATGGCATTCAAAGACTTCCATGATCTGACCAGTATTTACCAGAGCAGATTCACCTTTCAACTTCCTCCACACGTGAGCTCCTATTGCCAAGGTGCCATCCTCTCCTGTCTCATCACCTTTGTCAATTCCTACAATGCCCTTCCTACCCACAAGTTCCAGGCAAGCTGCTCCACCCAAGGAGAGGCTTCTCTGGAAAGACTGCAGATCCACTCAAGTCAGATAATTACTTTGCTCCTCTTCCTGCACTATATCCAGTACATATCTTTCTTCCCAGCTTTATTAATTGCAATTATTGTTTTATCTCAATTCCATAGGGGCAGTAAGCATGTCTAATGTATCTCTGAATTGCTGATGCTTAATCTAGTACATGGCACTTAGGAGGCACTCAGTGACTATTTCCTTGAATTTAATTTAATTATAATTAGAAAAGATTGACCAGATCAGTGTGGATAAAGGACATGTAAGTCCAGGATAGGGCTGTGTGGAACAGGGTGGGAAAGAAAACTAAAGGCAGGAGCAAAATTATATAACAATATTTTTTCATATCCCAGATAAACTAAGAGAATACTTTGCATTGGAAAAGAATGTTACAATGACAATTCATTTACTTAAGTTCCCTTGAACATTAAGTGGCTGTCTAGTGTAACAGACTGATTATAGACATACCACCTGGGTTCATTCACCATGCAGTCCTCCTCCCATGTACTAGCTTAATAGAATACCTACATTCTAACTAATGCAAATTAAGAAAAACGTTAAGATAATCAAAAAATAAATTGGCACACGCCAATATCACTATGCCAAAGTGATCTTACCATGCCTACCTCCATGCAGTTTTATCCAATGTTATCCACTTAAAATGCCTTCTTGGGGCAGGTGTTTACTCAGTGATTAAAATGTTGGTTAAGATGCCTAAGTTCTGGGGCAGGCGCTGCAGCACAGCAGATTAAAGCCCCGGCCTTCAGTGCTGGCATCCTATATGGATTCTGGTTCAAGCCCTGGCTGTTCCACTTCCAATCCAGCTCCTTGCTGATGCGCCTGGGAAAGCAGTGAAGGATGGCCCAAGTCCTTGGGCCCCTGCACTCGTGTGGGAGACCTGGAGGAAGCTCCTGACTCCTGGCTTCAGATTGGCCCAGCTGTGGCCATTTGGGGAGTGAACCAGCAGATGGATGACCTCCCTCTCTCTCTCTCTTCCTCTCTCTGTAACTCTTTCAAATAAATAAAATAAATCTTAAAAAAAAAAAAAAAAAAAAGATGCCTGTTTCCCACATCTGAGTGCCCAGGTTGAATACCTGGCTGTTGCTCCTGACCATAGCTTTCTGTTACTCCAGAAGCCAGAAGGCAGTGGTGATGGCTCCATGAGTTGGGTTCCTGCCTCGCAATGCATTCCCAGCTCCCAATTTCAGCCTGACCCAGCCGTGATCATTGTGGGTATTTAGGGAGTGAACTAAAAGATAGGAGCTCCGTCTGCCTCCAAATTGAAAAAACAACAAAAGATGCTTCTCTAGTATAGTCCACCTTTCCCCCCCACCCCCACCCCCCCCCAGGCAGAGTTAGACAATGAGAGAAAGAGAGACAGAGAGAAAGGTCTTCCTTCTGTTGGTTTACTCCCCAGATGGCTGCTACGGCCCACGTGCTGCACCGATCCAAAGCCAGGGGCCAGGTGCTTCCTCCTGGTCTCCCATGTGGGTACAGGGCCCAAGCACTTGGCCCATTCTTCACTGCCTTCCTGGGCCACAGCAGAGGGCTGGACTAGAAGAGGAGCAACCGGGACAGAATCCGGCACCCCAACCGTGGCTAGAACCCGGGGTGCCGGTGCCGCAGGCAGAGGATTAGCCTAGTGAGCTGCAGCGCTGGCCCTAGTCCATCATTTTAATACCTTTTCCAAGCTCTCTTGTTTTAAGACTATTTCCCTTTTCCTCCTATTCTGCAGGATTGTGTCTTTCTTGATGTGCCACTCTGTTCTTCAATCATAGAATTAATCTGGTATTCATATTTGGCATTTGGTTTAAAAAGTTTTAGCATAATTTCTAGTGTTCTATATATCATGTGTTTGCAAATTATAAATTACTTGAGGACTGGCAATCACATTTACTTCTTTGTGAATGTCTGTGTAACATGAAATTTCATGAATAATGGACACTAAATAATGAAAACTGAAAAAAATCTATTAAAAAGTTCAGTTCTCCCAACAACAAAAAATATAAATTGAAACAGGAACCTGTTAGTTACTTAAATTCTGTTGAATTAGAAACCTTTTTTCACATTACACCATCTAATGTTAGTGAATTTACTGTTAACATGTAGAAGGGTTTGCTGGCACAGAACAACTGGAAAGCAATTTGAGCTCATTGCTGACCATGCACCATTAAAATTTTTCCAAAAAGCAAGAATGTAAAAGGAGATGTAAGATATGATTTATTCTAATGAAAAGTTAATACTAATCTTGCCCCACTAAAAATAATTAAGGGGCCAGCAGTGTGGCTCAGTGGATTAAGCTGCTGTATGCAATGTCAGCATCACATATGTGAGTGCCAATTGGAGTTCTTGCTGCTGTACTTCCGATCCAGCTACCTGCTAATGTGCCTGTAAAAGCAGCAGACGGCCCAAATGCTTAGACCCCTGCCACTCATGTGGGAGACCAGGATGGAGTTTCTGGCTCCTAGAATAAGCCTGGCCCAGCCCAGGCTATTGTGGCCATTTGGGAAGTGAACTAGCAGATGGAAGGTCTTTCTCTGTCTTTCCAATTAATTAATTAATTAATCTTTACAAAAAAAAGAAAAGTAAAAAAGGCATACCTACTCTTCTGAATATAGTCATTACAATAATTTCACAATGTCAATCATGTTAAAATTAATATTAGTAACAATGGCTAATATTTATTATTTATTATTCTTTTTCTTTAAAAGATTTATTTATTTGAAAGAAAGAGTTAGAGAGATAGAAACAGAGAGAGGTCTTCCATCCACTGGTTCACTCCCCAGACGGCCGCAAGGGCCAGAGCTGCACTGATCTGAAGTCAGGAGCCAGGAGCCTCTTCTGGGTCTCCTACGTGGGTACAGGGGCCCAAGCACTTGGGCCATCTTCCACTGCTTTCCCAGGCCATAGTAGAGAGCTGGATTGGAAGAGGAGCAGCCGGGACTAGAACTGGCACCATATGGGATACCAGCGCTTCAGGCCAGGGCTTTAACCCGCTGAGCCACACCACTGGCCCCTACTATTCGTACACTGTATATAGTGTAAGATACTAGTGTAGGGTTGCCAGTTTTTGGCATATAAAAATACAGGATTCCCAGTATAACTTGAATTTCAGGTAAACAAAAAAAATCATTATTTCATATAAGCAAAACCCAGGCAATACTTTCCACAGATTATTTGAAATTCAAATCAAACTGACTTCCTTTATTTTATCTGGATACTAGTATCCCAGATACTATCCTGTAATTCATTTTACTGTAAGCCTTTGGGCCATGACTGAAAGGAAATGTGGGCAGATGATACTTCCAATGGCAAGATCCACTTATGAACATTTACTTGAGCCCTATTATGTAGCAACCTTGCACTCCCATTTTACTGGTGAAGGAAATGAAGAACAAACTATTTGGCTCAAGGTCATTAGGCTAGTAATTGCAGGATCAGATTCTGACACCAAAGCTCTTGCTTACTGTACGTTGTCATCTTGACTTCCTGGGTGATTTCATTTTTTTTCAGGTGCACTTCTGTCAATGTTGATATAAAAGTTTGTGTGTGATAAAATACATGCACAAGGACATATGAATATTTCAAGGAGCTCTGCAAAGCCTAGTCTTTAGGGTTTGCTTTGGTCTAAAGCCAATACTAGAGGCAACCAAACAAAACTCTTCCCTTGAAAGGAAATGGGATGCACATTTACGGCTGCCAAGAGGATCAATTAGCACAGTGAAAACTTCTCCCCAGCTCAGAGTGGCTTCGCTCAGAAAGTGGCATCACATACTTACCCTTTGAATAGTACGACTGCTCTCCCACTTATGCCTCACTAAGCTCCTCCCCTTTCTCTCTCTGCTTTACCCTCTGAACTTGTTAGTTCCCTCCACTCAGTTAAGAAGGGATTATGAATTTTTTTTAAGCCAACCATATGGGAAATTGCACATACACACACAAATACAGAAGTGCCAGTGTGCTTTATCAGTGAAAGCAATGCCTATGCTCCATACATAATAGGGAATTTCAGGGTGATTTCCCCAGACGTGTCAGCTTAAGTGTTCCCTGAGAGTTTAGCCCGCATCAAAGTTTGTGCCTTTGATTGTTTGTTTCAGAAGAGGCAGCTGGCCACAGGGCTGCTTGTGATGCCTTTCCCACACTTTGCTTTTGTTTTTCCCTCCTGATAATTGCCTCATGACTAAACCACTCACTGGTCCATGTAGAGGAATCCCACAGAGATGAAAACACACTTGCTTAAATAAAATATTTATGAAGAAGCCCTAAAATGTCACTGAAGTAAATGCAAATTAGTTCTTCACATATTGTGCATCCAATATGCCACTCATTCCTTAGAAGACTCTATTTCCTGATTGCAATTAACATTAATTTTTAAAAATTAATCCCATTTTGCATAATCATGCCAACATCTATTCACAAAAATCCAGTGTTTTAAGAGTGATTCTCGAAAGAGAGACAGATTTTCTACCCGCTGGATACCTCCTGAAACGCCCACAATTGCTGGGGCTGGGCTAGGTCGGGGCCAGGATCCAGGAGCTCCATCTGGGTCTCCCACGTGGTGGCGGGAACCTAACCATTATAGCCATCATCATCTGCCTCCTAGGGCACACACCAGTATGAAGCTGGATCAGAAGTAGTGGTGGAGGGCCGCTGCCTCTGCCTCTAGCACTAGCATTGCATATGGGTGGAGGTTTGAGTCCCAGCTGCTCCACTTTCAACTCAGCTGCCTGCTAATGTGCTTGGGAAAGCAATGAAGATAGCCCTTTGGTCCGCTACACCCATGTGGGAGACCTGATTGAAGTTCTTAGCTCCTGCCTTCTGCCTGGCCCAGCCCTGACCACTGCAGCCATCTAGGGAGTGAACTAGCAGATGAAGTGTTCTTGTAATTTTTTACCTTTCATTAAAATAAGCATGCAGCTTGTTACTATCCAAGGTATAGCCTTCGTTTTTCCTCTCCATTAATTTCTTGTAATGGCTCTCCACGTCTTTCAGTTACATATGAGAAAAACAAAAGTAAAATCTTATTAATAAAAAAAGTGATTCTCTGACTGTCTTAGAAAATTTGAATTGACTATAATATTTAATCCTAATGGTTACTTTGGAATTTTCCTTAGCAACCATAATTATTATTTTACATGCACATCTTTCAATAAGTAATTTCACTATAATTCAATACAAGGTGACATTAACAAAGGTATCACATTCTAGCCTTTCAATGAAATACTATTTGGACAAGATTTTCTTGTTTTTTTTTCTTCCTGAAAATTGGGAGGATCCATAATATTTTCAGAGTTTTTTTTTTTTTTTTTTTTTTGACAGATAGAGTTAGACAGTGAGAGACAGAGAGAAAGGTCTTCTTCCTTCCATTGGTTCACCCCCTGAAATGGCCGCCATGGCCAGCGTGCTGAATTGATCTGAAGCCAGGAACCAGATGCTTCCTCCTGGTCTCCCATGCGGGTGCAGGAGCCCAAGCACTTGGGCCATCCTCCACTGCCCCCCCAGGCCACAGCAGAGAGCTGGAATGGAAAAGGAGCAACTGGGACTAGAACCTGGCACCCATATGGGATGCCAGCAACTCAGGCAGAGGATTAACCAAGTGAGCCACAGCACCGGCCCTCAGAGTTCTTAAAATAAATCCTTGGGATGATATTGTCCAAAGAAAGTTAGGAGGCCAGCGCCGCGACTCACTTGGCTAATCTTCCGCCTGTGGCGCTGGCACCCCGGGTTCTAGTCCAGGTCAGGGCGCCGGATCTGTCCCAGTGGCTCCTCTTCCAGTACAGCTCTCTGCTGTGGCATGGGAAGGCAGTGAAGAATGGCCCAAATGCTTGGGCCCTGCACCCGCATGGGAGACCAGGAGGAAGCACCTGGCTCCTGGCTTCGGATCAGCGCGGTGCAGCACGTGGGCCATAGCGGCCATTTGGGGAGTGAACCAATGGAAAAAGGAAGACCTTTCTCTCTAACTCTGCCTGTCAAAAAAAAAAAAAAATTAGGAATCAGTTGATATGACTACTAACTGTACAAGGGGTAACAGGTTCCCAGTTCTTGATACCACCTTTCCTGATTTTGCAAGAAAGAAATGTGAGCTGAGCTGAACAAGATTAGGTAGATTTGTCCTTTACCTGATGGCCTTGAAAGCTGTCTTCCCTATGTGACTTTTGATCAAAATAAAAAGATGCAGGGCTTCTAGATCAGAAGGATCACCTGAAGTTAGTGTTGTCTGAAATGAGCGTCTCGATTCTCCTGAGGTGGAACTGAAAGCCTTTAATACACTGGAACTCTACCTGGCTTTGGACCAACCCCAGGATAAAAAACAGAGCTGCCTCTTCTGAACACACCACTGTGCTACTGCTGTAGAGTTCAACAGCTGGCATGAGGGAATTCACTGTAAAAGGGGAGAGGGGGAGAGAGAGGGAGGGAGGGAGGGAGGGAGGGAGGGAGGGAGGGAGGGAGGAAGGGAGAGAGAGAAACAGAGAGAGAGAAACAGAGAGAGAGAAAGGGAGAGAAAGTTGCCTTCCACCTAGCTGCACACTACAATCGACTGATGAACTTAAAAATACCCTGATACCAAGCCCTTCACCCAGAAATTATGATGTAATCAGTCCAGAATACAGCCCAGTCATTGAGAGCTTTTGGTTTGTTTCATTTTGTTTGTTAGAGTTCTCTAGTATTTCTATTGGGCAGCCAAAAGGAAAAACCACTGGTCCAGAGAAAGCTTTTCTTGACTGCAATAATTTTCACTTGAAGAGAAGCGTCACTGAAGATGAGTCCTAAGGTTCGCTTCACGCCCTGACACGGTGAACATTTTCTAGCCCTGGGTGCAGACACTGAGAGCATGCAGAAATATCCGCAGAATATAAAGTTGGAATATGAGCAGAGAAATTTCTATCCTGGATTACAGAATTCATAGCCAAAACACCAAGCAGAATCTTATAACTAGAGAGTTTAACCTACTTGGGGATTAAACCTATTACACAAGCACAGAATAGAAGAAGTAGGTCTAAGTGTGGCTCTTATGAAAAATACCTAGGAAATGTTCACTGACAATAACTCCTCTATTCTTAATACATGCGGTGAAACTGCCCAACAAGCTACTTTGACTTAGACCAATTCTTTTCTTTTTTCTTCAAATGGAATCTATGGCCTTGGGCTAGTTTACTTCGCTGCAGTTCAGACAGTCTACTCATATATATCCATTACTTTCAGCCATGTTTCTCAAACGTTAATGCGCCTATGCCTCACCCAAGATTCGGAATTTGCAAACTCACACGCAGTGGGTCTGGGGCGAGCCTGAGAATCTGCATGTCTAACAACCTCTCCGAGGCTGCTGATGCTGCTGGTCTTAGAAGGCTGTTAAGAGGACTAAGTGAAATGACCTACATACAGTGCCTAGCACAGACACGCTTGGCACCCCACAGAAGAAAAGGCCTACAAGGAAAATGATAAAAACATGTTTAAAACCTAGGAGTTCTATGATCCACTCGTCCCTTCTTTTTCAGCTGGAAATAGTGGGTCCAGAGAAGTTATCTCCTAATAGCCAAGGGTATATAATGTAAACAAGGGATAAGAGTAATTCTTTTTGACTGCAAAAAGTATAATCAAGATCCATGAGAAGTTTAAGAGAGCTTTTAATTCCCCACAAAGGAGAAACATCCCCAAAATAAGTGCTGTTCTATAACCAATTAACTCTCTTGACAGTTAAGTATCCAATTACAAAAGAGGAGTTAAACCAACTGGTGATGTTAAAGGAGATATTCAAGAGTGGATGCTGGACCTGGGGTTCAGACTCTGGATGGGATCCCTGCACTCCATATCAGAGTACCTAGGATTGAGTCTCAGCTCTGTTCCTAATTCCAGCTTCCTGTTAATGTGCACCTTAGGAGGCAGCAGTGATGACTCCAGTCTCACCCACGTAGGAGACCTGGATTGCATTTCTACCTCCCAGCTCTGGCTGTTCCAGACTTTAGGGAATGAACTACAAGATGGAGGGATCTGTCTCTCTCTCTCTCACTCTCACTCTCTCCCTCTCCCTCCCTCCCTCTTAAGTGATTAAAAAAAAATTCATATCTTAAGTCACTGCTTAAGACATCTTGGCTGTCTAACAAGCTATCACACACTTAACACGTACAAAAAGTGAAAAGCCAAACTGGTATCCCTCCCTACTCCAATCCTCTTCCTGAAACCTTGCTCTGCTCAGTAAATGGATTGCTTAGGTCAAAAAACCATAGAATCATCCTTAACTCATCTTCCCTAATACTCCATGCCCCTTTCATCAATAAATATGAGTGGACGCACCTTCAAATTCTGCCTATAAACCAATTACTTCTCACCACCTCCATTACAATGATCCTAGTTGAAGCCACAATCGCTCCTTTCTGGATTCTTGAAATAGCTTCCTATCAGGTTTCTGTCTTCATCTTTTCTCTTCTACAGTATTTTCTCCACACAGCATTCGGAGTGTTGCCATTTTGGGGCTCAATACCTTCTAATGGTTTTGTATCTTGTTCACAGGAAAAATCAAAGTCCTTATAATGGTTTACAAGACCCTACATGATCTTCCTTCTGCATCCTTGACCGTGTATTCCTTGTCACTCTCCATCATTTTCACTTGTGTCCAGCAACCCCTTACGTCAGGGTCTTATCAATGGTGCTCTGACCTAGGACCTTTGCACTTACGCTCTCCTCTGCTTACAAGGCTATGATCTGTGATCTGTAAGTGTATGTCCCACACATGAAACAACATGAAGACATTCAACAGAGCATTCTAATTGCTCTCTATGGAAGAGAGCTCACACACAGTTTAAAGATCAGCATTTTACTTTCCACAAGTTAGTATGGATGACAGACTGGCATTCCAGTTCCAGTTGCAACTCAGGCTCACTCTTAAAAATCACACTTCCTGAAATCCTCTGTTAATACCAAGTGAGGGAAGACCTGGTGCTACATTCTCCTTCAGGGAACTACAATCACCTGGGCAAATAATAACCCTTTTGATGGATCAGATCCATTGATCTGTGATCCAGCCTTACCTTACTCTTGAATAAATGAGCCAGCATCCTAGAGGTAGTGATAGTTCTCCTGTCCACAAGGAATTTTATCTGCTTTTCTCCTTTGATAACCAAAGCCCTTAATGGATCTTGAGAAAAATCTGGCTAACACTTGGTGGCCCTGGATGGAGAACGGACAGAGAGAGCTGCCATGTGCCATTGAGGTGGATTCCTTCACAGGAAAGGATGTCACCCAGTCCCAGGCCACTCTCCCTGGGAGCCATGCCCCAGACCTGCTGCACGTGGTTGTTCTGGTTTGCACCACACAACAGCAGAGACTCCATTCCATAGTATTGTGTGCTGCAGCCATCTCCAGCCACTGAGCTTTCAGGGCTTAGAGACAGAAAGTCGCCCCTGGCTTGGACAAACAGCTCCCGAGGAACGGAGATAAATGCACTTGATGCAAGAGTGAATGCGAGCAGGGCAGAGAGGAGGAAAATGAAGGCTATCTGGCTTGAGCCGAGGTGGCCTGCAGGGGAGGGTGCGCTTTGGAGGTCATCTTCAGCCTCTTTTCCTCTCACCTTGCCCTGTGCAGTCCTCCACACCTATCTCAGGAGCAGGCTACTTTCCCACACAAACCAAAGGGCCAGAGGGGCCTGCGGCTACCTCAGAACCCTGTGCCCTAGTTTGGAAAACACATACACACAGTGCTGCTTTTGGGAACTTACAGAGCAGCCAGGCAGAGTCTCCTCAACAGCTATTTCTCAGATTTCTTCTCCAAGTGGCCTGCTTCGTGTCTCTCCCTCCAGGGTTGCCCAGGGCAGGGGCCGAGAACCTGAGTTCACACCCTGGGTTAAAAGGGGGCAGAGGCAGAAAACGGGCCCAAAGGATGCAGAGTGTGAATCATGCAATTCAGGGCTAGTCCTCATCCATCATTTCTGATCAAGCCAAAGACCAGAGGTCACACGGGACACCAAGGAGCACCTCTGGCAGAGTCTCAGGCAAGCAAGCGAGGTGCTTCAGCTCCAACACTGGCTTTGCGGGAAGCCCAGTGAAGAATGGGCTCATTGCTGCTGCTTCAGGACAGAGCTCCCCCACATCTTCTGTTTGTAAGAAGAGGAGCCCCAATTCCCTCCTGGGGTCCACACACAGGCTGGACGCGAGACCTCCGAGGAAAGCCTCGCGTCAGTGTTTCTTAACTTCTTCACTTTGAAAGAACACATTAGTGGCCGTTTCATAAGCTTCATTAGCACAACCACACGCAACGGGGAGCTATCATCTTTCTTCTTCAACAGGGGGGAGAAGCCTCAGGATAAGGAGAATCTGATTTAAACTTTCAACAGATGACCTCTCAACACACACCTATGTTGAATAAACTCTCAAGGGCACGCTATTTAAGTCAGACTCAGTGTGAATTTCTTTATGAATCAAATAATTCTCCAACTTGTCCCTTGGGTAAGTGCATTTTTTTAATGTAATAGACTGGATAAAATGAGGTAAATTGTAGCCGGATACTTTGCACAGTGACAGCTTACAGGAATACCAAGGGAAAGGCCATTTTCTCATCCCCTCTGTAACAGCCCATCCACAATATGCTTCCTCTGAAAGTACTTAGGCTGGGAGAACACTCGAGAAAAGCAATTCTCCAGGTGAGAAGCATTTCAAGCTCACATGTAAAAGGAGTCTGTCTTCTTCCACTAACCAGTAAGGGATGAGAAGGCCTGGGAGAAGCAGGGCCCAAGGGGAAAGCAATGGCTCCACTACAACGCCCTCCTGCAACCTTAATTGATCCAATGCCAAAATAAATGAACTTTCCGAAGTTAGGAGCTCCATAACTTTCACCAGGGATAACTGCAGGTGCACAAGCTTTGACCAGCGTCCTGGGCTTCGGCTGCTGGTCGAGCCGGACGCCCAGGCCCAGGCCGCCTCCGCTCCTTGAGACCAACAGAGAACAGGTTCAGGCCCGGCTGCCTAGGACCCGTGGCTCCCTGTCCCCGACGCCAGGGCAAGTCTCCTCCTGACCTTTTCACCCCAGACTAAGGAAAGGAACTAGATGCGGGGAGGAGCAAGGACTAGCAGCGCCTGGTGGGATTCGGTCACAGCCGGGGGCCGTCTCCAACTCCCAACTTGCCAGAGTTTCTTCCGGCCTCGTTCCCGACTCTGCGCGCTCGGGAGGCCGCGGCGGCCTCTCTTTGCTCAAAGCCAGGAGCCCAGGGAGTGGAGCGCGTAGCTTGGCGCCGGGGAGCCGCCCCCAAGAGCCCGGGTGACGGGAGCGCAGGTGGCGGGCGTGGTCCCTCCAGCCAAGACCCAGCCCACCCAGACTCGGCCTCCCGCAGCAGTCTCTGCCCGGGTCCCCGCCCGGTTCCAGCATCAGGCCAAGGCGCGCTGGTTCTGGTTCTATCGTCTGCTCGCTGACTGCCCCCCGCCCTCTCCCAGTCCGTGTCGCTCTCCTGCCTCAGGCCCCGGTGCGGCCCCAAGTGCCAGCCCAGGGCCCTTCCGTCGCGGCAGGCGGCGGCACTCACCTGGGTCGCGAAGCCGGGGTCTGGCACGGTCCCGCAGGTGGTAGATGAAATCCTGGCAACTGTCGTGCTCCAGGGCCCCACGGGCACAGAGCTCGGCCAGCAGCTGCAGCGCCTGGTGACAGAGCGCGTCCCTGGCCCCGGGCATCGCCCCCCCGCATCCTTGGACCGCGCCGGGCAGGCGGGCGCGGGAGACAGCCCTCCGCCTGCCAGCTCAGAGCCGCTACCTCCGGGCCGTCCGCACTCGCCGCCGGGGACCAGCCGAGAAGCGGCCGGAGCCCCAGCCCCAGCCCGCCCGGCCTCCCACCGGTTGCATGCAGCTCTTTGCCAGCCGGTCGGTCGGGCTTTCTCTGTCTCCCGCCCGGCCCCTCAGTCCCTCCCCCGGCTCTCAGGAGAGGCGGCGCCGCACAGCCCCGCGCGCTCCGCCCGCCACTAGCGGCCGCCGGGGGGCGGGGCCGGCTCGGGGGTGCGCGCCGGCGGGTGGGATCTGGGCCGCTCGGCTCCGACTCCGGCGCTGACCCGGGACCGGGGGTCGCTCGCCGGCTCCTGGCGGAGCACGGGACTGGTCTTCAGACCTTGAGCGGAGAGCGGCCGCGCCCAGGCTTGGAGCGTACGAGCGGGTGCGCGCTCCGGGCGCACCCGCCACCCCGGCCCTGCGCCCTGAAGCCAGCCAAGCACTCCCTCCCGTATGCCGCGTGTGTCCGAGACGCGGTCTCCGGTGCTTGGCGCGAAGGCTGTAAACCTGACCACACCCGTCAGATGTGGAGAACCCAGACCCTGCCTTGAACTTGGAAAGCTTCCTCGGGATGTAAACCGTGGGCCTCGAGGTGCCAGACTCCCAGGTTCGGGGTTTGGAGCGAAGATGCGCCAACAAAGGAAGGATTTTCCAAGCGCAGGCCCCTTTTGACTGCTGTGATGTTTTGGAGACAGCGGAGGCAGTCAGATCAGAACTAAGGTCAAATAAATAAATGACTTCTGGAGAAGACGGGGAGGCGTACCTGGAGCTCCATGGGTCCGGGCTGGTGGTTTTCTAAGCAACTGAGTAGAAACCAGGGGTTTGCAAATTAATCTCCAGCACCCCAGGAAGAGTACCACGGAATGTTAGGTGTTCCGAAGGGACCACAGGGCACCTCGCACTTCCCCATCTCTTCAACCTTTTAGGCAACAAGCCCAGAAAGAACCACGAAGTACTGAATTCGTGTGTATGCGTCTGCAAGGCAATGTGCCACAATCCTTTTAGATACCTAATTTCATTTAAGTCTCTGGATAGCCCAACAAAGTCTGGATAATTCTTCCTCCTATTTTACCAAAGAAAAACCAGGTATTCAGAAAGGTGTCACTTTTCCAAGTTTACAGGTAGTAATGGGAGTAAGTTGATTTTCTTCCTTTTCCTTTACTTTTCTTTTTGGCTTTTTTTGTGGTGACCAGGTGCTGCTCGAGAACAATTAGAGTGGAATCTCTACAACTGGCAACTATCCCTCTTAGCCATAAGCTTGTGCTGCCTCTAGGGGCACCTGATAGCCAACCACTTTGTGCAGCGAGAGAATTTGGGATCTCATGGAGTGTTCCTTCACCCAACAGGCAAGCTTTGAAATCCTGCTGTGAATGGTGTTAGGGGCTTACATGGGAATAGCAGAGAAAATGCAGTGTTCCTAAGGTCAGGATAATTCCAAAGTGTCGTGAAAAGACAGGTAGATACACCGCTGGAGGAAAACTAGAGGGAAAAGAAACCAGCTGGGAGGGAGCCTGGCGAAGAGGTTGAGCAGATACTGCTGCTTGCAAGAAGGGAACACCTAGAGAAGGGGAAAAAGGTCCTATAATGGTGGAGGAGGCACCAGCGAGAGAGTTATGCTAGGGCCGGCAGAGTAATGGTGGCGTTAAAGCATGGAGAAGTACGGTTCTGTGCCACCACTATGCTACACTAATGCGGAGAAGAACTGAAAGTGCTGAGTTCAGTGTGGCACTGGCTTCCATAAACCAGTTAAGATCTGATGAAGGCCTAGCCTGGGTCAAAGGCTGATTGCCAGAAACATCCGAATTTATAAAACACTTCCAAAACTGACTATGGGGCTGGCATTGTGGTGCAGGGGATGAAGCCCATACTAGAGTGCTGATTCAAGCCCCAGCTGCCCTGCTTCTGATCCAGTTACCTGCTAATATCCCTGTAAAGGCAGCAGAGGATGGCTCAAGTATTTGGGTCCCTGTCATGCATGTGGGAGACCAGGCTCCTGGCTTTGGCCTGGCCCAGCCCTGGTTGTTGCAGCCATTTGGGGAGTGTACCAGCAGATGGAAGATCTCTGTCTCTCCATCTCTGTCACTCGGCTTTTTTTTTTTTTTTTTTTGAAGTATTAATTGACTAGATTGCAACCAATGGAATGAGGAAGAAACAAAAGACAGAAGTTTGAAAAGATGACCTGGGTCCTATGTGATGAGACTTTGATAACAATTAGAAATGCAAGCCCAGAGTTTGGGAGAGAGGGGAGACTGGTGATCTGAATAGAAGGGCAGAAATTGAGTTGCCACAGTGAATGGACTGCTCCAGGATGGAAGGGCTGGAGAAATGGGAGCGTAGTTTGGCAGTTAAAATGTGGTTTAACAAATTGGAGATTGCAAAGGAGCAATCAGAAAAGAAGGAAAAATGGATTGAGGGGAGAAATGGGGGTCCAGGGAGGAGTGTTAGAAGAATGATCAGCTACAACTTTAAAACAGAGTTTAAAGAAAAAAAAAATAGCAAATGTCCTTTGGATGTAGCAGGATGTTTTTCTCTCAAGATTTAGAGAGTTCAGTTACTATGCAACCAATCTTATGCAAATTAACATTTTTGTACCTAGGGTTTCTAGGCAGATGACACTAGTATGTGCATCATTGGATTGTTACAAACATTAGATAAGGTGATACATTTAAAGTACTTAGAATAGTGCTGTCACATAGTACTGTTGATGTTATGTATCTACTACAATGTGCTAGGTTCTAAACACACTTCAAAAAATTTATTTATTTGAAAGGCAAAGAAATAGAGGGAAGGATTTTTCATACACTGGTTCATTTTCTGAATGCCTGCAACAGCCATGGTTGGGCCAAGCCAAAGCCAGGAGCCCAGAATACAATCCAGGTCTCCTACCTTGGTGGCAGGTACCCAACTACTTGAGTCAGCACTTGTTGCCTCTCAGAATGTATATGTATTAGTAAGAAGCTGGAGTCAGGAGTGGAGCCAGGACTTGAACCCAGGCACTCTGATAGGGGATGAGGGTGTCTCAAGCAGCATGCTAACCTCTATGCCAAACAATAGTCCCTAAACACACTTTCTTAATCTATTTGTCACATGTCAAAGAGGTAGATGCCATTATTTCCTGTTTTACATGTGGAGAAGTGAAACTAAGTGGTAGATTTTTTCAGTCACAGCCATTCCTCCCATATCACAAGTCCTTTTGCAGTGTGAATTTACCACTCCTTCCATCAAGGATTCCAGTCTATTTCCCTTCTCCTTGAATCTAGACTGTCCCTGTGACTCACTGTAATCAACAGAATGTATGCAAGTGATATTCTGAGCTGAGTCCACTAAGAGGCCCTGCAACTTTTGCAGGATATCCTGCTAACGAGAAGCCTAAAGAATGAGAACCAGTATGGAAAGAATTGTCATAGAGAAGGGAACTGAGATACCATTGTGCCCTAAATTGTGTCACCTCAAAATTCTTATGTTGAAGCCCTAACTCCTAATGTGACTTCAGGACAGAACTTATAAGGAGGTAATACAGGCTAAATGAAGTAATAGAGTGCAGCCCCAATCCAAGAGGATTAGTGTCCTCATTAAAAAAAAATTGCCAGAGGGGCCAGTGTTGTAGCACACCAGGTTAAGTTGCTGCCTATGAAGCCAGCTGCCTGTATCAGAGAGCTGCTTTAAATCCCAGCAGCTCTGTTTTCTAGCCAGCTTCCTGCTCATGTGCCTGGGAAAGCATAGAAGGTGGCCCAAGTGTTTGGGCCCCTGCCACTCATGTGGGAGGCCAGAATGTAGTTCCAGTCTCTGCCATCCATGGGGAAGACCGGATTGGAGTTTCAAAGTTCCTGGCTTCTGCCTGGTCTAGTGACAGCCATTGTGGCCATCTGGGGAGTGAACCAGCAGATAGACGATCACTGTCTCTGTCAGTCCGCCTTTCAAATAAATAAATAAGTACATAAATAAATAAATGAATCCTTCAAAAAAAATCACCACAGTGTGTGTTTCTCCCTGATGTGTAAGGGTACCCTGAGAAAGCAGTTTCCTATAAGCCACAAGGAGAGCCCTCACCAGAAGTCAAATCAGCTGGCACCTTGATTGTGGACTTCCTAGCCTGTAGAACTGTGAGAAAATCAATTGGCTTTATACAAGCCACCAGTTCTTGTTATGCTATTTTGTTATGGCAGCCTGAGCTGACTGATACACACACCTCAGCCAACAGCCTGCACAAGGACCACACATGTCATGGGGCCAGGGACCTTCTAAGCTTGTACCTTCCAATCAGAAAGTGAGCCCAGCTAACAATAAATGGGTCAGAGGTGAACCATCCCCGCTAAGCCCCGACCAAATTTCTGGTCCACAGAAGCATGAGCAATAAAGTGGTGGTTGTTTTAAGGCATAAAGTTTGTGGGCAATTTTTACTGAAGCAATACACAATGAAACAGACACCACGTCGATGTGACTCCAATGCCTCTGCTTTTTTGCTAGTGGTGAACACAGAACCAGTTGAACAATTGATTAAAGAGTAACTGAGGGGGTCAGCGCTGTGGTACAGCGGGTTAAAGCCTCGGCCTGCAGCGCCAGCATCCCATATGGACGATGGTTTTAGACCCGGCTGCTTTTTCTATTTAGCTCTCTGCTATGGCCTGGGGAAGCAGTAGAAGATGGCCCATATCTTGGGCCCCTGCACCTGCAGTGGGGACCTGGACGAAGCTCCTGGCTTCAGATTGGCACAGCTCCGGCCGTTGCAGCCATCTGGGGGAGTGAACCAGCGGATGGAAGACCTCTCTTTCTCTCTCTGCCTCTCTTTCTCTGTGTTACTCTTTTAAGTAAATAAAATAAATAATTAAAAAAAAAGAGTAATTGAGGAAGTAGATTTGGCTAATATATGCTATTCTTCACAAAGATTTATTATTATTTTTTCTGCTAAACAAACACTTACTAGGTTCCTTGTGACTCAGGAAGCATTTAAGACCCTGGGCATACACAAAAACAAGCAATGATTCCTGTTATCTAAGGCAGTGCTTCTCCACCTTGAACTTGTCATGGTAAAGTCAGAAAATGAACTTCTTATACTACACAGGGGTAGGAGAGGAGGCCAGTGGTGGCCAGAAGGGCCTGAGGCTGAGGGAGCCACATCTCAGTCCAGAATAAACCCTTTGTGACACACCACACTTCCTTGGTGTCCTGGTTAGGAAGCCTCACTGTTCCAAAGGTTGGCCTTGAAAGAAGGAGACAGAAGGCGGTAATAAAGAAGCAGCACAGAGGGAAAGCTGGGTGGACACGAGAGACTTCAGATCATTTATAGCAGCATTTCTTTCTTTCTTTCTTTTTGACAGGCAGAGTTAGACAGTGAGAGAGACAGAGGGCAAGGTCTTCCTTCCGTTGGTTCACGCCCCTAATGGCCGCTACGGCCTGTGCTGCACCAATACGAAGCCAGGAGCCAGGTGCTTCCTCCTGGTCTCCCAGGCAGGTGCAGGGACCCAAGCACTTGGGCCATCCTCCACTGCCTTCCCAGGCCACAGCAGAGAGCTGGACTGGAAGAGGAGCAACCGGGACTAGAACCCAGGGTGCCGACGCTGCAGGCAGAGGATTAGCCTAGTGAGCCGCGGCGCCAGCCTATAGCAGCATTTCTGCAAGCCAGGTTCATTGACCCTCTGCTCCAGGGTGGCCCACGTTTCTTCCTGAAATGTTAGTTCCTGGGATTCACCCAGACCTGCACAATTATTTCCTAAAAGGCATCCAGAGTGCTATATGTTAAATTCTTTTTCTCTAAAGCTCATGTTGAGATTTGTCATTGTAGCAGTACTAAGAGGTGGAGCCATCTAGAGGTGATTATGCTAAAGGGCTCTGTCCTCCTGGGTGGTTTTCATGGCATTAAACAAGGGCAAATTGATTTCCTTTGTGTCTCCTTGCCTCTCTGCCTTCCACCATATAATGATGCAGCAAGGAAGCCCTAGCCAGATACCAGAGACTTATAGCTGGACTTCCCAGCCTCTAGAACTGTGAGAACATAAATTGCTGTTATTTATAAATTATCCAGTCTCAGGTATTCTGTTATAACAGCAAAAATGGACCGAGATGCCACCTAATACTTATGAGCATAGAAATTTGAGAATCTCTGGTTTATATGCCATAGAAAAGGGCCTTTGGAAAGAGATATGTTAAGCCAGCCATTATATCCCTGAGTTATAACATTGATGATTTCAACTGCTAGCCATTGAGCATTTGTTATATACCATGCACTTTATATTCCTTACTGCACTTAATTTTAACCACCTGACAAGGTATTCATTATGTTTCTATTTTACAGATTAGGAATCAAACAGGGAGGTTTAGTCATTTCCCCAAGACTCCACAGCTTATTATTGACAGCCAGGGTTTAAATTCAGGTGTGTCTGGCTCCAGAGCCTGTGTTTTCTTTGCCATGCTGCCAGTCTTACACCTCTGGCATAAGAATATCCAAATCTTTATCCACTCCTCGTTTAATGCTGTTCAGGTCCTCTTTTCATCCTAGTCACTGTCTTCTGCACGTGCTTCAGTCAGCCAAAATCCCTTGTGCAATGTGGCTCCTGAGCTGAGCCCAACATTCCGGGTAGTCGTTCAGCATTTAGCATCCAGTGCTTCCTGCTCCCTCTGTGCCTTAGGCTTCTGAGTTACAGCATCTCCATACAGTGGGTGGAATCCCCCAAGTCTTTCATGCCGTTCTCCAATCATGTTTTCACTCCTACTCTCAAGACCCAGATTGTGGACTTGGGAAATTGCTTGAGATTCCTCATAGAGAAATGTCCTATTAATTGCCATTTTGTTTGATTAAGTTCCCTGCCAGATAGTTACCTTCAACAAAAGAAAATAAGATTCCTTTGGCATGAGTGGCTCTCAATGATGCTCCCTCCTACTGATTAGCACTCCTATTAGGATGCACACAAACCTCTCGCTTAATTATCTAAAATAGGCACTGATCCCTTACATGTGCTTTACACCTGGACAAAGCGACTACTGCTGACTTAGAGCTCATGTCCTCACAACCGCCCTCTCATTTTGGTCATCAACCCCTTCCTCCTCTCCTGTTGAGAAATGAAGTGGAAGCAGAGTAGCTCCACTTGGCCCGTGTGTCTGTTATCGCACCACTTAGCTGAGAAGCAGCTAGTTCCAGTACGTTCAAAACCTGAATTCTTCCTTCCTGGACTGTGTGAGTCCCTTTGTGGTTTTATGATTGACAACTGCAAAATCTTAACTCCGTTTTCTTTCACTTTAAAGAAAGTAGAGATTTGTTAGCTTTCACATTTAAAAAACACTCACACTAGGACTCTATTGAAAGGAACAGAAGGCGATGTTCCAGGTCAAAGGGACTGGCTCCCTTCTGTTCTGTCTTCTTAGTGGTCACTCATGGTTCTACATTTGGTCATCTCTTCAGGATGAGGTCAACAGAGAGACCAAAGGTGAGGTTTTGATGACAGACACTGAGAAAAATCTGGACCCCAGCACCCTCCACCAGCAGAAGATTTTATTGTAAATATTCATTGCATCCCTTGAGCTGTCCTTCACAGTGGCTTATACCCCTCAGATTATGCAGTTCTGGGTAACTGCTGCGGTCCCTCCAAAGAGGGAGGAGATTGATGAAATTCAAAATTACCTAGCCTGTGCCATAATGGTTGAGGAATACCCTACTAACTAAAGAGATGCCAAAAGAAACTGTTCCTTATCTTCCACAGCAGGCTTTCCTCCATCCCCTATGCAGACATGGATCTACAGCAGATCAACTTATACTCAGATGGCTGTTTATTGAGAAGACGTCAGTGTGCTTGTGAATGAGTAATATTATGGGAACTAAGTACTTAAAAAGGGTTTCGACAATCTCTTTCCTGATCCTTTGCTTAGTAACAAATGACGATAATAAAAATTTAACTATACACAGAGAGAGGGGAGTGACTAAGGAGGAGGGGTAGAGGTGTGTGGGGGAGAGAAAGAGTGTGAGTGCCTTTTTGGCCTTATTCAGAAGACCATCGGGAGTAGGTGTTTGACAAGTGGTTCAGATGATTCTTGGGATGCCTGCATTTCATATCAGAGTACCTGGGTTTGAGTCTCAGTTCCACTTGCAATTCCATCTTCCTTCTAAGGCATACTCTGGGAGGCAGTAGGTGATAACTCAAGTACTTGGGCCCCTGCCACCCCTGTAGGAAACCAGGATTGAGTTCCAGGCTCCCAGCTTGGGCCTGACCCAGGCAGAGCAGTTGCAGGCATTGGGGAGTGAACCAGCTGATGGAGATCTCAGTCTCAGTAGCTCTATCTCCTCCCAGGGACCTTTCAAATAATTAAAAAATTAAAACAAAAATAAAAAAGGAGACCACAGGAAAACCATGTTTGTCTTGCTCCTCAACCTGTCCAAATAACCAAGATTCAGATTATCTGTGTAGTACTTCATTGCATTTAATCAAGCAATCAATGAATCAAATGTCTATTGAGTGTTAATTAAAAAAACAAGTTTTTGATCTAATTTCTGGATTGGATCTTAAATTACACATTTAAGCTTTTTTCATGTTTTTGTACATTAATTAAGTATAACTACAAAATAATGCCTGTTTTATCACACAAATATTTTCCTCTATTTTTCACAAATATTCGAAACTTTATCCTCTTAATATTGGTTACATTTTGATCACTATTGCACATTTTCTTGACTTTCCTTCCCCATGTCTAACATATCTGCTCCTTATTTTCTTCTTTCTCACTTTCTTTCCATAAATTCATTCTGTAAAGCATTTTTGAGAAAGCAAAGTTAAAAATTAGAAACCTGGAGGTATGTTTTCAAAGTTATTATTATCATTAGTATGTTGGAATTATTTTTATTCTAGGATTTTTGGGTTCAAGCTATGTGTCAGACACTTTAATAATGCTCTAAACACTTTACTCATAATCCCCATATCAACCCTTTGAGGAGGGTATTGTTATTAGTTATCCTCACGTTTCAACTAAGGATACATAAGCACAGAAATTAAGTAACCTGCCCAAGTTCACACAGCTTGTCAGCAGCAGAGATGAGCCATGTGACTCCTGAACCTTGCTGTTGGTTAACCCTTCCTCTGCAGGTGGGCCTAGGTCCTAAGCTGAACAGGCCCAGATGGTCAGTAAGAGCAGAGCTGGCCTTCTGCCTTAATCAGGCCTGTTGGATGCAGCAGGATCTATGCCATAATTGTGTTCTCTGCTTGTGAGGAGAGGCAGGATCTAACCAGTGTACGTGTGTGTCTGGTGTGGTCTTTGCAGGCTGGCTGTGCATCCATTTAGAGCTGGCATTTATTGTGTAATGGATGTGTATTCTGTACTTTACACGTTTTTAATTTGATTGCTACCACAAGCATTTGAAATTGTTCTTATATCCTGACTTAATAAATGGAAACACTGATAATAAGTAATAAATAAATAAGTAAATGGAGACATATCATTTGCCCAAGGTCACACAGCTAGTAAGCAATGGAACAAAGATTCAAATCAACATCAATGAAGAGTCCATAGACTGAAATTTAACCACAACACAATATGCTTCCCCCTGAACCTCAGATCAAAATTTCCTAGCAGAATTTTTCAAATTAAATGCAGAGTCTTTGGAGATTCTTATGATTCCAGTAGATAACTGAAAGAAAACCTAAGTAATAAAGGACCCATTAAAGACCAGGTGAGGATATTACAAATTATGGGCACACATTGTACTCTGATGATTTCGCTAATTGAATACCACCTGGTTAAGAAATCTGAGCTTCCACTACGGACTGCCTCCTTTCCAGGCTTGCTCCTGGTATGCATCTTTGGCTACTTCTGCATTTCTGCCTCTCCTGTTCCTATGCATTAGAATGAACTTCTTCTAACACAAAGGCCTCATTTTCTCTACCTGGAACTTATCAAAGTTCAGGTAGTTACATAGAGATTTTCCACTAACTGGACATACCTTTTCCTCTCCCTGGAACTGAAAATAAACACTGCCTTTATCACACAAATATTTCCCCTTCTACCTGGGCAGGACTTGACTAAATTTTCTTTTTTCTCTCCTTTTCCTAGGGATCTCTAAAATATGTATTTCGTGTGTGATAAAAATAACATTTGCTTTCTTCCTAGGCAAAGAGTTAGTCTCCTCTGGGCTTGGAAGCAATGGGTTCTCTCTGTTACAATATAGAACAGGGTCCCGGATGCACATGGATAAAAGCAGATAAACTTCCCTCCCCACTTGAACCATTTTATTTCTGTGGAAGAACATTTGTTTCTGAGAAGGGTTAGAATCCCTCAGTTTAATTAGATCCCAGCAGTGAGGCAAGCTGAGGGCTTCTTTTTCAGTTCTTGAAGGGTATTCTGCTTTCAGACCTCTTTTGAAAGAGTACTGTATATTGAAAGGAAAGGAAACTCATCAAGTTCAGATAATAAAGGCTTTATGCAAAATTTGAACTTTAATGAACTTTAATGACTACTTGTCTTTGAGGATTAAATTAGAATAAGAGGTGTGCCTTTTAAACTATAACTTTAATCTCCATTGATTTAAATCAAAACATATCCTTTGATTTTGTTTTAGAAATAAGAAAATGCACCATGATATATCAATTGCCCTATTTGAAACAGTTCTGTTGACAGCAATATTATGTTATTTGTGAACTGATTTAAGGAAACAACCTGAATAAAATGGTAAGAGATGGTCTTGTTCACTCTTTGTTTCAAAAGATTCAGAGTATTAGATATATTCAAAACTTGGTGTGTAAATAATAGATAGAAGGATACACTGCAGACTCATAGAATGGCAGATGCCCTAAACAGCACTCTGGCCTCAGAATCAGCCCTTAAGGCATTTGGATCTGGCTACAAAACCCATGAGAGTTTCACAGGCATGGAAAGCCAAGACACTGTAGCAAAAAAAAAAAAAAAAAAAAAAATCTAAATGAAAGATCTCTGTGAGTGGGATCCCAGCAGAAAGAACGGGCCATCAAAGAAGGCAATACCTTTCTCTGAAGGGAGGAGAGAACTTCCACTTTGACTATGGCCTTATCTAAATAAGATTGGAATTGACAAACTCAAGAAGCTTCCATAGCCTTGGCAGCTCATGACAAGAGCCTCAGGTGATTGCTGACATTATAAATAAAGAGTGTCAATTGTTAAATCAACAACGGGAGTCACTGTGCACCTGCTCCCCATGTAGGACCTCTGCCCTTAATGTGTTGTACTATGAGAATTAATGGTAAAACTACTATTCAAACAGTACTTTATTCTTTGTGTGTCTGTGTGGGTGCAGTCTGTTGAAATCTTTCCTTAGTATATACTAAGATGATCTTCTGTATATAAAGATAATTGAAAATGAATCTTGATGAAGAATGGGATGGGAGAGGGAGTGGGAGATAGGATGGTTGCAGGTGGGTGGGAAGTTATGGGGGGAAAGCTGCTATAATTCAAAAGTTGTACATTGGAAATTTATATTTATTAAATATAAGTTAAAAAAACTTGGTGTGTGTGTACGTGTGTATGTGTGTGTATGTGTGTTAGCCTTTTGCTGTGACATTTATGAGGAAAATGTCTTGTAAATATTACCCGAGAAAGAAAAGGTAGACAGGTTTTTTTGAAAGTGCTGGGATTTTTTTCTCAATTATGTTCCTCTTTTTCTTTAATCTCTAGGGGTTTTCTATGCTCAGTTGACAGAAAACTTCAAATACAAAATATAAGTTGAAGTGCAGAAGATGGCTTTTACCTTCATACATCCTCTTTCAGGTGGAGTTGGAAGCTAGAGAACAGCTGCTTGAACCATTTCACTGACTTCTGAGATCTGCCTGCCTCGGTTTTCTTCTTTTCTCTTTCATTCTCCTTTCCTGGCTTCTCTTCTTCCTGCCCTCTAACTGCTGTAATTGCCCCAGAACTTGCTACTCTTTTCCCTGAGGGATTTGGTCCAGTCCCTCTATGCTGATGACTCAAGCTTGTGTCATCAGCTATGATCTTCCTTTTAGTTCCAAACCCAAATATTAAACTGCCTACATGGCTACCATCTAAATGTGTAATTTCACCTTAGCCTGTTTCTTTCTTTCTTTCTTTCTTTTTTTTTTTTTTTTTTTTTTTTTTTTTGACAGGCAGAGTGGACAGTGAGAGAGAGAGAGAGACAGAGAGAAAGGTCTTCCTTTGCCGTTGGTTCACCCTCCAATGGCCGCCGCGGCCGGCGTGCTGCGGCCGGCGCACCACGCTGATCCGATGGCAGGAGCCAGGAGCCAGGTGCTTTTCCTGGTCTCCCATGGGGTGCAGGGCCCAAGCACCTGGGCCATCCTCCACTGCACTCCCTGGCCACAGCAGAGAGCTGGCCTGGAAGAGGGGCAACCGGGACAGAATCCGGCGCCCCAACCGGGACTAGAACCCGGTGTGCCGGCGCCGCTAGGCGGAGGATTAGCCTAGTGAGCCACGGCGCCGGCGTAGCCTGTTTATTTCTAATCATTCTTGTTTAAGGACACTGTTCATTAACCTGTTTAGGTCTTCCAGGGGTGGGGAGCCTTTTTTCTGCCAAGGGCCATTTGGATATTTATAATTTCATTCATGGGCCATACAAAATGATCAATTTAAAAATTGGCCTGCTATAGATTTATTGAATTTTGAGTTCTGTTTCTGCTGCCTCAGCATGGCCAAATCAAATGATTTCATAGGTTTATATGGCCCATGGGCTGCACATTCCCCACCCCTGAATGCATCACTCCCTATAACTATTTCCTTGTCCTCTCTCTCTTAATCCAATTTGCCAACAAATTTTATTGTTTTTAGATTTGTAACATATCCCAGAACTGCTTCCTTCTCTCTCTCCCCCACTCCATTACCCTAAAACAAACCACCATCATCTTCTCCCTGGACCCCAAATATCCAACAGTGGACAATACTGGTTGCTTATCCAGCAACTATTAATCTCCAGAAAACTCCTATTATACTTTCATGTAGCCACTTTCTTCAACCTAGCCAGGTGTCTTTGAGGAAATCTGGATCCTTCTCCAGGTTCTGGAGGTGGAATTGACTTAATCCCAGAAAATGGAATGGAATAATACTAGCCCCCTTGTAAGTAATTGTGTTAGAAGGAACAAGTGATCAAAGTGTGGCCAATGAAGTACAAAGGAAAATCTACAGAGGGCTCCTGAGTGAGGGGCCTCACTCTCAGAAATGGACACGAGGAATATAAATACGCCTTTTATCTCTATTAAATGTCACGCACAATCTGATCCTATACTGTGAATTGCCACAGTTAAATCACAATCAGCCAGAGAAGATGACACAACAGCACAGAAAAGGGCACAGTGTTGGGCGCTCTAGTGAAGTGGAGCCAGTCTTAGCAGCATACCTCCGACACCTCCTTCCTCTCTACCCTACTTATGGAAGTGAAGTGACTTCCCTCTGATCTGAGCCACGTTGAGGCAGTACTTCCTGTCAGTTGCTTTCAAAGGCTTCTGATTCAGTCTACGTTCCTACCTGCCAACAACAGAGCCCATTAGGCCTTTTAAGCAAAATGTATGAACAAATGGAATGTCCTGGAGTAAATCAATCCTGGAAGCCAGGCAGCCAGAAACAATCACCATGTTCCATCAGCAGACAGTTCCAATGGTGGCTTCATCACTTCCACTGCTGCTTGGGGCAGGTACAGCTGTTCACCTGGATAGAGGCTGGGCCCCAGATTCACCAGGAGCAACTTGACCACAGCCTCCTCTGAAAGCTGAATCTCCATCACCTCCACCAGAATTCATTCTCTGCAGCATCCATTCTTCATATCATTTCTTCCTAAAGTGAAGTCTCTTGATGCATCAGATTGGTGAAGCTCAGGTTATTTGCCATTGTCTACATTACAATGGAGGCCAACAAAGAGGGTCTTTGGCTTCTACGTTTGGCAGAGCTCAAAAAGGGGATGCAATTATTATCTGTTGCCACTCAAGCCAAGTAACTTATAAGAAAAACATGTTATTTCACAGTTTGTAAGTGCTAGGAATCTGGAATCAGTTTAGCTGAGTGATTCTTGCCTCCTACAACCCTTCCTTCTCAGAGCATCCATAGTGATCTTTTAATTCATGAGTTAAATCAGATGGATTTACTGCTTAAACCTCAAATCTCTTCCAATTGCATCAGAAATTAAATGCAAACTCTTCTGTTTGATCTGTTGTGTTGAGCATAACTGAGCTCCCCTACGTCTTCCTGGCAGCAGGGTGTACTACTCAGTTCCTTGCTCAGGTGGTCTCAGTCATTTTGTTCTCTTTATCTCCCCAGATGCAATCATCTTGTTATCAGTTAACTGATGTTTCCCTTGCTCTACCTTAGATACAGCTCCTCAGTTGACTCCTTTTAATTCATACATTAGTCTAACATCTTCTCAAAGACCTTTCCATTCTAACCTTACCTTAGTGTTGAATTTCACATCAATCTATTTCCTTCATATGACTTATCACTATCAGAAATGATCTTGCTCATTCCATCAAATCACAAATATTTATTGAGCACCTATCATGGACCAGGGACTATTCTGGGTACTGAGTGTCTCCTGCTTGTTATTTATTGCCACTTCTCCCCCCAATTCTATCTGCCAACTCAGTTCATGAGTGTAGGAACATTGTCTGTCAAGATAATTGAGAATCCAACATCCAAGATGATGCCAGACACATAGGAAGTGTCCAATGAGTGTTAAATGAAAGAAAGTAGGTAATAAAAGTAAACTCAGATCCAGGTGGGTCAGGGTACTCATGAGAGCATGGATTAGGAGTTTAGCAAATATCTAAGAATGAATGTCATGCGAAAAAGAAGCATATGAACCTGGCTACAATAATCAAGTGAGTATTCTGGATCTGGATATAGGCAGGACCAGGAATAGAACTGTGAAGAGCCAGCAGGAGGGTAAGAAGAACTTGTCTATGCATGCAAAGTTAAGCTTCCCTCCATTATCATCTCTTTTACTGTCAGTCTTATCAACACAGACCCAAGCAAGCAATGACAGCTATGATGGATGGAATATACTTCCTCCCCAATGTCATGTCCATCTGCAACCTCAAAATATGACCTTATTTGTAAAGAGAGCCTTTGAAGATTAATTTAATTAAGGATCTAGAGATGAGACCACCCAAGATTTAAAGTGAGCTTAGTAGATTCAAAGACTGTTGTCTTTAGAAGAAGAGACACAGAGAGATGCACAGAGAAAACAGAGGTAGGGATTAGAGTAATGCACCTATGAGCCAAGGAATGCTAAAGAATTGCCAGGGGCAACAGAAAGCTTAGGACCCATAGGAAAGATTGATTTAGAAAAAAATATGTATTATTTATTTGAAAGGCAAAGTTACAAAAAGAGACCGAGAGACAGAGATTTTATATCTGCTGATTCACTCCCTAAATGGTTTCAACAGCCAGAGCTGAAGTTAGGAATCTAGAACTTCATCCAGGTCTTCCACATGGGTAGGTAGCAGGGGCCTGTGCTCTTGGGCTGTCTTCTGCTGCCTTCCCAGGCACATTACCAGGGAGCTGAATTGGAAATGCAGCAGCTGGGATTCAAACTCGTACTCATATGGATGCCAATGTCACCTGCTAGGACACAATGCTGGCCCCAGGAAAGATTCTTTCCCAGAGATTTCAGAAGAAGCATGACCCTGCCAAGAACTATAAGAGAAAATTCCATTGTTCTAAGCCACCACAGTTGTGGTAACTTGTTGCAGCAGCCCTAGAAGATAATACAATTACTCTGGGTTTCTCCTGGGCAAAAAGTAATTGTCCAATAATTCAGCCAGTCAAGTTTGTAGCCAACAACTTGCCCAGTATTTGACAAGCAGTAAAAGATTAAACATGCTTATTGAAATAAATGTTGATGTATGAGTGACCTGGTACAGTTTTTTATTTAAAAAATATCAAAAACTTTTAAAAATTTTGTCTGTAACTACGCAGAGCTGAAAATACCTGAGAACCTGACCTTTTCTGCCAGCTGAAATGAAAATGCATTCCCTTGTATATAAAATTATACAAGAATAGAGGTTGAAATGGAAAAGAAAACAAAGAACTTGGGAACAGGTCTTTGATTTTTTATGCCAAGTATGAAATATCTTACCCTGAATTTATATATATGATTTAGTTTTTTACTACCTGTGCTACCTGGTGTGATGAATAGAGTCCTGGACCAAGAGCAAGTTTACCTGGACTGTTGCCTCTGTTCCTTTCAGATCACTTCGGCTGATGAATTCAGTACTTCCTAGATAATCACAGCCCCTCAGTCACTGTGGGATCTATGAATGTGTACAATCAGGCTCTCAGACATGGGACATCACAATCCTAGAGGGGACAGATGGGGTGGGCAACTCGTTAAAACACTGGGTGATGTTAAAGACTTTTATGAAGCAACAAAACATTGCAAAGATATGTAGAGTACGTCCATCTGAAAAACTGGGCCTATTATCTGGTTGTGTGGCCATAAGAAAGTTATTTTATATCTCTGGATATCAGGGTCTCATTTGCAAAATAAATGTATTTGATAAGCCTTTGGGTTTCAAGTTTCCCATTCATTCTGGATCAGTCTGTTTCATGTGTATCCATCTCATTCCTCTTTCAGACTATGGTGGACAGGAACAGTATCTCAATCACCTCTTACTCAACGCTTAGGGCAATGTCTGACCAATAGAAGGCATCAGTTGATGCTTGCTGATTGGTTGACTGAAATCCACCTTGTTCTCTTCTATTTCAGAATCAGGTAGAATGTATCACTCAAAATTGATGGGCTTCAAAGAACTGAATTTAAAAATAAATACTAAATGCCTGCAGAAAGCTATCCCCAGCCTAGCACATCACCCTCATGAATCCTACAATCTATCAAAAAGTTCCCTATTCAGAACTGATGTAAACCCCTCACCCCTCTCTTGATCTCTCTTAATACCTCATACATGTGACCATCATGGGTCTATTTGTGTGTATGTTTTGAAGAAGTGTTTAAATGTGCATGCATGTACACACACGTACAATATTTCTAATAGAGACCCAGTGTTTGCTTGAGTGTGTTGTTTAGTCTAATAAATTGCCTTCCTCCCAGTTACAGAGTTCATCCCAGGGAACAAGAGGGTGGCCCCCATGCCTCTTGCTTGTCACTCCTTGGGCACTGATTGCCTATTCCTGAGGGAGGATTCTGTCCACTGTGACGCTTTAGATAGAGATGACTTTGGAAAAGCTACCAGTCTCAGTCTTTCTCCTTGGAGTACTGAAAGCTTGGATTTTTGTCCTCAGTAGATGTTTTATCTGTCAGAATGACTGTTGTCTGGAAAGTTTTTATTTTTTATTTATTGAAGATAGTTGTTTAAAGTTTATGACTTGCTCTACTCCCAGGAGGGCAAAAAAAATCAATAATTTGTTTTTCAGCAGAAAACATAGACCCATAAAATAAAAAATCATGTCCCAATCAGCAGATTGTTCCCCACCCCCAACCCAGTTTAAGTCACGGTTGCCTGAGTGAACATGTATGAATTAAGGCTTAACAGGGCTAAGGTGTAAGCAGGTCCAAACGTGGGCCTCCAGAGACTATCTACAAGTACTAATATTAATCTGGGATTTACAGAGAACATAAAGGAGCCTAATGTCACACCACTAACAGTGTTTCTGGGTCAGGATGACTCCTCAGGCAAAGAGACTTCTCTGCACTGGAGATGCTTAAGGTTTCCTTTCCTGTCCACCATCACCCACCCCCACCCTCCTGCAGCATTGGCTGTTCTATTTCAGAGCTAAGAGCAAACCTAGAGGAAGCCCATTTCTGGAGCTGCTGCTGTGCTAAGCACTTTAGAAGCATTAACTCATTGATTCCCTGCAAGAGTGACGTAAGGTAGGTGCTGTTATCATCTCTATTTTTCTAGGAAAGAAACAGAAGCCTGGAAGATAGTAGATCACTTGCCCATGGTGACACAGCCAGTAAGTGGTACAGCTGGGGTTTGAACCCAGGTAGTCTGCCTAGAGATTGCTTTATTAACTGCAATACCACAATATCTGATTGGCAGGAAGTTTCTGGAAATGGACTTGCAATGTCAATATTCAATACAATCACAGTCTAAATAGAACAGGATTTGGCAATTATTCATTTGGAGATTGATTAATTTTAAGGATTTTAACAAGGCAAATACAAGGATGGAAATCAGCCCAAACCATTAAAAAACATACTGACAAGAGCAAGGAGACTTCAATGCTTTCTCTGCCTCTACATTTTATATTATCAATTTGATATCTCTAGATACAGTGCTCCACCATCTGTCTACACCCACTTCAGCTTTGTTGACTGCTGGGAATTGCATTCCTTAAAAGCATACAGAAAGAGACTTATTAATGAGTAGACATGTGTGGTAAGAGAGGTATCAGGTGAGTGGTTCCTCTGCAGCCTTTTGTAGGTGAAGCTGGACCTCTAAGCCTCCTTCTCACTTAGGCCCATCTATATTAGTGGGTTTACTTGGGATCTATCTGATTTTTAAATCATTATTTTTTATACAACTCTTTGTGTTTTCATGTTAGGTCATTGGGAAGCAGCAAAGACAAGTTGTCAGAGTTGTCTAGCAAAGCTTTATTTGAGACTTTGTGTTGTTTCTTCTAAAACACATTTGCTGGGGTGGGTGCTGTGGCATAGTAGGTTAAACCTCTACCTGCAGCCCTGGTATCCAATATGGGCACTGGTTCGAATCCCAGCTGCTCTACTTCTGATCCAGTTCCCTGCTTATGGCCTGGGAAAGCAGTGGAGCTTCTTCTGGGTCTCCCCCATGGGTGCAGGGTCCCAAACACTTTGAGCATCTTCCAGGCCATCAGCAGGGAGCTGGATCATAAGTAGAGCAGCTGGGACTCAAACTGGCACCTATATGGGATGCCACAGATGCAGGGCAATGCTTAACCTATTACACCACGGAACAGCCCCAGCCCTGGCTGTTGCGACCAACTGAGGAGTGAATCAGAGCAGGGAAGATCACTCTCTTGCTGTCTTAGTCTTTCTCTCTCTAACTCTTTCAAAATAAATAAATAAATCTTAAAAAAGAATTTATTACCAGGAAGTAAAACAAAGGCCCGTGTTCTTATGGGACTTTCACTCCAGTTACATTGCCTGCTAGATGGATGCATTTAAAAAGAAAATAGGGATGCCTGGTAAGGGGAATCTAGAGGATAGGAAACGGGATGGTCTGGTGACAAGCTTCAAATGAGATTTTAGCAGTAGAAGTAAAAACCTTTAGTAAAACTAATAAATAACATTATATATGAAAATAATATTCTCAGAATATTATGCAGATTTTACTTTCAGAAAATAAGATTTAGAGGTAGAGCAAGATGGTGGCTAAAATGATCCAGTAACAGTCACCCCCGAGACACCGATTTGTACAGCTATTCATACACCAAACCACATTTGCCAGAGCTGAGGAGGAGATCACAGTGCCTTGTTTTATTACAATAATAAGAAAAGACGTATTGAAGAAGGCAGAAAGGAAAGAGTTGGTGGTGGTCCCAACCTTCCTCTGACCCCAAGCTGCACAGCATGGAGAGACCTTCAAGAGAGAACTAAGTTTAGACCTTGGACTTTAAACCTCTTATCAAGCTTACTAGAATAAAACCCAAGATTCCTGATCCAGACCAGTACCTGCCTACTGATCCTCTGAACCTCCTTATCCAGGTGTCCAGGGAACTGCCCCCCTATCACCCTCAACGCACAACCTCTGGCAGACAGCAGAGCAAGGCTCCAACTCTAAGGAACACAGCAGGAGAGTGAGCACAGGACTTTGCCTTGCAACTCAGTGCTGAGCCTGCTGAGATGAGGTCCAGCAGTGAAGACCCCACACCAAGATGAGCTCCAGGCTCAAAGATGGCACCTCTAAACCCACCCCAGCATCAGGCCAAGACCTGAACCCTGGTAGGATGGACTCATGTTTCAACCTACATCACTGTCAGCTGTGCATGGGCCTGGTGTCCACTCCCCAGATTGCATAGGGCCTTGCAGCTGTGAGACTCAGGTATGATCTAGCTTAGTGCCAGCCTGGGTAGCCGAGAGACTGCCTTCACCACCTCTCCCCCAGCACTGGGAAGAGAGCAAGGAGTAAAATCCAGTCACTCAGGAATAGGACAGGAAAATGAGCACAGGACAGTGTCTTAACACTCAGTGTGAAGCTGGTAAAAACCCAATACTGGGCAAATTCAAATGGTTCCTGTCCCCAGGCAAGTATCTGTGGGTGCAGCCCCTGGACTTAACCCAGGGCCAGGTAGAGACCTGTGGTCCAAGTTGCTCAGACCATCGGCTGGTTGTAGGGTTCTTGAGTTATAAGTCCAGCTCAGAAGCAGAGAACTCATAGGAGCATGGCCATTGGTCCTACTATTGTGCTGCTCTGATCTTGGCTCCAGTTATGATTATAGCACTGTGATGTTGGGGACCATGGGTCTGCCCATCCCATTCCTCCTCCAGTCTCAGGCAGCACAACACAGAGAAAGTAACTGCCCACTTGGGGAAACTAGAGGGGTAGACAGCAAGTCATCTTGTAGGAGCTTAGGCCTGGTGCCTGTGATATCCAGAGTCAGGCATAATTCTGTGGTGCTTGACCACAGGCTGGTGATCATGGATGAGACATCTGGGCCTACCTCAGCTAGGGAGGGGCTTACAGGCCTATCCTTTTTATCCCCCTGTTCATTCTCAACAATACATCATTAGGGTTTGGGGCACCCTCTAGTGCTGAAACATTGACAATACACCAACAAGAGACAGGACGAACCTGGACTTAGGGTGTCCTCTAATGCTGAAATAGCAGAAGTCTTCACCGTCTCAGAGAAGAGAAGCAGACCACTTGAATTCCTCGGGGCAGGAACAAACAAAGGCAGATTACAAGGTCTGTAATAAATTCCTAATCTTTTAATGCACAAATGACATCAACAAGAGCTTACATGTGTGCACGGGGTGGGGGTAGGAGTTAGGACAGTGGCTAATGTCACCACTTGGGACACCTACATCCTCTATCGGAATGCCTGAGTTCTAGTCCTGGCTACTATACTTCTGACCCATCTCCCTGCTAATCCATACCTGGGGAGGCAGCAGATGATGGCCCAAGTGCTCAGGTACCTACCACCTATGTGGGATAGCTGAATTGGGTTTCAGGCTCCTGGCTTTGGTCTGGCACAGCACTGGCTATCTCAGGCATTTGGAGAGTAGACCAGTGGATGCAAGATTCTCTCTCTCTCTCTCTCTCTCTCTCTCTCTCTATCTCACTTTCAAATAAATTAAAAATGAGTAACAATAATAATAATAACACTCAGGGAACCATGATCTCACTTAACAAACACAATAAGGTGCCAGAAACCAATCATATAGCCGCTGATATCTACAAACTTTCGGATGGAGACTTCAAAGTAGCTGTTTTAAGAAAACTAAACGTGTTTCAAGAGAAAGCAGTAATACTTCAACATTCAAACAGGGAGATTTAACAGAGAGACTGAAGTAATTTTTAAAAATCAAACAGAAATCCTTGATCTTAAAAGTATAATAAGTAAAAGTGAAAGCATGATAAAAGTCATCAGTAGCAGAATAGATCAAGCAGAAGAAATAATTAATGAAATTTTAAGACAGGTTATTTGAAAATAGACAGTCATAAGAGGAAAAAGAAAAAAAGAATCTGTAGGAATGAAAAAACCTTATGAGAATTCTGACACAGCATTAAAAGAGTAAATATCCAAGTTATTAGGGTTTAAGAGGGAATGTCAAAAGGGTAGAATGCTTATTCAAAGAGGTAGTAATAAAACTTCCCAAATACAGAGAAAGATACACCTATTCAGGTACAGGAAGATTAAAGATCACCAGTCAGACTCAATTCAACCATGTCTGCCCCAAGATGTATTATAATCAAGCTGTCCAGGGCTACAGATAAAGAAGATATTCAAAGCCTCAAGAGAAAAGAAACAAATAACATAAAAGAGTGTCCCAATTCACTTGACTACAGACTTCTCTGTAGAAACCTTACAGGCCAGAAGAGAGGGTCAGATTTTCATAATACTGAAGAAAAACAAAAGGCAAGCAAGATTACTGCTCCCAGAAAAACTATCCTTTAGATATGAAGGAAGGATAAATGATATTACTAGTCAAACAAAAGCTGAAATAATTCATCACCACCAGACCTGTCCTAAAAGAGATGATAGCAACAAGTGTGAGCCCTAGTGGTTAAGATGTTCACTTACCACATCACAGTGTCTGGGTTTGATCTCCTGCTCCGGCTTCCTGCTAATGCGGACCCTGGCAGGCAGCAGTGACTCAAGTAATTAGGCCCCTGCCACTCATAGAGGAGACTTGGATTATGTTCCCAGTTCCCAGCTCTGGCCATGTTGAGGTGACCAATCTCTACAATAAAAATTATAAAACATTGATGAAAAAAATTGAAGAAGAAATAAAGGAACAGAAAGGCAACTCTTGCTCATGATTTCAAAGAATTAATACTATTAAATGGTGTAGATCACTCAAAGTGATCTACAGATTCAATGCAATATCCATAAAAATATCAATGGTATTTATTGAAAGACTAGAAAAAAATCCTGAAAATTTTATGGAACCATAAAAGACCTCAAATAGCCAAAGCACTCATGAGGAAAAAGAACAAAGCTGGATGCATTACACCACCTGACTTTAAAATATACTACAAAGAGATGGGGCTGTGGCACAGGTTAACTTTCTGCCTGAGGCACCGGCATCACATATGGGAGCTGATTCACGTTCAGGCTGCTCCTCTTCTGACTCAGTCTCTGTTATGACCTAGGAAGACAGTAGAAGATGGCCCAAGTTCTTGGGTCCCTATACCCCTTAGGAGATCTGGAAGGAACTCCTGGCTACTGGCTTTGGATTGGCCCAGCTCCTGCCATTGTGGTCATTTGGGGAATGAACCACTAGATAGAAGATCTGTCTCTCTGTCTCTTCCACTCTATGTCTATAAATGTACCTCTCAAAAAATAATTTTTTATAAAAATATACTACAAAGAAATAGTCACTGAAATAGCATGATATTAGCATTAAAAACAGGCATAATGACTAATGGAGAAGAATTGAGAACCTATAAGTAAACCCTTGAATCTACAGCCAAACTGATTTTTTATAAAGGTGGTAAAAATACTCACTGGAGAAAGGAGAGTTTTTAATAGATGGTGCTGGAAAATTGGATACCCGCATGTAGAAGAAAGAACCTGGGGCAAGCATTTGTGCAGTGGTTAAACTGTCTCTTGGAACATCCACAGGCCAATTCAGAGTGCCTGGGTTTGAGTCCAAACTCTGTTCTCCATTCCAGTTTCTTGTTAATGTGCAACCTGACAAGTATCAGGTGATGACTCAAGAAGTTGGGTCCCTGTCACCTACTTGTAAGACTCAAATGGACTTTCCAGCTCCTGGCTTTGGTCTGGCCCAGTTCCAGCTGTTGAGAGCAGTTGAGAGTAAACCAGCAGATGGAAATCAATCTCTCTCTCTCTCATTCTCTCTCTCTCTGCCTTCCTAATATACATAAATAAAAATAAATGAACATAGATGCAAAAATCATCAACAAAATATAAGCTAATTGAATCCAACAACACATCAGTAAGATCATTCACCTGGAACAAGTGGGATTTATCCCTGGTACACAGGGATGGTTCAACACATGCAAATCAATAAATGTGAAACATCACATTAACAAATTAAAGAATAAAAACCATATGATTATTTCAATAGATGCAGAGAGAGCATTTGATAAAATACAACATCATTTCATGATGAAAACCTTAAGCAAATTGGGTATAGAGAAACATTGCTCAACACATTCAAGGCAATATATGATAGACCCACAGCCAGCATTATATAGAATAGGAGAAAGTAGGAAGTATTTCCACTAAAATTGGGAACCAGGCAAGGGTGCCTACTTTCACCACTGAGATTTCAATATAGTTCTGGAAGTTTTAGCCAGAGCAATTAAAAAAGAAAAAGAAATCAAAGGGATACAAATGGGAAAGGAGGAAGTCAAATTGTTCCTGTTTGCAATGACATGATTCTACATATAGGGGATCTGAAAGACTATACTAAGAGACTGTTGGAGCTCATAAGAGAGTTTGGTAAAGTTGCAAGATATAGAATCAACAACAGAAATCAGTATCCTTTGTCTATGTATATATTGTATACACATGGATGATAAAGAACATGTAAGATCAGTCCATTCACAATAGCTACAAAAATTTAAATATTTTCAAATAAATTTAACCAAAGAGATAAAATATCTCTACCATGAAAATTATAAAACATTAAAGAAAGAAATAGAACAAGACACAAAATAAAGGAAAACCAGTTCCATGTTCATGGATTGGAATAATTAATATCAAAATGTCCATATTACTGAAAGCAATTTACAGATTCAATGTGATTCCAATCAAAATACCAATGACATTCTTCTCAGATCTATAAAAATGATGCTAAAATTCATATGGAAGCACAAGAGACTCCAAATACCTAAAGCAATCCTAAGCAACAAAAACAAAAGTGGAGGCATCACAATATCAGATTTCAAGACATACTACAGGGGGCCGGTGCTGTGGCGTAGTGGGTAAAGCTGCTGCCTGCAGTGCTGGCATCCCATATGGGTGCCGGTTTGAGTCCTGGCTGTTCCACTTCCAATCCAGCTCTCTGCTACAGCCTAGGAAAGCAGTGGAAGATGGCCCAAGTCCTTGGGCCCCTGCAACTGTGTGGGAGACCCAGAGGCAGCTCCTGAATCTTGGCTTCAGATCGGCACAGCTCTGGCTGTTGTGGCCATCTGGGGAGTGAACCAGCAGATGGAAGACCCCTCTCTCTCTCTGCCTCTTTTTCTCTCTCTGAAACTCTGACTTACAAATTAATAAATAAAGTCCTTAAAAAAAGATATACTCCAGGGCAGTGATAATTAATAATCAGCGATCACAATAATCAATAATCAGTAATACTGGCACAAAAATATTCATGTGAACCAATGGAACAGAATAGAAAACCCAGAAATCAATCCAGTCATCTAGAACCAACTAATCAAGGAGCTAAGGAGCCACCCAGCTAATCAAGGACAGAAGAGCTAAAATGAATCCCTGGAGCAAGGACAGTCTCTTCCACAAATGGTGCTGGGAATACTGGATCTCCACATGGAAAAGCATGAAACAAGACTACTACCTTACACCCTATACAATAATCAACTCAAACTGGATCAAGGATCTAATTGTATGACCTGATACCATCAATTTATTAGAGAACATGGGGGAAACTATGCAAGACATTGGCATAGGTAAAGACTTCTTGGAAAAGACCACAGAAGCATAGGCAAGAAAAGTAAAAATATACAAATGGAATTACATCAAGCTAAGAAGCTTCTGATGGAAAGGGAACACTCAAAAAAGTGAAGAGGCCACTGACAGAATGGGAGAAATTATCCTCAAACTATGCAACTGAGAAAAGGTTAATGTTCAGAATCTGTAAAAAACTCAACAACAACAAAACAAACACCCAGTAAAGAAATGGGCAAAGGATTTGATCAGGCATTTTTCAAAACAGGAAATACAAATAAGCAACAAACACACGAAAAAATGCTCAGGATCACCAGCCATCAGGAAAATGTGAACAAAAACCACAATGAGGTTTCATCTCATTCCACTTAGAATACATAAATCAAAAATTCATACAGAAATCAAAAAACAATAAAAGTTGGTGATGATTTGGGGGAAAAGGTACCCTAATACACTGTTGGTGGGACTGTAAACTGTTGTGGAAGACAGTATGGAGATACCTCAGAAATCTAAATACAGATCTACCATATGACCCAGCCATCCCACTCCTGAGGATTCCTTTTCCTTTTCCTTTTCCTTTTCCTTTTCCTTTTCCTTTTCCTTTTCCTTTTCCTTTCTTTATTTTTTTGACAGGCAGAGTGGACAGTGAGAGAGAGAGAGACAGAGAGAAAGGTCTTCCTTTGCTGTTGGTTCACCCTCCAATGGCCACCGCGGCCGGTGCACCGTGCTGATCCAAAGGCAGGAGCCAGGTGCTTCTCCTGGTCTCCCATGGGGTGCAGGGCCCAAGCACTTGGACCATCCTCCACTGCACTCCCTGGCCACAGCAGAGAGCTGGCCTGGAAGAGGGGCAACCGGGACAGAATCCAGCGCCCGGACCGGGACTAGAACCCAGTGTGCCGGCACCACAAGGTGGAGGATTAGCCTATTGAGCTGCGGCGCCGGCCCACTCCTGAGAATTTAACCCAAATGAAATGAAATCAGCACATGAAAGAGTTATCTGCACCAGCATGTTCATTATAACTCAATTCACATTACCTAGGATATTCAGTTAACGCAGATATTTATCAGCTGATCACTGGATTAAGAAAAGGTTGTATATACACACTATGGAATACTTTTCAGCCATAAAAAAGGATGAAATTTTGTCTTTTGCTACGAAACGGGTGTAACTGGAAACTATTATTCTTAGTGAAATAAGCCAGTACCTAAACAAGAAATACCATGTTTTTCCTGATCAAGGATAACTAATACAGTACAAAAATATAATATACATGAGCGAAATTGAGACTTCAACTTTTAATTATTTAGCCCTTTTCTCTACTGTTGAAAAATAGTTTTTGATAGTTTTTGTTTTTCTTCTTCTTACTATTTGTTGAATTCTTTTTTTTTTTTTTGACAGGCAGAGTGGACAGTGAGAGAGAGAGAGAGACAGAGAGAAAGGTCTTCCTTTGCCGTTGGTTCACCCTCCAATGGCCGCCATGGCCGGTGCACTGTGGCCGGCGAACCACGCTGATCCGATGGAAGGAGCCAGGTACTTCTCCTGGCCTCCCATGGGGTGCAGGGCCCAAGCACTTGGGCCACCCTCCACTGCACTCCCTGGCCACAGCAGAGAGCTGGCCTGGAAGAGGGGCAACCGGGACAGAATCCAGCGCCCCTACCGGGACTAGAACCCTGTGTGCTGGCGCCGCAAGGCGGAGGATTAGCCTAGTGAGCAGCGGCGCCGGCCCTATTTGTTGAATTCTTTACTTAGTGGAGTGTTATGATTTTAAAATAATCTGTAAGTATGCCATTGTAAAAATTAAAAGAGAGTAAGAGAGGAAGGAGAAGGAAGAGTGGGAATGTGGGTGGGAAGGGGGGTAGGGTGGGAAAATCGCTATGCTCCTTAATCTATATAAGAAATGCATTACATTTTTTCAGCTTATCTAAAGAAAAAATTATAAAAAGTATAGTTTTGAATATTGAAAAAATTCTAAAATACATACAATATATTATATATAAAATAAATAAATATAAAATAATATGGGAAGGGAAATGACTAGAGATTTGTCATATAAGATAATAAAACCTACAATAATGTACAGCTATCAAACTGCTGTATGTATAGCAAGAACTGACATTTTGATTGACAGAGCAATATAGCCATTTTACAAACTGATGCTCACATATGTAAGAATTTAATATATACTGAAATTTCTATCATAAATCAGTTTCTAAAGGAAGAAGTAGTCAAAAATTTTGCCAGAACAATTGATTAGGTATTTGGAGAAAATAAAATGAAATCTAAATAACTTAGTGATATGCCTAAAATAAGACAAAACAAGGCTATAGCCCCCAGAAACTATTCTAATAACTAAAGTGGAGTAAATTAACTGAGACTTGAAGAAGGGGAAATTTTTCCTAAAAATGAAAGATCTGGAAGAAATCACAAGGGCAAGCAAAAGGAGACTGAATTATTTAAAAATCTGAGTTATTTCTCATGTTATCATAAAATAAAATTTTAAAAACTTGATGGATTAAGAAATTATTTGTAGACAAAGGTTAATCTTAAAATATTTTTAAAACTGCTATCAAATTGAGAAGTATCATACTATTATCTCAATAGAAAATAATGGAAAAAGAATATGGACAGATAATTCACCAAAGAAAAAGTATAAGAAGCCATAAAATATGAAAAAAATTAAATATTTGTCCTTCCTAGTCATAAAAACAGACTACAGTAAAAATGAAGCAAGTCTGAGTCCAAGTCTGAAAATAAAATAAAGTAAAACAATAATATTCAGTGTTAGCATTATATTAGCACTGGGCACAATGCTATTTCTAAGAATTTATTTTAGAAAAGTATATCAATGTAGTTAGCTATTAATTTCCATTGACTTACATACCTTTATGTTTTTTTTTTTTTTAACTTTATTTGACAAGTAGAGTTACAGACAGTGGGAGATAGAAAGAGAGAAAGGTCTTCCTTCCATTGGTTCACTCCCTAAATGGCCGCCACAGCCGGTGCTGCACTAATCCAAAGCCAGGAGCCAGGTGCTTCCTTCCGGTCTCCCACCTGCTCCATCCTCCACTGCCCTCCCGGGCCACAGCAGAGAGCTGGACTGGAAGAGGAGCAACCGGGACTAGAACCCAGTGCCCATATGGAATGCCGGCGCCGCAGGCAGAAGATTAACCAAGTAAGCCATGGCGCCGGCCCCCAAACCTTTATGGTCTTTTTTTTTTTTAAAGACTTATTTTTTTTAAATTTATTTGAAAGACAGAGTTACAGAGAGAGGTAGAGACAGAGAGAGAGGTCTTCCATCCACTGGTTCACTCCCCAGTTGGCCGCAACGGCTGGAGATGCGCTGATCCGAAGCCAGGAGCCAGGAGCCTCCTCCAGGTCTCCCTTGCGGGTGTGGGGCCCAAGGACTTGGGCCATCTTCTACTGCTTTCCCAGGCTATAGCAGAGAGCTGGATCAGAAGAGCAGCAGCCGGGACTAGAACCAGCACCCATATGGGATGCCGGTGCTTCAGGCCAGGGCTTTAACCCACTGAGCCAAAGTGCTAGCCTCATCCTTTATGTTTTAAAAACAGCAGCTATCATCACCCATTGAATACATGTATTGATTATCACACTGTACTTCATAAATACGTGCAAAAACCATAAGGATATTTGAAGAGTTTAATTATGAAACAAGGGGAAGAATAGTTAAATATTGATGAATTAACAGTGTTGCATTTTTACAGTAATTACAAATAAAATGCTTATGGAAACTATTTAATGCTATTGAACTATGTGCAATGTAAATAAAAAGTTTAGAATGAAAAATTTGTTCATATGTCATAAATTTGAGTCTACACACATGTACCAATACCAATACATATACCTACATAAAAATGGGGAAAATCTAATCATGTCTTTCTTAGTGGTTTATGAATTCTTTTGTTCTTTTAATTTTTTATGATTTGAAAATATTACATTTTTATAACAAAGTAGTATTGAAGAAAGATAAGGGGAATACTTCTAGACCTAACACACTGGCTTATATACTCATTCAACCAATTTTTGCCAAGCATCTACTACTGCCACATGCTTGTTAGACCCATAGTAGATAAGGGATAAACAACAGGTTTGATTGCTTCCCCAGTGACTTTCCAGTCCTTGTGATTCTCAAGGTTTTTATTTTTGGGTTTCAAACTCTATTTTTCTAATATTATCTCAGAATAAATAGGCTGTATTTTTCTCATATTCAGCAAAAAGAAAGAAAGAAAGAAAGAAAGAGAAAGAAAGAGAGAGAGAGAGAGAGAAAGAAAGAAAGAAAGAAAGAAAGAAAGAAAGAAAGAAAGATAGATTAGCTTGCTTTCCTGCAAAGAAAACCTAGCAACAGCTTCTCTTAACTTCCTATCCTTTTGCTCTAATAGGTTGCCCTCCCCTGGAGCTAACTTTTTTGGTGAAAGAGAGATTGTTTCATCAGTAGCAGTCAAATTGCCAATGATACCTTTCTTTCTGATGTGCTACAGCCCAGGAGCCCAGTGTGGCAGAAATTTGTGCTGAATCCTAGAAAAAATGAATTATTTTAATAAGTTCATGATGAGCTGTAGGAAGAGCTCTAGGAAGCTAGTTTTTTCTCTCCCCCAATTTCACAGTTGTTTCTACAATTATGCAAGTGTGCATGAAGCATTAGTGCGTAGGTGCTGTATGCTTACTATACAAGTGTACAAGATTTCTCCAGTAAAACTTTGCAATTTATGGAAAATAGATTCAATAAATGATTCTAAAATTAGCCTTTCATATTGTTGTTGCTTCTTTAATCACTGATTACCTGGGCAAGAATTTTAAAGCATGATTTTTCCTGCAGCAGAAACAGCTTCTATCAGCCAGCCATTCAGCATTCAGTGGATCCCTTCGAAGTGACAGTAATGATCCTAGTGACTGGGAATATTGAGATGAATGAGGCACAGTCTTTACCCTCCATGCCCTTACCAGGTTGAGCAGAGGTGTAGAGAATGCTACAATTCTGTGAATCGAGGGCTATGTACAAGAAGCTTTGAGAACCAAAGGAGAGATCATTTAATAAAATATTTTAAAATATGCTGTCTGTGCTAAATTTGCAAAGATATATAGAACTCTGAAAGGTAGCAAAGAAAGGCACAGGAGAAGTTAAAGAACTCTGTAGGAATAGGTTAAGTGTGTAGCAGAATAATTTATTGACCCATTTAATCACTGTTGTTTTTGCTGCTATTAAAAAATTAGAAAGAAGGGGAGTTCTTTTGGGTTTTTCTATCTTTCCCTTCCTCCACATTCTAACAAGTTACCAGTTACTATTCTAAATCCTTTTTATAGCTGTTAATTCAGTAAATCCCCATGATAGCACTATGAGCTACAAACTATTATTATCTCTGGATTATAGATAAGAAAACCGAAGCACAAAGAAACAGAAACTTGCTGGTTGTTAACAAACCATAATCCCAACAGAGTCAGATTGGATCCAAGCCTAAAAGCTACAACAACCATCTAAACAAAGGGTTTATATAGAGAATGTATAAATACCCACACAAGTCAATAAGTGAAAACATTTTTTAAAAAATTCACAAGTTAGAGAACTCATGCAAGTAATCCAGGCAATAAGCTGCAGAAGAGTGCCAACTTCATTTGGATTCTGTGAAATGCAAAGCAAAATAACACTATGCCTTTTTCTCTCTCACAAAATAGGCACATTTTAAAAAGGCTGACAATATAGATTATTTGCAAAGACTAGGGGGAAATAGAATTCTTACACATTCCTACTAGGATTATAAATTGATATAACCATTTTAGAAATTGGCAGTAACTAGAAAAATTACAATTACACAAACTTTATGATCCAGCAGACTATGTGTAGCTGTGAAAACTAGAAAAAATTCTCACACATATGCACCATGAAACATGAGTAATGAAAGTAATTAATCTAGTGTTTGTGATACCATAAAGCTGACAATGTGTCTGTTACAGAGGGAATAGATAAATACAGCGTGATATGCTTGTATTTACAGAATGAAATACTCACCAATGAGTAAAAAGTTTGAACGTTATTTGTATGGTTTACATATGTCTGTAAAGAACCAGTCACCATTTGTTGTGGGTAGTGAGAGAATAGGTATTTCTCATATTATTCTTTGCTTTTCCTTATCTTTAAAATTTCTTAGAAAGAAACAAAGAGCAAACAGTCTTCCTACCTGCACAGGTGTAAATCCCACAAGATAACTCAAATGTCTCAGATACTAGCTGTGTTTTTCCCATTTTTTTTTTTTTTTTGCCACTTCTTGACCTTTGTAGAGGCTGATAAGTAAGCTTTTGCATATTCATAATTTTGACCCTCTCTCATTCCTCCATGTGTTAGATCATTGTCTCTGGGGCCAAAAGGCCTCTCTTCACAAACCATATGCTATTTTATTTGTGCTGTTTTACTATTTTCAGATGAATCATGTTGAACCAAAGCTTACCTTTTTTTTTAAATTGCAGGATGTTTATGATGGGCACCAGAAATAGCAAAAGTCCATCAGCACCCTGACACTGTTTCAATAAGGCCCCTGAAACCCCAGCACTTTATCAGACTCAAAGACCCAGCAGACAGGAGTTGAACCAGCTACTGCACGACCACTTCAACAAAGAACACCAGCTTCTCTGCGAGGGGGCCTCCCTACCCCTCTCTCTCTGCTAGTTCTGTTCTTACAAGTCCCCTCCACTCCTGTATCATTTGGTATTGGTTAAGATGCTTTAGTAGGCCAGCACTGTGGCATAGCTGGTAAAGCCACTGCCTGCAGTGTTGGCATTCCACATGGGTGCTGATTCAAGTCCTGGCTGCTCCACTCCCAATCCAGCTCCCTGCTATGGCCTTGGAAAGCAGTAAAGGATAGCCTAGGTGCTTGGGCCCCTGCACCTGCGTGGGAGACTTGGAAGAAGCTCCTGGCTCCTGGCTCCTGGCTCCTGGCTTCAGATTGGCAGAGCTCTGGCCGTTGCGGCCATTTGGGGAGTGAACAAGCGGATGGACGACCTCTCTCTCTCTCTCTCTGCTTCTGCCTCTCTGTAACTGCCTTTCAAATAAATAAACAAATATTTAAAGAAAAGATTTAGTTATGTTAGTTTGAAAATAACATAACTCCAAGGGTAACTATATTAAACCAAAAATGTGGTGCAGTGATTCATATACTTGCAACGTCAGGGGGTTAATGCTTCCTTCAGGCATGGTTTGATCCAGAGGCTTAAATAATCTTATTTACTATCTTTCTTCCTCCTCCACTTTTCTACCACCTCTTCCTTCTAGTTTTTTCCTTTCTGCTACTCTTTTCTATGCAGTTAGGGAAAATGGTTGCCAGTGGCTGCAGGTTTATACTGTGTGAAGTTAGTAGCCCCAGTGGAAGGATAGGTATATTTTTCTCAGTGTCTATAAATCAATCCCAAGAACAGGTTCTGCTTCCTTTGTTTGGGTCCCGTGTGTAGCCCAGGGAGTGCAGCAGGCACTCTGATGATATCCTACCAGATCAAATGGAATGGGAGTGAGTGCTGCCACTGTCGGACGATGAAGAAGAGATGCTGGATAGCAAAACTGGTCCCACACAGTCACCAGACATCCTATTTAGCTGTCTCTATACTTTAGTGACATAAAACTTTCTCCCGTGAGTAGTTCTCCAGAGATTTAAGCTGGGACTTTGGGGAGCAGCCTTTTAGCTTGGCAGTTAAGATGACCATATCCCATATCAGAGTACCTGGATTTGGTTCTGGCACTGGTTCCTGACTCCAGCTTCCTCCTGGTATAGTTTCTGAAGGACAGTGGTAATGGCTGAAGTAATTGGGTTCTTGCCATGGAGAGACCTGGATTGAGCTGCCAGAGGCTCCTGTCCCAGCCCTGGCCATTATTGGCCTTGCAAAATAAACCAGTACATGTGGACTTTTCTCTCTCTCTCCCTCCCTTTCTCTCTCTCCCCAAAATACTTTTCTGAAAAAGATGGAAGGAAGACAGGATTCTCCGAATCATCTCCCTATGGACATCGACATGGAGACAGCAGGATCAACGAGATGGAGAATGGCAGTTCCAAAGCTTCATTTAGGGGGTCTGCAGCAAAGATGCCTGTGGGAGCGTATGCTATGAAAGTAAGTATGAGGAACTAGATGATTATAGAGAACTGCACAGCATGAATTGGCCCGGTAGTGTATGCGAGACAGCTCCTACTTTCCCCCAAAATAGAGAAGGAATAGCTTTGGGGTGGAGACAAAGAAATGTCCTGCTTATATGCTTGAGAGTTTCAGGTAGCATAGCTCACAGCTTCCCTCACTTCCCTCTCTCCTACCTCCCCCTCGCCTCTTCTTTCCTTCTCACTCTTTTTCTCTATTCCTTCTTTCATTTCCTCTACCTTCCATGCCTTCTTTCCTTCCTTTCTGACACATTTCTTTCCATCTTCTCTATTGTTTTTTTTTTTTTGGTTACATAAAGTTTCATTTTAAAAATATTTATTTATTTATTTGAAAAGTAGAGTGACAGAGTAAGAGTAAGGAATTAAGGAAGGGTGAGAGAGAGAAAGAGATCTTCCGTCTGCTGGTTCACCCTCCAAAAATGACTGGCTGTACCAGCTGTCCCTGGGCCAGGCTGAAACCAGGGGCCACGAACTCCATCCAGGTCTCTTACATGGAAGGCAGGGACCCAAGGCCGTTATTTGCTGCCTTTCCAGGCACATTAGCCAGAATCTGCATTGCAAGCAGAATAGCTGGGACTTGAATACTTACTACAGTATGGGATGGGGGCATCTCAAGTGGAGGCTTAACCAATCCACTGCATCACAATGCCTGCCCCCACAAAGTTTAATTTGTTGGCCAGACATACCCACAGACAGCTCACAATTCCTGGGTGCAGCTTTTGTGCCAGGGTCTCTCTGGGAAAGACCAATGCACAGCTTTCCTCCTCCTATCCACTGACTTCATACCTCTTTAGTCAAATGGAAGCGTGAGCACTTTTTAAAAATTCTCCCAGGGGAAACATCTGCCCTCCCTAAATGTGGCCATGCTGTGAAAAGAGATTATAGAGTATTGCTCTACAGCCTGCTTCTCCAGTGGCAGATCACCAGGCAAAATGTCAGAGCAGCTGGTGCTCATCAATTCACCCTCTGTGATTGCAGATACCAATTAGGGTTGTGAACCCTTAATTGCCTCATTTCTAGCCACATTTTAAAGTAATTAATAAGTAATTGAGTAATGTGTTAATAATAGCCTTAATCATGTTTCTGATGATCAGTCCCTGCACATAGTCATCTTTATGACCTACAGGAAACATTGCAACTCAGGCCATATCTTGTTAATAGCTCCCAAGCTGTAAAGCAATCATTTCTTACCAGGGAAATTTGCTTTCCTCTCCCAAAGCAGACCCAAAAAACAAAACAAACAAACAAAGAAACCCAAAGGAAAACAAACAATAAAACCCTGCAAGATTCAAACTGCAGTGTGTCAGACCTCTGGTTGCCTTTTTTTACTTCTGCTTGCATATTCTGACCTTTCCTCTCATCCAGTTTATTCTTTTGGAACCCAGAAGGGGGCGTCAACATCCAAGAGTGATTTCTAATTAAAATTAATTTTTATTGCATGCTCATTCCTAAGCATGCACTTTCTTCATTCGTAAGAACACTTATCTGGACTCGCAGCTTTGTTTCAACATAACTATAGCTTATATTTAGCTGTTAGATACAAAGGAACTTATTAACCTTTTTTGGGGAAAAGCGGATCTTGATTCAAAGGGAAGTATGGCCACTGAAAAAACTACCCAGACCATCAGGCAAGAGCTACAGAGTCACAAAAGATCCCTAGAGCAGGTTGAAGCTTGCTCTCGTGACAATCTTCAACAATTGAGAGCCAGGAAGATCAAGGCATTTAGAAATGGGTCAGAAAAACATTCAAAAATCTCTAACAAATTTCACCAAATTTTGATCTTAGGTAGTAGGAGTCTGGGACAGGAAAAAGATGCTGAATAAGAGGCCAGCTCCATGAGAGTGAAGAAGAGATAATTGGATAATAATTTATAGAGCTTGGTTGTTATAGGTTCTTTTTCATGCCAAGTGGTTTTTAAAATTAATTATTTCTTCTTATTCTTTGATTTATAATTTCTCTTTCCACTACTCTTTTTCATCCGGAATATAATTATACTAAAGCAGCAAATCTCTCTCTTTCTCTCTCTCTCTCTTTCTCTCTCTCTCTCTCTCACACACACACACACACACACACCAGCTCTTCCTTTTCCTCCTCCCTTTCCTTTAGCAACTACCTTACATCATCATTAGGCTTTTCACACACAGTGATCTCTCAAGATAGGTCCACCCCAATGTGCAGGGAGTCTAGTAGTCTTTACGTTAGTGTTTCTCAAGGAGGTGGTGGGATAAGTGTGAGGTTCAGAATTTGAGGAAAAAAGTATTAAGGGTAGACACAGGTGAACACAGCCATAGTACATGTTCTCTCACATCTAACTCGATGCTGTTAGTTAGGACTACTGTTTTATAATTAAGTCATATTAATTTCTCATTTTGGAGTCTTTTGATCAGTCCTCCAAATGAAGAGATCAAAAACTGTGTTCCCATAGTTAGAACCAAATCTGGGAGACACAAAGCTGATTATAATATATATGCGAGTACTTCAAAAAGTGCAGAAAAAGAAATTTTAAAAGATAAGCTTATTTTGGTACAAATATTTTTTGAAATACAGCATAATTTTTTCATAATATGCATTTTCCATGCACATTTGAAATACCCTTATATACTTGTTCTCTTAAGTTGAATTCCCAAGAAATACTCTGCAACCAAGATTTTGATGCAGGAGGTTTATTGAAATAGTTCTTGGGAATGATATGTAAAGAGATAAGAGAAACTGTATTCTGCTGAGGGGGCCGGTTTAAAGCTGGATGTAGCTGCACTGAGGTTTCATGGTGTCTCTGAAGCTGAGATGGCCCTTAGGAGATGTCGTGAACTGTAACATGGAGGTGAGGTCTAGGTAGCCATGTCTTGACTAGTCATTGAATGACTAGGCATTCAGTGCATCCCCACTGAATGGGAATGGAGGCGAACTTTCAACAAGTACCATTTTTAGAGAGGAACTTAGTCATTAGCAACTGATATTCAACTTTCCTGGTAGCTGTAAGAGTGAGTGACATATTCCTGGAAGGAGGATCTAGATGATATACCATAGCATCCAATGCATTCATCAAACCTATTAAGGTATCTCAGGATTGCCCATCCCTTCTTATATACAGACATGGTGGACTCTTCCCAATACTGCGGTGTCTTCAAAGTTTACATCAACCAGCTCTGTGGCAGCAGGACTTGTTCTACTTTTTTCTTGCCTTTCTAGGAATTTTGCTCTGTTAACTTCCAAAGATCACCAACCTTACATTTTCTTCTAAGAGAATTCCTTCTAATATCAGAAACCTCCTCTAAACTTTGTTCAAAGGGTGACTAACCAAAGTCAAATGCAAATGTGAAGAAACAGATGGGAACTCTTCCATGCACATTGTCTTTCACTTTAATTAGAATATTAGGGACTATCTTAATGATAAAGTTAAACTGGCACTTTTAACCTTCAACTTGCCTGACATCACTAGAGTATGACTTCATTTTACACTTTGTAACTTACTTATCTCCCTTCCTTACATGTTTTAACTCTTCATGTTGACGATTTCTTCATATTCAGTTTATCTGTCTGGCTGTTTTCCCTGAGATTCTAAACTCCTCCTTTTTGTCTACCACTAAAACACCAATATAGTACCTAGGCCATACTAATAACCCCAAATTGTATTTAATATTATTATTCATTATTTCCATACTAATTGTATGCTGCTAATGTCCATATCTATAGATCTGGCTGTTATGTCCTTACTGAAAAATTTTACTATGTAAGTTTTATAGGTGTGTATATTTGACATATTTGGATATTAATAGTCAAGTGTCTTTATTCCCTCAACCTGATCCTTCACCTACATTCTCTGCTTCAGGTAATGGCATTACCAGACACACCCATCACCCAGCCATTCTAGGCTCTGACTTCTCTTCCTAATCCCATATGTAATCAAACACCAAGTATTTTTTTTTACTTGCTAAATAGCTTTGAAATCTCTCCACTATTCTCCATGTTGCTATTGACTCTCTTGTAGATGCTTCATAAATTCTCACCAAACCTCTTTAATAGCTTCCAAATGGGTTTCCTCGACTCATTTTCCCCTTCTCCAATTCATTTCCCACACTGCTACTAGAATGATCTGCTTAAAACATGTCTAATTTTATTTCTCGTTCCTTAAAAGCTTTCAACTTCTGATTGCTTTCTGGATAATGTTCAAACTTCATCATGGCATTGGAAAAACTCATGATCTGGCCACCACCCAACTCTTAAGCTTAAGCTCTTGCCACACTCCCTTGCAGACATACTAAATATTTTGTGACTTCCAGAATCCATCATGTTTCTCATACCACCAGGTCTTGTTCCTGCTGATCTATCTGGAACATCCTTTCTCATATGTAGAGACCATTTTCAGAACTGAGTTGTTTTTAGAGAATATCTTATCTGATCATATTTTCCAAGGAAAATAACTATAGCAATGTGGCCCAGATGGGAAGCTTGACATGGGCATTTTGTGGTTCATATCATTGAGAATGGAGGCTGTGATCAATTCTTACAGTCAAAGAGATATACCTCCATTACTTCCAATGGAAGCTAGAAAAAACTGTAAAAGATATTTAGAATTCTGAGAAAACAGAAACCTAATTTCAAATTGCTATGAAGTTAATGCAACAAACATTGAAAGAAAATTGCATCCAAATTAGTATCGTTAGAATACAGAAAGGTTCATCAAACAAGGTTCATTAAAAGATGTTAATCAGAGCATGGATTAAAGGACAAACATATACCCACTTTCTGCCGTTAGTTGCTGAAGACAAATAGAAGTTGGCTAGGTGGCAGCTCTCTTGGCTTGCTTAAGTCTGGCCAACCTGTGGGCACCCTGCATTTTTGGAAACACAAAAAAGCTCTGAGCTAAAATTTCCCATAGATCAAAGAAACTGCTTGGGATCTGCCTATCTCTTACTATGATCTTTCAGAAAATAAATCCAACTGCAGTTTCTATAGGTTTATAGATGTCTGATCATATTGTCATTTATAGATGTCAGGATTACATAGAATTTCATCCCAATGAAACAAACAAAATCTACATAGCACAGACTCATAGAATGACAATTGCCTTAAGTAGAACTCTGACCTCAGAATCAGCCCTTAAGGCATTCTGATCTGGCTGAAAAGCCCATGAGAGCATTTCAGGCATGGAAAGCCCAACACTCGGGCAAAAAGTGTCCTATATGAAGGGCCTGTGTAGAGACCCCAGTAGAAAGAAGCAGTCACCAGAAAAGGATGTACTTTTCTCTAAAGGGAGGAGAGAACTTCCACTTTGCTTATGGCCTTGTTGAAATACTGATGGAGTTTATGAATTCAAAAGGCTTCCATAGCCTAGGCAGTTCATGTCAAGAGCCTCAGGTGATCACTGATGTCAAACATAGAGTGTTAATTGTTAAATTAACAACAGAAGTCACTGAGCGCTTATTTCCCATGCAGGCTTCTGTTCTCAAAATGTTATGAGAGTTAATTGCAAAACTTGTTCTCAAAGAGTTATTTAGTTTTAGTGTATTAAGTGGAAGATATTATATCTCATAAGTTACAGTTATGTCTAAGTGCTCACAAAAGATGTATCATTCTTGGGTCCTTCCTTAAAGATAATTAAGTTTCTCAAACCTGAAATTAACTTAGAGATACAATGACTTTGAACAGCCTTTGTCTGGACTCTTGAGGAACAGTTTTTTGTTGTTGTTGTTTTTTATCTTTTTTCTTTCTGTTTCTTTTCCTTTCTCATACAAAGTGTTGAATTCTTTCCCTAGAATAGAGGTTAATCTTCTGTGTATAAAGATAATTGAAAATACATCTTTGTAAAAAATAAGACTGGGAATAGGAGAGGGAAGAGGACAAGGGGTGGGAGTGTGAGAAGGAGGGCAGATATGGTGAGAAGAATTACTATGTTCTTAAAGTTGTATTTTTGAAATGCATGCAATCAAATAAATAAAAAAATAAAATAATACATAAAACCTCAAAATCTATGTAGCTTTTTAAGTATGTGTTTGGGGGACTATGAAATAGATAAAACAAATTAGCACTTTAAAATAGAGTATTAAACTGAGAAATCAGGGAAATTGTGCCAATATTTTTTTTGAAGAATTAACATAGGAAATAAGAAGAGTTATCAAAGGATTCTAAATTCTGTTCTCTGATAATTGAATTTTGCATTGATGAGACATAGCAGTCTATCATAATATAGAACAATTTGATAATAAGACAGTATTTTCTCAATGTAAAAACCATATTTGTAAAAATAAAAAATTTGGGGCAGGTGCTATGGTGTAGTAGGCTAAACTTTCACTTGCAGTGCCAGTTCGTGTCCCAGTTGCTCCTCTTCCAATCCAGCTCTCTGCCTGTGGACTGGGAAAGCAGTGGAAGATGGTCCAATGCTTGAGTCCTTGCACCATACGGGAGACCCAGAAGAAGCTGCTGGCTTCAGATCTGCTCAGCTCTGGACTTTGCAGCCATTTGGGGAGTGAACCAGTGGATGGATGACCTTTCTCTCTGTCTCCTTCTCTCTATCAGTAACTCTACCTCTCAGATAAATCAATAAAATCTTTAAAAAAATAAAAAATTCAAAAGAGGCAATGAACAGAAGAATGTATGTTACAAAAAGTAAATTAAGGTATTCAGTTATTGAAGCAAATAATTCTCCAACTGGACAGAGCAAGACCATAAAGTAACATTATAACTCCTGGAGGACAAATCCTGGTTCTCTAATATCTAAATAATGGGAAGGTTTAAAGAAGAGAAAAGTGCTGATGGAGGAAAAAATGACAATAAAAATTTGAATGGAAGAAAATTTCTATAAGCTAAATAATAAAAGAGTAGGCAACATATTTGAAACATATCTACATATACTTATGCATATCCCAGTGACATTTTGGAAACAAAAGATCAAATTCTAAAAACTTCCACTGGGAAAGAGCGATTACCTTAAGAAAAGATGGTCCAGATTGGCTTTAATATGATCCTGGAAATACAGTGTCAGTGGAGCAGTATCTGTGAATATTTTAGGAAAAGAGATTTAATTCTACATTACCATATCCAATCAAATTTTGTTCATTTATAACAGCAAGAAATTCATATTTTTAGACTTGCAAACACTTAGAAAGTATCACACCCACATTTCTTTTCTAAAAAAAAGAAAGAAATCCATCAAAGTATCTAGCCAAATGAAAATTGCATTAGCATAAAGATCTCAAGATGGCAGAAATTTAATATAGTAGACACAGTAGCAATCAATGAGACTAGTGTGATTTAATTTAAATAGCAGTTGGTTTTACAGTTCTGAAATATGTGGGAATTGTTAAGAAGAGTTCTTGAAACAGAAAAAAATTCAATTCAAGAAAAAAATGAAACAATGTAAGTAAATTTAGGAACACAAGTTCTCAAGTTTAACTCCTACTTGTATCACTTCTATCACTTCCTTGGTGTTATGATTAAGGATACATTAGCCTGTTGGCCCAGGGTTTTCTCCTCAGCACAAGATTGATAATAGTGTCAGGTTCATGAGGTTGTTCTGAAGAATAACTGAATTAGTACATGCTTAACACATAGTACGTGTTTAAGAAATATAATCTATTATCATCAAAGTTATTATTGTAATTAGAGAATTGAGAAGGCAGAGACACTATTTTTAATACCACTAGGAAACAAAAAATGTTCAAAATTTTCACTTGAATTAAGTAAACAAGTAGAAAAAGTAGATGACAGAACTTTGAAGCCAATGGAAGAAAAGGGAGAACAAAGAGAACTTGATTAATCCAGTGAACTAACCAATGTGATAAACATGAGGGCAGTTCATAGAATTAAAAAATAAGATTATTTTTGTGTAATTTTTTAAAAACAATTCTTATGTATTTTTCTTTCATAATACACATTTTCCATGAATTTTTGAGGAACACTCAGGCAGCGCAAAGAAGTTGTTTGGGATATAATTATAACCTCAATTTTGGACATATTGAATTTGAGGGGGCTAATTGGATACAAAGGACTCAATCTAAGTGAGGGATGTGGATTAGGTTATATATTTTTAGAAAATAAAATTCACGGATGTAGTTAAAGCATGAGAAGACATCGTGAAGAAGTACTAGGGTAAAGTGTGGCAGAGGGTTGGATAAAATAGTTTGAATGGACTTGAGGAGATCACTGGTAATTTGATGAGAAGCAGCCTGATTACAGTGGACTGAGACAGTCTGGGCTCCTGGCAGCAGGGAGAATCAGATGGCTACATCGAATGTTCATTTCTGGGAAGTGCTAACACCTGTTTCTGTGCAGCAGCAGAAACCCACACACAGGCAATGGTCATGAGGCAGAGGTAGTTCATTCAACACATATCTATTGAACACATATCTATTGCTGTGCTAGCTGCTGGTATTCAGTGGTGAATAGAAGACAATTTCTCTTCCTTTTAATATCATGGTGTATGAAAGTCTATAGTCATAAAAAATGAAATCTTTCCTCAACCCACAAAAAGAGAGGTTTCCTTCCAGATATTTATTCGGCTCCAACTTCTTTCTTTACTTTGTCAGAGAGAACTGTTTCTTTTTTACCTTAACCAGAATCTAGTCCACTTTGAGTTACAAAGTTGACTATTAACTAACTGTATTAAAGCTTGTGTCTCAGTGTCCTCTGCATCTCAAGTGGTTCCCTTTCACTAGGGATGGAGGACATGGTGGGGAGCACTAAAACCCAAGGCATGCACAAAGCTCAAAGGGGACATGAACCCGACGAGAGCCAGAAAGAACTTCCCTAAAGTTGTGAAAGTCTAGTGAGATCAGCAATGGGCTATGGGTACAGAGACAAAAATCAGGGAAGACAAAAGCAAGAGAAGTGGGTGCAAAATTGCTTGTATGACACTGCTTACAGTTTAATTGGGGAAAGACGGGCAGTTTCTGAGGTCTGTTGAAATTGCATGTGACTTAATGAGAATCAGATGATTTTCTTGGAATAGGAAGTCAGAGTAATTCTATGTGGATTATTGAAAAATTGAGAATATAAATTTAGGATATTTCCAATATGCATCCCTTAGAACCAGTCTGCTATAATTTCCTGGAAAGTTACTACTGGTGGCTGCAGGATGGATACATTATCATGAGTTTAACCATCCCCTTATTACTGAAAATTTATTTACACTAATATTATACTCTATTAACATCTTTGTTCCTGTATTCATATTTCTATTAAATATTACTGTATGTCTTTAAGGTAGATAAAGTTGCAGAATTTTAAGAAGGAATGCAATCTAATTAGATCTGTATCCTAGAAAGATAGTTCCAATGAAAAGGAAAATAGAATTGGAAATAAGGAGACCAAATAGGAGACTATTGGTAATAACTCAGGTAAAACATAATTACTGAACTAAGGAACTGACAGGGCCAATGACAGGAGGAACTGACAGAAGATACATTTAAGAGGATGTAGTAGGAAGACAAAAAGGAATTTGAGTAATTCCTTGGTGTCTAGGAGGAAAACTTATTGAACATAAGGTCCCTTAAATTTTGAGATACCATGAGAGAGGTACTGAGTGACTGGTTGAGATGCACAGCTCTAGAACACGGGAGATTTATGAAGCAAAAGACATGGTTGATATCTGTCTGCATATAGGTGATAATAGAAAATTTAATTGCATAGACACAATTATCTAGGAATATCATGCAAACAGGTCAAGAAAGGGCATATTCTTGACAACCTCAAAATAGTTCAGGTGGACAGGGGGAAAAGTAGGGGTGATATAGAAGAATCAAATAAGATGGGATTAGGGAAACCAAGTAGGAGAGCTTCAAAAATAAAACAATAATATTTCCTGTTGCTAAAGACAATTCCAATGTGATAAGGTTTAGCAAATAAATGAAATTAAAATTCCTTCTGACTCGTAGATTTTTGCAGTAGTTCTTGTTCCCAAATGAGATAGAATTATATTATTAGTGAATTACTGGGAAAAAATGTATATGTGTAAGTGAAGTCTAGTCTATCACTGAAATTCACAAGTGTAATTCTCTCAGGTGTTCACCTGGCTTACTTAGTCCAGTGCACTTTTCAAGGTTGCTGAAATGCCGCTATCTCAGCGATGTTTCCCTCTTCCCACCTCAGAACATGCAGTCTCTCATAACCAATTCTGAGTCTGATAACACATAAACTGCACTGCAGTGATTACTTTTTATCAGAATTGCAAAATTCTTGTGGATAGAGAATTTTAATAAATTTTTTATCAATATATCCCAGCACATAGTATAGTTACAGCCATGTATTCAATAAATATTAATTGAATGAATTTTCTCATTTGTTCTCATAATTTATGGGGGTTATTTTTAAAAATATTTATATATTTATTTATTGGAATTATGGAGAGTGAGAGAGAGGGAGAGACAGAGAGAGATGTTCTAACAGCAGGTTCACTCCCCAAATGGCCTCAACAGCCAGGGCTGCGTCAGGCTGAAGCCAGGGTCTTCCATGTGGGAAGCTGGGGCCATCCTCTGCAGCTCTCCCAGGAGCATTAGCAGGGAACTAGATCAGAAGTGGAGCAGCTGAGGTTGAATTGGTACTCATATGTGATACTGGTGTCTCAAGCAGTGGCTTAACCTGCTATGCTACAACACTGGCCCTTAAGTCTCATAATTCTGTCAGGCAAGCATTATCAACTTCTTTAAGTTATGAATTAGAAAACCTAGGCTTCGATATATTAAGTATATGACCCATATTCAAGAAGCTGTTCAGTGGCGGAGCTTAAATTCAAATGTACTAGTATGTTAAATTTCATTAAGATATGAGCCTTTGATTACAATAGACAAATTTTTTTTTCACATAACCCTAAGAAAAAAATATTGGTTACACACAGTTCTGGTGCATGATAGTGATTTCCAAGGGATAGTGAGGTTGTAAAAAATTGATTACAATGATTTGAAGTAGCTGTGACCAGTTTCTTCTTATCACAAATTAATGAAAATCATCATAGTTAATCATGCATGTCTTTCAGAATATTGCTTAGTTAATAGGTATAGTCAAGTAGAGAAAGCTTCACATTTGAAACTGAAAATTGAGATAGGGTGCCACTTATTAGAGGAAAACTGTGCTGGACTAATATACCTCTAACATCCTTTGCATTTAGGCCCAAATACTTAATATGAACTCTGTCTAGATATCTGAGGCGAAGGAAGCTGGCAATGAACAGAAACAGTGAGTGATCTCAAACTTTGAAGGATAGTGAAAATGTTTGTTGTACAGTAAGGCTATAGAGCAGACTCAAGTCCAGAGATAGGTGTATGTTCATGGAAAGTTCAGGGCTTGGTTCATGGAATGGGGAAAGTGCCACTACAACTTGGTTGGAAAGAAAAGTTGGGAAAAACATGAAAAGGAAGGACAATGATACCAAGCTGTTCTGTTAGCTATGGGAAACTTTGAATTTTTTTTGAGTGAGGCGATGCGATGCAATGCAATGTGTGTGTTGATTGTAGCTGTCAATAACCAAAGGAGAAGAGAGGAGGTTAAACTGTAAAGTTTCTTAGTGCCCCTAAATGATCTTATGCATTGTCTTATTTACCCTGATTCTTAGTTCAAAACAATAATTTCAGAGATAGTTGGCCAATAGGCCATTGCTGCCTTTTGGAATGAGGAAGGCAAATGCTGAGATATATTACAGAAAGTAAGCCACAATATGTTAAGTAAATGGGAGCAAAAAGCAAACAATGTAAAACATAAGCCAATACACTAAAAGAAACGCAACCATAACCAGCCTAGGTAGGTGAAATTCACACATAAACATGTGCAGACACAAGGACACCACATCAATATGCATTATTAGAATGAAAGGCTTAACACATTATAAACTGTCCTGGTATATGCAGACTTCCACAAACTAGTTGATGATAGTCTAAATTTGTCAATGAATGTGCAGAACAGCTCATGCTGTTACAGCATGCAGTGGCTGTGTATGAGAATGACGGCTAATAGAGCTGGGGCTGCCACAGTGTATATAGACTGTTAGATTACAGGCAGGCCAATACATGCTAGGTTGTCATGAGGCGTTCTTGTCTGCTAAGATATGTAGTATGTACTAGGTTGCCGTGATGAATATAGAGTGACACAAAATGCTTCTTCCTTCCATGTGATTCATTCAAGGTTGTCATGATGTATTCTGAGCTGTCAAGCAAGGCACATACAGAAGATTGTCATAGTGCACACTGCTGATAGATCCTGGACCACCACCGCTTACACTGGCTATCATAATTTATACATTCTGATGTACTCTGGGCTGTTACAGAAACATGAGTCTTTCAGGACGTGTGAGACTGACACAGTTCTTCTGCATTGTAAAATGTATCTGCAAGTATCAGAGTTCTTCAAAAAGTTCACGGAAAATGCATATTATGAAAAAATTATGTTTGGATTTCAAAAACTTTTTGCACCAAAATAAACTTACTTTTAATTAAGTTTTATATGAACTTTTTAAAAAAATTTATTTATTTATTTATTTGAAAGAGTTACACAGAGAGGGAAGGGGCAGAGAGAGAGAGAGAGAGAGGTCTTCCATTTTCTGGCCTACTGCCCAACTGGCTGCAATGGCTGGAGCTGTGCCAATTCGAAGCCAGGAGCCAGGAGCCAGGAGCCTCCTCCTGGTGTTCCCATGTGGATTCAGGGACCCAAGGACCTGGGCCATCTTCCACTTCCCTCCCAGGCTATAGCAGAGAGCTGGATCAGAACTGGAGCAGCCAGGACTCTAACCAGCACCCATGTGGGATGCTGGCATTGCAGGCAGTGGCTTACCTGCTATGTCACAGTGCTGGCCCCAGTTTTATATGAACTTTAAAAATTTTTTATTTATTAATTTATTTTTGAGGCACAGAAACAAGGTAAGAGAGACACAAGTACACACACACACACACACACATACACACAAACACACATGCACAATCTTCTATGCATTTATTTGCTTCCCAAATGCCTACACTGGCTGGGGCCGAGCCAGGGCCACAGTCTGCAGCCAGAAATGTATTCCAGGTCTCACATTCCCAGGATTTACATTAGCAGAAAGCTGAAATCAGGAGTAAGAGTTAGGAATTAAACCCTTATACTACAATACGAACACGTACATCTTAATTGACATCTTAATCAGTATGATAATTTTTTCATGAATTTTTGAAGTTCCCAAGTATATGCAAGCTGATACTATACTGTCATCTGTACAACTGGTTGTCATATTCCACACAGACTGACACATGGGGCTGTCACAGTGTATAATGACTGGCATTGTGTATAGATGTTGGCATACAGGCTAATATAGAATGTATGGAGCCATTGTGGTACACATAGGAAAGTATGCAGGTCTGCTTTAATGTCAACTGTTGTGATGGTGTGAGCAAGCTAGCACATCTGCACAGCTATGGTGTTTATGGGTTGCTAGCACGCAGGCAAACGAACAAGTAGTTAGCCAATTTCCCATTTCATGTCCCAGTGATACATGCCTCCACCTCCTCTACTAAACAACCACAGAAGTGCTAATAATCTTATCTTGAGTTCAAGTTAAGCTGAAAGGTGCATTAAAAGGAAGTACTCAAAGCACTGAGCAGTGATATTCCTTTCTTTAATATGTATGGATAATATCTTTGGTTTTCATTTCTCCTTAAGTTCTTGATTTAGATATATTTTACTTATCTAGGCAGATGGAAATAAACATATTGTGTTTTCCCTAACAGATAATTTGGTTTCCTATACAAAGAGTATAATGTGCTTATACCAATACATAGCTATATTTATCTTTCACTTCTGAAGGTTAAATATATTTACAACATTTGAAGAAATTATTGATTTTAAAGGGTTTTAATTTTCAAAATAAGATAATAGAATAAAGAGTTTAGATATGCAAACTTAAAGATATAGACTAAATACAAGAAAATACAGGATAATGTAATGTCACTTGGTTTGCTTTACAAATAGCAGTCTGTATAAGAACCAAATATAATACAATGGAATGAAGAATGCAAATTATAATATCCCATCTGTTAGGGGTTCCTACAACCTGACCTCACTTTTGTGTCAGCATGAACACTGGCTCTGCTTATGGAATTTACATCTCCATTCTGGTGGTAAAATTTCAGTTCTAAAACTAAGCACATCTGGAAAAACTAGATATTAATAAGCAGAAAGTAAAACAGACCTATATCTCTCACTAAATATATAAAAATCAATGAAAAATGGACTAAATGCATAAGTGTAAGACCTGAAACTATGAAAATAATAGTAGAAAACTTAGATACTTCTGAAATATCATTTGCAAAAATAAAATGTAAACATTTATAAAAGCAAAAATTTTCTGGATAAGACCACCCAAAGCACATACAGCAACACCAGAATCAAACAAATGGAATTCATCAAACTAGGAAGCTTCTTCACAGCAAAGGAAACAGCCCACAGAGTGAAACTCAATCTATAGATTGGATGAAAGCATTTACAAATTATTTATTCAATGCGGGATTAGTATTCAGAATATGTAAGGAACTCAAACAGCTCAACAGCAAGAAAACCCCAAATGATCCAATTAAAAACAGGCAAATGATCTGAATAGACATTTCTCAGAAGTCATCCAAATGGACCACAAGTATATGAAAAAAATGTTCAGCACTACTAATTATCAGGGAAATACAAACCAAAACCACAATGAGACACCATCTCACCCAAGTTAGAATGGCTATCAAAAAGAGAAGAAAACACAGGTGAAGAAGGAATTCTTATGTTCTATTGTTATGAATGTGAAATAATACAGTCATTATAGAAAACATTATGGATGTTCCATAAGACAATATGGAGTTTCTTCAAAAACCTAAAAATATAATTTCCATTTGGTCCAGCAATTCCATAACTGTATGTGTACATATATGTATATATGAAATCAGTATATGTATGTACACATATATGTGTATATATAATGCATATATATATATATATATGAAATAAATATCTGAAGAGATAACTGCACACTCACATTTGTTTACTGCGGTAATATTTGCAATACCCATGATATGTAATCAACCATGATTCTATCAATGGATGGATAGATCAGGAAAATGTGATATATATGCATATTGACTACCACTCAACCTTCACAAAGAAGGAAATCCTGTCATCCGCAGCAACATGGCATAGGCTGGAAGATATTATAATGTAAAGTAAGTCAGGCAAGGACGACAAATACCACGTGTAGTCACTTATGTGTGAAGCTAAAAACTTGATCTCACAGTAGACAATAGAACAGTGGCCACCAGTGATTGGGAAGGGTGAGGTGGAAGGCGAGTAGGGAGAGGGAATGGTTAGCAAATACAGAGGTACTGTTGAACAGTTGGAATAATTTCCAATGTTCTATAGCACTGGAGAGGAATTATGGTTGATACCATTTGTATATTTCAAAATATTTTTCAAAATAGGTAGCAGAGGAAATCTGAATGCTTCCAACACAAAGAAATGGAAATGTCGGAGGTGATGGGTATGCTAATTACCCTGATTTTGAGCATTACACATTGAGTGCATGTATGGAAATAACAGACCATTAGTGTCACAGGTTACTTCTATCTTGTGGTTTCACCTTCCTTTGCGACCTCAATCCTCATTATTTGTCCAGAATATAGAAAGGTAATGGGCAGATGTGGAGTCTTTTTTTCTGACACCAACTAGGGATCCAACAATTCAACTCAGTTCTGACACTGACTACCTGGAGTTAGTGCAGACTCCATGGGCTCAGGGCTAAGTCTCACAAGACTGTCCCCACTCCAGACATCAGTTGTCTCCTAGTACATCCACCTGAGTGAGATACATTACAAGTGACCACAGCCCCCTCCGAATATAGTTGATAATTCATGAGAATGGTTCACAGAACTCAGCAATATGCTTTACTTATTGTTAGCCCTTTATAACAGTGAAATGGAAGAGATGTGTAGGGAAGGATGTGTGGGGAGGGTGGCATGGGGCTTCCATTCTCTGTCAGGCCATATCATCATCCTAGCAACTAGATGTGTTCACCAACCCAGAATGTTTCCGAACCCTGTCCTTCAGAGTTTCATATTAGTTTATTTTCCATTGTGATTGCAAAATACCTGAAACTGAGCACTTGCAAATGAAAGGATTATTTAGCTCACAGTTTTAGAGGCTGAAAGTCCAAGGTTGGGCAGTTCGCTCTTTCTAGTCTCTGGTGAGGGACCTCTTGACTGTGTCGTATCATAGCACATGGTGTTATAGTGGCAGTGTGTGATGCAGAGAGAGCACACAGGGAGACAGGAAGCCAGAGAGCAGAGAGGGGTTGGTCTTGCTTGATCTTACTCGTAACAACTACCCTTGAGGGAGCTCATCAGAGTTCTGTGAGCACTATCCTAGTCTCTTCCTAGGGCAACACCCTTAATGACCTCCCCCTAGGTCCCATCTCTTGAAAGGTTCCACCTCTTCACATTGCCTCACTGAGGGCCAACCTTCCAATACATGGAACCTTAGGGGATGCTTCAGACCATATCCCAACCATAGCAGGTTTTTATGGAAGTTTCATTACAGAAACAGGATTAATTAGATCACTGACCACTGCTGAGTAACTCCGTTTCCTACATAGGTCAGGATCTGGGACTGAAAGTTTCAATCGTTTAACCTTGTCTTGCTCTTTTTGTTCACCAAACCCCTTCCCTAAGCTATGTACATTCCTTCCTGTCAAGCCATCTCATTAGCATACAAAAGACACATCACTTAGGAAATTCCATAGTTTTAGCGGCTGTTTGCCAGTAACCCAACACGAAGACCAAATATATATTTTCACTTATACCACAGCCAAGAAGGTTTGTCTGGTTCTTAACCACTTTATCCTGGAAAAGACACGCATGATTTGAGCTCCCATTTCCTAAGTGGGAACTTGTCATGTGGCCATACCTAACTGCAGTGGGGGCTGGGCAGTAGAGAGTAGCAGTGTGCACAGACAAGGGAGGAAATAGGTTGATTGAAGAGTTTGAAGTCTCTGTCACAGTGCTGGGACATAATCCTTTTGCACTAAGTTGTCCCAGTATCCTGGTTGCTTTAATCCATGATTCCTGTCCCCTGATAATAACTGCAGTACTAAATAGAGATTATAAACTGTGACATAAATGATTCTTCAGTTTATAAAGGCATAACTAAAATAGTGTTCATGTTATGGGAGGGAAAAATCAAGGAAAATAAACCCATGTTATTTTTCAGTGAATTGAAGATTCCACACAACAGATCCCTAGGCCTGCTGTACCACTGTTTTGCAAAATCTGCACTACATCACACGAAATACGTGCCCTAGACTTAGGCAGTGCATTGTTTGTGCAGCTATAGACTGCATAACTGCCCTCTCTTCCAGATACATAATTAACAAAAAGGAGAGAACATGGGAACTATGTCTAGAAACTACAAAAAGAAAAACTTAAGAGGCTGGTGTCACATGGCACAGAAGGTTAAGGTTCCACTGGTGGTGTTGGCATCCAGTGTCACTGCTCTGCTGCTGATCCAGCTCCTTACTAACACACCTGGAAGGGAGCAGAAGATGGCCCAAGAGCTGAGCCTCTGTCACTCACGTGGGAAACCCAGGGTTCTTGGTTTCCTGCCTGGTCCAAGCCTGGCTGTTAGCAGACATTTGGGGAGTGAACCAATGGATGGAGGATCTCACTCACCTCCCCACCCCTACCCCCACTATCACGCTGCCTTTCAAATAAATAAATAAATATATATGTATATATATATGAAAACAACTAAACAAATGAATCTTAAAGGCAAAAAAGAAAAACTTCAGATCCTAACCTTCTCTGTACTGTTAGTACTCTCAGGGAAACTAGAAGACATAGATCATTTGAATCAAAACATAAGTAAACATATTAAAAGATCAAAATGAACTTTGAGAAAACTGATAGGCCGGCGCCGTGGCTCAATAGGCTAATCCTCCGCCTGTGGTGCCAACACCCCGGGTTCTAGTCCTGGTTGGGGCGCCGGATTCTTTCGCGGTTGCCCCTCTTCCAGGCCAGCTCTCTGCTATAGCCCGGGAGTGCAGTGGAGGATGGCCCAAGTGCTTGGGCCCTGCACCCCATGGGAGACCAGGAGAAGCACCTGGCTCCTGGCTTCAGATTAGCACGATGCGCAGGCCGCAGCACGCCGACTGCGGCGGCCATTGGAGGGTGAACCAAAGGCAAAAGGAAGACCTTCCTCTCTCTCTCTCTCTCTCTCTCTCACTGTCCACTCTGCCTGTCAAAAAACAAAACAAAACAAAACAAAACAAAACAAAACAAAACAAAACAAAAAAAAACTGATAAGGAATTAGGAGATCACGACATACAAAGTTGTTTCAGTAGTCAATTTGGCATTTTATTGAAGGTGTAAATTCACAAAAATATTTGAGAAGGTGTCTTAAAGAAGAAAAATAAGAAGAGACTCGCCTAATGGATGTAAAATTTATTATAAAATAAAATTTAAAAAAAACCACGATGCCAGTGTAAACATGAGGAAATAAATCAATGGGGATAGAAAAGAGTCCAGAAACAGATCCAAGTACAAATAATATTTTACTGTTTAAACAGCGACATTTAAAGTCTGTGAGAAAATGACTGCTTATTAGAAAAATGATTTTTGAGTATTTGGCTCTCTATTTGGGAGAAGGTGAAGGTAAATCTCTATAGCATACAAAAATAAATTTCACTTGGCTTGATAATTTAAAAAAAGAGTTCAAAATTGTGCAAATACAAGAAGAAACCAAAGTACAATGTTTTATCTTCAAGAATGTCATAAGACTGAGAGGTCGTGAAGATTGACTAATAAAGTTTTCTCAACTGCTTAAGAAATCACACAAAGTGACAAGGTAAATGACAACTGTAGGAATGATCAATAATGGCTAGATGTTTTACAGTAACACTTCTCACAAATAATTATCCCACAATGAAGAAAATTATTACCTATACTTTACAGCTATGAAAACTGAGATTTTGAGGGGGTTAAATAACTTCCTCAAGGCTGCTAGTTAGACATTGATTCCAAAACTTATTCTTTTAACCAGTGTACTACATTGTCTCCTTGATACCCAAAGAATGGAAAAACATCTCCATCGTAAAGTGTTCATTGCAATAACATGTATATTGTCCGTAGAGCTCCTACATTTCATTTAGAAAGAGACAAATTAATTCAATATAAAATATGAGCAAAAGAAATAAATAGAAAATTAATAAAATAATAAACAAAATTAATATATAAAACAAAAGACTAACATATATTTTAAAAAGACAACCTGGTAAAAAGCAAAAAATGCAAATGAGATAAAAATGAAAATCAGATAGATTTTCTTTCTTTGTTTTTTCTTTTAAAACATAAACTTATTTGTTGGAAAGTCAGAGTTACAGAGAGAGAAGCAGAGACACAAAAATAGGTCTTCCATCTGCTGGTTCACTCCCCAAAAGGTTAAGACAGCCAGGGCTGCTCCAGGCAAAAGTCAGGAGCCAGGAGTTTCTTCCGAGTCTCCCACATGGGTAGCAGAGTCCCAAGCACTTGGTCCATTCTTCTCTGCTTTTCCCAGGCCATTAGCTGGGAATAGTGGAATAGCTGGGACACGAACCAGCACTCAAATGGGATGCTGGCATTGCAAGCGTTTTGGCTTTACCTGCTATGCCACACTGTCATTCCCCAGATAGATGTTCAAAAAATAATTTGAGACACAGAGAAATAAAGAGAGAGCCAATCCACTAACTCACTTCCTAAAGGCCCACAACACTCAGGCTAAAACTTGAGGCCAGGAACTCAATCCAGGTCTCCCACATGGGTTTCAGAGATCCAGCTTCAAGCCATAACTGCTGCTGCGTGTGGTACACATTAGCAGGAAATTGGAAGCAGGAGCAGAGCCAGGATTTGAACCCAGACACTCTGATACAGGATGTGAGAGTCCCTACCAGCAGTCTAATAGCTAGGCCAAAAACCTGCCTCCGGATAGGTTTTAAAACATGTTTTACTTAACTGGTAATGGTGTGGAGAATTAGGTATTATTATTTGCCACTAAGGATACACACTGGTGCATATTGCCATCACTTAAAATGCAAGGGTACTGCAAGCAGTTTGTGGAAAATGAAATTAAAAGATAAGTTTATTTTGGTGCAAAAACTTTTTTAAAATCCATGCAGAATTTTTTCATAATATGCATTTTCCATAAATTTTTTGAAGATTCTTTGTGCAGTAATTTTCCAAATTTTCAGTTCTATAAACATACCCTAGAGAAATATAAGACTTTCAAAGATTTCTGTGAAATTCAGTTCATTGCAGCGTTATTTATAATTATGAAAAACTAGAAACAATTCAAATATCTATTAGTAGATGTTGTTAAAGAAGATGCTATACGTATAAAATGGAAAATCTGGGGCTGCCAATGTGGCGCAGTGAGTTTAGCTGCTGTTTGTGATGCCAGCATCCCATATAGAAGTGCTGATTCAAGTTCTGGCTGCTCCGCTTCCATTCCAGCTTCCTGTTAATGTGCTTGGGAAGGCAGCACAAGGCGGCCCAAGTACCTGGACCCTTGCCACCCATGTGAGAGATCTGAGGAGTTCTTGGCTCCTGCTCAGCCTGGCCCAGACCTGGATGCTGTGTCCATCTGGAGGGAATAAATCAGAAGATGGATGATTTATTTCTGTCTGTTTCTCTCTCTCTGCTGCTCTGCCTTTCAAATAAATAAATATTTTAAAAAAGGAAAATTTAACATATTTAAAGCCAAATATCTTATGCTGTTCACACTATGCTGTGAAAACAAACAGAATGAGCCGGCAGCACTGTGGCATAGTAGGCTAACCCTCCGCCTTACAGCCTGGGAAAGCAGCGGAGGATGGCCCAAGTGCTTGGGCCCCAGTACCATGGAGGAGACCTGGAAGGGGCTCCTGGCTCCTGGCTTAGGAATGGCCCAGCTCCAACTATTGCAGCCATTTGGGGAATAAACCAGTAAATGGAAGACCTTTCCCTTTGTCTCTCCCTCTGTCTGTAACTCTGTCTCTCAAATAAACAAAATCTTAAAAGAAAAGGAACTACACCCACTCAATAGTCTGCCAAAATGCAAGAGAGCAAGTATCAAGTTTAGGGAGAATATGAAAGAAGCTGTGGAAGGGGAAAATTAATCCCTTAAGAGTGGCTGGTAGAATATTTTAGTTATGTTTTCTAGGGAGATATTTGCTTTACGAATTGGCTCACGCAATTGTGGAGGTTTCTAAGTCCCAAGTCTGCAGAACTGGCTATAAAAACTGGCAGGCTGGAGACTGCAGAAGAGCTGCAGTTAGATTCTGAACACAGTGGGTTGACAGGATGCTCTCTCCTCGGGTCTGCAACTGATTAGACAAGACCCACCCACAATGGGGTGAGTCATCTGCAGTACTTAAAGGTTACTCATTTAAGTGCTAATTTCATCTAAGAAATACTTTCACAGAAACATGTAGAGTAATATTTGACTAAACATCTGGGTGCTGTAGTCTAGCAATTTGACACATCAATTAACGAGGTATAAATGGTCTTTGGAAAGTGACTTTGAAATGTATACCAAAGCTGAATATTATCATGCTCTTCAATCCAGTAATCCCATCACTTGTTTTTTAGTCAACAGAAATGCACAAGCATGGTTCCCAAAGGACACACACACGCACGTTCACAGTAGCACTGTTCACAAGAACTCCAAACTGGAAATTACACTCAAATCCTTCAAAACTGCAAGGAACAAATATGCTGAGATATGGTCATGCAGTAGGAAACTAGACAGCGATGAGAATCGACGAGCTATGATTCTGCACAGCAATGTGGATGCATGTCAGACGTAGGACAAGGAGCAAAAGGAGGATGACACAAAATCACACGTGCTGTTTTATCCTTGTAGTTGTTATCATTCATTTACTTAAAATATAAAGTAGCTAAGCTTATCACTCGGGTGGGAGTCAGCACAGTCAGAGTAGCAACTGGAAGGAAGCACAAGGAAATCTTCTAGGGGGCTGATAATGTCCTAGGTTATTTTTCTTGGTGTTTTTATCTCCACATTGGTTACCCAAGTGTGCTCAGTTAGTGAAAACTCATTGAGATGGATAATTGTGGTATGTGCACTTTTACATATGCAAGTAATACTTCCATAAATGATTTTAAAGTAGCAAAACCATATATGTCTCTATATAATTGTATCTCTATAACTACCTACATTAGTATAAGAGTAGATGTGGATCATAAGGACTTAAGGTTAGAAATGAAATTGTTATGGCTGGTTTTGTGATGTAGCAGATTAAGCCACAGTCTGTGACACTGGCATCCCATATGAGTACCTGTTCAAGCCCTGGATGCTCCACTTCTTTTTCTTCTTCTTCTTCTTCTTCTTCTTCTTCTTCTTTTTTTTTTTTTTTTTTTTTTTTTTGACAGGCAGAGTTAGACAGTGAGAGAGAGAGAGACAGAGAGAAAGGTCTTCCTTCCGTTGGTTTACCCCCAAAATGGCCATTATGGTCGGTGCGCTGTGCCGATCCGAAGCTAGGAGCCAGGTGCTTCCTCCTGGTCTCCCATGCAGGTGCAGGGCCCAAGCACTTGGGCCATCCTCTACTGCCTTCCCGGGCCACAGCAGAGAGCTGGACTGGAAGAGGAGCAACCGGGACAGAACTGGTGCTCCAACTGGGACTAGAACCCAGTATGCCAGCTTCGCAGGCAGAGGATTAGCCTAGTGAGCCGTTGCGCTGGCCACTCCACTTCTGATCCAGTTCCATGCTAAGGCATCTGGGAAAGCAGTGGAAGATGACTCAAGTGCTTGGGACCCTCCTACCCATGTGGGAGATCCAGATGGAGTTCTAGGTTCCTGGCTTTGGTTCTCTCTCTTTCTATAACTATTTTATTTCACTGTTTCAAATAAACAATTCTTAAAAATAAATGAAATTGTTAACATTGCTTATCTGTGGGGCAAGTGTTATAGGGAGTCAGTGGAAAAATGAGAGAAGCACTTTGATCTTTTACTTTGTATATTTTTGTACATTTGATTTTTTTATAGATGAAACATGCAGAGCTATTTATTACTCTTCTTTGGAAGGGAGAAGGTGAGAATTCTTACAATCAACTGTCTATTCATAAGGAGGCATAAAGCCTATCATTAGTATTTTATACAGCCTATATTCTGAAACCTTTATTTTCTGTTCAACAAGATATTCAGTAAACATAGAGTCTGTATGAAATGTTTACATTATAATTTATTTTGCAAGTCTATTATTGATGGACATTACAGCTGATTCACATGTTCAGTGCTGTAAACAGAGCAGTAATGTGCACACACACCCTTAGGGTAAATTCCCGGAAGTGTGCAGTACAATGAAGTAGTTTACATTCTAACAAATACTACTGCACTGCTTTCCTAATCAGATCTGACTGTGTCAGACTCTCCACAATGCTACACGACAGAAATTGCTGCCCCTCACAATCAAAATTTCGGGTTTGTCAATAATTGCAATCTGTGCCAATCTACTAGAGGAGGGAAGAATTCACATTTTCCTAGCACTGCTTTGATTATTCATGAGAATGAACGTTTTCACATGTCTTTGTCTTTCTTTGGTGACCTGCCTCAGAGTTTTTTGGCCCATTTTTCCATTAAAACATTAAACATTGTCCCTATTGATTTAAGAGCTCTCTATTTATCTGAGCTATTGATCCTTTGTCTTCATTTTACCATGTATTATTTTCGAGTTTGCCTTTTACCTTTCAACCTTTTATGGTGTTTATTTTTACACAGAAGTTTCATTTTTTAAAAAATGTCAATTCTAATCTTTCCTCTTAGTTTTTTTTTTTTTTTTTTTTTTGACAGCCAGAGTGGACAGTGAGAGAGAGAGAGACAGAGAGAAAGGTCTTCCTTTGTCGTTGGTTCACCCTCCAATGGCCGCTGCACCGCGCTGATCCGATGGCAGGAGCCAGGTGCTTATCCTGGTCTCCCATGGGCTGCAGGGCCCAAGTACTTGGGCCATCCTCCACTGCACTCCCTTGCCACAGCAGAGAGTTGGCCTGGAAGAGGGGCAACCGGGACAGAATCCGGCGCCCCGACCGGGACTAGAACCCGGTGTGCTGGTGCTGCAAGGCGGAGGATTAGCCTAGTGAGCCGCAGCGCTGGCCATCTTAGGTTTTTTGACACTCTAGAAAAACTTAGAAAGGTCTTCCTTAACCCAAATCTATTATTAGTATTTTACAGTCTCAGTAAGAATTTATTTTGGAATACTAAGTGAGGTAGGAATCCACAATTGTCTTTTTCCAAACAATGAGCTTTCTTAAATTTTGTTTACTAATATTTTCCCTCCATTAATTTAAAAATCTACACTTATTAGACATAAACTGCCCATAGACACTTGGCTCTAAGTCCAAAGTTGTATGCTTTTTGTCATTCTTTATGTTTTGGCACCAAAACCATGTATTTTTAATTACTCTAACTTTATAATGCATTTTTAAAAAGATTTATTTATTTAGTTGGGAGGCAGAGTTCCAGACAAAGAGAGGGAAAGACAGAGAGAAAGGTCTCCCATCCACTGGTTCACTCCCTAAATGCCTGCAATGCCAGAGCTCGGCCAATATGAAGCCAGGAGCCCGGAGCCTCTTGTGGGTCTCCCATGCTGCACAGGGGCCCAAGCACTTGAGCCATCTTCTAATTTTTCCCAGGGCATTAGCAGGGAACTGGACCAGATGTGGAGCAGCTAGGACACAAGACGGTGCCCATGTGGGATATCAGCACCACAGGCAGAGGCTTAGCCTGCTATGCCACAGCGCTGGCCTCTATAATACATTTTAATATCTGCTAAGGCAAGCAACTTCATTAATCGTTTTTAGACTTTTTGAGTAGTTTTATTTTGTTTTTATAAATGTTGAAAAGATTCTTTTGAAAGTCAGTGGAATTACAGTGAGCATGTGAGCATATGTGGAATATTGATCTCTGTTTTTACAAATTACTTCTATCCTAAATAATATGGTCTTATTTATTTATGGTCTTAGGTAAAGTTTTATAATTTTATAGATTTTATTATTCATTTATTCACATTAATTTGTATTACTATAATTATTTTTATTTTCCCAGTTTTTATGATAAAATATGAGTACTCCCTTTTATATATTCTATTTTGCTCTTATTGGTCAATACAAGATATAATGATTTGGGTACATTAATTTAGTAAATGACTATTATACTTATTTTTTATTACTTAGTTTCTTGGGTTTCTAGGAAATATAAGGTGTATTTCCACATTTCTTATTTCACTGTTATGTAATAGTGTATAACAATTGTATTACAGTAATGTACAATGGAAAACAATGAGTCCAGGAAGCAGACATACATATCTTATGGCTAATTTTAATGAAAATGTTCCAGTGTTCACATTAATACTGACATTTAGGTTAAATTTAGATATATGTGGATATACATATGTTCAAATGAGAATGTATCTTTCTATTCCTATGGGAACTAATAACTGCAAATGTAGGTATCTTCTTAATATCAAGGCAAGAAGACATTATTGAATATGGCATGGCAGCAGAGGCAGATTTTATGTATGAGCTCAGCAATATATATTTCCTCTCATTAAGCTGAACTGGTTAACATCAATGCCCCTTGATTAGTGTGCCGACAACAGAAGGTGATATTAAGCCCTAAAAGGATGCCTTCTTTGGAGGTCCCTGGCAGTTACCTGGGGACAATATGGTAAGTTGATTACTCTGAATTTATTCCACCAAGGACAGGTCAGAGATTTCTCATAATTACAGACTTAAATTCTGGGTCTGAATTTGTTTTCCCTTTAGCACATTCTTTATCAACACCATTTGTAGACTTCAGAATATCTTATTCATTGCCATGTTATCCTACACAACATCACCTACAAACAATGAATATATTTATGGCAAAGGAAGTGTAGCAATGAGCTGTAACCACAGAATTCACTAATTTTGCTGTGTTCCCCTCATGTAGAAGCAGATGGTCTGCTTGTCTAAAGCCTATAGGCTCAATGATCATAATAGTTAAGGACAACGCTCTGTGAGGTGTGATACCATTTAGTGCGATATGCTATATGCATTAATCCAGGATTCAACATAAACATATATAAACATATAAACACACACATATTTACATATAATCTTTCTCTTTCTCTAGAACACAAGGCATTGAAAACCAAGAAGCTAAAGTGGAAGATCCTCTAAGCTTTATAACTTTCACCCACTTAGAGAATTATTATTTCTGATTTGTTTTCTGTCCTCTGTGCCTAGCAGTTGTCAGAGCTTCCTGCTGTTAGTGGCTGGTGTTTCGCATCTCTTATTGATTCCCTTCATGAGACTCCCTGGAGTAAAAACCTTTTGAGTGTGCCATCTGTTGACTTGTGGGGCCAGCTGCTGCAACCTCCTTTTTGCCTGGAGCAGCACTTCCTATACCTCTCTGCTTTCAGGAGTAATTTTAGCAGTTGCAGTTTGGTATTATGCCTCACCTTATTCCCTCCTACTAAAGTTTTAAAGTTATAAATTCTTCGATAACAAGAAGATATTTCCATAATCTATTTTAGCTTAGTTTTAATTAAAATGTCAAACATCGAAATAATTTTCCTTAATCAACTGAAAAGATGTAGTTCTATTGGATATGACACCTGTCTTACTAACTCAAGGATGAACAGAGGAAGACAACTTTACAATTAGGATTATGATGCAAGAGCCTGGATTCCTCCAAAAGACAGCTCTTCATGTTGGCTGGTCTTGATTTACCCTCTGGGCAAGGATTTAACATGTCACCACCAAAATAGCAATTTCCTCTTCTGCAGGGAATCACCTAGATTTCAAATGTGCTGTACAAAAGACTTCTTTACTTAAAGAACGAGGACTGAATGCAAACATAAAATTAAATATTCACATATTCAGTTATTATAGCCTCATTTCAAGTATCAGATAATCACATGTAGCTACTGGCTGTTATATTGAGAACCATATATAAAATGTTTCTATAATCACAGGAAGAGCAATTGACAATACTTCTCTAAATTAAATTCTTAAGCAATTATAAATAATTAAATGTTCAAGGTTATTCATTTAGACTTTATAATATCTAAAAGATTATGGGTAATAAAATTTTCTATCCAAAAGGGAGTGATTAAGTCAATTATAGAAATATTCATTCTTTGATGTAATAAGCCATTATTAAGAATGATATGGGGTAATTCCAATTGTTAATTTTGGCTTTGCCTGCCTGTGCCTTCAGGGTCTTTTCCAAGAAGTCTTTGCTTGTGCCTATATCTTGCAGGGTTTCTCTGATGCTCTCTAACAATTTGATGGTGTAGGGTTGCAGATTTAGATCTTTAATCGTGTTGAGTGGATTTTTGTGTAAGATGTAAGGTAGGGGTCTTGCTTCATGCTTCTGCACATGGAAATCCAGTTTTCCCAGCATCATTTGTTGAAGGGACTGTCCTTGTTCCAGGAATTGGTTTTAGATCCTTGATCAAATATACATTGGCTGTCTATCCATCTGTTTCTGTACTGCAAAAGAAACAGTTAGGAAAGTGAAGAGGAAACCGACAGAATGGGAAAAAATATTTGCAAACTATGCAACTGATAAAGGATTAATAACCAGAATCTACAAAGAGATCAAGAAACTCCACAGCAACAAAACAAACAACCCACTTAAGAAATGGGCCAAGGAACTAAATAGACATTTTTCAAAAGAGGAAACCCAAATGGCCAACAGACACATGAAAAAATGTTCAGGATCACTAGCAATCAGGGAAATGCAAATCAAAACCACAATGAGGTTTTACCTCACCCCGGTTAGATTGACTCACATTCAGAAATCTACCAACAACAGATGCTGGCGAGGATGTGGGGAAAAAGGGACACTAACACACTGTTGGTGGGAATGCAAACTGGTAAAGTCACTATGGAAGTCAGTTTAGAGATTCTTCAGAAACTTGAATATAACCCCACCATACAACCCTGCCATCCCACTCCTTGGAATTTACCCAAAGGAAATTAAATTGGCAAATAAAAGAGCTGTCTGCACTTCAATGTTTATTGCAGCTCAATTCACAATAACTAAGACATGGAATCAACCTAAATGCCCATCAACAGAAGACTGGATAAAGAAATTATGGGAGCCGGCGCCGTGGCTCAACAGGCTAATCCTCCGCCTTGCGGCGCCAGCACACGGGGTTCTAGTCCCAGTCAGGGCGCCGGATTCTGTCCCGGTTGCCCCTCTTCCAGGCCAGCTCTCTGCTGTGGCCAGGGAGTGCAGTGGAGGATGGCCCAGGTGCTTGGGCCCTGCACCCCATGGGAGACCAGGAAAAGCACCTGGCTCCTGGCTCCTGCCATCGAATCAGTGCGGTGCGCCGGCCGCAGCACGCTGGCCGCGGCGGCCATTGGAGGGTGAACCAACGGCAAAGGAAGACCTTTCTCTCTCTTTCTCACTGTCCACTCTGCCTGAAAAAAAAAAAAAAGAAATTATGGGACATATACTCTATAGAATACTATACAGCAGTAGAAAAAAAAATGAAATCCTGTCATTTGCAACAAAATGGAGAAATCTAGAAAACATCATGCTGAGTGAAAAAAGCCAGTCCCAGAGGGACAAATATCATAGGTTCTCCCTTATTGGTGACAACTAACCGAGCACCAAAAAGGAAACCTGTTGAAGTGAAATGGACACTATGAGAAACAATGACTTGATCAGCCTTTGTCCTAACTGTCGAGGAACAACTTAATACTTTATTCCTGTTAGTATTTTTTTGTTCTACTTAATACAATTGGTTGATCTTTTTAATTAACACACAATTATTATTAGGCATTTAAAATTAACTGAAAAGTGATCCCTGTTAAATATAAGAGTGGGAATAGGAGAGGGAGGAGATGTACAGTTTGGCACATGCTCAATAGAGTTAGAAACGTGCCAGGGGATTCCAATTCAATCCCATCAAAGTGGCATGTACCAATGCCATCCTACTAGTCAAAGTGATCAGTTTCAGTTCATAATTGATCATAATGATAGGATTAAGTTTCAAAGGGATCACATAAACAAGACTAGTGTCTGCTAAAACTAACTGATAGAATTAAGAAGGAGAGAATGATCCAATATGGGAAGTGGGATACACAGCAGAGTCATAGAATGGCAGATGTCCTAAACAGCACTCTGGCCTCAGAATCAGCCCTTAAGGCATTTGGATCCAGCTAAAAAGCCCATGAGAAAATTTCAGGCATGGAAATCTAAGAGTCTGTGGCAAAAAAACAAAAAAATGACCTAAATGAAAGATCTCCGTGAGTGGGATCCCAGTGGAAAGAACAGGCCATCAAAGAAGGCAATACCTTTCTCTGAAGGGAGGAGAGAACTTCCACTTTGACTATGGCCTTATCTAAATAAGATTGAAGTTGGCGAACTCAAAAGGCTTCCATAGCCTTGGAAACTCGACAAGAGCCTCAGGTGATAGCTGATGTCATAAATAAGACTGTCAATTGTTAAATTACAACAGGAGTCACTGTGCACTTACTCCCCGTGTAGGATCTCTGTCCTTAATGTGTTGTACTATGTGAATTAATGGCATAACTAGTACTTAAACAGTGTTTTATACTCTGTGTTTCTGTGTGGGTGCAACCTGTTGAAATCTTTACTTAGTATATACTAAATTTATCCTCTGTATAAAGATAATTGAAAATTAATCTTGATGAAGAATGGGATGGGAGAGGGAATGGGAGATGGGATGGTTGCGGGTGGGAGGGAGGTTATGTGGGGAAAAAGACACTGTAATCCAAAAGTTGTACTTTGGGAATTTATATTTATCAAATAAAAGTAAAAAAAGAGAATGATATGAGGGGGCAGTGCTGTGGCGTAGTGGGTAAGGCAGCCAACTGTAGTGTTGGCATTCCATATGGGCAATGGTTCAAGACCTGGCTACTCCACTTCAAATCCAGCTCTCTGCTATGGCCTGGGAAAGCAGTGGAAGATGGCCCAACTTCTTGGGCCTCTGCACCCACATGAGAGATCTGGAAGAAGCTTCTGGCTCCTGGGTTCAGATTGGCCCAGCTCCAGCTGTTGAGGCCATTTGGGGAGTGAACCAGCGGATGGAAGACCTTGTTCTCCCTGTAACTCTACCTTGCAAATAACTAAATAAATCTTTAAAAAGAAATAGAATGATGGGGGACGGGGTGGTTAACGCTGTGGCATAGTGGGTAAAGCTGCTGCCTGCAGTGCTGGCATCCCATAGGAGCATTGGTTTGAGTCCTTGGGTCTTTGAACCTACATGAGAGACCCAGAAGAAGCTCCTGGCTCCTGGCTCCTGGCTTCAGATCGGCCCAGCTCTGGCCTTTGTGGCCATTTGTGGAATGAACCAGTGGATGAAGATTCTCTCTCTCTCTTTCTCAGTTTCTGCCTCTCTCTAACTCTGACTTTCAAATAAATAAATATATCTTTAAAAAACATGGTGTGGGGGACCAGCATTGTGATGAAACATGTAAAGCCACTTACTATGATGCTGGCATCCCTTATGCATGCCAGCTCATGTCCCAGCTGCTCTACTTCCAATCCAGTTCTCTATAATGGCCTGGGAAGAACAGTGGAAAATGACCCAAGTGGTTGGGCCCCTGATACCTACATGAAAGACCTGGAAGAAACTCTTGACGGCTGGCTTTGGTGAGCCCTAGCACTGGCCATTTTAAAAAATGAATGATATGGCTTTCCCTTTCACAATACCTATAAAATTTAAGTCCTGTGGAATAAATGTAACCAAGGATGCAAAAGATCTCAATAATGAAAATTATAAAACATTAAATAATGAAACAGAAGAAGATACCAAAAAATTCTCCATGTTCATGGATTGGAAGAATTAATATTATCAAACTTGAATTATCAAAATTAATATTATCAAACCACCCAAAGCAATTTACGGATTCATTGCAGCCCCCAACAAAAGTCCAAGGATGTTCTTCATAGAACTAGAAAACATTCCTAAAATTTACATGGAAACAAAAGACTCTGAATAGTAATATTCAATAATAAAATATTCAATAATAAAATAAATAATAATAAATAAAATAAATAAAAAATAAATAAAGTAATATTCAATAATAAAGCAACGCCAGAGGCCTCACAATACCAGGTTTTAAGACACACTATGGGGCTGGCGCCATGGCTCAATAGGCTAATCCTCCACCTGCAGCACTGGCACACCAAGTTCTAGTCCTGGTTGGGGCACCGGATTCTGTCCTGGTTACTCCTCTTCCAGTCCATCTCTCTGCTGTGGCCTGAGAGTGCAGTGGAGGATGGCCCAAATCCTTGGGCCCTGCACACGCATGGGAGACCAGGAGAAACACCTGGCTCCTAGCTTTGGATCAGCGTGGTGCACCGGCCGCAGCGTGCCAGCTGCAGCGGCCACTGGGGGGTAAACCAACAGAAGGAAGACCTTTCTCTCTCTCTCTCTCTCACTGTCCACTCTGTCTGTCCAAAAAAAGAGAAAGATATACTATGGGCTATTATAATCAAAATTTCTTGGAACTGTCATAAAAATAGACATGTAGACTAATGGAACACAAGAAAAAATGTCAGAAATAAATCCACACATCCACAACCAACTAATATTTAATAAACCTGCTAGAAACTTCCCTGGAGAACAGTCTTTTCACCAAATGATGTTGGGAAAATTGGATTTCCACATGCATAAATTTGAATAAAGACTCCACCTAATGCACTATAAAAAAAAAAAAAAAACTCAAAATGGACCAAGGATCCAAATTTGCGGCCCAAAACTGTCAAACTACAAGAGGCAAACTACAAGGGGAATCACTCAGTGATGTTGATGTAGGCAACGACGTTTTGAGCAAAGACCCCAAAAACAGGCAATAAAAGGCAAAAATAGACAAAGGGGATCACATCAAGCTAAGAAGGTTCTGCACAACAAAGGAAACAATTAACAAAGTGAAGAGACAACTGACATAATAAGAGAAAATATTTGCAAACTATGCATCTGATAAAGGATTGATATCTAGAATATATAAAGGCTAAAGAAACGCAACAATAACAAATAAACAATCCATTTAAGAAATAGGCAAATTATACAAGTAGATATGTTCTAATGAAGAAATACAAAAGACCAACATGCACATGAAAAAATGCTCAGGTTACTAGCCATCAAGGAAATGCAAATAAAAACCACAATGAGATATTATCTCACTCCAGTCAGAAGGGTCATTAACAAAAAATCAAAAAATAATAAATGCTGATGAAGTTGTGCAGAAAAGGGTACCCTGACACATTGTTGGTGGGAACACAAATTAGGACAACCATTATGGAATAAAGTAATGGAGATTCTTTAAAAACCAATAATTGGTCCCACCACATTACTCAGCTTTCACACTTCTGAGAATATATTCAAAAGAACTGAAATCATATGAAAGAGATATCTGAACTCCCACGTTCATAGTAGCCCAATATAAAATAACAAAGATGTCTATCAACTGATGACTGAATAAAAAAAATCTGTGTGTGTGTGTGTGTGTGTGTGTGTATGTTGGAATATTACTAGGCATCAAAATATGAAATCCTGACATTTGCAACAAAATGGATGGGATTGGAAATGGATGGGGTTAAATGAAATAAGCCACATGCAGAAAGACAAATACCACATATTTTTTCTTATTTGCAGAAGTTATTATATAGGTAGTATAGAAATTGTATGAACGTCGTATTGCTTGGTATATAAATGTTGCTTTACTGAATTATATCATACACATGACAGTATACCTACTTTTCCCACTTTATGGTCATTATCATGAATCCCACATTTTGGGAATTAATGTCTCTGTTTTTAAGAAATAGTATAGGGGCCTGTGCTGTGAAATTTTCAAATAAAAAAATGAAAAAAGTGATATAATCTTTTATGTACTACTATGAAATTATATCTGAGTAATATAAAATATGTATTTTATTAAGAATTTAAGTTAAAAAATTTTAATACTTCAATATATGTAATATAATTTTGTCTTATGTTCAAAGCTATTCCCTTGCTTTTATCCTAGGCAGGAAAAACTATCTGGAATTTGGTGTATATCTATTCATTCCTATTAAACTAGACAGATATAAACACCTAAACAAATATACCACGGAAATGTGTAATAATGTTGAATGCTCCCAAACTGTTGAAATCTTTACTTAATGTATGCTAGACTGATCTTCTGTATATAAAGAGAATCGAAAATGAATCTTGATGTGAATGGAAGGGGAGAGGGAGTGAGAAAGGGGAGGGTTGCGGGTGGGAGGGATGTTATGGGGGGGAAGCCATTGTAATCCATAAGCCGTACTTTGGAAATTTATATTCATTAAATAAAAGTTAAAAAAAAAGAAAAAAAAATGTTGAATGCTCCCAATGTTTAAGTGAATGATAACTGATACTCTTAGATTTTATTATGTAATTTCACTCAGCAGTACCTCTGTCAAGATCTGTCAAATTAATGTGAAGATGCGCCTTGACTAAAGATGCGGTTACATCTCTATAAAACCACTATAAAGTAAGAATAATATTATGTTGAAAAGCATTTAATAGACCCGACCAACTGAACATCATTACTTAGCCTAGGCTACTGACCTCAGGACACTTAGAGTAGGGCTAGCACTGTGGTGCAGCAGATTAAGCCTCTGCCTGTGAAGCTGGAATCCCATTTCACTGCACCAATTCCAATACCAGCCTCCCTATTTATGATCCAGCTTTGTGCTAATATAATGGGGAATGCAGAAGACAGCCCAAGTACTTGGACCTTTGATACCCTTTAAGTGCCAAAAAAACAAAAAATATTTAATTCTTTGATAGTGACCAAAAATATGTGAATCCATAGAAATTTCATCCAGGGTTATAGAAGAGCTCACTGAAATGCAGCTTTGAAGATGTGGTGGTATACTAAACTTGTCTTCCAACTGTACTCTATAAGGTCCAGTTCATCCAGTAAAACTTAAGTTAACCTGTGATATTTTATGCAGTGGAGCAATTAAATCTTAATATAGTAAATTTCTCAGTAATATTCTTTTTTATATGCTGTTCTAAGAAATTCTTTCCTGTGCCTGTATTCTCCTGTATTTTATTCTCAAATTGTAAAGCTTTGTTTTTAACATTTACATTTTACTGCACCAGAAATTTATTTATTTTGTGCATAAAGTGAAATAATAAACTTAGTTTTTTGTATGGATTTTCAATTGTTACAGTTTCATATATTCAATTACCCATCATTTCCCCTACTGATTCATAATGCCATTTCTGCAACAAAGTTTTCTATACCTGCTTGACTTTTTATTCTGACCTTTTTTTAGAAAATATCAAAAATGCATTCATTTCTTAGATTTCTAATTATAAATACAATAGAAAATCTTAAACCAGAAATACATTATATATCCTCATAAAACAAAGAACACATGCTGTTGGCCATCTTAACAAAAAAATTTAACACATCATTTCTGGCAAAGATGTCAAGTGTCAAAAATTATTAACATCACATTGATAGATGGGGATGTTAAAGTCTCATGACATAACAAAAAAAGATTTACGATAAAGAGGAACTCAACTCCATGTGTCTAGACCAACTAATCACAAATTAATCCAGATTCAGTAATCCCAGATGTTCCAGATAATAATACTCTTTTTTGTGGAGGCCTGAAGAATAATTGAGAATTTACGAAGGAAGGAAAGTAATAAAATCTTGAACTTCATCTTGAAGATAACTATAATAGGAAATCAGTATAATGGGGTAAAGCACCAGGGGTTAAGCTGCCACAGGAAAGCCCACATCCTATATGGAAGTACGAGTTCAAATATTGGCTACTCTACTTCTGATCCAGCTCTCAACTAATGGGCCTGGAAATACAGATGAAGTCTCAACTCTGAATCCTTGCCACCCACAAGGGAAACATGGATGGAGTTTCTAGCTCCTGGCTTCAGCCTGGCTCAACCCCAGAGGTTGGAGTCATTTGGGGAATGAACCAGTGGATAGAAGATTCTCCCTCTCCCTCTCTCTTTCTCTCTCATCCTCTTTCAAATAAATAAACAAATCTTCTAGAAAAGAAATCAGTATACCATTTCTCTCTCTTCGTCAATAGTTTACATTTGTAAATTGCTCTGATTTGATCAGTATACACTGTATATATGTATTGAAATGTAACATAGTAACTGCATAAATATATACAATTTTTGTCAGTGAAAAAAGTTTTGAATTGTTTTAAAATATGGTAAATAAAATACTTGAAAAAATAAGTCAGTTTAAAAATTAAACAATTTGTAACTATCAGAAATGAAAAATCAAAATTATAATGAAATACTATCTCATGCATATTAGGGTGCTTATTATCAAAAAGATAGGCCATAGTAAGTGTTGTTGTGAGTGTGGAGAAGATGCAATCCTTGCACAGTGTTAGTGGGAAAGCAGATTGGTGCAGCCATTATGGAAAGCAGTATGGATGCACTCAAAACATTACAAATACTACTTTATGATCCAGCAATTCCTCTGCTGTTTGCATACTCAAAATAAATGAGATCAGGTCCTTGTAGAGATACTTTTATTGACTGCAGCACTATTAATAGTAGCCAAGACAAGGAAACAAACTAAATATCCATCAACAGAAGAACAGAAAAAGAAGATGTAATACATGTTCATATACACAATGGAATATTATTCAGCCCTTAAAGAGAAGAAACTCCTCTATTTACAATAACATGGATGAATCTAGAGGGCATTGTGGTAAGTGAAATAAGCTAGAAACATAAAGAAAACACTGCATGATGCCACATGCATATGGAATAATACAAAACAAAAATCAAACCAAAGTTAAATACATAGAAACTGAGAAGAAAGGTGGTGCAGGGTATGGAGGCAGTGGCGTGGAATGGGAAATGCAGGTCAAAGGGTACAAAATTGCAGTTACATAGGATCAATAAGTCTAGAGTTGTAATGTACAGCAGAAGGGCAACAGCTATTAATATCGTATAGTACACTGAAAGTAAAAACATAAATTTTAGGTATAATAACCCTCCTTCAAAAGTGGCAAATGTATGATATAATGGACGTAAATTGGATTGACTGTAATAATCATTTCACTGTGTTTATAAATCAGAACACTGTGTTAACTACCTTAAATATATATAATAAGAATAAAAATTTTAAAATCCTGGTACAAACACTTTATCCTCAGATTCTCTGAGGATATTAGCTTTATAATGACTATACTGCATGTGCATTTTGATGGATTTTTGAAATTTTAAAGCATTTAAGAGGCTTTGATATATTCAAAGGGATCCTAATTAAAGATTTAGAAGTGTCTGATTAAGTTTGCAATCAACATTTAAATGTTTTGGCAAATTTAATCTGTTTAGTGCATAAATTTGACTTAATAGTTTGTGTACATGCTATGTAAATATTAAGTGGAATGTTAATATTTAAATAAATTATAGATTCATATGATAAACTGGAAAATAAACTAATTATAAATAATAATATGTTTTCCTTTTATAGAAATTATTTTGACATAAAGTAACCTTACAATAAGTCATATATTTTTCCTAGTTGTTTTTTCCAAAATAGCTTGTCTAATTTTGTTTCTTACTTCCACAATAAGCATTTTAGAATTAGCTTAGTAAGTTTTGTAAAAGTACCCTGTACTTACTTTAATTGCAATTGCACTGAGTTTTAAAAAAGTGGAAAGAGTGTAGTCTCAGGGGAGAGTTAGGAAGAAAAAAGCAGAGGAAACTCTACACAAATTGGAGGAACACAGTGGACCCTCGTGGAGGGAAAGGATGTGCACAATTTTGAACTACAGCAGCGGAGAGCTCTTGCACCATCGTTGGAGAGTGAGATAAGATCAGACTGCAGCAGCCCAAGCCACCAGTGAAAAAGCTGCAGGAAGATCCTAGAGGGAATCCAGCTTAGAACCCTGTGTGGGATAGTGTACCCACCAAACTAGAGGACAAAAAACAAAGGAGGGGCACATTTCCTCTCACTGTTCAAACTGCAAAGGCATCCTGTAACAAGCTGACAGAGAGCAGTCTCCATTTGGACGTATGTAATAGCTGTACCAGCTCATGTCCCCATCCAGCAATGAGCTAAGCAGAGACTCCTGAGTGGTAGGAGAACATAACAGGAGGGGCTGGTGCTCAGGACTGTGGGAGGCTTGGGTGCCAAGACTGTGAAATACTGAGGCTTCATGGGAGGAATCAGGGTGTGGCTGGGACATTGAGAAATCACTGTGGGAGGCTCCACACAATCAAGGCCTGCTAGTTACCCAGTAAGGGGAATTGCTGAGGAATCTGAGCTTACAGTGAGGGCTGCATAGAACCCGTGGCAGAGCAGATGAATAATATACTCACTGGGGCTAGTGCCCAAGCACTGGTCTCCTTCAAGAAGAGGAGCTCAGCTGAGTCTATGCCAACAGACAAGAATAAATCTTCCCTCTGATTAAAACAAAAAGGAGATTTACCACGACAAACCTGGGTGTGTCACCTCAGAGACTCTCTCCACCCTGGAGCATTGAACAATTCCCTGGCCACACCCATCACATGCCTATAGTTATTCCCTAAAAACCGACACTCAACTAATCTACTCAGACATAGTCTAAATGTAAAACCCAACACATTGAAAAAACAAAGGAACCAACAAGTATTTTCACAAATGCCAAATAACATATGCACCAATTCAAGAAACCAGAATAAGGAAGATAATATGACTTCCCTAAACTAACACAATACTTCAATACTAGATTGTGAAGATGATGAGATTAAAGAAATGCCAGAAATGGAATTCAAAACACTGATCATAGGATTATTTAGAAATAATCAGAAGCAAATGCATGACCTAACGAAATCCATACATGACATGAAAGAAAATTTCTTCCAGGAAATTGAGAACTTAAAAAGAAATTAAAATGAAATCTTGGAAATGAAGAATTCAATGGAACAAATAAAAAATACAATGGAAAGCCCTAACAACCGAATCAGTGAAGCAGAAGAAAGAATATGCAACTTAGAAGACAAAGCACAGGAAATTATAGTTAGACCAGACACAACAAGAAGAAACTAGAAAACTAAAAAAACACTGTTGGAAATCTACAGGATACTATCAAATGACCCAACATACAGGTTCTAGGAATTCCAGAAGGCATGGAAAGACAGAAAGGATCAGAAGGCCTTTTTAGAGATGGGAGAGGGAATGCAAGGTGGGAAGGGAGCAGGGTGGGGGGCATGAGGCAAAGAACCACTGTATTCCTAAAGTTGTATCTATGTAAAAATGCATTCATTAAATAAAAAAGAAGGACTTTTTAGTGAAATAGTAATAGAAAATTTCCCCAATTTGGAGAAAGAAAGGGACATCCAAGTACAGGAAGCACATAAAACTCTTAATAGACGTGACCAGAAAAGAACGTCATCACTACACATAGTAATCAAACTCTCCACAGTAAAGCATAAAGAAAAGATGCTAAAATGTGCATGAGAGAAATGCCAGATTACTTTCAAAGGAACTCCCATTAGACTAAAAAACACATCTCACTAACAAAGATGCATGTAGATTGAAAGTGAAAGGATGGAAAAAGATATTCCATGCCAACAGACTCTAAAACAAATTTACAAACAAACAAACAAACAAACAACGCTGGTGTAGCCATCCTAGTATCAGACAAAATAGACTCTAACACAAAAACTGTTAAAAGAGACAAAGATGGGCACTATATAATGATTAAGGAATCAATTCAACAGGATGATCTAACTATTATAACAGTATATGCAACTAATTACAGGACACCTAGGTATTTAAAAGAAATGTTAAGGGATCTAAAGGGAGACATAGACTCAAGTACAGTAGTAATGGAAGATTTGAATACCCCACTTTCAGCAATGGATAGATCACAGGAAATAGCAGAGAAAATCGACACTATAACCAAATGGACCTAACAGATACCTACAGAACTTTCCATCCTACAGTTGCAGGATACACATTCTTGTCACCTGTGCATGGAAACTTCTCTAGGGCTGATAACATGTTCAGCCATAAAGCAAGACGCAACAAATTCAAAAAAATTGAAATCATACCATGCATCTTCTTGGACCACAATGCAATGAAGCTGGAAATCATCAACTCAGGAATCCCTAGAACATAGGCAAACACTTGGAGACTGAACAACATGCTCCTGAATGAGTGGATCATAGAAGAAATCAAAAGAGAAATCAAAAAAAATTTCTGGAAACAAATGAAGATGACAAAACAACATATGAAAACTTATGGGGTACAGTAAAAGCAGTGTTAAGAGGAAAAGTTTAAAGCAATAGGTGCCTACATCAAAAAATTAGAAAATTACCAAATGAGCTATCAATGCACCTCAAGGATCTTGAAAAACAACAGCAAACCAATCCCAAATCTAGTAGGAGAAAAGAAATAATTAAAATTAGAGAAGAAATCAACAAAAATGAAACCAAAACAACAATACAAAAGATTAGCAAAATGAAGAGCTGGTTTTTTGAAAATATAAATAAAAATGACACATCATTCACTCAACTAACCAAAAAAGGGAGAGAGAAGACCCAAATCAACAAAATAGAGATGAAAAGGGAAATGTCACAACAGATGGCACAGAAATAAAGAATCATCAGAAATTACTAAAAGAGCTGTATCCCAACAAACTGGGAAACCTAGAAGAAATGGATAGAGCCCTGGACACATACGACCTTCCTAAATTGAGCCATGAAGACAGAAAATCTAAATAGACTCATTACCAAGATGGAAACTGAATCAGTAATAAAGACCTTCCCAACAAAGAAAAGACCAGGACCAAATGGCTTTCCTTCTGAATTCTTCGAGAAATTTAAGGAAGAACTAACTGTACTTATTCTCAAGTTATTCAAAACAATTAAAAGGAAGGGAATCCTCCCAAATTCTTTCTATGAAGCCAGCATCACCTTCATTCCTAAACTCTAAAAGATGCAACAGAGAAGTTGAACTACCGACCAATTTCCCTGATGAACATAGATGCAAAAATTCTGTCCAATTGAATCCAACAAAATTCTGTCCAATTGAATCCAACAACACATCAGAAAGATCATCCATCCAGACCAAGTGGGATTTATTCCAGGCATGCAAGGATGGTTCAACATTTGCAAATCAATCAATGTGATAACCACATCAACAAATGATGAACAAAAACCGTATCTTTATCTCAATAGATGCTGAGAATGAATTTGATAAAATACAAACCCTTTCCTGATGAAAACTCTAAGCAAATTGGGTACAGAAGGAACATTCCTCAACACAATCAGGAAAATTCAAGAAAAACCCACGGCCAGAATCATATTGAATGGAGAAAAGCTGGAAGCATTCCCACTGAGATCCAGAACCAGACAAGGACGTTCACTCTTGCCATTGCTCTTTAATATAGTCCTGGATGTTTTAGCCAGAGCCATTAGGCAAGAAAAAGAAATCAAAGGGATTCAACTTGGGAAAGAGGACATCAAACTATCCCTATTTGCAGATGGCATGATTCTATATATAGGGGATCCAAAGACTCCACAAATAGACTATTGGAACTCATAGAAGAGTTTGGTAAAGTGCCAGCATATAAAATCAATACACAAAAATCAATAGCCTTTGTATACACAGACAATATCACTGAGAAAAAACTTCTAAGATCAGTCCTATTCACAATATCTAAAAAAAAGATCAAATACCTTGGAATAAATTTAACCAAGGATGTCAAAGATCTCTACAATGAGAATTACAAAACATTAAAGAAATAGAAGACACAAAAAAGCAAAATCTTCTATATTCATGGATTAGAAGAATCAATATCACCAAAATGTCCATTCTTCCAAAAGCAATTTAAAGATTATTTGCAATACCAATCAAAATATCAAAGAGAATCTTCTCAATTATAGAAAAAATGATGCTGAAATTCATATGGAAACACAATCTTATATAACAAAAACAAAGTTGGAAGACATACTACAAGGCAATTATAATCAAAAGAACTTGGTACTGGTACAAAAACAAATTGATAGACCAATGGAGCAGAATAGAAATGGCAGAAATCAAACCAAGTATCTACAACCAATTTATTTTTGACTAAAGAGCTAAAACCAATCCCTGGAACAAGGACAGTCTCTTTAACAAATGGTTCTGGATTTCCACATGCAGAAGTATGAAGGAGGACACTTACATTACACCTCACACAGAAATTCATTCAAAATGGATTAAAAACCTAATCTATGACCTGATATCATTTAATTATCAGAGAATATCGAAGAAACCCTGCAAGACATTGGCACAGACAAAAAGTGCTTGGAAAAGACTCCAGACGCACAGGCAATCAAAGCCAAAATAAACAAATGGTATTACATCAAGTTAAGAATCTTCTTTACTGCAAAAGAAACAGTCAGGAAAGTGAAGAGACAACTGACAGAACAGGAAATATTATTTGCAAACAATGCAACTGATAAAGGATTAATAAACAGAATATATAAAGAGATCAAGAAACTCCACAACAATAAAACAAACAACACAGTGGAGAAATGGGCAAAGGACTTACACAGGCATTTTTTAAAAGAGGAAATCCAAATGGCCAATAGACATATGAAAAAATGTTCAGGATCACTAGCCACTGTTGGTGGGAATGTAAACTGGTAAAACAACTATGGTAGTCAGTTTGGATAAACCTCAGAAATCTGAATATAGACCTACCATATGACCCAGCCATCCCTCTACTGGGAATTTACTCAAGTGAAATAAAAGAAGCAAAGAAAGGGTTATCTGCATATCCATGTTTTTTGCAGCTCAATTCACAATACCTAAGATATGGAATCAACCTAAATGCCCATCAACTGAAGACTGGGTAAAGAAATTATGGGATATATATACCATGGAATACTACATAGTGGTATAAAAAAGGAAATCTGGTCATTTGCAACAAAATTGATGAATCTGGAAAACATGATATTTAGTGAAATAAGCCTGTCCCAGAGGGGCAAATACCATATGATCTCCCCTTTCTTTGATAACTAATAGAGTACCTAAAAGGAAATCTGTAGAAGTGAAATTGACACTTTGAGAAGCAATGACTTGAACAACCCTTTTCTTGACTGTTGAGGAAGAGGGTTTATATATATATATATATATATATTTTTTTTTTTTTTTCTAAATGGAGAATGGGACTGGGGATGGGAGTGGGAGTGGGGGTGGGGTTGGGTGGATGGGTATGGTGGGAAGAATCACTATATTCCTCAAGTTGTACTTATGAAATTAGTACTCATTAAATCAAAGGTTTCTATGGGGGAAAAGCCCCATAAAGCTAAATTTTTCCCGGGAAAAAAAAGAAAACAAATTGCACCGAATTGATCAATTTGGAAAAAATTTTTCTCTTTATGAACATGTGCAGTATTTCTTCTTCTTCTGTATCAAAAAGAAATGCTTCTACTATCTTCCCAATTAGGATGTTGTCTTCTTGCATTCAATGATGGGATGTGAAATCCAATGTCAATTTTATTCTCATTCATTTGCACAGGACTCAGAACAGACTCTTAAGAGACCCATAGATTGAAAATATTTTCTTCCATCTGTAGGTTGTCTTTTCAATTTATATTGTTATTTGAAACATAAAAGCTTTTAAGTTTAAGGAAATCTAATAAAATTATCCATTTTTCCTTTGGTTTCTTGTATTTTTCCTGTCCTTAAATACATTACCTAGTCCAACACCACAGATTTATTGCTATGCTTTCTTCTAAGAGCTTTAAAATTTTAGTTATTACATATACATATACATATACATATACATATAGGTCTTTAAATAATTTTTTTTGACAGGCAGAGTGGACAGTGAGAGAGAGAGAGACATAGAGAAAGGTCTTCCTTTTCCGTTGCTTCACCCTACAATGGCCACTTCGGCTGGCATGCTGCGGCTGGCGCACTGTGATGATCCGAAACTAGAAGCCAGGTGCTTCACCTGGTCTCCCATGCAGGTGCAGGGCCCAAGGACCTGGGCCATCCTCCACTGCACTCCCGGGCCACAGCAGAGAGCTGGACTGGAAGAGGAGCGACAGGGACAGAATCAGGTGCCCCAACTGGGACTAGAACCTGGGGTGCTGGCGCCACATATTGAGCCGTGGCGCCGGCCTGGTCTTTAAATGATTTGAATTTCTCTCTCTTTTTTTTTATAGCTAGTATGATGCAGAAGTCCAGATTTACTCTTTTGAATGTGACTCTCCACTTATCTAAACCCCATTTGTTGAAAAAAAATTTTTTTCTCCTATTGAATTGTCTTGACAGCACTGCTTTAAATGACTGACCATAGATACATGAATTTATTTCTGGACTCAATTCTGTTCCATTTATCTACATGTCTATTCTATGCCTGCACCAATTCAGCAATGTTATGTAGTTTTAAATTTGCAAGTTTTTTTTTTAACTTTTATTTAATGAATATAAACTTCCAAAGTACAGCTTACGGATTACAATGGCTTCACCCCCCCCCCATAACTTCCCTCCCACCCGCAACCCTCCCCTTTCCCCCTCCCTCTCCCCTTCCATTCACATCAAGATTCATTTTCAATTCTCTATATATAGAAGATAAGTTTAGTATATATTAAGTAAAGATTTCAACAGTTTGCACCCACATAGAAACACAAAGTGAAAAATACTGTTTGAGTACTGGTAATAGCATTAAATCACAATGTACAGCACACTAAGGACAGAGATCCTACATGAGGAGCAAGTGCACAGTGACTCCTGTGTTGTTGACTTAACAAATTGACACTCTTGTTTATGGCATCAGTAATCAAGTAATCACCCTAGGCTCTTGTCATGAGTTGCCAAGGCTATGGAAGCCTTTTGAATTCACCGACTCTGATCATATTTAGACAAGGCCATGGTCCAAGTGGAAGTTCTCTCCTCCCTTCAGAGAAAGGTACCTCCTTCTTTGATGACCTGTTCTTTCCACTGGGATCTCACTCACAGAGATCTTTCATTTAGGTTTTTTTTTTTTTTTTTTTTTTTTTTACCAGAGTGTCTTGGCTTTCCATGCATGAAATACTCTCATGGGCTTTTCAGCCAGATCTGCAAGCCTTAGGGCTGATTCTGAGGCCAGAGTGCTGTTTAGGACATCTGCCATTCTATGAGTCTGCTGTGTACCTTGCTTCCCATGTTGGATCATTCTCTCCTGTTTTTATTCTATCAGCTAGTATTTGCAGACACTATTCTTGTTTATGTGATCCCTTTGGTTCTTAGTCCTATCATTATGATCAATTGTGAACAGAAATTGATCACTGGGACTAGTGAGATGGCATTGGTACATGCCACCTTGATGGGATTGAATTGGAATCCCCTGGTATGTTTCTAACTCTACCGTTTGGGGCAAGTCAGCTTGAGCATGTCCCTAATTGCACATCTCTTCCCTCTCTTATTCCCACTCTTATATTTAACAGCAATCACTTTTCAGTTAAGTTTCAACACTTAAGAATAACTGTGTATTGATTACAGTATTCAACCAAAAGTATTAAGTAAAACAAACAAAAAAATACTAAGAGGGATAATGTATTAAGTTGTTCATCAATGGTCAGGGCAAGGGCTGATCAAGTTACCGTTTCTCATAGTGTTCATATCTTTCTTTCTTTTTTTTTGACAGGCAGAGTGGATAGTGAGAGAGAGAGAGAGACAAAAAGAAAGGTCTTCCTTTTTTGCCGTTGGTTCACCCCACAATGGCTGCCACAGCTGGTGCGCTGCGGCCGGTGCACCATGCAGATCCGAAAGCAGGAGCCAGGTGCTTCTCCTGGTCTCCCATGGGGTGCAGGGCCCAAGCACTTGGGCCATCCTCCACTGCCTTCCTGGGCCACAGCAGAGAGCTGGCCTGGAAGAGGGGAACCGGGAAAGAATCCGGCGCCCCGACTGGGACTAGAATCCAGTGTGCCGGCGCCGCTAGGTGGAGGATTAGCCTATTGAGCCACGGTGCCAGCCTCATAGTGTTCATTTCACTTTAACAGGTTTCCTTTTTGGTGCTCGGTTAGTTGTCACCAATCAGGGAGAACATATATTTGTCCCTTTGGGACTGGCTTATTTCACTCAACATAATTTTTTAACACTTCTTTTATTTTATTCCTCAGTAATTTATCCTTTTTTAAAAAAAGATTTATTTATTTATTTATTTGAAAGTCAGAGTTACACAAAGAAAGGAGAGGCAGAGAGACAGAGAGTCTTCCATTCAATGGTTCACTCCCCAGTTGGCTGCAATGACCGGAGCTGTGCTGATCCAAAGCCAGGAACCAGGAGCTTCTTCCAGGTCTCCCATGCAGTTGCAGGGGCCTAAGGACTTGTGCCATCTTCTACTATTATCCCAGACCACAGCAGAGAGCTGAATCGGAAGTGGAGCAGCTGGGTCTTGAACCAGCATCCATATGGGATGCCAGTACTTCAGGCCACAGCACTGGCCCCCAATTTATCCTTTATATATATATATATATATATATATATATGTATATATATATATTTAACTTTTATTTAATGAATATAAATTTCCATGTACAGCTTATGGATTACAATGGCTTCCCCCCAATAACGTCCCTCCCACCCACAACCCTCTCCTTTCCCACTCCCTCTCCCCTTCCATTCACATCAAGATTCATTTTCAATTCTCTTTATATACAGAAGATCAGTTTAGCATACATTAAGTAAAGATTTCAACAGTTTGCTCCCACACAGAAACATAAAGTGAAAAATATTGTTTGAGTTCTAGTTATAGCATTAAATCTCAATGTACAGCACACTAAGGACAGAGATCCTACATGAGGAGTAAGTGCACAGTGACTCCTGTTGTTGACTTTACAAATTGACACTCTTGTTTATGGCATCAGTAATCACCCTAGGCTCTTGTCATGAGCTGCCAAGGCTATGGAAGCCCCCTGAGTTCACCGACTCTGATCATATTTAGACAAGGCCATGGTCCAAGTGGAAGTTCTCTCCTCCCTTCAGAGAAAGGTACCTCCTTCTTTGATGACCCATTCTTTCCACTGGGATCTCACTCACAGAGATCTTTCATTTTTTTTTTTTCCCCAGAGTGTCTTGGCTTTCCATGCATGAAATACTCTCATGGGCTTTTCAGCCGGATCCGCATGCCTTAAGGGCTGATTCTGAGGCCAGAGTGCTGTTTAGGACATCTGCCATTCTATGGGTCTGCTGTGTATCTCGCTTCCCATGTTGGATCGTTCTCTCCCTTTTTGATTCTATCAGCTAGTATTTGCAGACACTATTCTTGTTTATGTGATCCCTTTGGTTCTTAGTCCTATCATTATGATCAATTGTGAACAGAAATTGATCACTGGGACTAGTGAGATGGCATTGGTACATGCCACCTTGATGGGATTGAATTGGAATCCCCTGGTATGTTTCTTTTTTTTTTAACTTTTATTTAATGAATATAAATTTCCAAAGTACAGAATATGGATTACAGTGGCTTTCCCCCCCATAACGTCCCTCCCACCCGCAACCCTCCCCTTATCCACTCCCTCTCCCCTTCCATTCACATCAAGATTCATTTTCAATTCTCTTTATATACAGAAGATCAGTTTAGCATACATTAAGTAAAGATTTCAACAGTTTGCTCCCACACAGAAACATAAAGTGAAAAATACTGTTTGAGTACTGGTTATAGCATTAAATTTCAGTGTACAGCACACTAAGGACAAAGATCCTACATGAGGAATAAGTGCACAGTGACTCCTGTTGTTGACTTTACAAATTGACACTCTTGTTTATGGCATCAGTAATCACCCTAGGCTCTTGTCATGAGCTGCCAAGGCTATGGAAGCCCCCTGAGTTCACCGACTCTGATCATATTTAGACAAGGCCATGGTCCAAGTGGAAGTTCTCTCCTCCCTTCAGAGAAAGGTACCTCCTTCTTTGATGACCCATTCTTTCCACTGGGATCTCACTCACAGAGATCTTTCATTTAGGTTTTTTTTTTTTCCCCAGAGTGTCTTGGCTTTCCATGCCTGAAATACTCTCATGGGCATTTCAGCCGGATCCGCGTGCCTTAAAGGCTGATTCTGAGGCCAGAGTGCTGTTTAGGACATCTGCCATTCTATGGGTCTGCTGTGTATCTCGCTTCCCATGTTGGATCATTCTCTCCCTTTTAATGATACTATAAGTGGAACTGTTTTCTTAATTTCACTCTCAGAATGTTCATTGCTAATGTATAGAAACACAATTGATTTTTGTATATTATATCTTTCAAGCTTTTTGCGTGTGTTTATTAACTCTAATATGTTTGAATGTGTGTGGGCCTCTTAGAATTTTTTTATATATATGTGTACAAGATCATGTCACCTGTGAAAAGAACTTGATTTACTTCTTCCTTTCCAATTTGTAAGCCCTTTATTTATTTTTCTTGTCTAATTACCCTGGCTAAATCCTTCAGGAAAATACTGAATAGAAATGGTAAAAGTTGAGAGCCTTGCTTTATCTCCTTATCTCTTAATAAATATACTTTTACATGTTTGTTGTACATTTGCATTTCTTTTGAGAACTGTCTGTTGAAGTCCTTTGCTCATTTCTCAACTGAATTAATTTTTTTATTGTTGTTGTTTTTTAAGTTGTTGATCTATTCGGGATATTAATCTTTTGTCAGATAGGTGGTTTGTGAATATTTTTCCCATTCTGTTCAGTGTCTCTTCATTCTATTGATCATTTCCCTTGCTGTGCCAAAGCTTCTGAGTTTGATAGTCACATTTGTTTAGCTTTGCTTTTGTTCCCTGTACTTTGGGGATCTTATCCAAGAAGTCATCCCCTACAGCAATGTCTTAGAGTGTTTCCTCTATGTTTTCTTCTAGCAACATCATAGTCTCAGGTCTTAAATTTAAGTCTTTGATATATCTTAAGTTGATTTTTTTTATGTGGTGAAAGGTATATCTAATTTCACTCTTCTATACATGTACATCCAGGTTTATTGGCATCAGTTGTTGAAGAGGTTATCTTTATTCCACTGTATGGTCTGAACACTTTTGTCAAAAATCAGTTGGCTGTATGTATATGGATTAATTTCTCCATTCTGCTTCATTGATCTATGTGTTGCTTTTTAAGTCAGTACCATGCTGTTTTGATTACTAAAGCTTTATAATATGCTTTGAAGTCAGGTGTTGTGATGTCTCCAGCTTGATTTTTTTCTTGTTCAGGATTATGTTGCCTATTATGGCTCTTCTGTGATTCCACTTGAGTTTTAGGATTACTTTTTCCAATTCTGTAAAGAATGTCATTGTGGTGTCAGTGCTGTTGCACAGTGGGTTAAAGCCCTGGCCTGCAGTGCTGGCATTCCATATGGGTGCTGGTTCAATTCCTGGATGCTCCACTTCTGATCCAGTTCTCTGCTAATGCACCTGGATAAGCAGTGGAGGATGGTTCAAGTGCTTGGGTCCCTGCACCCACGTGGGAGACCGAGAGGAAGCTCCTGCTGGCATAGATCTGGCCATTGTCCCTATTTGGAGGAATAAACCAGTGGATAGAAGACTTCTTTCTCTCTCTCTCTCTCTCTCTCTCTCTCTCTGTAACTCTCTGCCTTTCAAATAAATAAAATAAATATTTTTAAAAATAGAATGTCATTGTATGTTTATTTTGTAACCTGCAACTTTTGAACTGGTGTATCCGTTCTAACAGCTTTTTGGTGGAGTGTTTAGGTTTTTCCTTGTACAACATCATGTCATCTACAAAATGGATAATTTGACTTCTTTTCTAATTTTGATGCCCTTTATTTCTTTCTCCTTGCTAACTACTCTTACTAAAACTTTCAATACTATATTGAATAAGAGTGGCAAAAGTGGACATCCTTGTCTTGTTCCAGATCTGAGGGGAAATTCTTTTACCTTTCCCCATTCAGTATGATATTTGCTGTTGGTTTGTCATATATAGCCTTTATAATTTTGAGGAATGTTCCTTCTATACCTAATTTGTGGAGGGTTTTTATCATGAAGTGGTGTTGATTCTTATCAAATACTTTCTCTACATCTATTGAGATGATTGTATGGCTTTTGCTCTTCAATCTATTGATGTGACTTATGATGTTTATTGATTTAAGTATAATGGACCACCCTGCATTTCTAGGATAAATCCCACTTTTTCATGATGTATGATCTTTTTTATGTGGTTTTGGATTTTATTTACTAGTATCTTGTTGAGAATATCTGCATCTAAGTTCATTAAGAATGTAGTTCTGTAGTTTTATTTTTGTGTTGTGTCTTTGGTTTTGATAGCAAAGTATTGTTGGCCTCATAAAAACAGTTTGGCAGAGTTCTATCTTGTTCAGTATGTTGGAATATCTTGAAGAGTATTGGAGTTAGGTTGGCATTATGGCATAGTGGGTTAAGCTGCCACCTGTGGTGCTGGCTTCCCATATGGGCACGAATTTGAGTCCTGGCTGCTTCACTTCCTTTATAGATCCCTCCTAATGTGACTAGAAAAGCAGCAGAGGATAGCCCAAGTCCTTAGGCTCCTGCACCTACATGGGAGACTTGAGGAGGCTCCCAGCTCTTGGCATTGACCTGGTCCATATCTGGCTGTTGTGGCCATTTTGGGGAATGAACCAGCAAATGGATGACCTCTATCTCCATCTCTCTCTCTTTCTCTCTCTCTGTAACTCTGCCTTTAAAATAAATCTTTTAAAAAAGAATATTGGAGTTATTTCCTCCTAAAGTTTTGTAGAATTCAGTAGTAAAGCTATCAGGTCCTGGGCTTTTCCTGGATGGAAGACTTTTGATTACTGCTTAAATCTCAGTGATTATTATAGGTTTATTTAGGTTATCTGTATCTTCTTAATTTAGTCTTGGCAGATTATATGAATCTATGATTTATCCATTTCTTCAAAGTTTTCCCATTTATTAGCATATAGTTCTTATAGTAGTTTCTTATGGTCATTTGTATTACAGTGGTATCAGTTGTAATATCTACTTCTTCATGTCTAATTTTATTTATTTGAGTTTTTTCTCTTTTTTTCTTTGTTAGCCTGCCTAGAGTTTATCTTCTCAAAAAACCCAACTTTTTGTTTTGTTAAACTTTTGTATTGCTTTTTAGTTTCAATTTCATTTATTTCTGCATTGATCCTCCTGCTGATTTTGGGTTTGGTTTGTTCTTGTTTTTCTAAGCCTTCAAGATGCATCATTAGATCTTTAAGATATTTCTCTTCTTTTAATGTAAGCACTTAATGCTATACACTTCCTTCTTAATATTGTTTTTGCTGAATCCCACAGGTTTTGATCTGTTGTGTTTTCATTTTCATTTATTTTAACAAAGCTTTTATTTTCATTTTATTTTTTTTCAATGATCCATTGATAATTCAATAGCACAATGTTTAATTTCCAATTATTTATGAGTGTTCTGTTGATCTTCTGGTTGTTGCTTTCTAGTTTTACTTCCCTTATGGTCTGAGAAGATACATGGTCTGATTTCCATGTTATTAAATTTGCTGAGACTTGATTTGTGCCCTCATATTTGGTCTATCCTTGAAAATATTCCATGTGCTTATGAGAAAAATGTGTATTCTGTAGCTGTTGGGTAAAATGAGAATCACATTACCCCTGTCAGAATGACTAGCATACAAAATGCAGAGAATAACAAACGTTGGTGAGGATGAGTACAAAGGGGAACACTTATACACTGTTGATGGGAATGTAAATTAGTGTGGCCACTGTGGAAAACAGTGTGGAATTTCTTAAAAAGCTAGAAATAGACTTACCATATGATCCAGCAATCCCACTACTGGCTATACACTCAAAAGCCTTGAATACAATCAATCAAAGAGATACCTACACCATTATGTTTTTAGTAGAATTATAATATCTGAAATTTGGACTCAACAAACGTGTCCATGGTCAGATGAATGAATAAAAAAAATGTGGTATATATACACAATGAAATATTATTAGGCTACTAAAGAATGAAATTCTACCATTTATAGCAAAATGAATGCAACTGGAGGACATTGTGTTGGGTGAAACAAGCTGGACATAGAATAACAAATGCTGTATTTTCTACCTTATATGTGGGAGCTAAAATTAAAAAAAAATGAAAAAGAAATGTCTGTGTGTATCAGTTTTGCTGCAAACACTGTTTTGTAAAACTTTTTATATAATCAAACCAATGGTTAAGAATGTTATACTACTATATGTGATTACTTTAAATTTGACTGCATATGGGTAAAACAGTCATTTTCCCATCCAATTGTTGTTTATAGCTATTGTCTGTATTAGCAGTAAACTAGATTCCTTTTTCTTTTTACTTGTTAAACTTTTGATTTGGTGAAGTATTAAGCCTTTTTACTGTAATGCAAATTTAAAATATATTTTCTCAAAAACTAAAGAGAAGGACAGAAAGAAAGGAAAAGGAAGGTAGGTGAGAGGGAGAGAAGGTGAAAGAAGGAGTGAATATCATTACATTCTTAGAGCTGTATCTACAAATCACAATGAATCTGCTAAAAACTAATAAAAAAGAAAGAAATATGAATATAAGGCACACAATATTATACTAATTTGTATTTTTATAGATAGACACTGTATAGATCCAAAAGAAATTAAGACAAGAACAAGACAGAGTGCATTTATCAGTTTATATATATGTGTATAATGCAGGGGGGATCATACAAGACTTTTCAGTGTGTATACTTTTACATCATTATGGTTTTAAAACCTCATACATTAATAATACAAATATAGAGATTCCAAAATGGCTGAATAGGGAAAAGATGTACTGCTTAAGGCTAGGGGAAAATAGAAAAAAAAAAAGCAGAGGGAGTGCATTCCCAGGGGAGAGTTGGAGAGAAATGTGCAGTACAAACTCTACAGAAAGAAGAAGGATGTTTTGGAACAGCATAGAAGGTGCGGGTGTACAGCAATGCGTGCAGCCACCACACACAAACCCCACAGCCAAGAGTGGGGAGATACAGCAGCTTTAGAGAGCAAGGTTGAGAGCAGACTGTGGCACCCGTACCACTGATACTGCCTGAGGGAGAGCCTTGTGAACTGTACTGTCTTTGAGTCTGGCCTGGAGCCTTAATGGAGGCAGGGTTTCCAGCAAATCCAGCAAAAGAAAAGCACATTTCTTTCTCTCCATCCCTTGACAAGGGTGCCTGGCAACTGGTGAGGAGAGGGCACCATCTTGACAGCAGTAGTGGCAGAGGCAGCTCTTGTGCATGTGTGTGATCAGGGGATTTTACCAGAGAGAAAAATCCATGATCTCCACTGACATAGAGTCTGGATGGGAGGGTTGACAGGAGGCTGGGCACCCACATAGGACTGTGAGGTGCCCACATTCTCTCAAAATATGACAGTCTCTGGGCTCCAACTGCCAAAGCAGAGGACCCAAGGAAACCCAGTTCTGGGAACATCTCTACTCTTTCCGTGGATGGGACAGGTTAGCAGGGTTGAGTGGATCCTCTGCACCCATGACTGTGGGAGCCTTGTGTGCTGTGACTATGGGAAGACTGTGACTGCATGAAAGGGCACAGGGTATAGCCGGATCTCTGGGGAAACACTGCATCCAGTGCCAGAGGCTCAGAGCTCCCTGATTGCCTAGGGTGGGTCACTGCAGAGGGATCTGTGCTCACTCTGAGGATTGCACAGATCCTTTGTGTGATGTGGTAGTGCGGGTGAGTGTCACATCTACTGTGGTCTAACCTTGTGCACTGATCACCTTGCAAGAGATTACGTGAATTTGTGACTATGCCAACAGAGGTGATTAGAACTTCTACCTACTGACAATGGAGATCTATCATGCCCAACTTGGGTATCACCCAGGATACTCCCCCCACCCTGAAGCACTAACTAGAGCTCCCTGACCACACCCAGCACATGCCTCTGAGTATTCACTGAAAGAGCAGACACTACACTAAATCACATAGGAATAGTTCAAAGATAAAATCCATCAGAGGAGAAAACCAACAAGTATTTCCACAAATTCCAAAAAATAAATTAAAGAAACAAGAATAAGGAAGACAACACGACTCCTTCAAAGGAACATAACAGCATTTCAATATTAGAATGTGAAGATGAAATGACTGAAAAGGAATTCAAAAGAATGATCATTGTATTAATCAGAAGAAATGAGAAGTTCATACATGACATGGAGGAAAAAGTTTCCCATGAGATTGAGAGATTTTGAAGAGAAATCAAACTGAAATATTAGAAATGAAGAATTTAACATGTCAAATAAAAATATAGTGGAAAGCCTCAACAAAAGATTTGGTGAGGCAGAAGAAAGAATATCCAAGCTAGAAGACAAATCTTTAGAAATATCTGCCAGACCAAAGAAAAAAAGAAACTAAAAATAATGTTCAAGATCTATGGGATACTATCAAATGACCCAATATGTGAATCCAACAACATATCAGAAAGATCATTTACCTTGACCACTTGGGATTTATCCTTGGTATGCAGGGATGGTTCAACATAAGAAAATCAGCAAATGTGATACAACACATTAACAAATTGAAGAATAAAAACTAAATGATTATCTCAACAGATGCAGAAAGCATTTGATGAAATACAACATCCTTTCATCACAAAAACCTTAAGCAAATTGGGCAGTCCCTGCTTGCTAGAATTCTCTTCAATGAAGACCTTTTGCTTTAACCATTTTCTTTCCCATTTCTGCTTGTTTGGTGATTGGTCATATCCTTTTGACAGTTTTCTTGATTCCCAGTCTGTGTTTCCTGGGAAGTTGTTTGTTTATTATTAGTATTTTTACTTTGATTCTACTTAGACAGTTCTCTAGCCTCTCCTGTCTCTCTTCCAACTCTAGGTCACACAGCTCCAGCCAGAATCAGCAGGTCTCGATTTTCCCATTTTTGAATGGGTCATGCTATATTTGCTCAGAAGTTTTATTCATATTTATCAAGGTTTTTTTCACTAAGAAGTGGTATGTTATTTTATTCTATTCTATTTCATTTTATGTGTGTATGTGTCTATGTATATTGTATTGAAGGAGGTCTTTCCCTATTTAGAATTTCCATGTAGTATGAGATTTTCTAACTATACAGACATTATCTATAGATAATAAAATGTTTGAATTTTTCCAGTATTTATTGCCCTCATCTAAGGAAGAAAGACAGTGCAGTATCACTGGCCAGACATCACATCCACAAGAGTGAGCTCTGATGCTACTGATGATGACAAAGCAGCTTCATTAGCATAATGTGGGCTATAGTGGTACATGAAATCCATTGACTCAGCAGACATTTAATACACACATGTGGAATATTCACTGGAGACTTTCAGAAATAATCCAAAGGGAATTTGCAGAGTAGAGAATACCTAATGGTAGGTAAAGACCAGAGCTAGAGAATCTAGTTGATTGCTGGGGATATAATCACTGGGCCTTCATGACCAGAGGACTGTGGATGAACAGTATCAATTATGAAAATATATAAGAACCCACCAGTTCAGTGCAAATGAACAATGAAGAATTTTAAGTGTCACTAAAAACAGCAATGAGAAGGGCAAAAAAAAAATCGGACCTCAAAATATAAAAGTTAAATCACAATCCTAGATAAATGAGAGACAGATTAGAAAGCAACAGGGCCTAGATATCAACTTAGAAAAAGATGACAAAGATTAGTGTTTCCAGACACCTGAATTTCACAAATTGTTTTTTTCCCTCCTTTTAAAAATTTTGAGTACTGATTTAGTGTTATTTTTCTTTAAGCCAATTAATGATCTTAAAGGAAAACATATCATTATCATTTTTTCACAAAAGAAAAGAATATTTTATAAGCAAGAATTTAGGAATGATAAAGTCTCATGATAAAAAATAGTTTTATATTTATACTTATTACAAACATTTTATTGCACTGATATTTCTCACTGAGTCAAAGATAAATGCAAACCTCATCAAGGATTGGCACTAGCCAGCGCTGTGGCTCACTTGGCTCTAGTCCTGGCTGGGGCGCCGGTTCTGTCCTGGTTTCTCCTCTTCAATGGCCCAAGTGCTTGGGCCCTGCACCTGCATGGGAGACCAGGAGGAAGCACCTGGCTCCTGGCTTTGGATTGGCACAGTGCACCGGCAGTAGCGGCCATTTGGGGGGTGAACCAATGGAAGGAAGACCTTTCTCTCTGTCTCTCTCTCTCACTGTCTAACTCTGCCTGCCCAAAAAATCACAGATTAGTATAAATTTACCACAGAAGATATTTAGAATACTTACAACGTGAAGAGTCAGAACAGGTGACATCACTAGAATAGATGTCAACAACACACAGTCAACTAAAAATCAAACGTGACTTAAAAACATCACAGATATAAATCGATTCTGTGCGGAATTGTGGTACCAAAAGAGATGTGAAAAATTAAAACATATAAATATGAAGCTAACCTAAAACAATTTTCCTGACTTGATAAAAGGCAGTTACTCCCGGGTTTGAGAAAGATTTAACACGTCTTACATCATAAGCATCAAAGGAAGCACAGAGTCACCACTATTTACTTAATTTCTAAAATTACAAAGAAGTTGAACTTCATGAGAGAAGAGCTAGGGAGAAAAGAAAGTTTTTACTTTCATAAGTCAAAATTGAGAGGGCTGAAGGACTTGGGAAAATACTAACAGAGCACTTATGGGATATGTTTGCTCACCACAGGTCAATTGTCTTGATAAGTTACTGTTGTCTTTGAAGGAAGAAAAGCATTTCCAAAACCACAATAACAGAAATATCCGTGTTTCTGGTGAACACTATGATTGATGAAGCTGGTTACCTTGAAAAGATAAGTAGCCAACATCTTAACATGTGTGGAACACATAGCAAGAGACAAATGTGAAGTAGAAAGTATTCTTCAATAACTACAGGCTCTCAGAAAAGGAGCCAGAGACAATTTTAAGATTATATCAAGAAATTACAAGGAAGATTGGATGCAGGTGGCAGTGAACTAAATAAGGTGAAATAGTAAAAAATACAAGAAACTCTAGTTCTCCAGATGGTTGTATAAATAGGTTTATTCTTTTAAACTTTTTACCATTAAGAAATTTAGATGTTTAACATTGCTCATGGTACTTTTATTTGTCATATCACTCACATGAGAACAAATATTGTAGATTTTAGATTCCATCACAATATACTGAGATTTTTGTAGCTAATTCCTTACATGACAATATGCAATTACACTTTTTCTAATACTTAAATTAGTATATTATGCCAAGATATTTTTCCAATCATGTTATTTAAGATAGGTATTTCATATTATAGGCATTAAATATTTTATTTAAGAATAGTTTCAGGGGTTGGCACTGTGGTACAGTAGGTTAATTCTGACTGCAGCACTGGAATCCCATATGAGTGCTGGTTCTAGTCCCGGCTGTTCCTCTTCCTACCCAGCTTTCTGCTATGGTCTGGGAAAGCAGTAGAAGATGGCTCAAGTCCTTCAGCCGCTATACTTACATGGGAGACCTGGAAGAATTTCCTGGCTCCTGGCTTTGCATCAGCCCAGCTCCAGCCATTATGGCCCTTTGGGGAGTGAATCAGTGGATGGAAGACCTTTCGGTCTCTCTCTCTCTCTCTATGTCTATAACCCCACCTCTCAAATAAATAAAATCTTAAAAAAGAATAGTTTCAGATTTACAAAACAAAAATTTTGAGGTCATGATATAGAGTTCCTGGGTAGTCCAATCCTAGTTCCACCATTATTAACACCTCATATTAGTATCTTATCCCTCTCCTCCACCCTAGTCTCTAGTAATCAATATTTTGTATTCAGATTGAGGAGTTTTTTAAATTTTACCTCCCACAATAAGGCAGAACATGAGGTATTTACCATTCTGTGTCTGCATTATTTCACACAACATGATGTCCTCCAGTTCAATCTTTTTGCAGAAAGACACAGGGTTTCATTTTTTGTAGCTGAATAGAATTCCATCATGTCTGTGTACCATATTTCTTAATCTGTTCATCTGATGATGGACATCTCGGTTGATTCCATATTTTGGCTATTGTGAACAGTGCTGATATAAATAAGGTGGAGAAGATACCTCTTTGAAATAAAGAGTTCATATCTTTTGGGTATATACCCAGTGGTAAAATGCTGGATTACATGGCAATTCCATTTCTAGTAAAGAAATCTCCATAGTATTTTTCATAGTGGGTGCACTAATTTACATTCCACAAACAGTGTTTATAAGAGTTCTCAAGACATTGCAAAAAGGAAAAATCTTCCATGTTCATGGATTGGAAGAATCAACATCAACAAAATGTCCATACTACCAAAAGCAATTTACAGATTCAATGTGATTACAATCAAAATACCAACAACATTCTTTTCATATCTAGAAAAATGATGCCAAAATTCATATAGAAACACAAGGGACATGAATAGCTAAAGCAATCTTATACAACAAAAACAAAGCGAGAGGCATGACAGTACTAGATTTCAAGGCATACTATAGGACAGTTATAATCAAAATAGCTTGGTAGTGGCACAAAAATAGATGTGTAGGCCAATGGAACAGAACAGAAACTCCAGATATCAATCTGTATATCTACAACCAACTTATCTTTGACAAAGGAGCTAAAATCAATCATTGGAGAAAGGACAGTTTCTTCAACAAATGGTGCTGAGAAAACTGGATCTCTGTGTGGAGAAGTATGTAATTGGATCCCTACCTTACACTTTACACAAAAATCCACTCAAAATGTAGCAAAGACATAAATACAATCAAGTTACTAGAGAACATTGGGGGAAACTCAGCAAGACACCAGTGTAGGCAAAAAAACTCTTGGAAAAGACCCCAGAAGCACAGGCAATCAAAGCAAGAATTGACAAATGGAATTACATCAAGCTAAAAAGCTTCTTCACTGCAAAGAAACACTCAGCAAAGCGAAGAGGCAACCAACAGAACAGGAGAAAATATGGCAAAGTAGGCAACTGATAAAGGGTTAATATCTGCAATCTATGAAGAACTCAAGAAATTCAACAACAACAAAACAAATAACCCAGTTAAGAAATGGGCAAAGGACTTGAACAGACATTTTTTGAGAGAGGAAATGCAAATGGCCAATAGACCCTTGAAAAAAATGCTCAGGATCACTAGCCATCTGGGAAATGCAAATCAAAACCACTTTACCCCAGTTAGAAGGCTGTCAGACAGAAATCAACAAACAACAAATGCTGGCGAGGATGTGGGGGAAAAGGTACCCTAATCCTCCACTGTTGGTGGAAATGTAAACTGGCAGAGCCACTGTGGAAGACAATATGAAGATAGCTCAGAAATCTGAATATAGACCTACCATTTGACCCAACCACCCCACTGCAGGGAATTTACCCAAACAAAATGAATTTAGGATAAAGAGAATTATTTGTACTCCCATGTTTATTGCAGCTCAATGCACAATAGCTGAGATATGGAAGCAACTCAGATACATATCATCTGATAATGGCATAAAGAAAATCTCACTCCACACATCCACATAGGAGATGAGGAGATTCATTTGTGGGTGAAATATCTGAGCAAGACAAAACACCTGTACATTGATACTTTCTGGTTTTCAAGCGAAATACATTTTCACTGCCTATCCACACAATGCAAAATTCCAACTGTGTACAATACTTCTAGGCACACAAAGCTTCCAATTAGCATTGTGGTATCTTACTCTATTTTTTTAAAAGATTCATTTATTTATTTGAAAATCAGAATTAGAGAGAGAGAGAGAAAGAATTTTTCATATGCTGGTTCACACCCCAAATGGCTGCAACAGCTGGGGCTGGGACAGGCCAAAGCCAGTAGCCAGAAGCTTCTTCTAGGTCTCCCACATAGGAGCAGGGGCACAAGTACTTGGGCCATCTTCTGCTGCTTTTCCAAGTTGCATGAGCAGGAAGTCATATCAGAGGAGCTGGGACTTCAACTGGCATCCATATGTATATAAGAGAATATATTCTAGTCATGAAAGAAGAAGAGGGAGTACATAACTGTAGGTTTTCAGTTGTTTAGAAAACAAAAAAGGTATCCTTGGGAAATATGATGAAAAATGTCTCTGAAAATGAAAACAAAGAAAATGGAGGGAAATAAGTTCTCAAGGAATTAATTTAAGAAAGTTTCTAGGCACTGAAAGACATGACTTTCCAGATGAAAAGACTCATTAGGTGCACAGTACAATAGGTCAAAGACAATTCAAACCAAGGAACATCATTGTAAGCAGTCTGCATATTGACACCATCTGAAAGGAAAAAGAGGCCCCCATACAGAGTATCAAGTTTCAGAGCCCAATCAGATTTTGAGCAGCTGATGCCACATGAATGAGACAAGTTCAACTAAATCATGTTTAAATGCCTCAAGTGGAGTTTCTGAGCCATATTCTGTCTAGCCAAAGATTTCACATATGATAGGAAGGTTATCAGTAATCTACATTAGAAACATCTTTCTTTTTTAAAGATTATTTATTTATTTATTTATTTGAGAAGTAGAATTGCAAGCAGAGAGAGGGAGAGACAAAGAGAAATGTCTTCCATTCCACTGGTTCACTAACCAAATGAATGCAATGGCTGGAGCTGGACCGATCCAAAGCCAAGAGCCAGGAGCTCCCCCAGGGCCTCCTACGTGGGTGCAGGGCCCAAGCACTTGGGCCATCTTCCACTGCTTTCCCAGGCCATAAGCAGAGAGCTGGATCAGAAGTAAAGTAGCTGGGACATGAACCAGCACCCTTATGGTACCTTTTAGATAATTGACAGGCAGGGTTCCTTGGGGTTCATTAATGTTTACTAATGGTTCAGGTTCTATTTTCTGTTCCAACAGCACTGTTTTCTTTCTCAAAAGCCAAGAGGGAGACTTCTTGTTAAGGTGGTTGTTCAACCACAAGCATTTATCTTCTCTACTTCCTAAGGTCCTACTAAAATGACAATGAAAGAATAAAGAAGTTTTTAACCTTACATCTTTTTCTCAAGCTTTTTCTTTCTTTGACATAATTGTCTGCAATGTTGTTTCTGTTCCCTGTTACTTTGTGATCCATTTCACATCTGCCTCTAAATCTATTTTAAGATAGGTAATGACTTTATTTATTTTTAATATGCCTTCTAGCTCTGCCGGCTGCTTGTTGTCTAGGATTTTAGAATCTCCTTTCAGCTGTATTATAGAGTCTATAATGTTTTGACTTTTCTTTAACACACAAAATAGCTGTTTCCCAAAGGTTTTCTCTATTCTCTCCAGATTAATTTTCATACATCTCTTTACACCTGTAATTTTGCATGCAGTGCTTATTTATTTCTTCATATGTCACCAGATTTTATACAGATGCTGAGTTTTGCTTTGTGGGGTGTCTTTTCCTTCTTCATACCTACTGTTTGTCTAAAGCCCTGTCTTTAGATATTCATTGAGACTACAGACATTTTCTTGGAAGTTTCCTGGGCTGGTGAGGGAAGAAAAGGAGCTGTCAATGTGAACAATTTATTTTGGAAGTCTTTGCTTTCTGTTGTGGTCTCTGAAAAGTGTCACCCTAGTTCAATTCACATAGCCTATTTTCTCATTGGCTTGACCACATAGTGATTTGGGTGCTTGATGAGATAACTGAGTTATAAGAATTAAACTATACTTAGAAATGTCATTAAAGGGTTTGTATAGAGCCAAGGGTAGAGAAACTTTTTAATTACAAGGTCTACTTTGATATTTATAATATCATTTGCAGGCCATGCAAAATTATCAACTTGAAAATTAGCCTGCTACAGATTTATTGAATTTCAAGTCCCACCTGTGGCTGCCTTGGCAAAACCAGGCCACATGGCTCTGGGGGCCTCATACAGCTCACTCCTGGACCTTCAGAAACTCACTGGAACGATTTGCTTGGTTGGCAGAGTGCCAATTTTTGTTGGTGATTCTATTTTTCCAGAGCTGCTCATGAATAACAACTGTAGGCCTCTATTCTTTGTTGGAAGAAATAGAGATTTTGAGTCTAACAATTGTTTCCACTGACTACCAAATATTAGGTAAATTCACCAGCTTTAGTATCCTTGTTCATGCATTCATTTATAGATTCTTGTATTCAGCATCTCTTGGTAACAGGCCCTGAGGTAGACGTTGGACACAAAATGGAAACTGAAATAACCTCACTGTCTCCCTGTAGATTATTGTCTTTGGGACAGTAGTCACATAAACTAGTATCTTCATGACATATTTGCTCTAACTGATCCATAGAAAGGACCTGAAGGAAGTATAGAAGATGGTACTCTTAGCCATAAGAAATCTAGAGAAAAATTTTGGGAAGAAGTGACGCTGAGGTGGGTCTCTAAATGTAATGCAAGAGTTGATAAAGTTGGCAAGACTATGATAGAAAGAATATCGTGAGTAAAGTCTTAGCTTTAAGAAGGATCAAATTTAGTCTGGCTTGCCTATAATTCATAAAATATGTTGTGGAGAGAGAGGAAATGAGTATGCAAGATATTCATGGCAAATACTTTAACAAATTTTATATGTCAAGACAATGAGCTTGGAATATTGACTACAGATCATGAAGATGCAGAAAGACTTTTTTAAAAAATAAAAGATGAACTGGCAAGGCTATGGAAGCCCCCTGAGTTCACCGACTCTGATCATATTTAGACAAGGCCATGGTCAAAGTGGAAGTTCTCTCCTCCCTTCAGAGAAAGGTACCTCCTTCTTTGATGACCCATTCTTTCCACTGGGATCTCACTCGTGGCGATCTTACATTTAGTTTTTTTTTTCTTCTTTTTTTTCTTTTTTTTTTTTTTTCCCCAGAGTGTCTTGGCTTTCCATGCATGAAATACTCTCATGGGCTTTTCAGCCGGATCCGCATGCCTTAAGGGCTGATTATGAGGCCAGAGTGCTGTTTAGGACATTTGCCATTCTATGGGTCTGCTGTGTATCTCACTTCCCATGTTGGATCATTCTCTCCCTTTTTGATTCTATCAGCTAGTATTTGCAGACACTATTCTTGTTTATGTGATCCCTTTGGTTCTTAGTCATATCATTACGATCAATTGTGAACAGAAATTGATCACTGGGACTAGTGAGATGGCATTGGTACATGCCACCTCAGCTCATGACAAGAGCCTAGGGTGATTACTGATGCCATAAACAAGAGTGTCAATTTGTTAAGTCAATAACAGGAGTCACTGTGCACTTACTCCTCATGTAGGATCTCTGTCCCTAATGTGCTGTACATTGAGATTTAATGCTATAACTAGTACTCAAACAGTATTTTTCATTTTATGTTTCTGTGTGGGAGCAAACTGTTGAAATCTTTACTTAATGTATGCTAAACTGATCTTCTGTATATAAAGAGAATTGAAAATGAATCTTGATGTGAATGGAAGGGGAGAGGGAGTGGGAAAGGGGAGGGTTGTGGGTGGGAGGGATGTTATGGGGAGGAAGCCATTGTAATCCATAAGCTGTACTTTGGAAATTTATATTCATTAAATAAAAGTTAAAAAAAAAGATGATTTCAGGAATGTTAATGTCCTTTGATCTCTTCAAAAGATAGCCAAAAACAATCTATGTCTAAAATAGGCCAATTAAAAACTTACTCTGCATTCTTCTAATGTTCAGTTTTGTTTGATAAAAGTTGTAGTTTATCAAACATGTATATGGTCTACATTATTGACAATTGGTATATTGACAAAGACCCTCTCCTTGAGCAAACTTCAATCAGGTTCCCCTGAGCAAGTTCCTCCAAATGGCCTTGATCTTGGCCCCCGTTCTGCTGAGCCCAAATAACCCAGTTTTAGAAAGAATCCTGTTAAGTGAGTTTAAAGAGAATTCCCCATCCTTAATGTCTAATCACCTTGCTTTGCCTTTAGTTGGGCACCAGGTTCTAGTCCCAGTTGCTCCTCTTCCAGTCTGGTTCACTGCCGTGGCCCGGGAAGGCTGTGGAGGATGGCCCAAGTGCTTGGGCCCTGCACCCACATGGGAGACCAGGAGGAAACACCTGGCTCCTGGCATCAGATCAGCATAGTTCTGGCCGTGGCAGCCATTTGGGGGGTGAACCAACAGAAGGAGGATCTTTCTCTCTGTCACTCTCACTGTTTATAACTCTACCTGTCAAATAATTTTTAAAAATAAGAATACCATTAAGGCAGTTTAGCAAGAACCTCCCTACCTCTGATGTCTCCTTAGTGATTTCCATGCACTATACCCTTCACTCTGCTGGCTGGCTGTAAATCTAGGTCTTTGTTATATCTGTATTGAGCCCAGGTCTATTCTGATGTCTTTATTCTCCTATTGCAATAGTTCTGAATAAAATGCTTTATAGTTTTAAGAACTGTCCAGCTGTGTTCCACTTTGACAGTTACACCCAAGAGTTCATTTGTTTGCTGTAAAAAGAAGACAAGTACCACTTTATTTTAAACAGGACCATTGCCTGTGCCAGCTAGTTTTGGAGTTACAGGTGTTGCTAATCTCTCTATTTTAAAATGTTTCCTTTTGTGGGCATATAGACAAACAGATAATAAGTATCTTCATTGACTGTAAGGCAAGACTTCCCTTCCAGATAGCCATGAATTAAATTTAGAGGGAAAGGATCAACCATTTACTTAATAACCTAGGCAATAAATAATAATGACCTGAACTCAGGAAGGTGTACTGTATGCAGTGGGAATTGAGATTAGGTGACAACATTTTCAGAATTATTTAACAAAATGGAATTGGCAACATTTAATAATTGTAGAGCTAAAAAGTAGGGGCAAAAAGCTAGGATAATTTCCATATTTTATTTTCTCTAACAGATGAATAATAATGGTGTTACAAAAAGAGTTGGGAATATAAACCAAGAAGTAAACATTATGATTTGGGAAAAATATCTGTGATAGACTACTGTGAAAAATGTCAGATAAACACATTTAAATATATATAATATAATATAATATAATATAATATAATATAATATATAATAATGTCAGGGAAGACATCAAGACTAAAGACCTGTCTGGGAATTGACAAGTTATTATGTAGCAATTGAAACCATGTGCATGAATGAGATCATTCAAGATAAGTACTTTAAATAAAAATCAATCAAAAAAAAGATAATTCATGAAATTAGGTAGAAGTAAGCCTCAGAGTTTAGGCTATATGCAATATTCACAAAAGGCAAGATATGGACTCAACCAAAGTCTCTATCAACAGATGAATAAAGAAAATATATACGCACAATGAAATGTTATTTGGCCATAAAAAGGAATGATGTCCTGTCAATTGCAGCAAAATGGATGGAACTGGAAGATGCGTTAAATGGAATATGGCAGACATCTCTCTCATTTGTGGAACCTAAAAAATGACAATATGAAACTGGAATAGAGATTACTAGAGTCTAGAAAGTGGGACAGGAGAGAAGGAGGTTGGATAACAGGTACCAAACCACAGTTAGAAAGAAGGAACAGCTGCTAGTGTTCCATTGCCCAGTGGGGTAATTATTATTCACAGTAACATTATATGTCTTATGAAGAACTAGAAGATAAGAGCTCAGAGACTTTAAATATAAAGAAATGATATAGAAACAAAAATGCTAATTGCCCTGATTTGATCAATACATGCTGTATTCATGTGCTGAAATGTAACACTATCCCATAAATAAGTACAATTATTATATGTTCATCAAATCAATTTTAAAAATTACCACAATAGTAAAGTAGGGCTGACTTCTTTCAGGACTATCACAACTATACAGGTTCAGGGACTATTGTGACAGAGTTTTATAGTAAGGGATAGAGACTGGCTCACTTCCAAATATAAGGAAAAGAGGGAATCTATAGCCAAGCAGCAGTGTTGAGGGGATATGCGGATGGAAAATTACTAAGTGGAAACATGATGCGTAAGGGAGGATTCTAGCTAACTCAACCTAACAGGGTTCTTGCTGAATGAAGGCTGGGATGATCAGATGTCACCTGGATGATTAGCAAAAATGAGGGACCCAGATGTCAAGAGCAACCAGATACAAGGGTGGGATATTCTGTCTAAACCAGCTCAACAGAATTCTTACTAAAATTGGGCCATACAAAGACACAGAAGTCCAAAAGTGACGGCCTCCTTGAGAAGAGTGTTTAAAAGAATCTGACTAAAACTTGATCAAAGAGAAGCTCCTGCATGTTTCCCTGTCCCAGGTAGACAGAATACAGGTGAAGAACAGATAATTTCTCATGTTCCCCAGAGAAATATACCCAGTGTGCTGGCCTTCAAAGGCCTAAAGTGAAATAAGCTAGGCATAGAAAAGACAAATACCATGTGGTCTCCCTTGTATGGGAAGCTAAAAAAAGAGTCAGTCTGAACTTAGAATAGGGATTACTAAGAGACTGGGAAAGGGTTGGGGTGGGGAACAGAGGGACACTGGATAATAAGTACCAACACACATAGGAATAATTTCAAGTGTTCCTCAGCATAACAGGGTACTACAATGCACAACAGTGCATTTTACATTGTGTGAAGATTTGATCAGTATGTGCTGTGAATGTTTTAAATATCACACTGTAACCCATGATGTGTACACCTGTTACGTGTCAATCAGAAATTAACAATGAAAAAGAAGCTTTAAAGGATCTGTACTTCCTGCTCCATAACTCTCACCAAAGACCTCCACCTTCAGTTCCCAACCACTTTCCTTTTAAAAACTGTGCTACAACTTCCCAGACATTCCTAGAAGACACCAAGTCCCTACTAACTCAGAAATTTGAATTTCATGTTCTCCTACCCAGAATGCACATGTCACTCTCCATGCTACCCACTTTGCCCCATCTCAGCATCTCACTTAGCTCTGAAAACTGACCACAATTACATAGAGGGGGGATTTCCATTAATCCAGAAGAAATGCAGCAACACAGTAAGAAGGACTCCATTCCTATAAATGTGAATTTTAATGAGTCACATGCTTAGGTACACATGTGTGTAAACTATATGCCAGAATACGGAAATGTGAAGTAGGAAGTCTTCCCAGTCAGAGACAGACTCCTGTGGAGAAGCACCCTGCAGAGTATCTTTCTATGGAGTTTTATTAACTGACCACCAAAATGAAGAAAGACGGTAGAGATTTATTTTAAAAATGTTTCCTAAATAAGAAATAGGGAGAGAGTGCTTAGCTTAACAGTTAGGATGCCTGCATCCCACACTGGAGTGCTTGGGTTTCATTCCCAATTTTGGCTCCTGTTTTGGTTCCCAACCAATGAGCTGGGAGGCAGTGGTGATGGCTCAGATAACTGGGTTCCTACAACCCATGTTGGAGGTGTAGACTGCATTCCCGGATCCTGGCTATGACCTTGTTGCCAACATTTTGGGAATAAACTAGTGAATGGAAGCTCTCTCTGTTTGTCTTTCAAATAGATATATTTTCTTAAATTTTTAACAAGAATTAACAAGATTACCCTGTAGAAAACTCAGACAAAAATTAGAAGAAAAAGAAGTGATTGGCAACCAAGAAATACAAGACCTGCTGTGCCACAGATTTAGAAGACAAAGTAGAATATTCCAGGGAAAGTAGCTTGAAAGACAAAATGTAGACACTTGAAAGGAGAATTAGCACAGGTTTTGTTTCCTACCTGAAAAGCAAATCAAAAAAAGAAAGCTGACAGATTTCTCACTAGCAGTTAAAGGGGAGCAATATTTCAAAATATTAGAAAAGGGATAAGGTTTGCCCCATAACGATTGCACCCCTACACTTATACATGAGTAGTTTTCTCCATTAATCTATGCAAGATCCTTTTCAGCTAGACAGAGTAAGTATAAGGTAGACAAGGCAACCTAGCACTAAGAAATGCTATCCACAAGTCAGTAAGCCAGATAATCCAAATGGGTAATTTGGCATAAGGACCCAAACATGAAGATCCTATTAACTGAATCATTGGGATCTACAGGGTTATCTGAGACATATGTCAGTCGGCAACAAAGTGCTCCAGTGAAAGTTGCAAAAATGTTAGAAGACTGATAGGTACCCGGCGTGCAGGAAGAGATCTGTCTGAAGTTCTTCACTTTAAGCAACAGGGTAATTCTGGAAATAGGTAGAGATCCACACAGCATGTTATGAAAATCCACACAGATTTACATTTGAAATGGGAGTTTTATACAGAACAGCACAAAGAAAAACTGAAGTGACCGAATGGCTTGTCATATCTAATTCTTCTTATGAATCTAAGAATAAGAAATGTACATGAGATGAGGCCTTCTTGGATTTCAGTAGTGATGTATATCACTGGCAAAGACCAAGATGGCCTAGTGAACTGCAGAACCTGCTGCAGCAACTTTCTACAGATGGGGGAGAGGCATGAGGAGTTTTCAGAAAGTTCATGAAAATGCCTATTATGAAAACTATAAATGGATTTCAAAATAGGTTTGTCCCAGAGCAAACTTTCCTTTTAATTCCATTTTATCACAAACTGTTTGAAGTACTCTTGTATTTTGGGTCTACCTAAATATTCAAACTTTAAGAGGTTGCTCCACTAATTAAAGCATTCCACGGGCTCCACCTTTCAGGTAATGGTCCCATATTACTACTAAGCAGGCTGATTCTTCTCCAAGTCAAAGAACTCTAAGCTCATGTCATTCAAAGCTTAGTTATTTCTTTCTGTCTCATTCCCCTTGACTTAGCTGCTTGCTTTCAGTTTTGTGCATGAAAAATTTCGAAGTAGGCCAAAACTTTGCTACAAAGTCCTTTCATTCTGAGGGATTGTAGAGCCTTTCTCGTTTGCTTCTTTTGCTTTCTGACAGCTCCTGCCTTTGCATACCCCTCTGGACTCTAGAAGCCTGTCTGTTCTCAGATCCATCCTGTTTTCTTTCTCTTAACATCCAGGATACCCTAGTTACAGATCCTGGCTCACCTTGATCTCTTGTATATATGTGATCTGGTTACCATCTGTGGTGGATCCAATGATGCACTGCTCATGACCCATTTCAAAGAAGGACTTGCTGCATCAGCTTCCAAGAGAGCTGTCTGTGACAGCTTTCAACTGGCAGCTTTTTGGGGAAAAAAGGCTGCAGAGAACTGACTTGGTCAATGTCTCATAGGCCACATCCATTGAGTCACTGATGTGAGAGTATAATAAAGTCCTGGCTACGTAGGCCCAACTTCGGACAACATTAAAGGGCCATTCCAGCTCATAAGACTCACCGAGACCCAACTCTTTTTCTGGGGGATGGTACTGAAAATGATGCTGTGTATTTTTATTGCTACTGGGGTAATGTTGCTTCTAGACCCATTTAGATGACATAGTAAAGAAATATGTTTTTATACTAACCTGTATCTATAGACACATAAATATTTCTATGTATAATCATCTGGATCTATATGAAGGCACTTCAAAAGGTTCACAGCTAATTCATGTTATGAAAAAACTACACATAGATTTCAAATTGGCTTTTGCACCAATAAACTTATCTTTCAATTTTATTTTTCCAACAACTTAAAAATTCTCATATTAAGCTAAACATGGTTTCATACTGGTGTCCACAGCTCTAATCCATTACCACATGGATCTTGTTAGCTGCTTCCTTTTGCTTGTGTGTAGCCTCCTACTCCAACAGTGAGCAACCTAGCTCCTACCATCTGCCATTAACGTCCTTAATTGTTCAAGTCCGGCATATGTATATGGTGGTTTCTGAAATATTAATCCATACGCATTCCGTGTGAGTACCTGTTTGAGTCTCAGTTGCTCCACTTCTGATTCAGGTCCCTGCTAACGTGCCTGGAAAAGTAGTACAAGATAGCTCAAGTACTTGAGCCCCTGCAACTTACATGGGAGACCCAGAAGGAGTTCCAGTTTCCTGGATTTGGCCTCACCCAGCTCTGGTCATTGCAGCCATTTGAACAGTGACCAGCAGATGGAAGATTTCTCTTGCTCCTTCTGTCTCTCCATCTCCTCTCTGTAAGTCTGCCTTTCAAATAAATAACCAGATGTTAAAAATAAAACAAATGAACCAAGATAAACAACCTATTTTATAAATGGCCAAAGGACATGAACAGTCATTTGTTTAAAAGAAAATATAAAAATAACCAATAAGTACTATAGATGCTCAACATCATTGCAATAGGAAAATGAAAATCAAAACAATAATGAGATACCACTTCATACCTACCAGAGTATTTTTAAAAAGCAGAAAATAATGAGTAATGGCAAGGGTGTGGATTAATTGTTGTTTATTCTTGGTGGGAATTTTAAATGGTACAGCTGTTGTGGAAAAGTTTGGAATTTCTGAAAAAAGTTCAACGTACAATTACCATAAGATCCAGCAATTCTACTCCTAAGTATATATCCCACATAATTGAATACAGATGTTAAAAAAACTTGTATATATATGAATGTTCATAGCAGCCATATTACAATAGTCAAAAGATGTCAACAGAGCCGGCGCCGTGGCTCAATAGGCTAATCCTCCACCTTGCGGCGCCGGCACACCGGGTTCTAGTCCCGGTTGGGGCGCCGGATTCTGTCCCGGTTGCCCCTCTTCCAGGCCAGCTCTCTGCTATGGCCAGGGAGTGCAGTGGAGGATGGCCCAGGTGCTTGGGCCCTGCACCCCATGGGAGACCAGGAAAAGCACCTGGCTCCTGGCTCCTGCCATCGGATCAGCGCGGTGCGCCAGCTGCAGCGGCGGCCATTGGAGGGTGAACCAACAGCAAAGGAAGACCTTTCTCTCTCTGTCTCTCTCTCTCACTGTCCACTCTGCCTGTCAAAAATTAAAAAAATAAAAAAAAAAAAGATGTCAACAATACATACGTCCATCAATGGAGGTATTTACAAACAAAATGCTGTATATCCATACAACAGAATATTATTTGGCCATAAAAAGGAAGGTATTATTCAAATATGTTATAACATAGATGAACCTGGAAAATAGTATGCTATGTGGGGCTGGCGCCATGGCACAGTAGGTTAATCCTCCACCTGTGGCACCTGCATCCCATATGGATGCTGATTCAAGTACCAGCTGCTCCTCTTCCAATCTAGCTCTCTGCTTGGGCACCCACACCCACATGGGAGACTGAGGAGTTCCTGGTTCCTAGCTTCGGATCGGCGCAGCTCCGGCCTTTGCAACCATTTGGGGAGTGAACCAGTGGAAGAAAGATCTTTCTCTCTATCTCTCCCTCTCACTGTCTATAATTCTACCTCTCAAATAAAATAAATAAAATCTTAAAAAAAGAAAATAGTATGCTATGTGAGAGAAGCTAGTAGCAAAAGACCTCATATTATGTGATTCCATTTATATAAAATCCCAAAACAGAAAAATCTATAGTGATGGAAAGTAAATTAGTAGTTACTTAGGACTGGACATTTTGTGTGAAAATGATGAATGTCTACTATTTTATATGTGATATCTTTTAGGATGATGAAAATATTCTAAGATAGAATGTGGTATTGATTCCACATATTTGTGAATATATTAAAAATCATGACTACATACCTCAAAAAGGCATACAACTTAAATAGGTATAAGAAAATTATATATCAAAAAAGCTATTTAAAAATAATGCATTAAATATTAAATAAAGGTCAATTTCCAAGTATCTTATCTTATTCACTAGAAGTATAGGGCATTTTTGCTCTATAAAATTAATAAAATTATATTTTAATGTTATATTATGTATTAATTTATTAAATTTTAGAGTGATGTTATCTTTTTTAAAAAAATTTTATTTATTTGAGAGAGATGAGTCACAGACAGTGAGAGGGAGAGACAGAGAGAAAGATCCCTTGTCTACTGGTTCACTCCCCAAATGGCCACAATGGCTGGAGCTGTGCCGATCTGAAGCCAGGAGCCAGGAGCTTCTCCTGGTCTCCCTCCACATGGGTGCAGAGGCCCAAGGACTTGGGCCATCTTCTACTGCTTTCCCAGGCCATAGCAGAGAGCTGGACTGGAAGAAGAGCAGCTGGGACTAGAACTGGCACCCATATGTGATGCTGGCAGCACAGGTGAAGGATTAACCTACTGTGCCATAGCACCAGCCTCGTGATGTTATCTTTTTAAAACATCTGTTTAGGGGCCAGCACTGTGGTGTTGCAGGTAAAGCTGCTGTCTACAGTGCCAGCATTCTGTATGGGTGCCCATTCAATTCTCTGCTGCTCCACTTCCGATCTGGCTCTCTGCTATGGCCTGGGAAAGCAGTAGAAGATGGTCCAAGTCATTGGGCCCCTACACCCATATGGGAGACCCGGAAGAAGCTCCTGGCTCCTGGCTTTGGATCAACGCAGCTCCAGCTATTGCGGCCAACTGGGGAGTGAACCAGCAGATGGAAGACCTCTCTCTCTCTGCCTCTTCTATCTCTGTGTAACTTTGACTTTCAAGTAAATAAATAAATAAATAAATCTTTAAAAAAATCTGTTTAACACTTTGTAATATGGTGATCAAGAGCTTGGTTCTAAGCTCCATGAGTTCTATTAATGGTGTTCATGAATGAAAAATATATCCTACAATAACACAAGGGTCCAAATGGTATAACTGTTTCAAAGGGAGTCAGTTTCACTGGCTTTACTTACTAAATCATGAACACAAACTTCCTGTCCTCTCCAATATCCAATAGAATATTTATTATAAATTTGGGAGGAAAATACCCTTAGCTAGTCTTGGATGTGAATGGGAAAAAGATGAATTTATATATTTTAAATAGCTGAGTTTAAAACTGAAATGTGTCAGAGTACTTTTTGACTGTTATAAAACAGTATCCACATTTTAATGCATACAAATAGTAGAGTTTTGTGGGTGACATATTACATTTTCAGTAACAATCACATAATGGAAATATTACCAATCATTTTTAAAATGTTCACTCCACCTCTTGAAATTATTTCATTAATAAAACATCACCTTTTCCTCGAAGAAGAAATTGAATGAGTTTAGTTTTTCAAGAATATCTGCTAGGTAACATACTAATTTCACCCACTTGTCATTGCAGAAAAGGTCAGCCAATGTGGAATGTTTGCTTTTTTAGAGAGAAAACTGTGTAGTTTGGCTTCAGCTTTGAGAATTACTTAAATATTCTTTGTCATGAAATAATATATGGAGCTTAAAATGTTTTTATAATCATTTCTTATTTCAATTTGTTTTTTAACTGTTCCACTAAGAAAAATATTCTAGTTAGGTAGGCTCATAAACTCCAATATGTCACAAAAATCAAAAAGTAAAAGAAAAACGTGAGGAAAACTCTTGAACCCCATCACTCTGTTTTTGGATACAACTTAAGCCATATTTTATTTTCTGGCAATTGGGCTGGTTACAAGCTCATTGTCAGTCCACATAGTACATGTAAATACAAGAACACTGTAAAGATGACAAAATAAAAACAGAAAGTTCCTGAATCCTTGAAATCGTTGTTGTGTTCTGAGTTAATCAAAACTGGGATCATCTATGAACAGGTTCTTGTGTGAAATCCTAAGTCTGTATTTTTAAATCTACTTAGCATTGGGATTTCTGTTTAATGCAGTCTGTCTCATGATCTTTGCCTTTTCTGTTCCTTCTAATTATAATTTTGCACCAAAAGCTTCATGTACCTGAGTGGTTTTTAACAACTCAGGTCTCTTGGTTTAAATGCCATCCACCTTCCACCTAAGCTAATGTAGCCTTATTTTTACCCAAGTTATTCTCTACCACATTAGGATATGCAATTTTCTTCAAATAATTTCTTTGGTGAAACTTCTTGAGTTTCTCATTTTATATTATTTTTATTTTCAGTCTTCCTCATAGGAAGTGACATTATCTATCTTGTTCACTGCTGTATCCCAGTGCCAAAAATATTTCCTGGTACATGAAAGCACTCAATACTCATTCATTAAGTCTTCAACACTACTTTTTGAAACTTTTCCACATAAAGCAATGCATCAACATAGTGAACTTTTAACAATTTACACAATACAATCTATATTCTCTTGATTCTTTGCCTTTGAATTTTCTATTATTTTTACTTTTATATCTTTTTTCTCTTTCTCGATTCTAAAAGTTAAAGTAACAATTTATATGTCAGATACTGTGCTAGAATGCTGGAAACAAGAAGTTAAAAGAAAATTAATTTCCTACCACAATGAGTACCACCTCATATCCACTAGTGTGGTTATAATCAAAAGATGATAACAAATGTGGCAAACATCTGTAGAAACCGAAACTTCATATACTATTGATCAAAATGTAAAAGATGTAGCATTTCAGAAATAGTCTGGCAGTTTCTTGAATTTTAAGCATTGTATTTCCAAATGATTCAGCAATTCCATCCATAATTGTGAGTCTTCAAAAAGTTCATAGAAATACATGTTATTAAAATATGCATAGATTTAAAAATAATGTTTTAATTCATTTTCCACAAAGATTTTGAAATACTCTAGAGAACTGAAAACATATCTTCACACAAAAACTCACATAGCTCTTCATGGTAGCCTGATCTGTGACAGCTAAAAAGTGGAAACAACTCAAATGTCCAGTAGATTATGAATGGATAATTAAAGTGTAGTTGATTTATACACTAGGATAGTAGGGGTTTCAAAAATTAGCGTAAAAATGCAGCTAAAAGATAATGCATGTTTTCTATGAATGATTTGAACTCCCCTGTATTATTTGGCAATAAAAAGGAATGGCTGGCACCGCGGCTCACTAGGCTAATCCTCCGCCTGTGGCGCCGGTACTCTGGGTTCTAGTCCCGGTTGGGGTGCCGGTTCTGTCCCAGTTGTACCTCTTCAAGTCCAGCTCTCTGCTGTGGCCCTGGAGGGCAGTGGAGGATGGCCCAAGTCCTTGGGCCCTGCACCTGCATGGGAGACCAGGAGGAGGCACCTGGCTCCTGGCTTTGGATTGGCGCAGCGTGCTGGCTGTGGTGGTCATTTGGGGGGTGAACCAACGGAGGGAAGACCTTTCTCTCTGTCTCTCTCTCTCTCTGTCTAACTCTGCCTGTCAAAAAAAAATATGAAGTACTGATACATGGTATAATATGGATAAACCTTGAAAATACTATAAGTGAAAGAAGCCCATTACAATGTATCACATATATGATTTTATTTATGTGAAATGCTCAGATACACACATCTCTCTGTGTATACATATGTGTATGTGTGTGTGTGTATGTGTGTGTTAGAGAGAGAGAGAGAGAAGGAAGATAAGTGGTTATCGGATGAGGAAGTGATAAGGGAAGTTGGGGTGATGGCTAAGGGGGATGCAGTTTCTTTTGGGGATATTAGATATTCTTTTATTTTAAAGGCAGAGTTAGAGAGAGAGAGAGAGAGAGAGAGAGAGAGAGAGAGAGAGAGAGTCTTCCATCTGCAGGTTCACTCCTCAAAATGCCATAATGATAGGAACTGGACCAGTCAGAAGCCAAGAGCCAGGGGCTTCTTCTGGATCTCCCACAGGGGTTCAGGGGCCAAAAGACTTAGGCTGTCCTCTGCTGCTTTCCTAGGCACATTAGCAGGGAGCAAGATCAGAAATGGAGCAGCTCAGACTCAAACTAACACCCATATGGGATGCTGGAGCTACAGGCACTGGCTTTATTCCACTGTGCCATAGCACTGGCCTCTAATTAGGTGTTCTAAAATTTTATGTAGATAGAGGATGTGCATATCTACAGACATATTAAAAACCCCTGACTTGTATACTTTAACTGGGTGAAATATATTGTTTATGAATGATATCTCAATAAACCCGTTGAAATAGATAAATCACCAAAAAAATCCACAAAAACAAAATCTCTGCTACTCCTAGATATCTTTTAAGACTTACCTCTAGCTTTCTCTCCTCAAAGGAGTCAGTTCTGTGTCCTTGCTCTGTTTGACTATAGCATTCTTTAGATGCTTACATTACAGCTCATAACACTACCTGTTGTATGTTTGACTTGTCTCATCCATCACACTGAATGTTCCTTAGGAGTAACATTCCTCATTCCCAAGCGCCTCTATAACACAGAGTAGACACTTTAGTAAATGCTGGTTGAGAAAGAATGTGAAAAAGTAATTTGATTAACAACATGACTATTGCTTCACAATAGTGAAAAATTGCAAAACATTAAAATCCAGAGAGAGGGTACAGCAAAAAGAAATCAAGTTCTTAAAATTAGAGTAGTCTGACGGGAAGCACACCAGGGATATGAAAGATCTTTACTAATGTGCAGGCCAAAGGTGCTGGACTGTAGGGGCCATGTTGTCAATGGCTCCTGGATAAAGCTGACACTTGGCATGGTTTGTCTGTGTGTTGCCAGGAAAGTTCATCGAACAGATAACAAAAAGTTGGGTACAAAACATCTCAGGAAATGGGGGAGAGCAACAGGATAAGAAGACAATTCAAAAAGAACGTACAGATTAAAAGCTATAGGCCTAGCCTTTGCAATGCTGCAGGTATTTTCTTGGAAATGATGAGAATGTTAACTAAATAAGCTTCATAGTTGTTTTAGTAGAGTGGCTATGGCATTGTCCATAGTTCCTTCTAGGTTCTGTGAAATAATTTTGGGTCTGCAGTTATGTTTACAGTACCCTTAAAATGTCAAAATATTTCTACCAATTTCTACTTATATTTACCTTTTGTTGCCTTGCTCATTACATCAAATGTCTTGAAAAATAGACAAATGGGATAACATCAAGATGGGATAACATCAAACTGAGAAGATTCTATACTGCAAAGGAAATAGCAAAGAGGTAACCGACAGAATGAGAGAAAATATCTGCAAACTATGCAACTGATAAAGGATTAATAGCCAGAATCTATAAAGAGCTCAAGAAACTCAACAACAACAAAACAAAGAATCCAGTTAAGAAATGAACAAAGGACTTGAACAGGCATTTTTCAAAAGAGGAAATTCAAATAGCTACTACACACATGAAAAAATGCTCAGGATCACCAGCCACTAGTGAAATGCAAATAAAAAATCACAATGAGGTTTCACCTCACTCCAGTTAACATGGCTTTCAACAGAAATCAACAAACAAATGTTGGCAAGGATTTGGGGAAAGAGGTACTGTAACCCACTGCTGGTGGGAATGTAAACTGGTCCAGCTACTGTGGAAGACAGTATGGAGATACCTCAGAAATCTGAATATAGACCTACCATATGACCCAGCCATCCCACTTCTAGGAATTTACCCAAAGGAAATGAAATCAGCATATGAAAGAATTATCCATACGCCCATGTTTATTACAGGTCAATTCACAATAGCTAAGATATTGAATCAACCCAAATGTTCATCAACTGAATTGTGGGGGCTGGTGCTGTGGTGTAGTGAGTAAAGCCACCGCTTGCAGTGCCCGCATTTAATATGGGCGAAGGTTTGAGTCCCAGCTGCTCCTCTTCCATTCCAGCTCTCTGCTATGGCCTGGGAAAGCAGCAGCAGTGACCCAAGTCCTTGGGGCCCTGCACTGGCATGGGAGACCCGGAAGAAGCTCCTCACTCCTGGCTTCAGATCAGCGCAGCTCCAGCCACTGCGGCCAACTGGGGAGTGAACCAGCGGATGGAAGACCTCTCTTTCTCTCTTTGCCTCTCCTTCTATCTCTGTGTAACTCTGACTTTCAAGTAAATAAATGAATTAAAAAAAAAAAAAAACTTTGGTATAATCAGCCATAAAAATAATGAAACAAAACGGATGCAATTGGAAACCATTATCCTTAGTGAAATAAGCCAAACAACAAATATATGTTTTTCCTGAATTGTGTTAACTAATACAGTACCCAGGAAATGTAATGTTTAGGAGTGAAATTGACATTTTGAGATCTGATGATTGTTTACAGCCTTTGTCTCTACTGTTGAGAAACAGTGTTTCTTTTTCTTACTATTATTTGTTGAATTCTTTACTAAGTATAGGGTTAATATTATGAGTATGAAGCAAACAGAAAGTAGATCATTGTAAAGACTAAGAGAGAGAATAAGAGAGGAAGGAGGAGGAAGAGTAGGAGTGTGGGTGGAAGGGAGGGTAGGGTAGGAAGTATCACTGTGTTCCTAAAACTATATATATGAAATACATGAAATTTGTTCACCTTAAAAATGTTTTTAAGTATATTTTAAAAAAAGACTATCAGAGCACCTCAAAAATGGTATGGATGATGTATATGATGAAAGAACTATGCAAGATTTCAAATTTCAAATCTATTTTGCATAAACTTAAAAATATTTTTATTAAGATTTGTGTATTTGAAACACAGAGAAACAGAGAGAGAGAGAGAGAGAGAGAGAATGAATGAATCTCTTCCATTCTCTGTTTCAAACCCAAATGCCCACGATAGTCAGGCCTGGTCCAGACTGATATCAGTACACAGGAACACCACCCAGGTCTTCCACATGGATGACAGGGACCCAAGCACTTGATCTATTATCTATTGCTTTCCAGAATATGCATTAGCAGGAAGATGGATCCCAGGTACTCTGATGTGGGATGTGGTTGTCCCAACTGGTGGCTTACTCCACTGTGCCACAATACCTGGCCCTAAACTTACCTCTGAATTCCATTTTCCATAAACTTATACTGTCACAAGAATAGTAAATTATCATAACATTTATTGAAGTTTGTCTACCTGTCAACTATATTCTAAGCATTTCACATGTGTTAAGTCTAATCCTCAAAATAATTCTATGGGGTGAGGGCTAGTACCATCATCTTCATTTTTCCTGCAAAGAAAATATACAGAGTGGCTAAGTAACATCAAAGCAGTCTGGCTCCTGAACCCATATCCTAACAAACCACTATACAGCTCCCTGAGTGCTATTTATTCCATTGGTTGACTGGAATGGAAAAGATATTTGTAATTACCTCTGCAATATCTATTTTATACATATATATAATATGAATACACATGTTACTTTTAACACAAAAGTAGAATAATCATTGACACTCTATAGAGAAATGCTGAGTTGTAACTGTATTATTAGAACAGTATACTAAATGATGACCTGGAAATGACAGTTGAAACTCAGTAGTCTACTTATTGTTCCCTTGACCATTGTGCTTCTATATGGTATTTTTCAATTGCTATTAGTACCCACAGTGCCTACTCAATATTAATTATTACTCATCCTTTAAGATACATGATCTTATCACTTCCTCCTTGGAAACTCCTCCAATTTGCCCAAGCAGAATTAATCACACACTTGGCTAGATTATCATTATTTTGTTTACACACCTTTTATACTGCCTATGAATGTTCAGGCAGGAAATAGAAACCCCTCTAAATTTAATTTAACACAGGGAATTAGATTCTTCACAAAATTGTTGCAAGGGTTTTAGGGTGAAATGACTCTTTGAACACTACAGAATTGACTTTTGTACAAGAGTACCCTCCACAGCTGGGACCCTAGGGATCAGAAAGGAGAGTTGAAAAGTTGCTGGTACTTCAGCTGAAATTGCCTCTTCACATCCACAACGTTAGTAAAAGAGAGGTTACAACAAAATAACCACAGTTCCCAGGACCTTGCTTGCCAACAAGAAATAACCAAAGGGACAGGAATTTACCCTTCAACATAATGTGTAAGCACACCTAGTTGGTGGAAACTAATTTATATCCAAGACTATGGCTGAAAGGATGTGTAGGAAACTTAGATCTAGCTTTTCAGTTCTTGCCATCAGCATGGCTCACAAGAAAGAAGGTAACTGAAGCTGAGCAAGCCAATCTGTATCACTCACCATTGCACCTCACAGACTGTATCTTGATGTATCTGCTTTTGTTAGTGGTTTGTAAGGGAGCAGCAATGTCTTATTTGATGTCTAATTCTAAATGCTTAGCTCAGATGAGGTAACAGTACGTGTTTGTGAAATGAAGGATAATTCTTTATGGGCTCCTATTTTATTTCTTTGTGCCAGTGCTCAAAGGAGAATGTGAGGTATTCTTGTACTTACTGTATACTTGGCATGCTTCATAATTACTGTATAGCAAGTTGGTGAGCTGGACTATGCACTCAGAGAGCAGTGGGAAGTTGAGTCTATTACACCTAACCCAGCTACTTTTCAAATGAAAATGAAAAGTGTGCTAAAAAACCACTCTCTGTATTAGAACATGCCCCAATTTTAGAACTACATAGTTGGAAATTTGTCTAAGCCAAATTTGATCACAAAAATTCAGGAAAATAGTTAGAATGGGTATCTCATGAATAGCTTCTGGGATTTCAGAGTAAAATCTCAGTGTTGACACCACGCAGAATATTTTGATGTAATTCATATATTCTTAGATTTAACATTTTTAACATTTTTCCATGTTTGTTTCATATATAGACTTAATATATATATAAATATGTTAATACACATTATTTTTTGCAATCAGAAGGGGGTATATTAATATCATAGTATGGGATTCATGACAAAGGTCATAATTTGAGTAAAGAAGGGTATTTTAATGGATATACTATAGGTTACTTTTTCACCCTGTTGATGTCATTATGAAACATCTTGCTAAAAATAATGCTTGATTTTTACTTATGAAATGTATTCAGTGTTCCCATTTCCACAAAATGCAATTAAATATCCTCACTTTGGCATTCAAGACCAATTATATGTTTGCTTTGCCATTTTCCTTTCTGGAATGTCCTCTCTTTTCCTTTCTATTTCACATGGAACCCAATTTTCTTTTTTTTTAAGATTTTATTTTATTTATTTGAAAGGCAGTTACAGAGGCAGAGAGAGAGAGAGAGAGAGAGAGAGAGACCTTCCATCCACTGGTTCACTATCCAAATGGCCACAACAGCCGGAGCTGGGCCCATCTGAAGCCAAGAGCCTAGCTCTTCTTTCAGGTCTCCCATGTGGGTGCAGGAGCCCAGGGACTTGGGCCATCTTCTACTGCTCTCCCAGGCCAGAGCAGAGAGCTGGATCAGAAGAGGAGCAGCTGGGACTCGAGCTGGTACCCATATGCAATGCTGGCTCTACAGGTGGCACTTTACCTGCTATGCCACAGCACTGGCCTCAAGGAACCTAATTTTCATTCTCTATTCTTTATAATCTACAGTCTAACTAACCTGCCTTTTCTCTGAAGCTCTTCTCTGAGACCCAATTCTTTAAAATTTTCCCTTCCACCTGAAATTCTTTTGCCTGTTCTGCTTATTATAATATATACATTGAATTGGTACTTTGTTTTCTCCTATATAGCCTGAATTTCATTTAGAACGTTAGCTCCCATACACTAGTTCAGTAACTTAGGTCTTTGTTAAGTGTCTGATTGTAGGCAGGAGTGAGATGAAGACATAATTGCAATATTTAAAGTTTTGCTTAAAGTAAATTCGATTACATAATTTTGTTAAACACCTACTATGCAGTCCCCTCTGACCATTCGTTCTAGAAACTTCTGTTCATAAAACACTGAAGGCAAATCTCTGAGGATTTTCCCTGGCTAGCCTCTGCTGAATTTTACTATATGAATCTATTATAACATTTATTTCATTATTAAAGTTAGTTTAGTTGTATTTAAAAAGTCAAGGGTGAACACTGTGACACAGTAGGTTAAGCAGCTACTTATGATGCCTGCATCCTTTACTGGAGTGTTGACTCAAGTACTGGTCACTCCACTTCTAAACCAGCTTCCTTCTAATGCATTCTTGAGGCTGCAGATGATAGCTCAAGTGCTTGAGCCCTTGCTACCCACCTATGAGATCTGAATTGAGTTCCATGCTTCTGGCACTGGCCTGACCTAGTCCTGGATGTTGTGGACATTCGGAGTATAAGCAAGTAGATAGAAGATCACTTTCTCTTTCTCTGTGTCATTCTGCCTTTCAAGTAGATGAAAATGAATAAATATTTTTAAAAGCGTAATAAAATCTCAGTAACTTAAAATAATTTCAGTGACAAAATAATTTCATTTCATTCAGTGGGTCAACAATTTGGGGTGAGTTCAGCAGGGATGGTTCATCTCTGTGCAACATGGTCAGCTGGGTTCACTCATCTGGGAAGATGGTTGGGAAGGCTGAACTTCTTTCTTTCCACATGTCCTCTCTTCCTCAAGATGGCTGGCCTCAGCTTGTGTTCATTAAGTAAAATGTCCCAAGATAACAGAAGAAGATATTTCAGAAAGTCACACAATGTCATTTCTGCTACACTGTATTGGAAAAGCATATCACAGGACCAATTGGATGCAAGGGACAGAGGAATAAACTTCACCTTTTGATGAAAGGAGTTGCAGAGAATCCATGGCTGTTTTTATCTATTAACCCCACTATATCCTACCTATTTATTGTCTGTCTTTGTAAGTAGGTAGAGGAATCCTCTTGAGACTTTTCATGATATTTATTATAATGTACAGAGGGCTTGGTACAAGGTAAACTTTTCAACTTGAAGTTGAGTAAATATCAGATTGCATGTTAGGCAGTGATTGGAAAACAAAGATAAAGGATACACAGGACACAATCTCTGTTTCTGAGGATCCCTTTGTCCCTGTCAATATCTGATAGGAAAGAAACAATGTTGTGGCAATTTGTTTTCAAACAATAGGAAAAGCACTATTCCAACAGGAAAATGCTAAACTAATTACCACATAAGCAGGATACATTAGCCAGAAGCGCAAGCACATATTGAATCTGATGTTTGGTGAAATTAAGACTTACACTATGTTTTGAAGATAGGAAATAGTTAGGCAACATTAGTAGATGGAACATGTGAGAAATATTCCAAGTATAGGAATGTGAAACTGAGGAGCAGATATTTGGCCTAGCAATAAAGACTTCTATGTCCCACATTGAAATGTTTTGGTTTTATTCCAGCTCCAGGTCCTGACTCTACCTTCCTGCCAGTGCAGACCCTTGGAGTTAGCAGTGAAAGTTCTAGTAACTGGGGTCCTATCACCCATATGGGAGACCTACATTGTGTTCCTGGCTCCCAGTTCTAACCCCGGCCCAGCCCCAGCTACACAGACATTTGGAGTCAGCCAATGGATGGGAACGTTTTTTTCTGTCTCAGCCTCAAATAAATTTTAAAAATAGTTTGTAGTGGGGCCAGCACTATGGTGTAGTGAATAAAGCCACTGCCTGCAGTGCCGGCATCTCATATAAGTACCCGTTCAAGTCCCGGCTGCTGCACTTTCCATCCAGCTCTCTGCTGTGGCCTGGGAAAGCAATGGAAGATGCCCCAAGTCCTTGGGCCCCTGCACCCATGTGGAAGAACTGGAAGAAGCTCCTGAGTCCTGGCTCCTGGATTCGGATCAGCACAGCTCTGGCTGTTACGGCCAACTGGGGAGTGAATCAGCAGATTGAAGACCTCTCTCTCTCTCTGCCTCTCCTTCTCTCTCTGTGTAACTCTGACTCTCAAATAAATAAAATCTTAAAAAAATAATTTGTAGTAACTAATAGAGTACAAAAAATGCATGTACATTAGCAAAATAGACATTTTGAGAATTGGTTGTTGTTTACAGCCCTTGTCTCTACTGTTGTGGAACAGTGTTTGTGTTTTTTTTTTCTTACTTTTTGTTGAATTCTTTACTTAGTGGAGGGTTAATCTTATGATTATAAAATAAACTGAGAGTATGTCTTGTAAAAATTAAACGAAAGAATAAAAAAGGAAGAGGAAGGAGGGTGGGGGCATGGGCAGGAGGAAGGGTAGGATGGGAAGTATCATTATGCTCCTAAATCTCTATATATGAAATACATGAAATTTGTTCAACTTATATAAATAATTTTTTTTTGACAGGCAGAGTGGACAGTGAGAGAGAGACACACAGAGAAAGGTCTTCCTTTTTCCATTGGTTCACCCCTCAATGGCCGCTGCGGCCTGTGCGCTGTGGCCGGCACACCGTGCTGATCCGAAGCCAGGAGCCAGGTGCTTCTCCTGGTCTCCCATGCAGGTGCAGGGCCCAAGCACTTGGGCCATCCTCCACTGCACTCCCGGGCTACAGCAGAGAGCTGGACTGGAAGAGCAACCAGGACAGAATCTGGCACCCCGACTGGGACTAGAACCCCAGGGTGCCAGCGCCACAGGCAGAGGATTAGCCTATTGAACCATGGGGCCGGCTAATAAATAAATTTTTTTAAAACAATGATAATAAAAAAGAAAGTAAACTACAAGTTCAACATTGTAGTGGTGGCGGCTGGCATCATGGCACAGTGGGTTAAGCTGCTACTTGTGATGCTGGCATTCTATATTAGCATTAACTCTAGTCATGGCTGTTCCATTTCTGACCCAGCTTCCTACTAGTGTGCCTGGGAAAGCAGCAGAAGATGAACCTAGTATTTGAGCCCCTGCCAGCCACGTAGGAGACCTGGCCTGGCCCAGTCCTGGCTGTTGTGGCCATTTGGGTGAGTGAACCAGCAGATAGAAGATCTCTGTCTTTCCCTCTCTCTGTGTAACTCCACCTTTCAAATAAACAAATCAATCTTTAAAAATAGACAGATAAAAAAAGTAGTGGCCCATTTTTTCTGGAGCAGGAATTGGTGTCAAGGCACATGGGATGATTGAGGAGATGCTTGGCATAAGATTACTTGGGTTTTATCTTGTTGATGATAGTACTTTAGAGCATAAGAGCATCAGGATAAATAATGTATTTGTGGAAGTGAGTATGATAATGAGGGCCTAACCCTCAGGGCAGTTAAGAATGTAGAGGAAGCGGGGGAGACTGGTGATTAGGGAGCCCCACCGCTCTTTAAGACAGTGCTCTTCATTTCATCTATTCCCTCAATAATTCTGCCATATATGTCAAAATCACCATTTCTTTTCTTTTTTTTGTTATTCTAATTTACATTTTAATAATTTTTTTTGCTTTCAAACTTTTATTTAATGAATATAAATTTCCAAAGTACAGCTTATTGATTACAATGGCTTCCCCCCAATAACGTCCCTCTCACCCGCAACTCTCCCCTTTCCCACTCCCTCTCCCCTTCCATTCACGTCAAGATTCATTTTCGATTCTCTTTATATACAGAAGATCAGTTTAGCATACATTAAGTAAAGATTTCAACAGTTTGCTCCCACACAGAAACATAAAATGAAAAATACTGTTTGAGTACTAGTTATAGCATTAAATCTCAATGTACAGCACACTAAGGACAAAGATTTTTATTTTTAATAAACTTTTTTTCTTTTACTGATGCATTTTATGCTTTCACATGTATTCATGATGGTAGATTCTTTGTTTTTCTGTATTCTTTTTTTTATTATCTAAAGTGTGGTTTTATTAGTAAAGCTAGTAACTTTTATTTTTTTAAACTTCTATTTAATAAATATAAATTTCCAAAGTACAGCCTTTGGGTTACAGTGCCTTCCCCCACCCCATTTCATAGATAAAGACAGTAGAATTCAGATAATTTAGGTAATTAGCCCAAGGTCATACACTAGTTAATGGAAGAGCTGATTCTCTTAACCTTAAAAGTTGTGTTTTTCTCTTCTCAGGATACAAAATTATTTTATTATCAAACATACTTGATCAGAAATTTGAGCAAGTTCCACATGCAGACTCACTCATTAAGTGAGTTTCTAACTGGTAAGAACTTGCTACTGCTCTATTTATGCTCATACAGTGGAAAGAGAAACATACACTTCAAATAAAATGCAAGGGAAGTAAAGAAGAGACAGAAAAAGGAGACGAGCATAGAAACATTCAGCCACCAAATTCCAACCTAAGTATTAAACATTCATTCAATATATATTTAGCACTTAAGAGGTGCAAACCCTGAGCAGGAGGCTGGTAAGAAAAGATGACCCAAACACTATTCCTATCATTTAAAATAGTAAGGAAATTGGCATGTAGCAAATAAATATAACTACTACTGTAAGAAGACCTATGGGATTCTGCACATTGTAAACTAGGACCTAAATAGGAAGAGATTCCCTATACTGAAGCATTGAAGAAAGATTTTATAAGGGAGATAGGCCTTGATCTGCCTAATGATAGGTAAGAAGATGGCCAAGTAACAAATAGGAATAAGGAATCTGTGACAAGTGTGGAGTGTACAAAGTAGGAGGTAGTGGGTGCAGTATACAAAGAGAGGAATCGTGTGGGATAGGGCATTTTAACTGAAGAAGGTACTGATAGGCTTCAAATCACAGTCTGTACTTCCTGTTTGGCTTTAGGCCAGTTGCTCAAGCCTATCAATAAAATGGAAATTATAACAACACCTTCCTTCTCTCTCTCCTGACTTCTAAACCAGTTGAGGAGTGGACAGGTACCAAATGGAAATCCACATATCAGATTTAATCTCATAAACCTGGATTGAAATATGTTTGTTTTAAATTTGTTAAGAAGTCGATTTCTCTCAAGCTCAGAGATAGGGCCCTGCAGGTGAGGACAGCTGAAGCTTCTGAGAAAGCTATTAGCATGCAGGACTGAAGTCTGCTCTCTCCTCATCAATTCTTGTTATTGAGAGTGTGGTTCACAGACCAGGGACTTCAACATTACTAAGGCGTTTAATAGAAATGCTAATCTCAGGCTCTAACTATGACCTACTGGATCCAAGCATTCATTTAAACAAAGGTCTTCCAGCTGATTCCTATAAGGATTTGACAAGTGCTCCCAGAAAGCACTAGAGAAACCGGACTAGCAAATGAGAGACTCATCACTTGGCCTATTAAATTAATCAGAAGACAGTGAGTGTTGGACATGAGGCCAACGTTTCTACCTGGTATCTCAGTGAAGGTAGCAGCCCCTGCCTGAGGCTATCAGCAATTCCAACACATGAGGAGATGCCTTCCTTTACAAACACTAGAATGAGAAAGGAAGGAACTCCATGCATTGATGGTAGTGATTCACTGCAACATTCCCTAAGATTCTCAAATTGCAGGATAAGGGGTAAATTTGAAAAGTAAGAAGAATTTATTTGTGGTTTATCATTTCACTTTTTATGTTAAAGTCTTAGATCAATCCAGAATTCCTTCTAAGTCTCTTCTCAAAGGTAATCTTATAATACGTTGCCTGAGTACCCAAATAAACCCCAAAACCCCTATCACTGCTACCACCTCCTGCAGTGCTCAGCACTCCCTGCTCCTCTTTTCTGCTTTATCTATCTTCTTCCCTCCCCATCTGACCTTGAGTTCCACAGGAAACTATATATATTTTGTTCCTTATTTTTTTCCCAGTGCCTAGAGTAAAAGAGCACTGGGGATAGTCACATGGCAGGTATTTAGTAAATATTTGTTAAATAAATATGAATTTGCCATCTCAAGAGGCATCAGGTAGAACTGTCCAATAATATTTGTATGTGTAAGTCTGGCAGTCAAGGGAAAACTGAGTTTGTGGTGAAGATTAGGAGTCAGCTACCACTGCAAACTGAGCTGAATGAGATCATTTAGAGAGACTTCCGCATTTACAGGAAAGACAATCTGCTTGTTTGGTTGAGGTGACTTGGGGTCTAGAATAAACATTGGTTTCATCCCAGCCAGGCCTGGCCACAGAGCAGCAGCAGGTCACCATGAACACCAGCAAATGCAGTCACTCTTTTTCCTGTTTTTCATGAACAAATCTAGCAATTTCTTGGAAAGTTTTATGATGTCACAAAGGGTAAAAAACAGCCAACAGCATTTATCATTTATGAAAAAAACACTTTAATAATTCACTGCTTCAATTAACATTTGCTGTTAATCAAGATTTCATGTCTGAAAGCCTCATACCCAAGCACAGCGGGTTGGTTTAGAATCGAGCCCCATTTGTCTGTCAGGGAGCCCACAAAGAGACAAATGCCAGGCCTACTTAGAGCTGGAGATGGGGCCACCTTCAGAAGCAGGCTGCTCCTAGGAGCCAGGCACCCCATGAAGTTAAGAAAAGCAAACTGCTGTCTCCAAAGTGGGGCTACATTTCCCAAAGAAGATAGTAGAGTGTTTTCCCTAGAGAGAAAGAGATTACAAATTAGGTTGCTACTGGGTCCCATACATATCCCTTAATAAAACATTACGCCACTGTTCCATTTCTTCCTTTCCTATAAGTTGAAAAAGCATTGTGCATTATTATCTACATATTTTTGGGAGCAGAAAGAGTCTTGTTTGTATATTTGATCATTTATAATCTGATCATTTGCTGGGTAACTGCTGTGATAAAAGTGAACAGGAAGAAGCAAGAAAAGCTGTGTTTTATCATTTGTTGTTAATGCATGTTGCTGCCATTGTCCTAAGATGTATGAAATCTTTTTAGAAGTGTAACTGCAGTAAACGTGATCTTCTGGAATGAAATAATATTAGCAGATTATTATGTAGCATCAAATAGAGTCTGCTTTTTGTATTAATCTCTCTGAGCCTCAGTTTCTCCATCTATAAAATGGAAGTAATATAATATGTAACTCAAGAGGATGTTGTAAGTATTAAGTGAAACACTGAAAAAGCATTTTGCACATGAGTTGTCCGCTGGAAAACACTAAACATTTTAAACTATATGTAACAGGTGAGATGCACTTCCTGTCCTTAGAGAATAAATGTGAGCACATCTCCTTTATTTTTCCAAGCAGTCACTTCAGTCCTTTCAGTTATCAGCACTTACTGAATGACTACTGTGTACTAAGGTTTATTCCAGAAGCTGAGGATCCATTGGAAGATCCTGTTCTACGGAGCTTACATTCTAATTCTGGGAGAAATAATAAGTTAAGGAATTAATTAACTAATTATTCATTATCTGTCACCACTCTCCTTCTACCCTCCACACCAGACCACAAATTAGTAGGTAGCTTAGAAAGATGATTGACAGTAAGTACACAGAAAGCAATAACCAAGAAAATATTAGGTGGTACAATCGTCCCTCTTTCTGTGAGGGATTTGTCTCAAGACTCCCAGAGGATGCTTGAAAACTTGAATGGCATCAAGCCCCATATACTATGTTTGTCCCAAATGGACGTATCTATAATAAAGCTTAATTTATAAATTACGTACAGTAATAGATTAGCAATAATTAATAATACATTAGAACAATTGCAACAATAGCCAGTAACAAAACTGCCAGCATTACTAGCCTCAAGCATTATTAAGTAAAATAAGGGTTCCTAGAACACAAGCATTTTGAGACTTCCATAGTTGCTCTGATAACCAAGACAGCAACTTACTGACCATCAAAGAGGTACTGCACACAGGGTAGATACATGGAAAATGGATGATTCACATCCTAGACTGGTCAAAGCAGTGTGGGGCAAGATTTCATCACACTATTCAGAATGGTGAGCAACTTAAAACTTAGGAATTGTTTACTTCTGGAGTTTTCCATGTAGGATTTTTGGACTACGGGTTACTGTAACTGAAACTGCAGAGAGCAAACGTGTAGAAAAGAGAGGACTACAGTAGTGACAGCCAACTTGACACTATCAGAGTGATGACAGCTGGGCGACTTTAACTTTGTGTCTGAGAAAGGCCTCCCTGAGGCAGAGGAAACAGCAACACAGGCAGAAGGAACAGTTGCTATAGAGGTGGGAATGAAATGCTTGCTCCAGAAACAGAAAGTCTCCTGGCTGGAGCACAGTAGGGAAGGGGAGAGTGGTAAGAGAAGGGCCTTGTAGGCCAGTGTAGGGAGGTTTGATTTTATTATATGCAGGTTGTTAAACTACTGGAATGTTCAATCAAGAGAGTGGCAAGATTGATGTACACTTAAAAAAAGTAGCTCTCGATTTCGGGGGCTGGCTAACAGGTGCCAGACTTTTTTTTTTTTTTTTTTGACAGGCAGAGTGGACAGTGAGAGAGAGAGAGAGAGAGAAAGGTCTTCCTTTGCCGTTGGTTCACCCTCCAATGGCCGCCGCGGCCGCTGCACCGTGCTGATCCGATGGCAGGAGACAGGTGCTTATCCTGGTCTCCCCTGGGGTGAAGGGCCCAAGGACTTGGGCCATCCTCCACTGCACTCCCTTGCCACAGCAGAGAGCTGGCCTGGAAGAGGGGCAACGGGAACAGAATCCGGCGCCCCAACTGGGACTAGAACCCGGTGTGCCGGCGCCGCAAGGCGGAGGATTAGCCTAGTGAGCCGTGGCACCGGCTGCCAGACTTCTGATACTAAGGCCTGTGAGGAAGCTGGGGCGGCACTCTCCTCCCTCTGACCTGTGCTTGGGGAACTGGCTTTTTAGCAATGATGGTGAGCCCAATTTGAGAACTGCCTTCTGACGTTAAGGGCTGAATTTAGAGGTCACCACCTCTTTCCATCAGCCCTCAGATGGATGCCAGCATCAAGATTAGAGGGAAAAGTTCCTCACCTCCTCCTTCCCTTTCTTTCTAGGCTCCTAGTCCCACCAAGCCCAAGCCAGGGGTCTTCAGTGTCACTGACACTGTCAGACAATACAGAGGCAAAGGAGGGATGAACGCAGAGAGCTCAGCCTTTCCTGTCTCCTCCTCAAGTGGCAACATCAGTGCCCATCGTAGAAAGGGACTTAAGGGACATTCTCTTCCCTTCCTGAGTCTCGATCTCAGTTGCACTCTAGGACCCAAGCTGGCTTCTGAGTTTCTGTCCAATCTTCAAGCCAAGTTCTTGTTAGTCAAACACATTTGTATATAGAATTTACAGAGTGTTGCTCCAGCTCTGCATCCCTTCACCACTCTGATGCTACTTCTTCACCCTACCTGGTCCATTCCAGATGCAAAGGATGGGGAAAGTCAGGTTGGGCCTGTCTCAGGAATGGGAAAGTGTTTTATTCTCCTAGACCTGATATTATACAGCTCTCTTTGGGCTGGGGAGAGGACATGGGTCTGGATTGCTTTTAGAACCCTGTTTTATTTCTCTCCATGATACAGTTTATGGATAATAAGAAACAACTAGATACATACACAAAAGTTAACTCCAACTGCTCAGATAGTGAATTCTTTAAGGGTGGAAACTCAAACAGGGGTTGGGAGCTGAGTAAACTGGAAAAGCAATGCCAAGTGGCTAAACCAGCATCACAGAAGCCGAAGAGCAATTGGATTCCTTAGAAGTAGAGTCATCAGGGAATACTCATAGACTGTAAAGAGGAAAACAGAAAACAGAAGTGTGGGGAGCAACTGGGAGCAACTCGGACTAGACTAAGTTACTGGAATTAAGACTTATTCTATGCATCTGCTCTCCCACAATATGGCGCTGAGAGAGGAGGAAACAGCTTCTACACAGCTGCCTCCAGTTCAACCAATAAACAGCAGGACCGGCTCCTGATTGGAGGAGAGCAGCGTACTCGGCGTGTGGGTAACAGAGTTGGGATTGGTGGAAGAGGACTATAAAGGAGGAGAGAGACAACATGCACCAGGAACATCTAAGGGGAACATCTGAGGGAACACCTGTGCAGCCCCCGAGAGAGCCGGCCGGCGGTGTGCCGCTCCCCCGCAGAAGTGGGGAAAGTGGCAGGGGGAACCGCCCTTCCACGGAGGTGGAAGGGACGGTAGCCAACCCGGGAAGAACCAGCAGCAAACCCGGGGAGGGCCGAGCAGACGAAAGAACAACGCAGGGTCCTGTGTCATTCCTCCACGAAGAGGGGGAGCGACACAGAAGTCCAAGTTTTCTGGCTTGAACAACTTTGAGAAATCCAGTTTCGTGCCTTGAAGCATCCTCCATGCCAAAATGTGCAAGAACACTAGATGGTCACTCAGTTTGGGGGGATCTTCCTGTTTCCAAAAATACACAAAGAAAGAATATCAGAAAGCATATTCCCATAACGTCCACTGTTCCATGCTAACTTGGTATTTCAGCACTGGATTCATGAAATCAGAGGGTTGCTTGCCTGGGCTGTGTCAACAATCTCTGCAGTCATTCTTCACTGCTAGTGCAATGCCTCATCTTTGGCTTCAGGCCTTTGACTCAGCTTGGGCTTTCTTCCCAAGCGTCATACCTCCTTGGGTGGCTGAGCCTGCTACACTGGCCAACCACACTCACATATTGAAGTTGAGCCTCCCAATGCTACTCTCAAGGCTCCCTTATTACATTCTCAGCCTCGGTCCAGACTCACTTAGGAAGAGCCCTTACTCAGGGCTTTTTGTATCGTTTCCAGCTATGGGCCTCATGTTTGCCATGTAGATGGATTCCTGTAAGTAAATCTCCGTATGCCAATCACTTCATATCCTTTCCTGAGTTCAGCATACCATGAGGACAGGACCATGAGGCTAGATCGCTGTTGCTTACACAGAGAGGAAAATGTCCTTTTAAACCTAGGCCGAAGGCAACATGGGTCTCCTGGTTATATATTTAAATTGTATAAAGCAGGTCATTACAATGCTTCACTCGTGAGGAGAATCTCCCCAAGTGCTACAATCAGTAGACATAGATGACTACCAGGAAGCCGAGCTTTTTACCTGAAAAGCTACCCACTTATATAAGCAAAACTGAACTTATATTTCCCCTTTAATTTGAAAAAAAAAATATGTGAACACATAGCATATTCTGAAAAAGACAAATAGCAGATGAGTCAAAGCAAACATGAAGACAGAATTCTCCAGGATGGTCATTCATCTTGCTGGCAGCTGGGGAGCATGCCATTTTGAGGTGAGATGAACTGACTCTCAAATTAATTGGAACAGGCAGAATCCATCCTGCACGGCAAAGGAAGGGCCTTTTAAAGCTAGTGTGTTTCCTTCATGAAGCAGGCCAGGCTCAGAGAGAGCCAAATGCTCCTTAACACAGTAGTAGTGAGGTTCATTGTTCCAGGATGGGCAGGGCCCAGAGTCAAGCTGATAGAATTTTCTGTTAACATATGTTAAACTGTATTGTCTATAACAAAAATAATAACTTGATGAGATGTGTTTACACATTAGGCTAAATTGCTGCGGGTGGAAGTAGGGGGTAGAGACTATAAAGTCTCATCCCAATCCCACCCCTTCCTCCCAGCCCAGCAATGAGCCGAGAAGAGAGGAACTGTGATGAGCACATAGGAGAAACTTGAGACACTGTTGGGTTTGCAAGATGTAAAGGATGAAATTCTTATTCCTAAGGAATAAAGGTATCTTCCTGAGTGAGGAGGGAGAACAGAGAGATGGTTCTGAATGTTGATGAGAGAGAGCTGCAAGAGGAAAAGGGGAGCTGACATAAAACGAGAGTCGTCAGTTGGAGGGAATGCTTACAGGGCCACCCTCCTTACAGAGGACAAAGTACGCTCTCATGACAGGAACTAGACTGAGTTGTAGGCTTATTCCTCCCACACCATGCTCCTCTACTGAGATGTGCTCATCTTTCCCTTCCATTATCATAGCACTGCTTGTTTTTTTCTGATGAAAAGCAGTGAAACTCTTGGCAAGGGTCATCAGAAATACTTTGTTGTGACTGGTCCCATCACAGGGTGCTGGTGGAGCCAGGGTGCTCGTCTGAACCATGTGCACCATCAAATCACAACTGGTTATCAGCATTTACTATCCCAATTCTCCAGGGGTCACTTTTACCAGCTATACAAGACTCAGATGCCCTTCGCAGATGGATAGAACTTGGAAAGAGGGTCCCTGCCATGCCATAACCAGGTTATGGTATGAAGCCAATGGCTCCACTGATATGGTGGCCACATGGTACAATAGCTAATCTCTGCTTTGCTTTCATTTCTTGCTGTTTGGAAAAAATGAGGATACTTCAAAAAAGTGATAGAAATGGAATTAAAAGGTAAGTTTAGTGCGGTGTAAATTTTTTTTTGAAATCTATGCATATGAAGGATATACAAAAAGAGCACTGAAAATGCATTTTAGAAAGAAAACCATGAATGGCTACAAAATTTTTTGTACCAAAATGAAGTTATGTTTAATTTCCAGCAGACTTTTCTCACAGACTTTTAAAGTACCCATTGTATGTGCTCTATTAAAGTCAGTTTTATAGTTAATTTATGTAAATCAAATGTATTTACCTCTGTTTTCAATGTAGACATAAATCCACAGGAAGAAATTTCAGAAGCTTAGTAAGTGAAACTAGAATGTTTCTGTGTGTCAAAAACTAATCTAAAACTGAAACACAAATGATGAAGTGGGGGGAACATAGGCAATAGCATAATAGACCAAACATTAATGTATTTAAAATAAAAATTCAAGTGAAAGCAATGCTAGAACTATTTCACCCATGATACTAGCAAATATTTTAAAAGGAGAATGATCAGTGTTGGTAAGGGCAGAGTCTAATGTTTTCTGGATAGCTAGTTAGTTGTAATTCTCAAGAGCTTTAAATATCATATTTTCTAATCCATGAATTTTACTTCTAAAATAGATTCTAAGGAAATAATACAAAAAGGAGGTCTAATATTTAAGAATGTACCCATCCTTTGACACATCAATGAAAAGAATAAGCCAGTCTACAGCCATACTGACCCAAACACGCCCAGTCTCGTCTGAAAAGAATAAGCCAAATATTCAACATCTGGAGTATAAGTAGGGAAATCATAGAAGTCCATGCATAATGTTCATAAAACGTTTTCAAGGAAAGCTGTTGTGAATATTCTTTTTAAATGAAAATACAAGATATTAATTTATATACAAAATATGATATATGATATTAACTGTAGAATTTCATTATGAAAGTTCTGGAAGGGAATATATCAAAATGCTATTAGTCAACTTTAAAATGGTAGGTTTTCCCATCAAAGTATTAACTGGACCTTATGCTGCTTAGCTTCTGAGATAAGATGAAATCAGGCACATTTAAGGTGATATGGCAATGAATACATAAAGTTTGTTCACCTTCTATAAATAAAAAATCACTGGGGCCGGCTCCGTGGCTCACTAAGTGGCGCCGGCATCCCATATGGGCACCGGGTTCTAGTCCCGGTTGCTCTTCTTCAAGTCCAGCTCTCTGCTGTGGCCCAGGAAGGCAGTGGAGGATGGCCCAAGTGCTATGGGCCCGTGCACCCGCATGGGAGACCAGGAAGAAGCACCTGGCTCCTGGCTTCGGATCGGCATAGCTCTGGCCGTAGTGGCCATTTGAGGGGTGAACCAACGGAAGGAAGACCTTTCTCTCTGTCTCTCTCTCTCACTGACTAACTCTAGCTGTCAAATAAATTAAAAAAATTTTTAATCATTAAAAAATAAGATTTTCTTTTTATACTTCTTAACACTAACTAGTGTGTTATTTCTACATTTCTTCAGAGAGAATATGCTTTTATAATTAGAAAAATTTAGCAAAACAATTACAATACAGAATCACACAGAGAGGCATCAAAATACATTAGAAAAATGGCTGAATTCAAATTTGGAGTATGAAGGTTTTAAAAGAATCTGGAACATTTTGTTAGTACTTCAAGTAGGGATGCTTTCAAAGATTGGTCATGTCAAAAGAACACAGGAACCAACTGGAAGGGGCTCTTGTAGGCAGATTTCAGACAATTCAAATACCAAAAAGGAAACAACCACAAAAAAAGTGGGACATATCGAAATTTTTTTAAAGAACACTTGAGTTATTAATGTTACTAAAATTAAAACATCATTTTGAGGTTGCTAATGAATTACTACTTGGAAAGCTGGGAAATAAGAGAAATAATCAAGCACTTATTTGGACTGTTTTCTATACAAACTATACCTTAGGTCTAAGTATTGTCCCTGGGCCAGCAATCATCTGAAAACTTGTTCAGAATGTAGATTTTAGACTGCCCATTTTACCTACTGACTCAAAATTCTGAAGAGGAGCCTGAAGATTTGCATTCCCAACAACAGTGTTTTAGGGTATCCTTTTCTCTATAACCTGCCAGCATTTGTTATGTTTTGATTTCTGTATAATAGTCATTCTAACTGGAGAAATATGATATGTCATTGTTTTCATCTGCATTTCTTTGATAACAATATGGGGATGCCTCAAAAAAACTAAAAATGGGTCTATATAGCTATTCTTCTACTGGTAATATATCCAAAGGAAGTGTAACCAGTGTATGAAAGAGATACCTGCACTCCTATGTTTATAGCAGTCCAATTCATAATAGCAAAGAACCTACCTAGATGCCCATCAACTGATGTTTGGATAAAGAAAATGTGATATATATGCACAATGGAATATTACTCAGCCATTAAATAAGGAATGGAATCCTGACATTTGTAGCAAAATGGATGGAACTGGAGATCATTATGTTAAGTATCACATATTTTCTCTTATTTGTGGAAGGTAATAGAGATATCAAGAGTATAAAAATTGTGTGAATGTCATATTATTTGGTTTATAGTTATAAATATTGTCTTCACTGAATTATATCATGTGTATGACAATATACCTTTTTTTAAAAAAAGATTTATTTTATTTATTTGAAAGACAGAGTTATAGAGAGAGGTAGAGACAGAGAGAGAGGTCTTCCATCTGCTGGTTTACTCCCCAGATGGCCGCAATGGCCGGAGCTGTGCCAATCTGAAGCCAGGAGCTTCTTCTAGGTCTCCCATGTGGGTGCAGGGGCCCAAGGACTTGGGCCATCTTCTACTGCTTTCCCAGGACACAGCAGAGAGCTGGGTCAGAAGAGGAGCATCTGGGACTAGAACCGGCGCCCATATGAGATGCCAACGCATCAGGCCAGGGCTTTAACCCACTGCGCCACAGTGCCGGCCCCGACAATATACCTTTCTTTCCTCACCTTATGATCAATATCATGAATGCCACATTTTAAGATATTAATATACCTGCTTTTTTAAAAAAGAATACTATATGTTTATAGATATATTAGGAACATATGAGGTAAACATGGAAAAATGTTAAAAATTGTTAAATCTCAAAATTAAAAAAATAAGCAAGCAAAAAATAAAGTAGGCTTTCTAAGCTTTAGATCAAATTCTAAATCTTCTGGGTTTTTTTCCTGCTATTTTTTGTACTGACTAGAAGTCTCTGCTGTGTTTTTTCTTTATTAAAGAGATATAAAATCCCAGTTTCATGTGTGGGTTTGAGGGGAAGAGGTTCATGCAGCATTTCAGCTTGCTTTCCACAAGGACACACAGGTCAACCTGGCCTAGGTAAGAGCCTTCCAAGTGCTCCAGCACAGATCACTGAAGACTGCATTGGAATTTAGGGTCTAAGTCCTGCCTGGTATATTAGTGTTCCTTATTGCCTCAGTGCATACTCATCTCTCCCAAATAGTATCAAGACTATACAATTTCACAGGTAATTCTTTCCAGTTGGTAAGTAAATCCCAACCCCTTTAAAAGCTGTTCCAGAGTTTAGAGAAAGTTTATAAAACTGACGTAGCACAAACATAAAAATTTGATAAAGACAGCACTAGTATTATATATGGGTAATGATTCAAAAGTCCTACACTGGGAAAAAATGGTGAAGTATGGAATTTAATTAATAATAATTTACTGATGTTAGTTCTTCAGTTGTGACAAATATACAGTAATAATATAAGAAATTAACCACAAGAGAACTTGAGTGAGGGATATATGGGAACTTTCTGTACTGTCTTTATAAATTTTCTATAAATTTGAAATTTTTATAAAAGTTTATTAACATCTACTTTGAAATTAATCATGCTGAATGTGCACACACAGGGCCCAAGTTCAAGCTCAGAAACGTGGTGAAATGAACACGCTAACAAGACATGGAACAGTGGCTTTCACTGCATCCTTCACGCCTCCTTGACTTCCTTGTTGGCCATGGCTGAAACTGGCAGACATGTACTTCTGACAATTCCTTTTTAGATTGATTCTAAATTTTTATTTTAATTGTAAATTGACAAATTATGGTTGTATAAATCTGTGTTATACAAAGTGATATTAAGATTTATGAATACAGTGTGGAATAATATAATCAAATAAATTAATATATCCATCATCTCAACTACTTACCATCTGTTATAGTGAGATCATTTGATCTTATACAAACTAATCCTCACATCTTAACCCAAGGATAAAAAAAAAGTCCAGTATGTGCAGTAACTACTCATAGTTATGATATTGAAGAGTGAGATACTTTCTCAAGAGATACTGCAACATTTGACTTCAGAGCAACTAAGGCATACCAGAAAGCTTCCCCAAAGAACTTTGAATTCTATCTTCCAGGTGGTTAGACCCATTAGGCAGGAGCCAGATTTCACAAGCATATAGACTGGGAGAGCTGAGACCATCCAGCCTGCTTTTCAAACCCAAGACAATTACAGGACTCACCCTCATGGCACCTGATCAAGATGATGCTTATCATGGATGATAAGCACATGCCTGCACCCTGCAGTTACTTCACTATCAAGACACCTGGGTACTCTAGGCAGCCCCCTCCCCCCCTTCAAACAGCAGAAACATTTTCCACTTGGACACTGGGATTCAGCTACAACATCACCCTGTGAACCAACTCAAATAACATAAAATACTATGTGTGTTGTGACTATAAATCTGGCCTGGGCCCTACAGTTCACTTCTACCTATGACCACAGAGACTTGAATGGAAAGCAAAACTGACTGATACCTAAAAGTTTCCAGAACAGAAATGTCAGGGATTATGTAATGGACCTCTCTTTCTACTGTCAGGCAATTGGGGAGTGCAAGTGTAGTTTTAACAGTTTCATCCATGTTAATTATAGACACCACTACCAATGTCTTAATCCTTTTTTTTTTTCTTTTAAAGGCAGAGTAACAGAGCGAGAGGAAGAGAAACAGAGATCTTTCATCCACTGGCTCACTCCCAAAATGGCAGCAACCACCAGGGTGGCCCAAGCCAAAGCCAGGAGCCAGGGGCTTTATCCAGGTCTCCCACATGGGTCCAGCAACTCAAGCACTTGGCCATCCTCTGCTGCCTTCTCAGGTGCATTAGCAGGAACTGGATGAGAAGCAGAGAAGCTGGGATTCTACCCAGTGCCCAAGTGGTATGCCAGCATCACAAGCAGCAGCCTCATTCTCTACACCACAATGCCAGCCCCATCTTAATCCTCTTTTATCATGAAATGCTCAGTGCCAGGCAAGGTTCTTAACACACAGTAAGTGAATTAGTCAGTTTTTTGTTACTACAATGACATATTTAGGGCAACTAACTTTATAAAGAGAAAAGGTTTTCTGGCTCACAGTTTTAGAGGTCCAAATCCAACATCAGGTAGTCTTATTTATTTGGATTCTGCTGAAAGCAGTGGATGGCAATGGCAGAGCAGGTGCAGAAGGATCATATGATGAGCTCGGAAGCATGTGGAGAGGGTAAAGCCAATCTCTGGCTTTTATAATAAGCCCTTCCCATGAGAACTACCTTCCACAGGCCTGCTCTCAGTGACCTAAGCACTTCCTACCAGGCCCCACCTCCTAAAGGATCCATCATCTTCCAGTAGCACCACCCTGGGGATCAAGCCTTTGGCATATGGGCCTTCAGATGGCATTTACTTTCAAACAATAGTAGTATATTGTTTAATAAATACTGTTGAATATAACTGTTTAATTACTTTCTTAGATTGGCTTTCCTGGAAGAAAATAATTGAGATCTTCAAATTAATATTGTAACCTCAGAGCATATAATTTCTTTCAGCAATTGAACCCATTAACACATGAGTATCATCACAGTTGACTGACCTAGACTTCCCAGAGCCTTTAACTTCTTAAATCAGACATCCAGGACAAGAAGGTCTTGTCTACCCATAGGCCACTGTTAGTACAATTCCTAGGGGTTTCTGACTAAAATTAACAGAATTCCAATTTGCATCTTTTTGTGTTTAAAATAAATTAGAACAAGTGCTAATTCATTTTACAGATGATTGGCTACTCTGAGAAAAATGTCCCTATACAGAAGCACTCAGAGAAAGATCAAACAAAGAAGAGAAGAACTGACCAATTAAGATCTAAGATCCCTGGGACATCAAAGGACTAGGAGTGGTCTAATTGGTTCCTTGAGAAGACAGCAGGTGAATCAGACATTAGCTCCCTAAACTACCTGCCAATGCGTTGGCTCAAAGAGGCCTCAGTGTTCTGAGCAGGGCACTTCCTTCAAACAATCCTGGCAGTCAGTGTGAGGGCAATTCACTTTCATTGCTCTGTCAGGTGCAGGCTGCATTTATTCTGGGTCTGCTCTTTTAATCTTCTTCTGTGAGCCATCCACATGTGCAAAGGCCTCTGGTCTATTATCAGAGTGTAATCTTTTCACTTTTCAAAATAGCTTCTCTCTGGAGCGAGAAAGCTTAAATAGGGCACCAGAGTGCTAATCAGCTCCTGTTCATGTGTGGGAATGGTAAGGCATCTGTATATCAGGCAAAACAAAGCAAAACTGGAATCCCTGTCTGACCCAGGAAAGCAATAATGCCAGCCTCAGCTCCAACCACAAAGACATTGGCCTGAGTTTCCTGTAGCGTAAAAGGGAAACAGCAGTGGAAGGGTGGATGATAAGCATTTCAATAGTGAAAAACTGAATAGACATCACCAGTTACTTTTCTTTTGTAGCTTTTAAATAACTGGTAGAATCAGTTAGAGTTTTTCAGACTAAATTTCTTACCATGGCATGGAGAAAAATACTTCTAAATTATCTACTTTTTTGACTTGATGCAGAAACATGAGCTCATTTTCCTGGAACCCTCTCCTCCTTAGGATTTACAGGTCTACTTTTATTTTCTAATTACCTCACACCCTAAACATTTAATTCTTTTTTTTTAAAGATTCGATTTATTTACTTGAAAGAGTTATAGTACAGAGACGCAGAGGCAAAGAGATAGAACTTCCATCCACTGGTTCACTCCCCAAACAACAGCAATGGTCAGAGCTGAGCTGATCCTAAGCCCGGAGCCAGGAGCTTCTCCCAGGTCTCCTATGTGGGTGCAGGGGCCCAAAGACTTGGGCCATCATCTACTGCTTTCCCAGGCCATAGCAGAGAGCTGGATCAGAAGTGGAGTAGCCAGGACTTAAACCGGTACCAGCACTGATATGGGATGCTGGCACTGCAGGCGACTGCTTTAGCTGCTATGCCACAGCGCCGGCCCCTAAACGTTGATTCCTAATAAACAAAAATAAAATACTACATGTGTCTTCATATTTAATCCCGCTTTCCAGGATACAATTTGAAGTCATTTCCATCAGACTTTTTGTTTAACTTTAGGGAAGAAAACGCCTGTAGCAGTCTCACCCGAGAGGCTAGCCCAAGCCTCACAAGGGAGACCAAGGCCAAAATTGGGTGCCAGAGTTCTCAATGGAAGTAATTTGCTAAAAGTGTCTGGAAGCCTCCAAAGTGTCTGGAAGGAAGTGAAATCAGAAGGCGAGACTAAATCACATCTCCACGGGCATAAATGGCCAAATCCATGAATGTTCCATCTCCACTCCACATACCCTGCATCCAATCCAACAGCAAATCCTTTCTACTATTCCTGTAAAATATACACTTCTTCCTGCCTTACCATTACAACCTGATCCAAGTCACCATCAACTCTTTCTCAGAAAATTGATAGACATTTGTTATCTCTTTTATTACTCATTCCCACTACAAGCCTATTCACTATATGACCTTTCCACGTTGTTTTTAAAATATGTTATAATGGCACTTCCTTGCTCCAAATCCTTCAAGGTCTCCCAGTCTCAAAGCAGTTTTTCCTATGGCTTAGAAGGCCCTATGTTCTATACTCCACTTGCTCACACTACCACTGTGGCTTCTTAACATTCTTCCACTACTCACTGTGCTCCAGTGTTTACTGTGGTGCACCCCTCTAGTAAAATCTCTCTCCCATAAGACACTCATTCACAATTTCTTTCCTTTTCTGTTTTAAGTATCATCTTATTTGAGAAGTCTTCCCTGGTTTACTATGTGATTCTGATACTCCTTTTCTTACTGTTTTATTTTTCTTTATTTAGAACTACTGTATACCACATGTGTGTTTATATTTCATCTCCATTACCACAACCAATACACGAAAAGAAATTCCATTAGAGCAGAGAAATCTGTTGAATCTGCTGGTGTATCTCCAGTATCTAGAAGAGTCTGGCACATCATAGACACTCAATTAATGATTCCAATATAATCCCATCAAGATTGCATGTACCAATGCCATATCACTAGTTCAAGTGATCAAGTTTAATTCACAATTGATCACACTGATAGGTCTAAGAGTCAAAGGGATTACATAAACAAGACTAGTGTTGGCTAATACTAACTGATAGAATAAAAAAGGGAAAGAACGATCCAACATGGGAAGCAGGATATACAGCAGACTCGTAGAATGGCAGATGCCCTAAACAACACTCTGGCCTCAGAATCAGCCATTAAGGCACTCGGTTCTGGCTGAAGAGCCCATGAGAGTATTTCAGGCATGGAAAGCCAAGACACTCTGGCAAAAAAATAAATAAATAAATAAATAACCTAAATGAAAGGTCTCTGCGAGTGAGATCCCAGTAGAAAGAACGGGCCATCAAAGAAGGAGGTATCTTTCTCTGAAGGGAGGAGAGAACTTCCACTTTGACTATGACCTTGTCTAAATAAGATCAAAATCAGCGAACTCAAGAGGCTTCCATAGCCATGGAAACTCATGACAAGAGCCTAGGGAGATTTCTGACACCATAAACAAGAGTGTCAAATTTTAAGTCAACAACAGGAGTCACTGTATACTTACTCCTTATGTGGGATCTCTGTCCTTAATGTGTTGTCCAATGTGAAGTAATGCTATAACTAGTACTCAAACAGTATTTTACACTTTATGTTCTGTGTGGGTGCAAACTGATGAAATCTTTACTTAATATATACTAAATCGATCTTCTGTATATAAAGATAATTGAAAATGAATCTTGATGTGAATGGAATGGGAGAGAGAGCGGGAGATGGGAGGGGTGTGGGTGGGAGGGAAGTTATGGAGGGGAAAAGCCATTGTAATCCATAAACTGTACTTTGGGAAATTATATTTACTAAATAAAAGTTTAAAAAAATTTTGTTAATAAACAAGTGAATGAAAGTCAGTCTTTTATTCAGACAGAAAAGACAGAAAATGATAGCCAAGAGACAGTACAGTCTAGGATGCAGCAACAGGACTAGTAGTTAGAACAGAATTGAAGAAAGGTGAGTCCAGGGTTCAGAAGGCTGAATCTCTTTTATTGCCCACCAGAGGCTTGATGTGTGGTGTGGCAAATGGTTTGAAGGTTGATTCAGAATCAAGAAGCGGGCAGTTTGAGGAATGCACTTCATTCCCCCAGGGGAGTCAGACTATTACCTGAAGTCTAGCTTCTGTCCCGTTCTGTGGCATTTCTCAATGAGACTGTCTCATATTGCTTTCATCTCTGTACTCTCAGGGTCTGCTGTCTGACTGGTGCAAGAAACAGGACACAGGCTTCATAAGTGATTGGAATGACTGGACTGTAAATATGTCAGGAATCCCCTTTACAAACCTGTAGAAAGTGGAGAGCAAGCCCTAGATCTGGAAGGATCTGGGGCTCCTGATTGTCCACCCCACCCACTTCCCTATTTCTAGTGTCCTGCTAACCCTATTAAGCCCATATTATACCTTGAAAGAGAAAACAGAATCAAATGAGCACTAAGACATCATTTTTCTCTTTATCTTACTAAGTGTTTCCACATTATTTTCAAGCAGGGCCTGTTTTGTCCTTAGTTTTATCTGTGATGAAAAACAAAGCACCTCTCTGCCTTTGCCCCCTCGTCCCTTCTAACCCAAGCAGAAATGTTTCCATTGGAATCTGAAGGCAGGAGAAGCCTATTATACTAGCTCAAGCAGCTAGTCGGAAGGAGTTCCCTCTTAGCCTGTTTTATTCATGTCTTTGATCGACATGATGACAACCCCCTTTGCGCTAGCTTACCTTGCATGTAACTGTTCTGGACACAGTTCTGGTATGTCTTACATTTCAGATTTATTCATACAAATGTTTGTTATTTATGCCTCAATGCATAACGCATCCAAGGCAGTCTTTGGTCTTGTGCTGTTTCATCTTCAAATTGTCCTTTAGTATCAGATCCGTCTGATCAGACAGCTCCCTCTGCAGTCTCCTTGGCATCTTCATGTGCTGCTCCCTTTTTCCCTTTGCTAGTATTTTTGAATCAGAATTTTCCAAAAGGTTTAAAGTAAATTTTCTATTTAAAGTCTCATGTTGCAGAACTATGATCATCTTTTCATCTTATCTTTAGAATGTCTATCATATTACTTATTTTTTGTTATTTTCAAATTTAATATGGTTTTCACTTTTTCTCAGTTTTTGTATCAGGGACAAATTTCTCCTTACTGGTAAGAATTAGGTCCTCTATTTGAGTCCACAGAAATACAGAACCAACATAATATATACACATGTATTTTTTTTCCTGTGTGTGTGTATGTGTGTGTAATACATATGGAGAAAGACAGAGAGAAAGAGAAAAGGAGAGAGACCCATTATAAAGAACTGGCTCTCCTGATTTGGAAGCTGGGAAGCCTCAAGATCTGCAGTCAGCAGGCTGCCCACCCAGGAGAGCCAGGGGTGTAAGTCCCAGCGTGGAAGTTTACAGACTTGAGACCCAAGAAGACTTCCGGTGAGCCTGAGCTTTTGCCTGATGTCCCAGCTCAAGCCCTCAGACGGAAGGAGGGGCTCCCTCTTCCTCAGCATTCTTTTTGTTTCATTCATGTTTTCAACCAAATGAATGAGACCTACCCACATTACAGAAGGCAATCTTCCTTATTCACTTCACTAATTCAAATGCTAATTTCATCCAGAAATGCCCTCTGAGACACAACCAAAATGTTTGGCCAGATACCTGGGCACCCTGTGGGCCAGTCAAGTTCACACATAAAATAAATAATCACCAGCTCTTAGTAGTCAGATCTAGTCTTCACTTTTGGAAAATAAAATTTCAGAGAAGAATCAAGATCCTTCTAGAATTGGCTTTTCATTAAAGGCTTTCTCCAGTTATCTAGTTAATTTCTGTTCCCATTTCCTGACAATATCCTGTCTCTGCCAGGTCTATGATCTGCATCAGGTGTAGAATAACTCAATAATTTATTCTACAAGCAATCATTTTACATTGATCACCTGTTATACAGCAGGCATTGTGTCAAGAATCACTGACTCCTTCCTTTCATCTCATCCAGGGGCCTATATCCATTATATACTTTTTTTTATTTTTTTTTGACAGGCACAGTGGACAGTGAGAGAGACAGAGAGAAAGGTCTTCCTTTGCCATTGGTTCACCCTCCAATGGCCACTGTGGCCGGCACACCGCGCTGATCCGATGGCAGGAGCCAGGTGCTTCTCCTGGTCTCCCATGGGGTGCAGGGCCCAAGCACTTGGGCCATCCTCCACTGCACTCCCTGGCCTCAGCAGAGAGCTGGCCTGGAAGAGGGGCAACCGGGACAGAATCCGGTGTGCTGGTGCCGCAAGGTGGAGGATTAGCCTAGTGAGCTGCGGCGCCGGCCCCCATTATATACTTTTATACTTTATATATTATATATATATATATACACACACATTATATACTTTATATGCTATACTTTCATTCCTCTCTCCTGCGGGCTTTTCCCATAGATGCTGGGGAAAGGATCCACCTACAGGATCAGTTTTCTTCCAGGTTCTTATTTATATACAAGCAATATTTTTTTAACTTCTTGTATATTTTATTGTTATTATTTCACTCATTTATTATTTCTAATTTATAGGTAAAGTTAGTGCTTTATTTGCAGCAAGATAAATACAACCTAGCAATGGATTCACTCAACTGGAAGGAATGGAGACACTGACTGACTCTATATTTTTGACTGTAGTTATCAAGTCATCTCCATAATCAAGGTGATGTGTAGTGATAGGAAATCCACAGTGAGCTTCTGGCACCCATTTAGTATTTGTGTTTAGTTGACTGGACTGAAGTTCAGGGACAGACCAGTTTCTGGAAAGAGAATTGGCAAGATCAAGGCCTGACCTTGGTAGTTAAGAGGACAGAACTTTGAAGTCAGAGTGTCTGGTTTTGGATGTGCTTCGGAGGCTAAATTAAACATCTTGGACATGTTATTGAATAATCTCTCTTTATACTGGTTTCTTCACTTGTAAAACTGAAGAACAAATAAGACTGCACAGGACTGTTGTAAAGTTCAAATTAATACATGTAAATTGGAATATGTAAAGTCTAGCACAAAAAGATCATTACCATTCTATAGGTTATCTTAATAGGAACTAAAACAAGAGACTAATTATAGAATGAAAATGGGGAGAGAATTGGAGATATTTTCAGGTTTGCAAGTTTAGTGAAGGATCATCTCACCATTGAATCATCTCACCATAAGTCTAAGTTCTTGCTGAGTTGAGGGCATGGCCTTATAGATAAGCCTGCCCTATGGCCACACATCTCAGGATCTCAGGTGAGGAGGCTTTATGGATTCAGGCAAGGCGGAGTCTGAAAATTGAGTTTATCCTCTTTTTTAATACAATTATATAGTTATTTGCCTTATAAAATGTCATTACCAAAAAGTATATAATGTATATATAAAATAAACAATAAAAATTATCTATGTATCCATTAACCAGCATAAGACATACAACATTATTATAACCTTTGAAGACCCCTGAATACTCTTCCCTAATCCTAATTCTGTCCTTGCCCTATAAATTACCACTATCCTGGATTTTGTTATAGATATTTATCATCTGAACTGTGTATTCCTAAGAATCACATTTTTCACTTTTTAAGGGTTTTGAATTTTATGTGCATGTAATCATACTGTTTGGACTCCTTTGTAACTTGCATGTTTTTCTCAGCATTGTTTCTGAAACTGATCTATGTTGATGTGGGTGGCTATATACCTTTAATTTTCATTGTGATTGTGTTATTATTAATAATAGTTTGAATTCACTGAGAAAATACAAAAAAAGATTAAATTACAGACACTTAATACATAACTTTTTTTTTTAATTTTTTGACAGGCAGAGTGGACAGTGAGAGAGAGAGACAGAGAGAAAGGTCTTCCTTTGCCATTGATTCACCCTCCAATGGCCGCCGCGGCTGGCGCACTGTGCTGATCTGATGGCAGGAGCCAGGTACTTATCCTGGTCTCCCATGGGGTGCAGGGCCCAAGCACTTGGGCCATCCTCCACTGCACTCCCTACTTAATACATTACTTTAAAATATATAAAGTGAGATTTACTGGAACTACAAGGAGGGATCAACAAATCTACGATCATAAGGGCTAGGCATTCCCAAAACTTTCCATATACTTCCAAATACTATTTACATTGTGTTCATTACACTTTGTCTACATGCTGAGATATCATGCTATTCACGTGGGTTTCTTTATCACTGGCAGTTCACATGAATACACCCTATAGGATGTGTCAATATTGTGGTAATAATATTTGCAACCATTATTTTATAAACCTTTATGTGAAACAAATACTCAGAGCTAGCTTAGGAACTTGGATAGCTATAAGGAGTTTCTTTCCCAGTTTCTTTTTCTGTGGTTTGGTGGCACTGTGGTATCCTCTTATTCTAGGAATTGTGCTTCCTTTTCTAAGGCCAAGGATTTCTTGTGATATAGTGCTCTCTGGGGAGAGACTGGGGATGGGGACATGTCCAGAGGGTGAATAAGCCTTCACACCCCATAATATTGACTTTCTCTGCTAGACTTCATAGCAGGGATTGCTCTTGCCAAGCTTATTTGCGATAGCTATGTCAAGTAAGGTCAGGACTTGACCACAGGTCTGTGTCACCAGATCATTCCCAACTGAACTCCACTGTATCACACAGACAGCGAAGGACCATTCCTCAGAGGATGAACGTTTCTTGAATTACCTGTAATTGGGAGAGGACAGAGAATTTGGAGAGAATGAAATGATAGCATGAACAGGGGAAAGTGACCCCATTGACAATGTTAGATGAAGAGTCAATAAAGGGAAGGCAATGATCCAAAGATCTTTCGAAAAATAACACATAACTTAGCCTGGTTTATATTTTTAAAAGAAAAAAAACACTGTGTACTGAATGAATAGGGTAACAATGCAACACCAAAAATTGCTGATTGAACATTTTTGCCTTTCTTAGTCCTAAATTCCACTAAAGTCATAGTAAAATAACATTTTCAACTATAAACAAGACAGTAAAGGGAACAATGGGATTAAAAGTATGAAGATACAGTCCAAGCACACTGAATTTTCCAACAGTTCTGGAAATGTAAAGCATGGAACTGTGCTAATAAATTCAAAAAATTGGAGGAAGTCATAGTTTGAATACAGTTGTAAGGTATTATCACAAGTGGTGGCTGGCTTGTCTGATTCTTTGTCAGCAAGAGTGTAATGTATTATAGTTCAGAGAGATACAACTAAGGGTAGTATAGCAAAGTTTATTATTAAAGTATGTCCCAAGAGAGAAACCGGTCAGGTGAGAGGAAACATGGCCCCTATAGGGATAGCAAAGTTGATCAAAGAACATAACAAGGGAGGAATGGGCCAGTTGAGAGAGCACATAGTAGCCTTTCTTCCTGGTTTGAGACTTTACCCCTAAAGTTATCAGGGGCATTGACTGGTGACATGGGTGTGATGCGAGCCCCCATTTTATCAGGATAATTTAACCACAAATTAAATTGCAAAGTGGGCAGCCTTCAGTGGGTCCCAGCAGAGAGCAGAGTTCCTGGTCCCTTCCCTGGGTGAGTGGTTTGTGGCTCCTCCCCAGTCACTCATGCCTGGTTATCAATCTGACAGTACTACAGGGAAAAAGAAACCATGTGCCTGGTAAAAATCCCATAGTCATTGTATGAGAGCAGAAGTAAGCTGAAAATAAAAAGTTTAGTTGACCATTCATGTTTAGAACAGTCTCCCTGCTTTCATCACCACAGGAAAAGGCTAGGCAACCCAGCATTTACCAGAAGAAAACCCTGAAAAATTAATTGAACTACTAAGGGAGTATCAGCTTGCCTTAGTAGACTATTATTACATTAAAGTCAAGCACTACTTTTCATAAGTTTTGTTCCCCTTCTAAAAATTCACTTTAAGGAAAATTTTCAGTCAACAACTCCAACCACATACACAGAATTCCTATTCAGTTCTCCTATCTCTCCATTCTAAATATGAGTAGGGGATTTAGTTATCTATTGCTATGTGACAGATTATTTTAAAACTTAATGGTTTAAAAAAACACCATGTATTATATCACATAGTTTCTGAGGATAGAGAATTCAGAAGTTTAGCTGGGGTCATCTTGGCTCAGGCTCTCTCATGAGGTTACAGTACAGATGTTGGTTGGGGCTGCAGTTATCTGAAAACTGTACTGGGACTAACAAATCTACCTCCATACTCAATCCCATGGCTGTTAGCAAGAGTGGCTTATATGGGTCACGCCTTGTATTATAGTTATTAGCTTCTCCTGGAGTGGGAGAAAAAGGGTACAATAGGAGGACAAAACTCAGTGCCTTCTATTACCTAACATGTGCAACTGCATACTATCACCTTAGCCATTATCTCCTGCTCACCCAGACCAACCCTGATACAGTGAGGGAGGCAACTACACAAGGGCATGAACACCAGAAGGCAACATCACTGGACATCATCCTGAAGGCTGGCTGCCACATTAGGTAAAAAAGAATTGCCACATAGGTGGTGAAACACACAGCATAAAAGAGATCAAGATAATCAAATGTAAACTATGAATTCACATGATTCATCAGGGAATAGAAGAGATATAAAACAAAACAGAAGAAACAAATGGTTAGGTATTCTAACATTGCTTAGTATCTTTGGATGGATCTTAAAAGTAGAAAAAGGGAGGATGGGCCGAAAGAAAAGAAGAAATGGATTTTGAAAATAGCACTGCATTTGATGTAGATGTGTGCAAGATACTCTTTTCTTTTCCAGGGTAGCCTGGAGATTGGGGCTCTTCCAATCCACCCAGGGTTGGTAGCTGTAAGAAGTGACTTGAGCTCTGTGTATATCCTTTGGAACAGAATGTTGAGATACTGCATTTATTAGGTGTTAGGTTTAACATTGATGTCTGAAAGTACTTTCTCTAAGACTCTTCCTGGAGGTCTATAATAACTGCAATTAGAATTGCTATTTGTTCCATTAGAAGTGGTCCTCAGTAGAGTATGCAAGCATACTTGGTCCACCTCTAAATTGGCAAATATTCATATCATAGCGAAGAGTTAAACATTGAGGATACCTTACACCTTACTGAGTTCTACTTCTTTCTGAATGATTATCATTTCCATTCCACTTCAAAGTGGCTATAATTCTCCTCTTTGTACAGATTCTGGGATGTGCACTAAGCATAACACTAGGTGCTGCAGATATAATAAAGAGACAGCCAAGGAGCTTACAACATACAGGATAAGTAGGCAATTTCAGTATCATAGGAGAAAGTCTGTAATGGGAGCACAAAGAGCTATATGAATGTATAGGAGAACCTTCTACTCCAATCTTATGAAGTATGTAGTCTAGAAAGGTTTCACACTTCATTCTCCAAGTGTCTAATTTATCACAATAATTACCTGATTTTGCAACTTACATGTCTTTAGGATCTACCCAAACTTCATTTTTACTATGTTGTCCTGGCTAGGAAAAGCCATTGTGAATAATAATTGCCTGATCTACTTCAATATTCCCAAAGTCTCATAAATAGATGTTCTTCTTGAATCCATATTTGTCCTTTTGCAGTCTGTGTCCCACATAGCAGCCATCACACTGTTTTGAAAATACATGTTTTATCATGTGATATGGTTTAGATGGTGTTTGAACATGCCCCTAAAGTTCATGTGCTGGAAACTTGATCCCCAGTGTGCCAGTGTTGAGGTGGTGGATCTTTAAGAGGTGTAGCCCAATATTAAGAAAGCATCTCTGGGGGTACCAGCCTTTGAAGGGATTAATGTTTGTCACACAGAGTGAGTCATTTCACAAGAAAGTGGGCTGTTGTAAAATGAAGCCACCCCATACACATGGTCCCTTTTGCATGCAGCTCGTTCTTTTTCCATTTTTCCACACAGCCAGTACAGCTCTTAGCAGAAGCTGACCAGATGGAGTCACCTGACCTTGGAATTTAAGCCTCCAAAACCGTGAGCTAAATAAACCACTTTTCTTCATAAAGTATCCAGTATCAGGTATTGTGTTATAGCTACAGAAAACAGACTAGGACATTATATTTAAAATATTTCAGTGGCCTCACATTGTCTCATTCGTTTTTTTTTTAATTTTTTAATTTTTTGATAGGCAGAGTGGACAGTGAGAGAGAGAGACAGAGAGAAAGGTCTTCCTTTGCCGTTGGTTCACCCTCCAATGGCCGCCATGGCCGGTGCACTGCGGCCGGAGCACCGCGCTGATCCGATGGCAGGAGCCAGGTACTTCTCCTGGTCTCCCATGGGGTGCAGGGCCCAAGCATTTGGGCCATCCTCCACTGCACTCCCTGGCCACAGCAGAGAGCTGGCCTGGAAGAGGGGCAACCGGGACAGAATCCTGCGCCCCGACTGGGACTAGAACCCGGTGTGCTGGCGCCGCTAGGCGGAGGATTAGCCTAGTGAGGCGCGGCACTGGCCTGTCTCATTCATTTTTATCTTTATTAGATAAATTCCCGAACATGACTCATCCCATACATATCTTTCTACTTACATCTGAAGCAAAGCACCTCTATCACTCACTTTACACAAGCCACACAAGTATTTTGTGTGCTTTATTCTGTACTCTTTGTACAGATTTTGGAATATGTTTCCTTCTGACTTCAACATTTCCCCTGCCTTTCTTTGCTTTATGAGTATTATCTCCATCTTTTCAGTCAGACATCAATTTGAACATTTCCTCAGAGAAGATTGTCTCAACTTCCCTTACTTCCTTGTTAAAATGAAATACACTGTTGAAATCTTTACTTAATGTATACTAAACTGATCTTCTGTAAAAAAAAAAAAAAAAAGAAGAAGAAGAAGATATTATCAATTCCCAACTTGACTCTCACTGGGATTAAACATGACAATAGGTCTGATCTGATTTTATCATCATTTAAAAAATCATCTATTATTTTTCATTTTATGTTTCTGTGTGGGAGCAAACTGTTGAAATCTTACTTAATGTATGCTAAACTGATCTTCTGTATATAAAGAGAATCGAAAATGAAAAAAAAATGAAATACATCTCGTATTCTTTTAGTAACATGCTTTTCTCCTTTGTTTTAGCTATGGTATAACTTTTTTTTTTTTTTTTTTTGACAGGCAGAGTGGACAGTGAGAGAGAGAGACAGAGAGAAAGGTCTTCCTTTGCCATTGGTTCACCCTCCAATGGCCGCCATGGCCGGCGCGCTGCGGCTGGCGCACCACGCTGATCGGATGGAAGGAGCCAGGTGCTTATCCTGGTCTTCCATGGGGTGCAAGGCCCAAGCACTTGGGCCATCCTCCACCGCACTCCCTGGCCACAGCAGAGAGCTGGCCTGTAAGAGGGGCAACTGGGACAGAATCCAGCACCCCGACCGGGACTAGAACCAATGTGCAGGCGCCGCTAGGCAGAGGATTGGCCTATTGAGCCGCGGCGCCGGCCAATAACTTGTTTTATAGCTTGAATAAGGTCTATATTCCCCACTAGACTTCATGTACCCTATGATCAGAAGGTCTATTACAAGCAGAAGAATATTGGGAGAGACAAGGCTTGGAAGTTAAACAAAAGCTATATCACGGACTTGTAGGTTGGCCTAGGAAACTTGATTTTTTTTAACTTTTATTTAATAATTATAAATTTCCAAAGTACAACTTTTGGATTACAGTGGTTTTTTTCCCCCATAACCTCCCTCCCACCCACAACCCTCCCATCTCCCGCTCCCTCTCCCAATTCCATTCACATCAAGATTCATTTTTTTTTTTTTTGACAGGCAGAGTGGACAGTGTGAGAGAGAGAGACAGAGAGAAAGGTCTTCCTTTTACCGTTGGTTCACTCTCCTATGGCCACTGAGGCCGGCGCACCACGCTGACCCAAAGCCAGGAGCCAGGTGCTTATCCTGGTCTCCCATGCGGGTGCAGGGCCCAAGGACTTGGGCCATTCTCCACTGCACTCCTGGGCCATAGCAGAGAGCTGGACTGGAAGAGGGGCAACTGGGACAGAATCCGGCACCCTGACCGGGACTAGAACCTGGGGTGCCGGCGCCACAGGCGGAGGATCAGGCTATTGAGCTGTGGTGCCGACAAAGATTCATTTTTCAATTATATTTATATACAGAAGGTCAATTTAATATATACTAAGTAAAGATTTCAACAGTTTGCACCCACACAGAAACACAAAGTATAAAGTACTGTTTGAGTACTAGTTATACCGTTAATTCACATAGTACAACACATTAAGGACAGAGATCCTACATGGGGAGTAAGTGCACAGTGACTCCTGTTATTGATTTAACAATTGTCCCTCTTGTTTATGGTGCCAGCCATCACCCAAGGCTCTTGTCATGAGTTGCCAAGGCTATGGAAGCCTTTTTAGTTCGCCAACTCCGATCTTATTTAGACAAGGTCATGGTCAAAGTGGAAGTTCTCTCCTCCCTTCAGAGAAAGGTACCTCCTTCTTTGATGGCCATTCTTTCTGCTGGGAACTCACTCACAGAGATCTTTCTCATTTAGTTTTTTGTTTTGTTTTGTTTTGTTTTTTTGCCAGAGTGTCTTGGCTTTCCATGCTTGAAATACTCTCGTGGGCTTTTTAGCCGAATCCGAACACCTTAACGGCTGACTCTGAGGCCAGAGTGCTGGGAAACTTGAATTTAATGCTAAAGTCAGCAGTTGCCTTATAGTCATGGATTATCATATTTTAAGTAATTTCAAAATTTTGCCATTATCTTATTTTTTGAAACAGAAATTAACGTACATTTATCAGATTATTCATGAGCTCAGCAAATTGTCACTGAACAACTAAAAAGGAGAAAATATGAATTTTCTTCCTGAACACAAGAAAATCTGAATTCGCTCCCAAATGGAAAAGAACTTAAATTATTAGACACATGATAAAAAAGGCAATCCACAATTCTCCAAAGAGAGAACCTTCAGGACAATGCTCACATGGCCTTATATAGCCCAACTTCTTCCCCATTGAATCATTCTCTCCCCAATGTCCCTAAAATCAGAAATTCAGGGATGGAATTAATCTGAATCTCTCCTTCTTTTTTAGGATCTCTAACTTCTCTTTCTATTTCTTAAAACTGACATTATAAAGGAGCCAAGCTCTTATAAGCTGTGACTCCCTTAAAAGGGAGAAGCTTTTGCTGAGGAAATGAAAGGGTCAGGACTCACTTGGTCTCTGTTGTCAAATAATGTTTCTAATTTTAGCAGGTAATTTACAGAGAAAACAATGATTCCCTTCATAAACTTGAGAAGGCTTCAGACTGAGTTTTAAACTTCTTTAAATGAAGGTCTGAATTTAAGATATGTAAAGTCACATAACAGAGAGAATAAGCTCTGACCAAGATTGAGCAAAACTATATTATATATACTAACACAAACGGTAAAAATATGATAATTTTAAGACATTAAGTCAGTAAAGATTTATAAGAGGAAAAGTGAAACATTGGTAGTGTTTAATTTAATGGTCAGAATATAGAGTACCCTGGCCTAGGGTGATAAGCAACCAGGTGACATGGTAGCTGTGATCCTGTGATGGAGAAGCACTTAAAATTTTCAGAGTTTTAGGACACCAAACATTAAAATTTCCACCTAACTTTTTTTCTGGTTGCAAATTCACTAATCAGCATTCTAGTTATTATTATGGCTTCCCATTTTCATTTACATATAGAGAAAGCATTTATATCCATCTATTGATTAAACCTCTTGTTTCGAATTAATTGGCATTGTAAGTTTTGGTCACCAGCATTCACGAGCTTATTCAATGTGAGTCTACTTCGAGAATTAGATCTAGCAGCCAGCGCCGCGGCTCAATAGGCTAATCCTCCACCTAGCGGCGCTGGCACACTGGGTTCTAGTCCCGGTTGGGGCACCGGATTCTTTCCCGGTTGCCCCTCTTCCAGGCCAGCTCTCTGCTGTGGCCAGGGAGTGCAGTGGAGGATGGCCCAAGTACTTGGGCCCTGCACCCCATGGGAGACCAGAAGAAGCACCTGGCTCCTGCCATCAGATCAGCGTGGTGCGCTGGCCACAGCGCGCCAGCCGTGGCGGCCATTGGAGGGTGAACCAATGGCAAAGGAAGACCTTTCTCTCTGTCTCTCTCTCTCTCACTATCTACTCTGCCTGTCAAAAAAAAAAAAAAAAAAAATGAGAATCAGATCTAGCTCTCATCATGCTGACAACCATGTCTTCCTTTAAGCTGATGATATGAGGGTTATATTCAGACCTGCCATGAATTTTCCAGGGAAACACGAACCTAAAAGGATCTGTCTAGATGGCCAGCTAACTCACCAAGGGCATTTCAGGCATTTTCCCAAGTGTATTTTGTATTAATGCTATAACAATTCATGTGTGGAGTCTGGACTTCTTCTTCCCATACCTGACACTTAAAAGTTGTCTCTGTTTCTCCTTTCTGGAAAGGACAGGAAAGAATCAGCGACTTAAAGAAGAAACAATAGAAATAATCCAATTGGAACAGTAGAGAAAATAGATTAAACTAACCAAGACTGAGAATCTCAGAGATTGTGAGATAACAAAAAATTTTACATTTGTGTCATCAGTGTTCCAGCAAGAGAGGAGAAAGAAAGAGAAAATTGATGAATACCATATTACCCTGCCATCCACTCCCAGGAATTTACCCAAACAAAATGAAAGCAGCATCTGAAAGAGTTATCTGTACTCCCATGCTTATAGCGGCTCAACTCATATTAGCTAAGATATGGAATCCACCCAGATGTCTACCAACTGATGACTGGATAAAGAAATCATGCTCAGTTAGTTGTCATCGATCAGGGAGAACATATGATATTTGTCCCTTTGGGACTGGCTTATTTCACTCAGCATAATTTTATAGCATAATACTTTCTAAGTGCTAAAAGAACTCCCAAACCCAGAATCCTATTCCCTATGAAAATATTCTTTCTCAGATAGAAGAAAACAAAGAATTTGTTACCAACAGACCTAATTAAAACAATGGCCAAGAGAAGTTCCCTAAACAGAAATCAAATGATAACATAAGGACTTTGGGATCATTAGGAAGAAAGAGTATGGTGTGCAAAATATGGATAAAATACAATAGGTTTTCCATCTCCTCTAGAGTTTTCTGTTATGTTTCATATTCAAGGCAAAATACCATAGTAATGCCTGATATTGCTACAAATGTACATTGAACAAATGTTCAGACACTTACATGGAGGATGGTAAAGGGAGATAATGAAAGATAAGTTTTGAAAACTTCATTCAAACTAGTAAAAGGAAACACAGACTAGGATCAGTGTTACTGGCATAAGCATAAACATAGCAAATTTAAAAATCAGTGAAATGGAAAACAGAGCAATAGAGGAAATCAATGAAACAAAATGAAAAGATCAACAAAAATGAGACATCTTTAGCAAGACTGGGGGAGGGGGAATACACAATACCAAAATAAAGAATGAAACAGGGATATCACTTCAGACCACGCAAACATCAAAAGGAAAATAAGAGAATACTATGAAGAAATCTGCACCAATAAATTTGATAACATGAATGAAATAAGTCAATCCCCTGAAAAAACACCAACAACCAAAACTCACTCAATATAAAGGTGATAATTTAAATAACTTTATAACTATTTTTAAAAAGTTTTATTTATTTTATTTGATAGGCAGAGTTAGAGAGAGAGAGATCAACCGTCTACTGGTTCACTCTCCAAATGGCTGCAATGGCCAGAGCTGGGCAAGGCCAAAGCCAGGAGCCCAGGAGCTTCTTCCAGGTCTCCTTTGTAGATGCAGGGGCCCAAATACTTGGGTCATTTTCTGCTGCTTTCACAAATGCCTTAGCAGAGAGCTGGATCCAAAGTGGAGCAGCTGGGCCTCAAACTGGTATGCAAATGGGATGCCAGTGCTGCTGGCAGCTGCTTAACCTGCTACACCACAGCGCTGGCACCAACTGTGTAACTATCAAGAAAATTAAATTCATAATTTTGAAAATTCCAACAAAACAAATCTCTAGATTCAGTTTGCTTTATCAGGGTATTCTACCAAATGAATAATTAACCTCAAGTCTACATACTCTCTTCCAGAAAATAGATGAGGGTTCATTTCTCAATGCATTTTTAAAAGATGTATTTATTTATTTAAAATACAGAGGGAGGGAGTGAGAAAGAGCATAGAGAGAGACGGTGAGAGAGATCTTTCCTCTGCTGGTTCATTCCCCCAAATGGCTGCAATGCCTGGGGCTGGGCCAGGCCAAAACCAGGAGGTCAGAACTCCATCCTGATCTCCCAAGTTGATGACACATGTGCTACCTTCCTAGGTGCATTATCAAAAACTGAATTGGAAGCAGAGTAGCTGGGACTTGAACTGGCACTTCAAGATGGGATTAAGAGGAATGCTGGATCAGAAGCAAAGCAGCCAGGACTCCAACAGGTACTCTAATGCAGAATGCCAGTGTTGCAAGTGGCAATTTAACCCACTATGCCACAAAGCTGACCATGCTCAATAGGTTTGATGACACTAATATTACCACAGTACTAAAACAAGACAGGCAGTATATTTTAAAAGAAGCTAAAGAATTAAATCACATGAACACAGCAATCAATTGCAGAAAAGGCATTTGATAAAATTCATCACTGATTCATGACAAAAAGTCTCAGAATCATAGGAGTAGATAAGAACTTCCTCCAGTTGATAGAACAATTACAAAATAAATAAAAAACCTGTGACACTATCCTTGATAGAGAAAAGACTACACTCTCCCCCTTAAATTGCAAACACAGCATTCACCACTCTTATTCAACACAGTGGTATACATTTCATCCAGTGCAGTAAGCTCCTCCCTCCCCCAAATAAACAACAGAAGAAAAGGGAAGAGAAGGGAAGAGACACTAAAATAAAACTCCCTATTTGCAGATGAAATGACTGCCACTACAAAAAATACCAAGGAATCTAACAAGAACAACAACAAACACAAACCTCCTAGAACTAATAAGTGGGTTCAGCAAGATAACCAGACACAAAGTAAATGTCTAAATATTATTCACTAGCAATTATCTGATAGACAATGAAATGTAAAATAAAGTGCTATCTACAACCATTTGAAAAATGACAGATTTAAGTATAAATCTGCCATGTATGAGGTTAAATGCTGGAAAGGTTAAGTGCTGAAAACAGACACTTAGAAGGTTAATTTAAGACACAACCAAATAACAAAATAAGTGGGAAGACATACTGAGTTCATGGATTGGAAGCCTTAACACAGTTAAAGTGTCGATATTCCCCAAATTGACATGTAGATTTAACACAACTCCCAGCACGATGAAATTTTTCTAAACTTTATATGGAAAGACAGGAACTAGAAAAGATAAAACCATTTTAAAAAACAATATTAGTGGAATCAGTCTACATGATTTCAAGAGTTATAGTATGGTTATAGTAAATAAGACTCTGTGGTACTGGCAAAAGAATGGAACAATGCAACAAAATAAAGAATCCAGAAATTTAACCAAATATGCTCAATAGGTTTTTGACAAAAGTTCACAGGTAATAAAGGTAATTCAATAGAAGCAATATTGCCTTTTCAATAAATGGGACTGGCAAAACTTGAATATACACAGGTTATATATATTTGTGTGTATATATTCACACATAATACAAAATTAACTAAAATGCATCATGGGCTTAAAAGTAAAGTGTAATACTTAAAAACAATTTTAGAAAAAAACCAGGGAATCATAGCTAAACAATATTTCTTAGGCTTGATATTATGACTTATAAAAGAAAAAAACTGGTAAATTAGACAATAAAAATTGAAACTTTTTTCTCTGTGAAAGACTATTAAGAGGATGAAGAGGTAAGCTATAGATTGGGCGAAAATACTTGCAAACCAAATATCTGACAAAGTACTAGTATTTAGAATATATAATTTCTCAAACCTCATCAGTACAATTAGAAAATGAAAAGACATGAAGACACATTTACCAAAGAGGATATATGCAAATGGCAAACAAGAACATGAAATGGCACAGTGGGCTAAGCCTCTGCCTGCAGTGCCGGCATCCCATATGGCCAGTGATTTGTGTCCCAGCTGCTCCTCTTCCTATCTAGCTCTCTTCTATGGCCTGGAAAAGCAGTAGAAGATGGCCCAAGTGCTTGGGCCTCTGCACCCATATGGGAGACCCAGTAGAAGCTCCTGGCTTCTGGCTTTGGAGAGTCTTAGCTGCAGCCATTGCAGCCATCTGGGGAGTGAACTAGCAGATGACAGACCTTTCTCTCTGTCTCCCTTTCTCTCTTTAACTCTACCTCTCAAATAAATAATAAAATAAAATCTTTCCAAAAAAAGAACATGAAATGATGCTCAACATCATTAGCCATTTGGGAAATGCAAATTAAAATCACAAATGAGGTACTATTACACACCTAATTTATTGGCTAAAATTAAAAATAGAGACAACAAAGGCTGGCAAACTTCTGCAGAAACTGAATTAATCTTAAATTTATGGTGTGAATGTAAAATGGTACAGCCTCTAAGGAAAAGAATTTTGCTTATTTTTTTAGATTTACTTATTTATTTGAAAAGCAGGTTACAGAGAAACAGAGACAGAGAGAGAGATAAGTCCTCCATCCACTTGTTCATTACCCAAATGGCTGCAACGGCCAGAGCTGGGCTGATCTGATGCTAGGAGCCAGGAGCTTCTTCCGGGTCTCCCATGCAGGTGCAGGGGCCCAAGTACTTGGGCCATCTTCTACTGCTTTCTCAGGCCATAGCAGAGAGCTGGATCAGAAGTGGAGTAGCCAGGACTTAAACCGGTACCCATATGGAATGCTGATGCCACAGGCAGCGAATTCACCCACTATGCCACAAGACCAGCCCCTAGCAGTGGTTTTAAAAACTGTACATGCAACTACTGTATGATCCAGCAATTCAACTACTGGGCATTTATCCCAGAAAAATGAAGAGTTATACTCATACAAAAACTTGCGAACAAGTATTTATAGCTGATTTATTCACAATAACCAAAAATCAGCATAAAGATCAGAAGTCCTTTGACAGATGATTGGTTAAGCAAACTGTGGTATAAACATTATCTTGTAATAATGTTTAGCAAAAAAAGGGAACAAACTATTGAAATATCCAAAAGCCTGATTGAATCCCAAGAGAGTTGAGTTTTAAAACATCTACTTCTGGGGGCTGGCGCTGTGGCACAGCGGGTTAAAGACCTGGCCTGAAGTGCCGGCATCCCATATGGGTGCTGGTTCTAGTCCCGACTGCTCCACTTCTGACCCAGCTCTCTGCTGTGGCCTGGGAAAGCCGTAGAAGATGGCCCAAGTCCTTGGGCCCCTGCACCCGAGTGGGAGACCCAGAAGAAGCTCCTGGCTTTGGCCTGGCCCAGCTCACCATTGCAGCCATTTGGAGAGTAAACCAGCAGATGGAAGACCTGTCTGTCTCTACCTCTCTCTGTAACTCTTTCAAATAAATAAAATAAATCTTAAAAAAAAAAAAAAAAAAAAAATCTAGGTCTGGGGCCGGTGCTGTGGCGTAGCGGTTAAAGCTGACACCTGCAGTGCCGGCATCCCATATGGGCGCCCGTTCGAGTCCCGGCTGCTCCACTTCCAATCCAATTCTTTGCTATGGCTTGGGAAAGTAAAAGATGGCCCAAGTCCTTTGGCCCCTGCAACTGCATGGGAGACCCAAAAGAAACTCCTGGCTTCTTGTTTCGGATCAGTGCAGCTACTGCCATTGCGGCCAATTGGGGAATGAACCACCAGATGCAAGTCTTCTCTTTCTCTCTCTCTCTCTCTCTCTGCCTCTCCTTCTCTCTCTCTCTTTCAAATAAATAATTAAAAAATTAAAAATAAATAAATAAAACATCTAGTTCTAAATGGCTACATACTATATGTTTCCATTTATATAACATCCTTGTTTTTAACTTTTAAAATTGATAATAATTATAGACATTCATGGACTGCAAGTGTGACATTTCAACGTGTACTGATAAAATCAGGGTAATCAACATTTCCCCTTCTTTGACATAACCTTATGGTTGGAGTTTTTGAGCTCCTTTCTTCTATTTGCTAATAAAATAGTACAAAGTTATTGTGAACTATAGTCATGCCACTATTATGTATGATACTAGGAGCTTACTCTTCCTGTGATTTGATTTCATTATACAAACTTCCTTTATATCCCCTTGCCTCCCATTTCTAATAACTATTATTCTTCATTCAGATTAAGTTTGTGTTGTTAGCTTTCACATATGAGGGAGAACTTGTGATATTTGTCTTTCTCTGTTTGGCTTATTTCACTTGATATAATATCCTCCAATTCCATCTGGGTTGCTCCAAATGACAGGATTTTATTAAGTTTTTATGGCTGAATGATATTATGCTATTTTTAATTTTTTTACATAAAGGGAACAAATTTCATGTATTCCATATATATAGTTTTAAGAACATAATGATATCCTCACCCTCCCCTCCCACCCCCTTCCTTTCTTATTTTTCTTTTAATTTTTTCAGTGAAATACTTTCAATTTACTTTATGATCACAAGCTTAATCCTCTACTAAATAAAGAATTCAACATCTAGGCTGAATAACACTCTATTATGCATGTATACCACATTTTCTTTATCCATTCATCTGATGATGGACACCTTAGTTGATTTCCTATCTTGGCTATTGGGTATAGCACTGCAATAAACATGATGAATCAGGTTATATCTTTGACATAATGACTTCATATCTTTTGGAAATACGCTTTGTAGTGGGATTGCTGGATCATTTAAGAGTTCTATTTCTAGTTTTCTTTTTTTTTTTTTTAAAGAATCCCTATTCTGTTTCCCCATAAAGGCTTTTCTAAATTACATTCCTATCAACAGTGTATAAGAATTCCCTTTTCTTCACATTCTTAAAAATATAAATTATGGAAATGCAGAACACATTAGAATTGCTAGAAGTTATGGAGAAGGTGCTTCTAAACTGAGAAAATTCAGTAAAGGTGGTGTAAACTGTGCTTTCTCCATACTATTTCTTACAATTACATGTATATTTACAATTATTTACAAATAAGAAGAACTCAAAACTAAAAAAGACAGCAAAAATATAAACTTAGGAGCCAGCATTGTGGTGTAGCAGGTAAAGCTGCTGCCTGCAGTGCCAGCATCCCATATGGGCACTCATTTGAGTCCTGGCTGCTCCACTTCCAGTCCTCCTAATGTGCCTGGGAAAGCAATGGAGTATGACCCAAGTCCTTGGGCCCCTACTCTTGTGTGGGAGACCAAGAAGAAGCTCCTGGCTCTTGGTTTTGAATCTGCTCAGCTCAGGCTCTTGCTGCCATCTGGGGAATGAACCAGCAGATTAATAACTCTCTGCCTCTGTAACTCTGCCTTTCAAATAAATAAATAAATATTTTTAAAAAAGAATATAAACTTAATCTTCAAAGAAGAAAAGAGATGCCTCTCAATTTTGTCTTTATTTTGTTGTCTTATGCTTCTGATTAGAATAAAAACAAAAACAATGAATATTTACTGAACACATGTGCTGGGCTTTTTACTATTTCATTTGATGCTCACATAACACCTTGAGGCAAAGTAATACCATCCCCGTTTTCTACTTGAGATTTTTAAGGCTTAGAGAGATCACAGAAAAACTTATCCAAGATCACACAGTTGGTTATCAAGTGAGAAACTTAAGATGCACATGCAGACATGCCTGGCTCTGAAACTAGTGCTCTTGACTGCCATAATATCCTTCAAAGACAATTATGTGGAGCATCACTTGGGCAGTACTTTATTTTAGACTGAGAGCTAGAAGCATAAGATTTTAATTGTGGTTTTCCCTCATCCAGTTGTTTCCTTGTATCTCCTTTCCCACACTGTTCCACTTGCTCTAGTGCAGATACATTTCTTGTATTCCAGAAGCATCATAGGCAAGCTGAGCTTTTTCTGCTTCACTGACTGACCTGATAAAACTCAATACTTCTTAAAATAAGTTTCTAAATAGCTCATGGAAACATTGTCAGGCATTGCCTGCAGTGTCCAGGGTTTGTTCTGTTCTTCTGAATCTCAATAAAAATAGCTGTCTCACTCTTCCCCCCATCCTAAATATTCTATTTGAATTCTGGGCAGTGGAGTTAAGTGATTTTTATGTTAATTTAAAAATTTCTTTTATCATTAATCAAAATCCTCACAGAGACATGATTCCTTGATCTGCCATATCAAAAATCTTACATTTTCATGGCTTGGAGACAGGAATTAATATTGCATGGGCACGAAAGGAACTTAGAATTTTCAGCCACTCAGGGCTCTACAGAGATTCCAATAAACAAAATGCTTTGCTTTAGCAGTAATCCCTCTCAATAGGTCCTTTGGAAAATTTAGGTATTTACCATGTGCTGGGCACTGTACTTAATGCTGTAAATATGTTATATGACCTAATCCTCTCCAAACAGTTATGAAATGAGCATTTTTATCACTCTAAGCACTTTTGTCATTCTCATTTTACAGATGAGAAAACAGACATGGGAAGCATAAATGATCTGCCTTAAAACCACACATGAATTGTATTTTGAACTCAGGCTGTTTGATTCAAGAGCAAAGAAATTCATATTTTATTACTACTCATTTAATGAACTAACATCTATATTTTACAAATTTACTTTCACATGCCTTGGGGGTACATTAGAAGGTAGGCCACATCAGGATTTATATATTTATAAAAGTTTAAAAAGTAGCAGAGAAATAGTGATTTTTTAAAAAAAGGGAAATCTTATAATAATTTCAAAATTGTAGAAAGGCTTGTAAGGATAGTAAAAAGAACTCAATATGGCTTCAGTCATTTTTCCCAGTTGTTAACATTTGACACAATTTATTTATTAGTCTCTTTGCTCCTTCTACCCTCAAACACACAATACACACACACCCATACACACCCATACCACTTTCCCCCAAAGCCACATGGGAGTAAGGTGCAGGCATGAAGATCCATTACTCCTATTCTGTAAATCAAAGGACACTCTTACATAAATATAAAATTAAAAAAAAATGATATTTTAATTCACAAACCTCATTCAAATTTCACAAATATTTTCCATTCTTCATAACAATGGAAAGTCTTTTGGTTCACAATCCATCTGAGATCAAGTGTTACAGATCATTGTCATCTCTTCTTATTCTTTCTCAGTGTCAAACAGTTCCTTAGTCTTTCCTTATTTGTGATATTGACATTTTAGAAGAGTACAAGCTAGTTATTTTATAGAATCCCCTCAGTTTGAATTTCTGTTTCCTCAATATCAGGTTCAGTTTATACTTTTTGGCAGGAATCCCCAGCAGTGATTCTGTGGTTTTCTCAGCAGATCATATTAAAATGAACACAATGTTTATTGAAGTGGTGTCTGTATAAATTGCAATCTTCCCTTTGTAGTTAGTACATATCTTATAAAAATATCAGAGAGAGAGAATTTTTCTTCTGCTGGTTCACGTCCCAAATGCCCACAACTGCCAGGGCAGGGATAGGCAGAAGCCACAGCTCAGATCTCAATCCGGTCTCCCACAGAGAAGCCAGGAACTCAAGTACGTGAGCCATCCACTGCTGCCTCCCAGGTTGTGCACTAACCCTGAAGAAATTCTTAGAGGTTACATTAATGTGCTATTCCTCATGACAATTTACCTGCCTTTTATTGATTAAATAATTACGATGTTTGCTAGTGATGGTTTCCTAGCTTTCTATCATTTCTTCTAGACTTTATTAGTTGGTAGTTCTTTTTCATTAACATCACTATAGATTCATTGATCTTTAATGAATAATTATAGTCCATAACCATCATTCTTTATTTTAATGCTTAACCTGTCCCAGTAACCTTCAAGCTGGCTACTGTGTCCTTTTAACAAGTTCTCATCATTTTTAAAATCACTTACTCTATGACCAGTCAAGACATTCTGGGTTCATTTTGTATTTTCTTTGACCCATCCTGCAATTATACTTTTCTCTAGGAAGCGCTGGTTTCTCTTATTGGTGAAAGAAATTTAGAAGCCAAGATCTGGGTGTGCTCTTTGCTACTAGGGCTCAATTGCTTTAAGGTTCTATTAGTAGATAGCACACACTTCTATCTAAATACCTATGTATCTATTCATATACTAATACACAGAGCTATGTCCATTTCTTTAATACACACATACATATATATATATAAAATCAATGAGTTAATCATACTGATACCTCTAGTCACTATCTACCACCACTATGTTCATTCTAACTTTCAGCATTTCAATTTTTTTTCTTACCCAGAAAACTTTTATTTAAGGTGTATAAATTTCATGCATTTTGTAAACACAAATTTAGGAACACAGTGATTCTTCCCACCCTACCTGCACTTCCACCTTTCTTCCTCTTCCCTTTCCTGTTCCCTTTCTTATTTTTAACTATGATATATTTTCTACTAACTATATACACTTAAGATTAACCCTATACTAAGAAGAGAGTTCAACAAATAGCATGAAAAAAGAAAAGATAAAACTGTTTCTCCACTGACAAGGGCTGTTCAAAGGCATCACATCTCAAAGTGTCAATTTCACCTCTATAGATTTTTTTTTTTTTGACAGGCAGAGTGGACAGTGAGAGAGAGAGACAGAGAGAAAGGTCTTCCTTTGCCGTTGGTTCACCCTCCAATGGCCGCCGCGGCCGGCGCGCTGTGGCCGGGGCACCGCGCTGATCCGAAGGCAGGAGCCAGGTGCTTCTCCTGGTCTCCCAATATCCTTTTGCTGTCAGTGAGAAACCTGGCTCCTATTACTCTTGATATATTTTCTAAAGTCACATCCCCTATTTACAAAGTCTCTTTAGGCCCAGCCCTGTAGACACCATCATCCCAATGTCCTCCTATGTCCTGACTCTCTTCAGTGCAGGCCCAACAGTACCCATAGGAATAGATTTTTTTAATGAAACATTGAAAGACTAAATATAATAATATAAATACAACAGGGTCTTAGAACTACATGTTGGTAGAATCTGAGAGCAATGGTCCAGGATTATAAAGTTTGGTATGCATATAAAAAATGGAGGACAAGAAAAATGTTATGTGTAAGATGACCACAGATTAGCCCTCAATATTATATCTGGCAGAAAGGAGAGAGAGAAAAGGGGTAGGTAGAGTGTGTGATATGAGAAATTATATTTTTCTATTCAGGAAATTATAAGAAGAAGATAATGTCTGAAGAGAGTTGCAAAGGGATATAAATCTGAATAGGTAGGCAGGACACAAATACTTCACATGATCTACAAAGAAGTTTAAAAATTGCTCAGTAGAGAATAGGGAGTTGTTGTCTAATTTTAACATGAGAGATATCCTAGATCTGTATGCTAACATTTTAGAGAAGCTGCTCTGCCTGTAACACTGAGAATAAAATTGAAGTGGGGATAGACTGAAGCTGGTAGACAGCGAAGAGATTACTGCAATATTCCAGTTAAGAGACCAAGAAGGCATTGAATCAAGAAGAGACCAAATCAACATATTTTCATGGTAATTAGAGTTGGGGAGTGTGGGAAAGCTGGAATGTAGAAGGCCTTCTATGATCTTTGCCTAGGGGACTGAATTCATGGTAGTGACATCCAATGAGCATACAGAAGAGACTGTTTCTCTGAGCACAGATAAAAGACAACTAATGTAGTTTGTGACCTGTTGAATTTGTGTCTTAGCTTGGGCTGCCAGTACAAATGACCTGTGTGCTTTTGATGCCCTTCTCAAAGTTTAATGAGCATTCAAATCATTTGGGGATCTTCTTATATGGAGATTCTAATTATAGACTGAGTCTGGGATGCCGATTTCTAACTAGTTCTAGGTGATAAATTGCTGGTGTTCTGAGAACCACACATTTAGTAGCAAGGATTTAAAGTATTCTGTGGCTTCTTGAGAAAAACACAGTACATTAATTTTAAGAAGTTACAAAAGTAAAAACATACTCTGTGCCTTCTCTCAGTTCTCTACCTGTGTATACCATAACTCCCTTGTACTTTCCCTCAATGATTTGTTTCTCTTTTGATACCTCTTTCACCCTGTGTTCTCATCTTGTTTCTTCTGACTCACTATGCTTCTACCACCTTTATTCTGACATTTAAAAATTTAATTGTGTCCCTCATTTTATTCTTATCTAGTGCCTTAGATCAAAAAAAATTCCTATTGCTAGTTCAGTTGGGCAGCTCAGCTTTGCATGCTGATTAATCAAGCCACAGAGAACTAAGGTATTAGGATACTGAGGCTGTTCTAAGATGGCAGAGTAAGGAGGGAGCTTACTGCTCTAGCCCAGGAGAAGACAGTTTAAAAAAAGTGGAGAGTGTAGTCTCAGGGAAGAGTTAGGAAGAAAACAGCAGAGGAAACTTTCCTAAAATTAGAGGGACACAGTAGACCTATGTGGAGGGAGCAGGCACCCACGGCTCAGGATTCCATCAGCCAAGAGCCTATGCACCAGCATTGGAAAGTGAGGTGGGACCAGATCCCAGTACCCCAAGCTACTGGTGAAAAAGTTGCAGCAAGAGCCTAGAGGGAACTCGGCTGAGAGCCCCTTGAGGGAAAGCGTATCAGCCAAACTAGAGGAGGAAAAAAAAAAGGCTGACAGACACATTTCTCTCTCCCCAATCACATTACAATAGTGTCCTGTAACAAGCCAATAGAGTGGGCGCCATTTTGGATATATGTAACAGCTGCGCAAGCTGGTGTCTGTGCCTAGCAACCAGCCGAGTGGAGACTCCTGACTCTGGTGGAGAGAACTAACAGGGGGGTAGCAGCTTGTGACTGTGTGAGGCTTCTGTACTGGGACTGTGAAAAAAACAGGGTGTGTGGGAGGACTCACAGTGTGGCTGGGACTTTGAGCAGTCACAGTGGGAAACTCCACATGCTCAGGGTTTCCTGGTTACTTGGTGAGACATTGCTGGGGAAACTGATCTTACACTGAGGACTGTACAAATTCTTTGTTGATCCTTGGGACAGAGTGGATGAATATTATACCCACTGGGGCTAGCACTCAGGCACTGGTCTCCATTGAGGAGAGGAGCTCAGCTGAGCACAATAAATTTCCCTTCTGATTTAAAAAAAAGAAAGTATATTTACCACGCCAAACCTGGGTGTGTAGCCTTAGGTACACCCTTAACCCTGGAGAACTGAACAGAGTTCTCTGGCCATACCCACTACAAGCTTCTAGATGTTCTCTGAAAGGAGACATTCCACTTATCTACACAATCAGAGTACATAGATAAAAGCCACTACAGTAATAAAAAAAAAAAGGAAAAACTAACGAGTATCTCCACAAATGCCAAACAACAAACACACAAATTCAAGAAGCAAAAATAAGGAAGACAACATGACACCCCCAAAAGAATATGACACTTCAATACAGGTTTGTGAGATAGAAGAATGCAAGAAATGGAATTCAAAAAGTTGATTATAAGATTACATAGAGGTAATCAGAAGCAAATGCATTAACTACTGAAATCCGTACAGGACATAAAGAAAATTTCTTCCATGAAATTGAGACCTTAAAGAGAAATCAAAATGAAATAAAGAATTCAATAGAACATGAAATTGAGATCTTAAAGAAAAATCAAAATGAAATAAAGAATTCAATAGAACAAATTAAAAAAGCAGTGGAAAGCCTTAACAACAGAATCAGTGAAGCAGAAGAAAGAATATTGGACTCGGAAGATAAAGCACAGGAACGTATATAATAAACCACCAAAGATAAGAAGAGGAAATTAGAAAACTAAAAACACTGTTGGCAATCTACAGGAAACTATAAAAAGACCCAATATTCTGGTTCTAGGAGTTCCTGAAGGTATGGAAAGAAAGGATTAGAAGGCCTTTTTACTGAAATAATAATTTAAAAAAAAACTTCCCTAGTTTGGAGAAAGAAAGGGACATTCAAGTCCAGGAAGTACATAGAACTCCTAATAGACATGACCAGAAAAGATCCTCACCATGACACATTGTAATCAAACTCATTGCAGTAAAATATAAGAGAAAATTCTAAAATGTGCATGACAGAAACACCAGATTACTTTCAGAGCATCTCTAATTAGAGTCACAGCTGACTTTTCATCAGAAACCATACAGCCTAGGAGGGAATGGCAAGATAAAGTCCAAGTCTTAAGAGAAAAAAACTGTCATCCCAGAATATTATATCCTGTAAATCTTGCATTTATGAATGAAGGTGAAATAAAGATCTTCCATAACAAACAGAAATTGAAAGAATTTGTCACCAACCATACAGCAATACAAAAGATGCTTAAGGATGTGTTACACACAGAAACATGGTCATCACTATGAAAGAAGGTAAAGGAAGAAAAACTCTCAGTAAAAGTTCAAAGGAAATTCAAAGTAAAAAATAGGAATATTTTTGGAAAAATGGCAGGGCAAACAGGTTACTTATCAATAGTCACCTTGAATGTAAATGGCCTCAACTCTCCAGTTAAAAGACACAGACTGGCTGAATGGATTAAAAAACAAAATTCATCTATTTGCTGCCTACAAGAAACACATCTCACCAATAAAGATGACAGTGAAAGGATGGAAAAAAATATTCCATGCCAACAGAAACCAAAAAAGAGCTGCCATAGCCATCTTAACACCAGTCAAAATACTTTAACACAAAAACTGTTAAAAGAGACAAACAAGGGCATTATATGATGATTAAGGAATCAATTCAACAGGAAGAGGTAACTATTATAAATGTATATGCATCTAATTACAGATCACCTGGCTATTTAAAAGAAATGTTAAGGGACTTAAAGGGAGACTTAGACTCCAATACAGTAGTATTGGGGGACTTCAATACTCCACTCTCAGCAATGGACAGATCAACCAGACAGAAAATCAACAAGGAAACAGCGGATTTAATTGACACCACAGACCAAACGGACCTAACTGATATCTGCAGAAGTTTTCATCCTACTCTTGAAGAATACACAGTCTTCTCAGCAGTGCGTGGAACTTTCTCTAGGATTGACCAACATTAGGTCATAAAGCAAGTCTCAGCAAATTCAAAAAAATCTAAATCATACCATGAATCTTCCTGGAGCACAATGCAATGAAGCTGGAAATCAGTAACTCAGGAATGTCTAAAGAATATGCAAAAACATGGAGACGGAACAACATGTTCCTGAATGAACAGTAGGTCATAGAAGAAATCAAAAGAGAAGTCAAAAACTTTCTGGAAACAAATGACGATGACAACACAGCATATCAAAACTTATGGGATACAGAAAAAGCAGTGTTAAGATGAAAATTTATAGCAATAGGTGCCTACATCAAGAAATTGGAAAAGCACCAAATAAATGAGCTATCAATGCACCTCAAGGATCTAGAAAAACAACAGCAAACCAACCCCAAAACCAGTAGAAGAGAAGAAGTAATTAAAATTAGAGAAGAAATCACCAAAATTGAATAAAAAATCTATGAAAAATCAGCAAAACGAGCAGCTGGTTTTTTGAAAAAACAAACAAAATTGACACTCCATTGGTCCAACTAACTAAAAAAGGAGAGAGAAGACCCAAATAAATAAAATCAGAGATGAAAAAGGAAATATTACAACAGACACCACAGAAATAATAAGAATCATCAGAAATTACAATAAAGAGGGGCTGGCACCATGGCACACTAGGCTTAATCCTCTGCCTGCAGCGCCGGCATCCCATATGGGTGCCGGTTCTAGTCCCGGTTGCTCCTCTTCCAGTCCAGCTCTCTGCTGTGGCCCAGGAGGGCAGAGGAAGATGGCCCAAGTGCTTGGGCCCCTGCACCCACGTGGGAAACCAGGAATAAGCACCTGGTTCCTGGCTTCGGATCAATGAAGCTCCAGCCATTGCAGCCATTTAAGGAGTGAACCAATGGAAGGAAGACCTTTCTCCTTCTCTCTCACTGTCTGTAACTCCAATAGCTAAAGCAATCTTGTACAAAAAAACAGAGTCAAAGGCATCACAAAAACAGATTTCAAGACATACTATAGGGCAGTTATAATCAAAACACCATGGTACTGGTACAGAAACTGATGGATAGACCAATGGAACAGAAGAGAAACACTAGAAATCAATCCAAACATCTACAACCAACTTATATTTGATCAAGGAACTAAAACCAATTCCTGGAGCAAGGACAGTCTATTCAATAAATGGTGCTGGGAAAACTGGATTTTTACATGGACAAGTATGAAGCAAGACCCCTACCTTACACCTTATACAAAAATCCACTCAACATGGATTAAAGATCTAAATCTATGACCCAACACCACCAAATTATTATAGAACATTGGAGAAACCCTGCAAGAGATAGGCACAGGCAAAGACTTCTCAGAAAAGACCTCAGAGGCACAGGTGGTCAAAACCAAAATTAACAAATGGGATTACATCAAACTGAGAAGTTTCTGTCCAGCAAAAGAAGCATTCAGGAAAGTGAAGAGGTAACCAACTGTGGGGAGCAACTGGGAGCAACTCGGACTAGACTAAGTTACTGGAATTAAGACTTATTCTATGCATCTGCTCTCCCACAATATGGCGCTGAGAGAGGAGGAAACAGCTTCTACACAGCTGCCTCCAGTTCAACCAATAAACAGCAGGACCGGCTCCTGATTGGAGGAGAGCAGCGTACTCGGAGTGTGGGCAGCCGAGTTGGGATTGGTGGAAGAGGACTATAAAGGAGGAGAGAGACAATATGCACCGGGGAACATCTATCCGAATAACACCTGTGCATCCCCCGAGAGAGCCGGCCGGCGGTGTGCAGCTCCCCCGCGGAAGTGGGGAAAGTGGCAGGGGGAACCGCCCTCCCACGGAGGTGGAAGGGACGGTAGCCAACCCGGGAAGAACCAGCAGCAAACCCGGGGAGGGCCGAGCAGACAAAAGAACAGCGCAGGGTCCTGTGTTGTACCTCCATGAAGAGGGGGAGCGACACCAACAGATGGGGGGAATTATTTGCAAACCAAACAAGTGATAAAGGATTAACAACCAGAATCTACAAAGAGATCAAGAAACTCCACCACAACAAAACAAATAACCCGCTTAAGAGATGGGCCAAGAACTTAAGCAGACATTTTTCTTTTTTTTTTTTATCTTTTATTATATGAATATAAATTTCCAAAGTACGACTCATGGGTTACAATGGCTTTCCCCCCCATACCGTCCCTCCCACCCACAACCCTCCCCCTTCCCACTCCCTCTCCCCTTCCATTCACATCAAGATTCATTTTCGATTATCTTAATATACAGAAGATCAGCTTAGTATACCTTAAGTAAGGATTTCAACAGTTTGTTCCCACACAGAAACATACAGTGAAAAATAATAGATGATTTTTTTTAAATGATGATGAAATCAGATCAGACCTATTGTCATGTTTAATCCCAGTGAGAGTCAAGTTGGGAATTGATAATTTCTTTTTTTTTTTTTTTTTTACAGAAGATCAGTTTAGTGTACATTAAGTAAAGATTTCAATCGTTTGCACCCCCATAGAAACACAAAGTGAAATATACTAAACAGACATTTTTCAAAAGAGAAAATCCAAATGGCCAACAGACACATGAAAAAATGTTCAGGATAACTAGCCATCAGGGAAATGCAAATAAAACCACAATGAAGTTTCACCTCACCCCAATTAGAATGGCTTTCATAGAGAAATCAATGAAGAACAAATGCTGGAGAGGATGTGGGGGAAAAGGTACCCTAATTCACTGTTGGTAGGAAAGCAAACTGGTAAAGCCACTATGGAAGAGTTTGGAGATACCTCAGAAATCTGAATATAGCTCTACTACATGACCCAGCCATCCCACTCCTCTTAATTTACCCAAGGCAAATGAAATCAGCAAAGAAAAGAGCTATCTGAACCTCCATGTTCATTGCAGCTCAATTCACAATAGCTAAGACATAAGAATCAAGCTAAATTTCCCATCAATAGAAGATTGGATAAAGAAATTATGGGATATGTATTCTATGGAATACTACACAGTGGTTATAAAAAAAAAAAAAACGAAATCCAGTCATTTGCAACAAAATGGAGGAATCTGGAAAACATGATACTTAGTGAAATAAGCCAGTCCCAAAGGGACAAATATCATAGGTTCTCCCTTATCTGTGACAACTAACAGAACACCTAAAAGGAAACCTGTAAAAGTGAATCAGGCACTATGAGAAGCAATGACTTTAACAGCCCTTGTCTTGACTATCAAGGAACAGTTTTATTTTACTTTTTTACTATTTTATTTTTCTACTGAATACCATTGGTTGAACTCTACTTAGCACAGAATTATTCATAGGTGTTTAAATACAATTGAAGATAGATCCCAGTTAAAAAATAAGAGTGAGAACTGAGTGGGAGGAGACGTACAGTATGGCACACATTCCCTCGGACTTATCCCTAAGGGTAAAGCAAAACTCTTGCCATGGGACTCCAAATCCCATTAAGATGGGTTGTACTAATGTCATGTTACATGTTAAAGTGATCATATTAAGTGTGTAACTGATCATATAGATAGGAATAAGTGTTAAATAGCATCAAGTGTTTGGTAATAACAATTGACCAAATAAAAAAGGAGGGAATGTCCAACGTGGGAACCAGTCCACACAGCAGACTCATAGAATGACAAACAGCCTAAACAGAACTCTGACCTCAGAATCAGCCCTTAAGGCATTTGGATCTGGCTAAAAAGCCCATGAGAGCATTTTAGGCATGGAAAGCCAAGACACTGTGGTAAAAAATGATCTCTGTGAGATCCCAGTGGAAAGAAGGGGCCATCAAAGAAGGTGTACTTTTCTCTGAAGGGAGGAAAGAGCTCCACTTTGCTTATGGCCCTGTCTAAATACAGAGGGAGTTTGTGGACTCAAAAGGCTTCCATAGTCTTGGCAGCTCATGAAAATAGCCTCAGGTGATCACTGATGTCATAAAATAAGAGTGAATTGTTAAATCAACAACAGGAGTCACTGTGCACTTATTCCCCAGGTAGGACCTCTGTCCTTAATGAGTTGTACTACGAGAATTAATGGTAAAACTTGTCTTCAAACAGTACTTTATACCTCATGTGCCTGTGTGGGTGCAAACTGTTGACATTTTTACTTAGTATAGAGTTGGTCTTCTGTATATAATTAAAAATGAATCTTAAGAATGGGATGAGAGAGGGAGTAGGATGTGGGACAGGAGTGAGGGTGGGAGGGTGGGTATGGGGGGAAGAACCGCTATATTTCTAAAGCTATACCTGTGAAATTTTGTATTCATTAAATAAAAGCTTTCTAAAAAAATCAAGTCATACAAAGATGTTTATTTTTTTGATAAGTTTACTTTAAAAAAAAAGGCAGAATTACAGAAAGGTAGAGGCAGAGAGAGGGAGAAAGGTCTTCCATCTGCTAATTCACTCCCCAAATGGCTGTGGTCCAAGGATTTAGACCATCCTTCGCAGCTTTCCCAGTTGCATTAGGAGGGAGCTGCACTGGCAGTGGAGCAGCCAGGACCTGAAGTGGTGCCCATATGGGATGCAGGCACTGCAGGTGGCAGGTTTACTTGCTAAGCCACAGTGCTGGCCCAGGATGTTCATTTCTAAGAGTCCGTGTTTGGGACCTGTGCACTGAATTTATCAGGAAAGAAATTTGATGCCTGGGCTGTTTTCTTTAAATCACATCAAGTGGCATCATTGTGCAAGGCCAGACCTATGAACTCAAGAGAAGATGTAAGAATTTGATCTTCAAAAATCTCAGAAATTTCCCTGATACAGGAAGTAATGGCTTTTTTCTCAAATTTCTCTTTTTAAAATCATTTTCTGGGGCTTGAATCTTGAAAATCCCAGTCATTTAAAACAGGCAATGAGGACTATGGAGATTTTATTTTACATACTGAAAATTGGGACACTATCTCATGATGACCCAGAATACCTAAAATGTGACTCTCTTACAAAATTTGATAACCCTGTTCACAAGATGAAAATTAACCACATTCCAGTTCTGATATTACTGGTGGATTCTTTAAAAAGTTACTCATTTTTTTAAAAACTTGGTTTTCTTATCACTAAATAGGCAAATAAAATCTATTCCAAGGGTGATTACAAGCATTAATTCCTGAATTTCTATGTAATATGAGAATCCAGAAGCAGCTCTCCCATACTTTTTTCTTAAAAGATTTATTTATTTATTTATTTGAAAGGCACAGTTTATGGGATGGGGGGAAGAGAAAGGTACAGAGAGAAGGGGGGTAGTGAGAGAGAGAGAAAGAGAGACTATCTTCCATCCAGTGGTTCACTCCCCAAATGGCTACAATAGTCAGGACTGGGCCAGACCAAAACCAACAGCCAGGAGTTTTATCTGGGTCTCCATGTGGGTGCAGGAGCCCAAGGACTTAGGCTATCTTCCATGATTTCCCAGTCTATTAGGAGGATAGAAGTGCAGCAATCAGGCCTCCAAATGGTGTCCATAAGGGGAGACAGGTACTTCAGGTAGCACTATGCCACAGTGCTGGTCCCTCTCCCATCCTTTAACAAACAGTATTGTACTAAATTACCAAAATCTAAATATGTAGTAATTTGTACTATAACTTTACAGATAAGAAAATAGGCAGGAAGGTTCAGTAACTTGTCCAAGGCCATCCAACTATTAAATTCCAGAGCTCATTTTAACTCAGTCTGACTCCAGATCCTGCAAATTTAACAAGAATATTACCCCATTTCAAGAAAAGAATGACAGTATTCCTTTTAGGCTTTTTATACAAACGGCCAGCAGTTTCTGGCACAGTAAGCAGCAGATTTATGAGGGCACAGTCTACATTCAATTTACCTTTGTATCTTTCCACAATCTTGCGTTGTGTTTTGGAAGTTGGTCGGCATACAGCAGTTAAATAAGAAGACAGGAATTCTGTTGAAAGTGACATGTAAAAATTCCGAGTGGAGAAATGTGGACCTAAGTCACCAAAAGAATCATTAAAGGCAAACAATTTTATTTGAGGAATAAATGACCAAGATTTTCAAGTAAATTATTCAATTCAACCCGTGTGTATTTAAAATCCCAGACAGAATTCATTCATCTTAAAATCCCTAGTAAAACTAGATTTCAAACTAAAGAAATCTACAGTTCACTCTAATTATTCCTTAAAAGCATATAGCCTATTATCATAAAATATTTTCTCTTGGCCTTATTCTGTCTTACTACTCACTTTTTATATCTAAAAATATCCAAGGATAATATAATACAAAAATAATAAAGAAAGTATCCTGTCATCAAACCCTGTCTTAGGCCTGTACATCCTGATGTTTCTCTACAAGAACAATGCACAGCACCAATATCGTGGTATTTCTCTTAAGAATTAAATTTGTTAACATTCTGTCAGCCACCTGAGCACTCTGTGGTGGAATGGTGACATTTATCTCACTCATATTTTGCAGACAGTAGAGAGATACAGTATGGAAGGTCAGAAGTAACTAATCCATGGAACTAGCGCTGTGGTGCACTGGTTTGAGTTACCACCTGCAGCACCAGCATTCCGTATGGGTGTCGGTTCAAGTCCCGGGGTGCTCCACTTCTGATCCAGCTCCCTGATAATGCATCTGGGAAAGCAGCAGAAGATGGCCCAAGTACTTGGGCCACTGCATCCACATGGGAGACCCAGATGAAGCACCTCTTAGTTTTGACCTAGGGAGTGCACAAGCAGATGGAAGCTTATGCTTGTGCTCGCTCTCTCTCTCCCTGCCTCTCCATCTCTGTAACTCTGCCTTTCAAATAAATAAACCCTTTTTTTAACCAATTCATGAATACAACAGGATTTTGCAATGTGAATTATTCTAGGGTAAATATACCATTTCCCATAAATCCAGGGAGCCAATAAGGACACTTAAATATGACCTTCTAAAATGAAGTACAGGGACTCAGAAATAGCTATTAGACTTAGAAATATTACTCTTTATGGTAGTCTTCTCTTCTGGAGACTTGTCCAGAATTATCTCTGTTTCCCAAGGGAATGGGCTTTTTCAGTATAACTAACTTAAGTCATGATGCAGGCACTCCTTAAATATCTGATGATTCATAGTTGCCCATTCATATTTAAGAATAAGGGATTAAGACTGACTAGAAACTCTATGTGTTTGCCCATGTATTTATTTATTTTATTAAAGATTTTTTATTTATTTATTTGACAGGTAGAGTTACAGACAGTGAGAGGGAGAGACAGAGAGAAAGGTCTTCCTTCCATTGGTTCACCCCCCCAAATGGCTGCTACGGCCGGCACGGCGCCAATCCAAAATCAGGAGCCAGGTGCTTCTTCCTGGTCTCCCGCAAGGGTGCAGGCACTTGGGCCATCCTCCACTGCCCTCCCAGGCCACAGCAGAGAGTTGGACTGGAAGAGGAGCAACCAGGACTAGAACCGGCGCCCATATGGGATTTTGGTACCGCAGGCAGAGGATTAGCCAAGTGAGCCATAGCACCGGCCCCTTGCCCATGAATTTAATCAGGATTCACATAGTGATATAAATTTTATAAATGATACTGCAAATAATCTAAAATTGGAAGACAACATAAAATGATATTTTTGGCTTCTTTAGGAGGAAAAAAAGAGGACTAGATAGCAACATTAGGATCACACAAATGACTATTGGGCAAAAGTCAGTGGTTTCTGTGCTTGCAACCCATTTTATACATATGTATATGTGTGACCTATCTGGTTCCTATTGACAACAGAACTCAAAATATCAATTTGAGAGTAGGAAGGCAGGAGGCTGGATTTTTTGCTGAAGGATTCTTATATACTAGGATGAAAAGCACTTTATTTTAAGTGCCATACCAGACTAGTTGTGCTTGCTGTCTCTAGACAGATCATTTGTCTGTTTCTTTTTCTTTTTTTTAACTATAAAAAATAAATCTCAGGTGCAGGGAATTGAGATCTGGTTCTACAGTTCACTATCAGTATGCTTAAGGCATTTACCTCATTGTAATTTTTTAAATTTTATTTATTTATTTTTTGACAGGCAGAGTTAGTGAGAGAGAGAGACAGAGAGAAAGGTCTTCCTTCCGTTGGTTCACTTCCCTAATGGCCGCCATGGCCGGCGCTGCACCGATCCAAAGCCAGGAGCTGGGTGCTTCCTCCTGGTCTCCCATGCGAGTGCAGGGGCCCAAGCACTTGGGCCATCCTCCACTGCCTTCCCTGGCCACAGCAGAGAGCTGGACTGGAAGAGGAGCAACCGGGACAGAACCGGCGCCCCAACCAGGCCTAGAACCTGGGGTGCCAGTGCCCCAGGCGGAGGATTAACCTAGTGAGCCACGGCACTGGCCAACCTCATTGTAATTTATTCTACTATTTTTTCTTAATTTCCTATCCACTCCATTTTATTTCCCCCTCTGGGCAACCAGTTAAGTATATTTCATAGATCTTAAGCATGAATGTATTCATGAAAAATTAGAAATACCGTACATAGACTTTAGTGTTATTTTGCAGTATGTGTCTAATTTGCTTAAATTACATTTTACTGAACACCTTATACTCAGTTTTTTCAATTAATATTTTAAACGTATCTATCCATGTTGCTCTGTGTACAACACATACATTGAGTGCGAAGATGAAGAGATTGATGACACATGCTTGCTGGCAGCACAATCTATTTGAGATGGAGGATGATAAATTTAAAGTGATGCCAGCCAGCATGATTTTGAGATTTTTCACTGTCCATATTCAGCTCCCTTCATTATAGTTGTGAAAGTGTGCAAAGTTAGATCAAATAGGGTTGGAGTTTTGCCAGGTGAGAATATGAGAGCAAGAGGGGGATATGATAGTTAAAGGAGGATTAAGTGTTGGAGCATGGAATGTAAACTCTGTATGAAGGAAATGAGGACATGAATGAAAGTAGGTTTTGTTAGAAATATTAAGGTCAAATGTATTTCCAGTTGTAGTAAGGATGAAGAAAAGAGGTAGGAATTGAGAGTATGGAAAGAGTACATGACTAGATTAAAGGTATGATGATGCATTTACAATTTCATCTGTTCCAAAGGCAGTGATGCATAATCTTGTATAGGTCCCCTTATTATATCCGTGGGAGGGTTTCTTCAGTTTACTCCCAGAATCAGATTTATTACAGAATATCATTTCAATTTCCCTGAACACTGCCAGATTTCTCTCTAGGATAACTATACTATTTTATATTCCCACCAGCAGCACATAAAGGTCCCCTATTACCACATCTAATCTTTTTTTGTTAGACTAATAATGAGGATAAGGTAGTATCTTATGGTTTTAATTTTCATTTTTCTGTTTATAAGTGGACTTCAGCATCTCATCCAATGAACATTACCTAATCAGGGTGCTGTTCTATAAATTGCTGTTCTTTACTTATTTTCTATTTGTTTTTACTACTATTAAATTCTGTTTATACCACAGACATTAATCCTTTGTCCATTAACTTTCTAATTTCATTTTTGCATGTGAGTCTTCAGCTTACCTGGTCTTAAATTTACCTTCGTTCATGAAATAAAGATATTGATATGATTTTATTTCTCTCAAGAGAATCAGCCCATTTCTGTAATAATATCTACTGAACAATTCTTTCCCCTACTGCTACTTTATGTGAAGTTACATATGAGAAGTTACAGAAAAAATAAAAAAGTTACTTCTGGGCTTTCTGCTTTGTACCATTTTTCTTTTGCCATTCACCCCTTATATGGCTATATAGTTGGTCTTAAAGTCTGGGAGGGTGAGCTTCCTCCCCTTTTGTTCTTTTTCAAAAATGTCTTACCTAGTTGTGTATCTTTATTAACTTACATATATTTTCTTTACTCTCTCATATACATTTTATCTTCTAATAGAAGAAAATGTAGAATATTTTTGTAGCTTTGAGGTGGAAAAATAATTTGTAAGTCAGACAAAAGCACTGCCTTTTTTTTAAATTAGAGGAAAAAAATTAACTACCTTTTCTTTGCTAATTAAACAATGTCTGCATGTTTCCAGATGAGAAGATTGCTTTATTTTTTATTTTATTTTATTTTTAAGATTTATTTATTTGTGAGTCAGAGCTACAGAAAGAGAGAGGCAGAGACAGAGACAGAGCTCACCCATCTGCTAGTTCCATCCCCAAATGCCACAATGGCTAGAGCTGAGCCAGACTGAAGCCAGGAGCCAGGAGCTTCTTCCAGGTCTCCCGCATGGGTGCAAAGGCCCAATGACTTGGGCCATCTTCCACTGCTTTCCCAAGCAATAGCAGAGAGCTAGACCGAATGTGCAGCAGCTGGGACAGGAACCAGAACTCAAATGAGATACCGGCACTGCAGGGGGTGGCTTTACTCACTTACACCACAGCACTGGCCCCAAAAGCACTACTTTTAATTATTTTTTAGTGAAGGTTGTCACAAACAAAGGAAACAGATGAATTATCATCTGGAATTAGGTATTTGCATCATGTGAAAATTAAAAATGTTTTAATACGTATACACTATATATTGTGGGTCCCTCAAAAATCTGCTAGAATTTATATGTTAACTTGAAATGAATTTGAACCTTCACAATGTTACTTCAGTCCACCTTTAAGCATGGCACAAGACGTTTTCCTTAGATTCTAATATACTTTTAAGTACTTTCCTATTTAAAAGTCTTGGGAAAACTTTGTTAGGTTAATTTCCATGTAATTTATGCTTCTTGCCATCACTGTAACATAATAATGTTTTCTATTTCCCACAACTAGTAATTGCCCATGTAGAAGAATAGGAGATATATTTGTAAATTAATTTTCATAAATTTTAATTAATTCTCTTATTAGTTCTATTGAATCTTTGAGGTATTGTATGGAAAATCATCATCTCATCTACAATTAATGCATAAACTTAAATATAGTAGTTTTATACCAGGCACCCTAACCATAATACCTAAACTAGAAAACCAAAAACATAAACACATACTATAGACTAGTCTCACTTGTGAACATAGTTGAAAAAATTATAATATTAGAAAACTGAATTCACCAGCATATTAAAATAATACATCATGACTCTCTAGGACTTATCGTAAGACATTTCTACATTATCAGTTTAAAAGGAAAACATATGACCCGATATCCCAATCATATTCAACAACCATTCCTGATGGTTGAAACACACAAAAATTCTACCACTTTTAGCAAAAGTAAAGTAAAATTCCTTTAGAAAATCCCACAGTAAATACTATGTCTCAAATTAAATATTAGAAGCGATCTCATTAAACAGCTGCAGTAAAGTTAATGAAGATTCTTATTATCAACATTACAAGTAATTTTGAGAGTTGTACTCATTCCAATCAGGAAAATACAGAAATACAACTTTTAGGGAAGAAAAGAGACAAAACATGCTATTTTACAAAAAAGACAGAAAATGTGCTATTTTACAAAATATGATCACCTCTTAGAATACACAATAAAATCAACCTAAAATTATTATGACTATTGAGTAGGCTGTTCTACGTAAGAAAAGTCTATGATGACCAACAGCCTCCAATATCAACCAGCATTAATAATTAGAAAAGACCGAGAGGGAAGAAATATTCACTACAGGAAGGAAAATTATTAAAGACCTAAAAATAAACCTCACAAGAATCATGCAAAATCTATATAAACAAAATGACTGCTTTAGTCTACAGACACCACAGAAACTCGATAGAGAAACAAATTATATTCTTAGATGGGAAAATTTAATATTTTAAATACCACTTATACAAAATTTATCTCTAATTTTGGTATGTTCCCAATCAAAATCTAAAACAGTTTAAAGGATGTGACATATTGATTTTCAATTTTATGACAGATGAAAACCCGACAAGACTTAGGAGTAAGGAAACAAAGTTGATTGTGAAGGGGAAGTCATAGTGTGATCGCTCGAGAGGGTCTGGGGGTCAAGAGATTTTTTTTTAAAGATATGAACATATTTAAGTGTTGATGGGAAAAATTCAGTAGAAAAGAAGAAGTTATAGTTAAAAAAAATAAAATAATAGCAAATTTCCTTAAGAGGTTAAGGCAATGATACATTACCCAATAAAGTTATATAAAAATGAACACCTACTGAACAACACTATCTCAGAATATACAAAACAGATTTTTTTGCTCAGGGTGCCATCATGATCACATTAGTTTAATTCCTATTTTGAGTATCTTCCAAATTTTCACTGAACGATTCAAAGAGATTTAATGAAGAGGGAAAAATCTATCAGTGGGGGAACTGATATGGTTGTATTTTATCTGTCAGTTACATTAAGATGCAATGGATAGAAAATAGTTAAAAGGAATACCAAACCATAATTCCTTGCAAGAAAAGAAGTCTTGTTTGGAAGTAAGTGGAAAGTAATGCTAAAGTAACTCCTAATTAATAAAAGCTAGTTCCCAGCCGGTGCTGAGGCTCAATAGGCTAATCCTCTGCCTGCAGCGCCGGCACACTGGGTTCTACTCCCGGTCGGGGCGCTGAATTCTGTCCTGGTTGCTCCTCTTCCAGTCCAGCTCTCTGCTGTGGCCTGGGAGGGCAGTGGAGGATGGCCCAAGTGCTTGGGCCTTGTATCTGCATCGGAGACCAGGAGGAAACACCTGGCTCCTGCCATCGGATCAGTGCAGTGCGCCGGCCGCGGCGACCATTGGAGGGTGAACCAGCAGCAAAGGAAGACCTTTCTCTCTCTCTCTCTCTCACTGTTCACTCTGCCTGTCAAAAAAAAAAAAAAAAAAAAAAAAAAAAAAACAGATTTATTTATTTGAAAGTCAGAATTGCACACAGAGAGAGGAGAGACAGAGAGGGAGAAGTCTTCCTCCATCCAATGGTTCACTCCCCAATTGACCGCAAAGACTGGAGCTGTGCCGATCCGAAGCCAGGAGCCAGGAGCTTCTTCTGGGTCTCCCACGTGGGTGCAGGGGCCCAAGGACTTGGGCCATCCTCCATTGCTATCCCAGGCCACAGCAGAGAGCTGGATTGGAAGAGGAACAGCTGTGACTAGAACCGGCGCCCATATGGGATGCCGGTGCTTCAGGCCAGAAACAAACAAACAAACACCAGAAAACAAACAAACAAAAAAACTAGTTCCCTAGTCACCTTCAATATTTACTTAATGTTTAAAGAGGACAGACTGGGGCACTTATAGGAAAAGAAATACATTTAAATCCTACTGGAAATTAAGGAGAAATGGCATTATCCAAAAAAGTGTAGGATTTGGATCAATCAAATCTGCTCTAGGGACATTTTAAAAAACAATTTTTGAACAAAACATGTATCAAAACTAAATTCATTTAAATAAACCAAGGTACTAAGAAATTATCAGGTCAACAAGAAAGTGAAGGAATTTTTGCTGCAAATGTATTTGATAAATTCTCTGAACTTTAACAGTAGTTTCCAAGGCTTGCTAGGGCTTCAGAAACAGGAAATTCAGTTTATCTAGGTGAGGATTTTTAAAATGAGACTCCTTTCATAGAGCTGTGTCCTCAGTGTAGGACCAAGATAAATAATTTGCCTCTTTACCTGACATACCTACCTAAGGGATTGCTTTGATACTGAGCTGAACACTCACCAAACTGATGAGTAAATGAATATATGACTATAAGAGAGCTGGAAAGGAGGTGAAAAAACAGGTATTCATAAACATAGGTAGGTAAACTATATACCAACTACAACATTTAGAAAGCAGTTCCTACTGTTTAGAAATCACTCTAGGTACAGATACCAGTATGTTCAGAGTGGAATTGTTCAAAAGTGGCCCTTACCTGAAATAATCTGATCTATATACACATATAAAATGAGTGAACAGATTATGGTATACTTATACATTGGAATACTACACAGCAATAAAAATTAACTACTAACTAAATCAAAAACATGGATAAATATCACAAATTTTGATCAAAGGAACAGGCATTATGATGCAGCAGGTTAAGCTATCACTTGGGACACCTGCGTCCCATAATGGATGGGATTGAGTTCTGCCTCTGTTTCTTATACACCTTCTTTCTGATGTGCATCGGAGGCAGTGTATGATGATGGGCCAAGAAATTGGGTTCTTGTTACCCACATGGGAAGCCCAGTGGAGTTCCTGGCTCCTAGTTTCAGCCTGGTCTAGCCCTGGCTATCAATAGCATATGAGAAGTGAACCAGTGGATGGAAACTCACTCACTCAGCTTTCTCTATCCATCTCTATCTCTCTCACTACGCTTTCAAAAAATATTAATAATAAACATCACCAGAAAATGTACACTTCATTTCATATAAAATTGTCGCTCCCCCTCTTCGTGGAGGAACGACACTGGACCCTGCGCTGTTCTTTTGTCTGCTCGGCCCTCCCCGGGTTTGCTGCTGGTTCTTCCCGGGTTGGCTACCGTCCCTTCCACCTCCGTGGAAGGGCGGTTCCCCCTGGCCACTTTCCCCACTTCCGCAGGGGAGCGGCACACCGCCGGCCGGCTCTCTCGGGGGATGCACAGGTGTTCCTTCAGATAGATGTTCCTGGTGCATGTTGTCTCTCTCCTCCTTTATAGTCCTCTTCCACCAATCCCAACTCGGCTGCCCACACGCCAAGTACGCTGCTCTCCTCCAATCAGGAGCAGGTCCTACAGTTTATTGGTTGAACTGGAGGCAGCTGAGTAGAAGCTGTTTCTCCCTTCTCAGCGCCATATTGTGGGAGAGCAGATGCATAGAATAAGTCTTAATTCCAGTAACTTAGTCTAGTCCGAGTTGCTCCCCACAAAAATAATAAAATCCAACAAAAATAACATAATATTTAAGAATATAGCTATTAAAATATAAGGAATATAATGTGATTTTACAAAATTCAGGAAAATGGCATTCTTCAGGAAGTGTACATTTCAGGAAAGCTAATGGGAGACTTCTTATGTTGCTGTTTGTTTAATCTAGTTAGTGATAATATCTGTGTTCAATTTACAACCTAAATAAGCATGATAAATTCTTAAGAAAAATTAAAAAGGAAATCAGTAATATTTATTTTAATATTACTAAGAGGTAGAGGAGACAAAGATGACAATGGAGAGGGAAGAAAGATGAAGCTACAGAGATTCCTAAGGTGAATTGTCAAATTGAACATGGAAATCTAGCTTTTGAGCACCAAGACAATGCTAAGTAAACACATTCTTAAGAAAAACTCAGAAAAGAAAAAGCTCAGTTATAGCCCAATACAGACAAAACTGATGAGAGAAAATATTAGAGATGTGGAGGACAAACCAAGAAAATTAAATATGCAAGTAAAAATGCATTCCTAGCGCCCTGTGCTGTGGGCTTAACCTCTGCCTGCGGTGCCGGCATCTCATATGGGCACCGGTACATGTCCCAGCTGCTCCGTCTTCCAATCCAGCTCTCTGCTATGGCTTGGGAAAACAATGGAGGATGGCCCAAGTGCTTGGGCCCCTGCACCCGAATGGGAGACGCGAAAGAAGCTTCTGTCATCTGGCTTCAGAGAGTTTCAGCTGCAGCCGTTGCAGTCATTTGGGGAGTGAACTAGTGAATGGAAGATGTTACTCTCTGTCTCTCCCTCTTTCTGTCTGTAACTCTCTCTCAAATAAATAAATCTTTAAAAAAAAATGCATTCTCAAAGGAAAACCAACAGAAGGAAAGTAAAATTAAAAAAATATGCCTAAGACTGAACTGTTTGACTTTTCAGGGAAAAAAATCTTATTAACTCAGAAGAAAACATAGTTTTATAATGGCATATATTCATAAAACATGCATATTATAAGGATTAAAAAATAAATTCTACCAGCATCTGAGTAGAAAGGCAAAGATGGGCCGGCGCCGCAGCTCACTAGGCTAATCCTCCACCTTGCAGCGCCGGTACACCAGGTTCTAGTCCCGGTCGGGGCGCCGGATTCTGTCCCGGTTGCCCCTCTTCCAGGCCAGCTCTCTGCTGCGGCCAGGGAGTGCAGCGGAGGATGGCCCAAGTGCTTGGGCCCTGCACCCCATGGGAGACCAGGATGAGTACCTGGCTCCTGCCATCGGATCAGCGTGGTGCGCCGGCTGCAGTGCACCGGCCATGGCGGCCATCGGATGGTGAAACAACAGCAAAGGAAGACCTTTCTCTCTGTCTCTCTCGCTCACTGTCCACTCTGCCTGTCAAAAAAAAAAAAAAAAAAAAAAAGGCAAAGATGAACTACAAAGGAAAAATAGTCCCATTGACCTCAGATTTTAGCCCATCACAAAAAAATGAAGGAAAACAATTTAGCATTGTCTACAGAATCTTGAAAATGATGCATATATTAAGTTTCCATTTGGTCAAAGAAGCATTTTTTGAGAAACTACAGGATATTACCATGTAAGAACTTTAAAATCTACAAAATGCATTTCCTTTCTTAAAAATTATTAGCTCTCCTTTAACTAACCACAAAACGAATTTTACAAAACTACAAGTGAATAAAAGTGATGATGACATTTAAAAAAGCTAGTAAATGCTGAAAAAACCTAGTCTACATAAGTCAAAATATCCTAAAATGAAACTGAATATAATTATAACTATTTTTGATAGAGCAGCTATATAGTAATAAACTGTGAACGTTTAAAATCCCAATGATTGCATTCAAAACTAGAAAGGGAAAACAGAGAAAACTCAGAAGTATAAACATTCTAGTTGTTTTTTAAATGAGGAAGAGGTTAAAAATATCGTTTCATTCTTGAAATCCAAAGTGTAGAACTATTTCATTGTTAAACAGTTAACTACTCTGACCTCAGAATCAGCCCCTAAGGCATTCAGATCTGACTGAAAATACCATGAGAGCATTTCAGGCACAGAAAGCCAAGACATACTGGCAAAAACAGTTCTGCATGAAGGATCTCTGTGAGTGAGACCCCAGTGGAAAGAAGTGGCCATCAAAGAAGGTGTACTTTTCTCTGAATGGAGGAGAGAACTTCCACTTTGCATATGGTCCTGTCTAAAAACAGCTGGAGTTTGTGGACTCAAAAGGCTTCCATAGCCTTAGCAGTTTATGTCAAGAGCCTCGGGTGATCACTGACATAAATAAGAGTGTCAGTTGCTAAATCAACAACGGGAGTCACTGTGCACTTGCTCCCCATGTTGGACTTCTGTCCTTAATGAGATGGACTATGAGAATTAATGGTAAAACTTGTCTTCAAACTGTACTTTATACTTTGTGTGTCTATGTGGATGCAAATAGTTGAAATCTTTACTTAGTACAGAGTTGGTCTTTTGTATATAAAGCCAATTAAAAATGAATTTTAATGGAAAATGGAATGAGAAAGGGAGTAAGAAGTGGGATGGGAGTGGGTTAGGAGAACGGGAATGGGGGTGGGAGGAAAGAAACACTATATCCCTAAAAGCTGTACATATGAAAATTGTATTCATTAAATAAAAACCTTAAAATAAAAGTTAACTGTCAACAGTCAAATTCTCAACAAAAATGACATTTTAGCTCTTCCTTTGACTCTTTTTTTTTTTTTTAGCTTGCCTTTTTTCATTTGCTGACATTCTAGAATCAAAATATCTTATTTCTTTCCTCACTTGGGTTACTTATGCTTTGCTATTAGGAATGCTGTCAGCTGATACTTTGTGATGGAATTGTGACATATTCTATTTTGATTTTACTGAGTGTGTATCAAAATTGATTATCATTTTATTAATGTTTTCTTGGAGTCTATGGAGTTGCTCATGTGACTTTTCTTTTGGTCTATTGATTTAATAGATTTTTATTACATTACTTTCCTATTTTTTAAGGTATATTATTCTTGAAATATGCTATGTGGTTCAATGAACTATTACTGAGAATATATTTCAATCTATACTCAGGAATAGAAATATCTATAATTTTATTGTTTTTTTACATTTTTGGACAGTTTTTACAACAAGTTTATATTGGCTTGTAAAATGAACATAGATATTGACTTTTAAAATATTCCTCAATGATTCTTACAGCATGGGAATTATTTATTTAAAATAAAAATAAGTGTGCGTTTAGAGATTTTAAATTGCTTCTATAATTATCACTCTACTTATATATCCTACTTATTCTTCAAGCTACTATAGAAATTGAATTTAAAATTTCCTGAGATACTTTTACTGAAAGCAGGGAAGAGGAACCCAAGCAGACTTGAAGATTCAGAGAATAGTGCATGTAGGCAGGCCAGAGGACCAGAGAGAAGAGGCTGCACAAGACAGAACTCCAAACATCTCCATTCAACCAAGCACTGACACATACATATATGTGAGGAAACTATCTCAGGCTGGGGAAAGAGTCATCCAAAATGATTAGGAGGAATACAATGCTTCCTGCCACAGTACTGAGTTAGCCCTAGTTAAGCACTGTTCCACTGCTAGTTTAAATTTTGCAGTTATTGTTCTTGTTAGCCAGCAATTACACCCTTAGGGAGCTGAGGCCTGAATAATTCTCTGTCTCCTAGGTATAATTTTGGGCTATGACTATGCTTGTTTAGAAACATGAATAAAATTAACTGAGTGTTCCAGTTATGAATACCCTTCCCCCAAGGTTCATAAATCTAGCTTTGTTGCTAATCCTTCTCTAAACAAATGAGCACAGATATTTAATCCAAATATATTAGTTACATGTGGCTTGCTTACTTCACTGGAAATAAAAAAATTTTGAAAAGCAGCATTATTACTGAGGCCATAAAATCCATTTGGTACAAACTAATCTTCTTATTTTTCAATTTTGTGTATATCAAAACATTTATAATATTTATGACTTCCTTAAATCAGAGAAGTGGTATTTATTTCTTTAAAGCTTCTAAAAAGCAAATTTTCAATTCACTATTATGTTTCTGGAGATCTTTGTCAAAAATATATCATTAGACATAAAAAAAAATACACAACAGCTTTATCCAGATCCTACTAAACTTCTTTCTTTTTGGGTTCATTTCTAGTCTTTAATTTTCCTTCTATTCTAAACCAAAAGCTTATTTTTTGCGGCCAGGTATATATTTTTATGTTTATATAAATATCTATAAATATTTATACACATAAATATATATTTATAAATATATACATATATTTATGCCTCTGCCTTTGTAACTCTGCTTTAAAATAAAATCTTTAAAAAACAAAAACAAAAACAAAACAGCCATCAGGGTTGAGGGATAATATGCTAACATCAAAGAAGTTAATGGCAAAATTAAGTATAGGTAGTAGCCAGCAAAGAATGCCTCATCAACAACCCAAGATATCCTCCTTTCCTATCCATGTATCTTTTCCACAGAGGAAGTAGACAGTGTGAGTTACAAAAAGATAGTAACAGTTGGGATTAAAGTAGGTATTGTGTGGGCTTTACCTTCATTAAGCAATCTACATACTAATTTTTAACATATTTCTCCTATTCTCATTAGATATTTCCTATAATTGTAGAATATGAATGCCTATTAAATAGGGGGAGAACACCCCCTATTTAGCCATTTTTCTAACATTTCAAAGTGAGAACTGTTTGGTACCATAAAACAGAGATCTGGCTTGCCTGGCACAAGCTTTAGAGAGCAGTTAGTAAGATTACTCCAATGAATCTCTATTTTTAAAACATGAGCAATACTCACCTTTTCTAGGCCTCAGTTTCCTTATCTCTGATATGGATAATAAAAATGACATCTACTTCATATGGTTGTTGTGAAGATTCAATGAGGTAAATTCTCTCATTGCTCGCTCAGAAGAATCACTCAAAAATACTATTTAAATTACTATTGTTAGAACCAGAAAAGAAAGTAGAAATTAGATAAGTCAATATTATCTTAACCTTTCTCAACCTAATTCTAAATCTGAATAATATTAAAGATTAAATAACCGCATAATTTCTAACATTCTGTTATTTAACTAAGTACATAAACCTATAAAGCCTCTTTAAATCAGTATGTTCCAATGTGAATTTATACTCCTCCTCCTCCTCATTAAAATTACGATCTATATATTTCAAAACTTGATATAACCTCTATTCTTACCCAATATTTTAACTCATCTTAAAACTCTTATCTCATGTTTCCTCCATGTGATAAATACATATGAAAGTATACCCTGATTAGGTTACATTATATGCAAGAGTGATTATGTTGGTATTGTATAGTATGTTATGGAATGGTATGACATGGTATAGAATAGTATGATATATAAGACTCTACAATTGCAAAGTAGAGTGAGGATTCTCTTCTTGGCTTCAAAGAGATAATGTGGCACATTGTGAAAAGGCCTGCAAGAAGACCACATGAGCAAGAAATTGAGAGCAGCCCTGGGCTGGTAGTTAGCAAGCAAACAGGGAACACAGTCCCATAACTACATGAAGAGGAATATGTGGTAAATTATTAATATAAATGATCAATCAGTAAACTTTGAGGCTTATTTAGATATAAATAGTATTTTGATCTTAATGTAATAAAACATATCAATATGTAATTTTTGATATTTTGTTGTTGGGCTTAGAAAAATCTTCCTGGATTCAAGATTATATAACATCACATGTATGTCTGCTTAGCTATTTGTTAATCCACACTTTTGTAAAATCGTGAAGTGAGAAGTTTTATGGATGGATCTTGGAGATGACAACATGACACTACAAATGCACTTAATGTCAATGTACACTTCAAAATGGTTAGGATGGTAATATCACCACAATTAAAAAACAGAATTTAAATCTAAAAGTTAACTCACTTAAAACTCATTTTGATACAATATTAAAAGATATTGTGTGTTTGTGCTTCTGTTTGTGTATATACATATATTTTTCCCAAAAGTTAGCTATTGAATTCTATGATTCATACTGTATATACTTTTACAGCATATACTTGTCTTTCCAACTGTACAATATGCTCAGTAACTTATCAGATGATTTCCAGTTGCCTTTATTTAATTCTCATTATTTCATAAGGAAGGCATAGGCACTATGCAGACATAAGGCTCCAAGCCCTTCAAATTCTAGCAACAGGTACATGGAAGGAACACTTGAAACCCCAATCCTTAAGCTTTTGGTGACATCTAGTGGACTGTTTTTATAGGTTACATCTGTTCAATCTCAGAAGCACTCTTAGTTCCACCTAGCCACCCAGCTCCTTAATCCACTGGGACAATTTTAAATATTAAAAAATGTAAGATTTATTACATATAGAATGGCCCTCTGCCTTCCATTTTTCTCTCCATCCATCTTTCAAGTGCCAGTGATATAAAAGTGAAATGCAGCACAGTTCACCATTCCTGTCTTCAAAGAGTTCAAGGTCTTCTAACTAGCAATGGAATAAAACACATGAAAAATACCAGAGATGGGAAATAAAGATAAAAACATTCCTAAAATTAACTACAAATGTAAACAAATAACCTAGCTGTATTTAAAATTAAAAACATAAACACACTAAAGAGTCATTTCCTTATTTCAGGGAAAATCTCAAAATACACATTCCCTGGAAAGTCTTCCCCTCATCAGATAATTTTTTTTTTTTAATTTTTTGACAGGCAGAGTGGACAGTGAGAGAAAGACAGAGAGAAAGGTCTTCCTTTGCCGTTGGTTCACCCTCCAATGGCCGCCACGGCTGGCGCGCTGCAGCCTGCGCACTGCGCTGATCTGATGGCAGGAGCCAGGTACTCATCCTGGTCTCCCATGGGGTGCAGGGCCCAAGCACTTGGGCCATCCCCCACTGTACTCCCTGGCCACAGCAGAGAGCTGGCCTGGAAGAGGGGCAACCGGGACAGAATCCGGCGCCCTGACCAGGACTAGAACCTGGTGTGCCGGCGCCACAAGGCGGAGGATTATCCTAGTGAGCTGCGGCACCGGCCCAGATAATTTGTTAACATATAGTCCACACCTATCTCATAGCATCTCTCTTTCTAAAAAAAATTTATGTATTCATTTGAAAGGCAGAGAGAGAAAGAGAGAGAGAGAGAGAGAAATATGAATTTACCTGCTGGTTCATTTCCCAAACAGCTAGGGCTAGGCAGGATCAAAGCCAGGAGCCAGGAACTCCACTCTGGTCTCCAACACAGATGACAGGAACCCAGATACTTGGGTCATCTTCCACTGTCTTCTCAGCACATTAGCAGGAAGTTGGATTGGAAGTGGAACAGCCAGGCCTAGAACTGGCACTCCAGCATGGGATGCCTGTGTCACAAGATAGCTTAACACATTGTGCCACAATGCTAGTTCATTTTTCATCTAAAGAGTTTGATCATTAACCACACTGAACTGTGAATGTCTTAAGGAATAAAGGCTGTATCTGGCTTGTCACAGACTCAAATAGCTCTGATACCTATACAGCGACTTTCATATGAAGTTGGTTTGAAACTCTACAGGGAGCATAAGTGCACACAGTTTATTCCATGCCACGAATCCAGCCAATTGATGCCTGTTTCCTAGCTTCTATATTTCACTGTTCATTTTTCCTTATTAGTTTGATGGTAGATTGATCTCATATTCTCTGCCTTATTTGCTGATTTGGTGTTTGCTCATTTCTGAGTTCCTGGCAATCAATCTGAAGGTATGCCATCTTAAATTAATATATGTTAATGATTCTTCTGTGCTCCTTTACCCTTATCTATATATCTGAACATCCTAGCAAAATCTATCTTGATACTCTGATCACTGAGTTTATTCTATGTCCATGCTTTTGGTGTATTATCTCACTTAACCATTATAGCAACCTAGCCCTTATTCACACTTCACTTCTAGTTCAATTATTGCTACCTTAGGATTGTACTCTTATTCCTATACTATATTAATATGCCTGTAGTACCATATACAATGTTTTATAATGCTTATAATGCTAAAAACTTTACAATTTTTGTATGATAACTTAACAAAATTCTATTTTACGCTGTATCTACTTTCAGGGTTAATAATGTCTACTTTTGCTCATCAATGTGTCCTCATTGCTTATCTAAAAGATAATGGTTAACTTGCCTAAAACTAATCCCCAGCAGACTGGCTTCCCAGAAAAGGACTGGACTTCTGCAAGTTCACTGGAAACTAGTTATTGCCCATTTTTCAAAGCAACCAATCATGGGCAGCTGCACTGCTTGGACTAGAGTTACCCCTACAGTTATGTTAGTATGTTCCCAATAACGAATGTTGATGCAGCAAATCCTATGAATAGCCTGATAGAGAAACAGATTCAATGGAAAGACTTTGACCCCAGTCTCCCAAAAATCTAAGACAAGTTGTTATTCATGGAAACGCCTTCAAAGCCTCCATTTATATTCCATTGCCTCTGCCTTGCCCAGCTCTTGACATCTGGACTGGCCAAAAACCACCACCAGGAGGCTCAGTGTCTTGTTTTTAACTGTTCCGGAGTAAGGCAGATAAATATTATCAAGGCCTCAACACATTCAATTCTCAGCCATAAGCACTGAGTAACAAGACGGTTGAATCTGAGGTCCTGCCATTACATAATGCTATTGTATTCTAACCAATAATTATTCCCAGTAGGGGCCAGCACTTACTATATTATCAAACTCAAAAGCCCTAAGGCCCAGATAAATTACTCTTCTAGAGCTGAGGTGCTATTTGCAAAATCTCTGTGCACTCCATAGGATGCATCTGGGCAACTAGCAACTGCTACCCCTCTGTCTCTTTGAAATCTTTAATATACATGAATCTAGCAGCCAAGTATATGTGCTGCTTTGTTGGTTGCCTTTTAAGCATGTAAGTAGTGTTTGACATTTGGTAAGTCTGACATAAATATTTGATCAACATTAGATCCAAAGGTTATAGATGGACAAATAACCTCATGAAGTGAGTATTTCTCTTCCTATTTTATAAGTAAGAGATATAAAGCAAAAAATGATTAAACAACCAGGCCAAAATCACAGTGAATGGAGGATACAAGATTGGAATTTAGGCCTACCAGATCCCATATTACTTATTCTAAATCATTATACTTCATTACAACTAAGGGTTTTTCCATGATACATCAAGTTCTGGGCTAATTCTAAATAAAAATAACAGCTACATTTTTTAAAAAAAAAATCCAGACAATTATACTAGTTATCTTGCTTATAGGGTAAAATTAAGTCTATGTGAATTATGCCAGAAATTAATAATTCTCAACTCTAGATTTAAAAGAATAAAGACCCTGGTAATAATATTTGTCTTTTTTACTTCAGACTGGTTAGGAATGGAGCACTGAGCCTGTTGATGAAGTTTATGGTCCCTCTTGCTGTTAAGTAGTGAAGACAGAAGTAGTAGAAAATAAATAAGGGATGTAGATAATCAAAAATGTCTCCAAGAACTCAAGCTGAGTGACTGCAAATAGAATAAATACAATAAAGTCAGTGCAGAAACAAATATACGAGGAATTGAAGGGATAAAGTCCAAAGCAAAGTCCATGCTATTTCGTTGTGCTCAATGTTGTGGTGCTATCATTTAATAAATTCCTTTGCATTCCAGACACATGCTGTATATGCAGCATTTTTTGTTTATTTAAAGATTATATTTATTTACTTGAGAGGCAGAGTCACAGAGAGAGAGAGAGATGGAGAGAAAGGTCCTCCATCCGCTGGTTCACTCCCCAAATGGCCACAACAGCCGGAGCTGGGTCAGTCTAAAGCCAGGAGCCAGGAGCTTCTTCTGAGTCTCCCACAGGGGTGCAGGGGCCCAACCACTTGGGTCATCTTCTACTGCTTTCCCGGGGCATAGCAAAGAGCTGGATCAGAAGACATGCAGCCAGGAAACAAACTGGTGCCACATTGGATGCCGGCACCACAGGCGGAGGCTTAGTCCACAATGACACAGCACCAACCCCACACATCATCTTTTTAAAAACTTTCACAAATTATGGGGTGAGTGTTTGGTCCTGCAGTTAAGATGCCCACATCCTACATCAGAGCATCTCTGTTTTATTTCTGGTTCCAGCTCCTAATTCCCCCTCCCTGCTAATGCAGACCCTGGGAAGAATTTGTGGTGGTTCAAATAGTTGGGTTCCTGCCACCCAGGTGGGAGACCTAGATTGAGTTCCAGGCCCCAATTGCAGTCCCCTGGCTGTTGCAAGCATGTGGGGAGTGAACCAGCAGATGGAAGCTCTTCTGTCTCTCAAAGAAATTAAAATTTAAAAAAAAATTCACAAATGTTCATAAAACATTATCACTATTGGTGTATGAAAAAAAACCTGAAAGTCAAAAAGTTTAAGAAGGAGCTGGCACTGTGGCATAGCAGGTTAAAGCCCTGGCTTGTGGCTGGCGCCGCGACTCAATAGGCTAATCCTCCACCTTGCGGCGCAGGCACACCAGGTTCTAGTCCCTGTCGGGGCACCGGATTCTATCCCAGTTGCCCCTCTTCCAGGCCAGCTCTCTGCTGTGGCCCGGGAGTGCAGCGGAGGATGGCCCAAGTGCTTGGGCCCTGCACCCCATGGGAGACCAGGAGAAGCACCTGGCTCCTGCCTTCGGATCAGCGCGGTGCGCCGGCTGCAGCACACAGGTGGCGGCAGCCATTGGAGGGTGAACCGACGGCAAAGGAAGACCTTTCTCTCTGTTTCTCTCTCTCTCCCTGTCCACTCTGTCAAAAAAAAAAAAAAAAAAAAAGCCCTGGTTTGCAGCACTGGCATTCCATATGGGTGCTAGTTCGAGTATCGGCTGCTTCACTTCCAATCCAGCTCCCTGCTAATGTGCCTGGGAAAGCAGTAGAGGATGGCCCAAGTCCCTGGATCCCTGCAACTACGTGGGAGACACAGAAGGAGCTCCTGGCTTCAGCTCAGCTCAGCTCCAGTCATTGTCTTTGTAGCCATTTGGGAAGTGAACAAGCAGATGAAGACCTCTCTCTCTCTCTCTCTCTCTCTCTGTCTCTACCTCTCTCTGTAACAGTCTGTCAAATAAATAAATATTTAAAGAAAAAAGTTTAAGAAAATTGTCTAAGCTACGTAAGTAACAGAATGAGGGTTTACATGCATAACCAAAAAATTCCCTACTATATTAAGGAGCCTTTACACATTACAGGGAAGCTTCTTTATTTCTTGTTTTCTCTAAAAATTTCATAATAGATCTCCTAGTTTTTCATTCTCCATGAGCATTTTAACAAAAACAATAGCAAGATGCATTCAATAAGGTCATCATTGCTATGATTACCCTAGAGTTAATTTTTTGCATTTGATAACCATATTCAAAGACATCTACAAAATATTTACTCAGAATCATTTTAAATGGTTCTTTGAAGTGCTACACTGTGAGAGAAATTAGCTTTGGAATCACCTTATTCACAAATAGACCATGCAGATTCTGAAAGGAATTCCTACTATTACTAGATTCCACACGTGCACAGTAAAAACACCATGTGATTCTGTTGAGTTCTTAAAAATGCCCCACAGAGGAAAATATTTATGAGATCATAGTAACTGTACCAAATAAAATTTCTGTGGAGGAAGAGGAGTTATACCTTTAACATAAGGCAAACAAGTAGGCAACTTGGGAACCACATAAGCCTAAAGACTAAAAACTGATAAAAAGGGTCCACTTAGATAGGATACAGGCAGAAAAGTCTTCCCCATCTCACCTGGCCTAAGGCAGGGGAAGGAGGTAAAGGAATTTCCCTATTAGGAAAATGGAATTATACCTCCAGCTCTGGATATCCTCCGCAGCTACAGCAGTAAAACAGGTTGTGATTAGAAATGGCAGATGGTCAGGCCTCACCTGGTAGGGAAATATTCAGTGACGCTGTCAGTTGCCCTGCGGAGAGTTTGGATGGTCCTGGAACCATCTGGACATAAGAAATGTGAAGGATATGGGTTCTCAGGAGCAGGCTGAGAAAGTCTCAAGATCGAACATACAAAGATTTTGGTTAAGATGCTCATTGCTGGCCAGCACCGCGGCTTGATAGGCTAATCCTCCACCTTGCGGTGCCCGCACACCGGGTTCTAGTCCCAGTCGGGGCACCAGATTCTGTCCTGGTTGCCCCTCTTCCAGGCCAGCTCTCTGCTGTGGCCCAGGAGTGCAGTGGAGGATGGCCCAAGTGCTTGGGCCCTGCACCCCATGGGAGACCAGGAGAAGCACCTAGCTCCTGGCTCCTGCCTTCGGATAGGCGCGGTGCGCTGGCCATGGTGGCCATTGGAGGGTGAACCAACGGCAAAGGAAGACCTTTCTCTCTGTCTCTCTCTCACTATCCACTCTGTCAAAAAAAAAAAAAAAAAAAAAAAAAAAGGATGCTCATTGCTTAAATTTTACCCAAATGATAAGTCCTGAGAAATGTGATATGCCTTCTCTCTCATCATTATGAAAGTAATTACAAAGAGTTGCCAATTGACTAGACTTCTTGCATACAAAGATAGCTTTAATACATTAATTCGCAGTAAAGAAATGTTGGGGCTGTTGTATTATATATGTCTAAGAAATATATAGCCTTTGCATCCTATAATCTCTCAAACTCATCTAAACTGCATATGTCTTTATTTCTAAATATTTATACGTCATTTGTTCTTTTAAAATTACTAATAGTTTTGGGGCTGGTGCTGTGGCACAGTGGGTTAAAGCCGTAGCATGCAGTGCCAGCATCCCATATGGGCGCCGGTTTGAGTCCCAGCTGCTCCACTTGGGAAAGCCGTAGAAGATGGCCAAAGTCCTTGGGCCCCTGCACCCGGCTGGGAAACCCGGAAGAAGCTCTTGGCTTCTGGCTTCGAATTAGCTCAGCTCTGGTCATTGGGGTCATTTGGGGAATGACCCAACGGATGAAAGACCTCTCTCTCTCTCTCTCTCTCAAAAAAAAAAAAAAAAATTTACTAACAATTTCAAGATTCAGGAGGTTGCTACTCAGAAACAGCTTTTCTGTTATTTGGAGATTTTTCACCATTATTATGCTTCAAAATGAATATAAAGGGAAAAACTGCAATTTCCTCTAAGATTTGCTGCTCCAATATGCAAGTTCTACCCCTGAGGTTAAGGTGAGCTAGCTGTGAACACAGTCTAAAAAAAGGAAGGTTCTAGAAACTCAAACAGAACGAGGAGTCACCCATATTGATGAGAGAACAAAGCAGGGAGGGAAGACCACTGTTAATTGTGTTGCAAATTAAAGTTTCATAATAAGTACTAGTATTTTTTCAGTACTTATTATATCCTGGGTGCTATGCCCAACTTTTTAATATTAAAATTTGTATTAAATATTTTGAACTAATAGTAAGAAATGTCAATGTCCAAACCACAGAAATTTAAGCGCTTGGCCTTTTTGCTTAAGATGATACTTTTAAAGAAATAAAACATCAAATTCAGCTAAAGCCCACTTATCCCAGCTCCTTCATTTCCTCCTTAGGCTAAATATCCTGATTTTTTAATGTCTCACTCCACTTGTATTTAGTTATTTTTAAAGTATAACTGTATTAATGCAATTTATATTTTTCACCAAATATTTTGATATTTACCCATGCTGACACATGTGGATCTGGTTGATTCACATTAGCTTCTACATTGAACTTCATTTTAAGGATAAGTCTCAGTTGATCAATTGCAGGTAGGCTGTTTCTATTTTTTTTTTTTTTTTTTTTTTTGCTTTTTAACATTGAGTGTTAAGAACCAATCTCATGCTTCTTGTGCACATGTGCAACTTTTTCTATTTTCTTTCCTTTAAATGTAATTTTCGGGTCAGAAGGTATGCACCCTCCAACTTCACTAGGTAGTGTCAAAATTTTCAAATGATTGTATCAATTTATATATCTACCAGAAAGGTCTAATGTCTTTTGCCCATTTTTTTCCTTGTTATTTTTCTTATTGATATTTCCTAACATTCTTTTGGATGGTCTTCCAATACAAGTATATCCTTCCAATTTATCACTTGATGTTTCACTTTGTTTACTGTGTTTTTTTGTCATAAAAATTATCTTAATGATGTGAAGAATTTTACCAGTATTTTCCTTCAAGGTTTGTGCCTTTTGTGTCTTGAAAAGGCATTTTCTACCCCATGTTGTAAACACGTTTCTTCTGTATTTTCTTCTAAGTGTTAAAACACTTTCCACTTCACATTTATGCCTTCAAACCATCTAGAATATTTTTTTGTGTATGCTGTTAAGAGAATCTTATTTTCTTTTTGCAAAGAGACAGTCATTAAAAAAAAAAGTTCATTCTGCCACCAATGACTTTTAAAGCTCTCTCTGCCACACAACATGCTTTCATATACAAGTGGTCCTACTTCTAGGCTCTTAATTTTGGTCTACCGGTCTATCCTTGTCTGTTGATACCAAATAGCTTAAATTATTTGTGCTTTGTATTTAAGCCTCAGTATCAGATAGGGTCCTTCCTAATTACTGTTTTTCATAATTGCTTTGGCTCTTCTTGCTCTTTAATCCATGTAAATTTTAAGATTAGCTACATCTCCCATGTGTCTTTTAAAAAGCATACCCCTTTCTTAATTTGTTGACTGATGAAGCTACTGACATTTCTCAGTTTTGTGGTCAAATCTTTTAGTATTCCATCGCTGATCATACAAGTAAGTGGTTATTAGCAAAGAGGGGAGGGGAGCTGTGTGAAAAAAAAATTAGAATTTGTAGTTATGTTGCTTTTCCAAATTAATTTGATGAGGCTGAGAATAGTTTAAGACTTCCCAACCATGAGCATATGATTCTCCATTTTTCTTTTATGTTAATAGATAACAATTTTTCCAAGAAAGGTCTTAACATATTTTTGCCAATTCCTTTTTTTTAAGCTATTTCTTGCATTTATTCTTCTGGGCCACTAGTGTGGCTTATCCTTTAATTTACCTATGCTAAAAAATGTTTTTAGAGCTGTATATGTGGGTGTGTTGCATTCAAGCCTCGTTACTTTTTGTTGTTCTTCAGGTGACCATCTGTTTCCTCCAGTAATTATTATACTGAACATGGGGGCAATACTTTTCTTGAGATAAACAGGGGAAATCCACAGATGCTGGATGGAAATGGTATTTTCTCACCCTAAGGTTGGGGCGAGAAAAGGAGACTATTACACCCTCCCGAAGCTTTCGAAAGAAGCCTCTCTGATGGATCCTTTTTTTTCTGCTCAAGCCCTTCCCCCACCTTCAAAGCAGGGAACACTCAACCCATCCCCTTCACACCAGTCAGAAATTCATAGATACTGAAATGCTAATTCTCTGACCTCTGTTGCTGAGCTCTGAAGGTGCTCAAGTTTGCTTCTTCCACCCCTAGGGGAAGAAGTCCAATTCTCTGAGAGCTAGTAGTAGATCTAAAAACAAGGGCAAGTAAGTACATTAAAGCTAAGGATGGAAGCCATTATCATCCCCAAGTCTCTACTTTTCAATTGGTCGGTGGTAAAAATGAACGCTATCTATGGGTTTTGGGTTTTGTTTCTGTAGCTTTGTGGTTGGCTGGCCAAATCTCCACTGTTGTTCAAAACATACGAATGACATTTTGGGGAGCCAGAGGATAGGAGATTCTGCAGAGTCCCAAAAAGAGAGGCCAGCATTATCCATTTGCTTTTTTAGATTTACCAAGTGAGCAGAGCATTCTTTACATAACCAACTGATCTATGTGTTTTCCTCTTGTTGGTTGTTGGATTTTTAACACTGGGAACGCTGAGATTGTTTGAAAGACACCCTGATACCTTAAGAATAGTATAAGCCAATCCCTCCCATTCTCCCTCCAAAAATCTAGTTGGTTCAAAATGGGCAGAATGATCCATTTTTCCACTTTAGGTGGGCAGATGTTTGTGAAAGAGCCTAGAACTGTTTGCCTCATTTATCAGAAAATTTACAAGGAAAGAAGCCTTTGGGAGAATTTCTACTTTTAAATATAAGAAGACTAGTACGCAGGTTCAAGTTATACTTTTAACATGAGCTTGTTGAAAGAAACGTTAACAATTCCAAAACGCAATTAAACGAGTTTTAACTTTTTCCTCCCAAAAGCATGAAAAAGTAATGGAGAGGAAGTCAACAATAAATTTTTAAAAGGCAAAAAGTAATAATAATAACTCTTCCTCGTACTAGTCCTTGGGACAAGTTCTTCTTTTCGTTGGCTTCTTTGAGAACAAATTTTGGTCCCAAGTCTGTACGTCCTTAGTATCTGCTCCGGCCTTCCCCTCTCTCGCTTCCAAGGCGGCCTCCGCCCCTGGGGGCCCTACGGCCCGAACGGCTATAGGAATCACGCGGAGGCGGGCACCCCCTCTCCATGGACGGAGGCAGCCCGCGATCTGGCCGGCCCACCCGGTCTCGGCCTCGCGAGTAGCGGTCGCTCCGGCTGCTGCCATAGCTGTCGCGCCCGCCGCCGTAGGCGTCGGGGGAGCAGCCCCGGTACTCCTCGTAGCGGCCTCCTCCGCCGTAAGATGGCGGTGGGCCCCGAGCCGAGGCGGCGCCGCGCGGATCCCCGTAGCTCTCAAAGGGGTCTCGGTAGGAGCCTCCGCTTGAATGATCCGCGTAGTCACGGTCGCGACCCCCGTAGCCGTCTCGGTCGCCGTAGCCTCTCGACGGGCAGTCGTCGCGGGCACTGGAGTGGCCGTAGTCGCGGTAGGTGTACTCTCTGGGCGAGGGGGCGAAGTCGCGGGCGCTCGGGTAGTCGCGGCTCGAGTAGCTGTCGCGGGGCGAGTAGCCCTCCTCCCGGGGGCCCAGATAGGGGTCGCGGCGCGGGGCTGGCGGCTCCCGGCGCGGCGGGCCCCCGTAGCCATCGCGCCCACGCGCGGTTGGAGCCCGCCCGCGCATCCCGCCGCCGCTGCGGCCCAGGCCCGACGGCGCGGCCCTCTTCGGGGGCGGGCCGGCCCTGCGCGGCGGCGGCCCGCGCTTCATGGGCAGCGGGGCCCTCGAGGGCCGCAGGTCGAAGTCCCCCGCGTAGCCGCCGTCGTCGGCGGGCCCACCCCGGGAGGGAGGTCGCCGCGGGCCGCCGCCGCGGGTCCCGCGCAGGCCTCTCGGGCGACCGCGGCTGCGGGGCAGCGGCGGCCCGCGCCGGCTGCTCTCGTACGCCGGCTTGGTGGCCTGGGCCACCTTGATGGCCTTACCATCTAGGGACTTGCCATTCATATCTCGGGCGGCGGCCTTGGCGTCTGCGGGGCTCTCGAAGGTGACGAACGCGAAGCCCCTGGACTTGCTGGTCTCTCGGTCTTTCATGAGGAGCACCTCGATGATGCGGCCATACTTCCCAAACGCGGCCTCGAGGGCTTTCTCGTCGGTTTCGGGGTTGAGGCCCCCGATGAAAAGCTTCCCCGGGCGGTCGGCCTCGACCATGTCTGCGCGTCGAGCGGTCTGTGGCGGCGGGAGGCGAAGCCGCGGCGCGCCCGTCGCGCCCTGCGAAGCCGCTCGCCCGCTCGCCGACGGCGGCTCCTACCGGTCGGGCGGCGCGCTGTCGCCGAGTCCCGGAACCGCAGGCGCAGGCGGAACGCTCCGGTCTGAGCCCCTCGGAGCCGGTTCCCGCCGCCCGGCCTGGCTCCTGCTCCTTGTGATTGGCTGGTTGTCTCCGGGGGGCGGTTCCGCCGTCGGGCAGGTGCGGTTTTGTGCCTCCGTCCGTCCGCGACTTCCGGCTCTGTGACCCTGAGCCTCGGCCTGACGTCCTTGCTGGGCCGCCGAAGGGGAGAGCCGTTAAGTGGGAGACGACTTTTCCCAGCACTCTTAAGAGTGTGATGCGTTTTAAGTCAAGTTACCCAAACCGCTTCCAAACAAACAAAAAGTAATGTAAAAATTGAACACGCCGTTTGTACGTGAAATGTGAGCAAAGTAAGAGTTCCTTCTTGGAAGCTGCCTTGGCAGTGGGCTGGCTGCCGAGGGGTGCGGGACCCGGAAGACGAGGGGCTCGTTCTTCCGAGGTACCGGGTATTTTCTCGTCCCTTCACCATTTCCCTCACATTACAACCTGCGAAAGCAGTACCTGGGCTTGCGCAGCACACCTCAGCAAAGCATAACGTTTTCAGTTCATGGAAATAAATTTACACCCATATATTTCTTCCTTATGATGCTCTCTGACTGGAAACAAGTGTGGAAAGTACAACTGGTAAGTTTCTTTGCTTGAAACAGCGAATCTAAAATTGATTTGTTTGTTTAGTGTGTTTTGGAGCCGTTTGTTAAAAAAAAAAAAAAAAAACGGTAAAATTTCCCCGGGGACCGGCGCCCTGGCTCACTTGGTTAATCCTCTGACTGCGGCACCAGCATCCCGTATGGGCGCCGGGTTCTGTCCCGGTTGCTCCTCTTCCAGGCCAGCTCTCTGCTGTGGCCCGAGAGTGCAGCGGAGGATGGCCCAAGTGCTTGGGCCCTGCACCCCATGGGAGACCAGGAGGAAGCAGCTGGCTCCTGGCTTTGGATCAGCACAGCTCCGGCCGTAGCAGCCACTTGGCGGGTGAACCAAGGGAAGAAAGACCTTTCTCTTTGTTTCTGTCTCTCTCTCTCTTTCTCAATGTCTGTAACTCTACCTGTCAAATAAATAAATAAAAAACCTTTTAAAAAAATGGTAAAATTTTCCAAAGGCTGTAGTGAATAGTTCAGTTATGAGATGTCTGTCTGTATGTACGTATAAATATATTCATGAGGCCTCCAAAAATTCATGGAAAATGTCTATTAGGAAAAACCTATGCATGGATTTCAAAAATTTTTCTTAACCAGATTAACATTTTTTATTCCATCTTTCCACAAAGTTTTTGAAGTGCCTCATGTGAATATGTATGTGTTACATTGGTTTATTGCACCAGGTTTATATAGTTGAGTTGAAGCAGGCGTTTTTATGTTTCCAACTTAAACAGGAACACTTTTTTTTTTTTTTTTTTGACAGGCAGAGTGGAGAGTGGACGGTGTGAGGAGAGAGAGACAGAGAGAAAGGTCTTCCTTTTGCCATTGGTTCACCCTCCAATGGCTGCCGCGCGGCGCTGATCCGAAGGCAGGAGCCAGGTGCTTCTCCTGGTCTCCCATGGGGTGTAGGGCCCAAGCACTTGGGCCATCCTCCACTGCACTCCCTGGCCACAGCAGAGAGCTGGCCTGGAAGAGGGGCAACCGGGACAGAATCCGGCGCCCCGACCAGGACTAGAACCCGGTGTGCCGGCGCCGCAAGGCAGAGGATTAGCCTAGTGAGCCGCGGCGCCGGCCCAAACAGGAACACTTTTAAGGCTTTATGATTTAACATGCATGCGTGGAAGTTTAAATGCATCATATTCATGTGATGAATTATGGTAACAGATTTTAATTAATAATATGTTTAGTATTAAAACATTGTGCTTCTAAGGTAAATCCATCTGGGATGTATTGATTTTCTAAAAAACTCTTAAGTACTTCACTTAGAAATGTTATCTTTCTGAGCATGAATTGTATTCATTTCTCTTTATTTTTCCCCCTACTGAAGTGGGGAGATTTTTCCTAAGAGACCCCCTGGCCTGGTGCTTTGAGTGTATTTTAGGTAACCAATAATTTTTTTAGTTTTGAGTCCATGTAGATTTTTAAAAATTTCCTGTTATGTTTTGTAAGATATACTTTTCTAAGAAGTTAATCAAGTTTTGATTAAATTTTCAAATTTATATATAGCTGTGCCTTGATTTTTCTTTAAAAAAATGTTTGCTTGTTTTAAGGGGGGCAGGGTGGAGATCTTTCCTCTGCTGGTTCTCTTCCTAAATGTGTGTAACAGCCAATGCTTGCCCAGGCAGAAGCCAGGAGACTAGAACTAAATCTGGGTATCCTTTTTGGGTGCCAGAGCCCCAAGTTAGTTTAGCCTTCACTTGCTGCCTCCCAGGGAGCACATTAACAGGCAGCTGGAATCAGGCAGTCTGATGTGGGCATCTCAAGTGGCATCTTAATGCTGTGCCATGTGTCTGCCGCTTTTTTTTTTTTTTTGTGACCAGCATGGCTAGAAGTTTGTTGCTTTTCTCTGACTGTTCTTTCAAAAAGACCAGCTTTTAGCCTTCCCTATCCTGCTTTGATTTTCTTCGATGATACTTTGTTTTTTTCCTATATCCTTTAAATTTATAGTTGATATTATTTTTGCTCTGATTTTTTAGGTATGACACTTAGCACATTAAGAATTTTAAATAAATGACTATTCTAATTATTATATCTAAAGTTAAAATTTATTCTCTCTATAGAAGTTAACATGCCCTGAACTGTGATACTTGGTGTTTTCATTGTTATTCAATTGCTAACATTTTTATCATTTTCATTATTTCTCCTTGACCCATGAATTATGCATCTTAATAATAATAATTTGGATTATTTATAATTATCATAATAATTTGGATTATTTAACATGCTGTATTATGATAATTGGTTTTTGTTGAGATTTGCTTCGTGAGCTATTATTCTAAGTATGTGTGTGTGTGTAATGTTCATGTTGAGAAAAAAGTGTATTCTCTAAATATTAGAGTAAAATTATTTATGTATATTGTGATTTTCAAATCTTCCTAGTCCTTTTTATTTAACAGATTTGGCAATCATTGAGAAGTTTAAAAATTTCCCATAATTATGGTTTTGTCAATTTCCTGTTTTTATGTCTATTTTTGCTTTGTGTAATTTAAGGTTGTATTGTGGGATATGTAAAAATTGGGAATTTCTATGTATTTCTGGTGAATGCCTTTTATTCTGTAATGATCCTCATTATTCAAAAGGATCTTTTTTACCATAATCTGTTTAGACTAATACTTGTATCTTTCAGATTTCTTCCTGCCATTCTATTGTGCTTTCTGTTAACCATGCCTTTTTTGCCTTACCTCCTTATTTCTTGCCTTTTCTTACAGAAGATGGTTTATCTTTATTCTTCTTTTTCCTCTATTGCACAAAAAATTATGCCTTCCATTTATTTTATGTGAACATTTTTTTTTTTGACAGGAAGAGTTAGAGAGAGAGAGAGAGAGAAAGGGAGAAAGGTCTTCCTTCTGTTGGTTCACCCCCCAAATGGCCGCTATGACTAGTGCTGCGCCGATCCGAAGCCAGGAGCCAGCTGCTTCTTCCTGGTCTCCCATTCAGGTGCAGGGTCCAAGCACTTGGGCCATCCTCCACTGCACTCCCGGGCCACAGCAGAGAGCTGGACTGGAAGAGGAGCAACCGGGACAGAATCCAGTGCCCCAACCAGGACTAGAACCCAAGGTGCTGGCACCACAGGCAGAGGATTAGCCAAGTGAGCTGTGGTGCCGGCCATGTAAACATTTTTAGTGAGGACTAATTTACTTATTTTTTAAAGATAGATTTATTTATTTATTTATTTTATTTTATTTTAAAGGCAGATGTTACAGAGAGGCAGATGTTACAGAGAGGCAGGTGGAGAGAGACACAGAGAGACAGAGAGAGAGAGATTGAGAGAGATCTTCCATCAGCTGGCTCACTCTCCAAATAGCCAGGAGCCAGGAGCCAGGAGCTTCTTCTGAGTCTCCCACGTGGGTGCAGGGACCCAAGGACTTGGGCCAACCTCTGCTGCTTTCCCAGGCCATAGCAGAGAGCTGGATCACAAGTGCAGCAGCTGGGACTTGAACCAGTGCCCACATGGGATGCCAGCACTGCAGGCAGCGGCTTCACCCCCTAAGTCACAGGGCTGGCCCCTAATTTACTTAAAACATCTTATGTTTATTGCTTAATTTTTGCATAGGTGTATATCCATGTAACCATGACCCACATAAGATCTGTAACATTTCCACCACCCCAGAGGGTTTCTTTGAGCCTCTTTGAGAACAATATCTCCCTCCCAGAGGCAACTTGGTCTCACCTGCATCAACCATAAATCAGTTTTGCCTGTTCTTGAACTCTATATAAATGGAATAATATAGAAGGAATTCTTCTGTGCTTTATTTCACTCAGCATATATATTTTAAGATTCATCCATGTATTGTACCAGTACGTTGCTCTTTTTATTTTTCTTTTCTTTTATTCCACTTTGAGGAGTGATTCTTGTTTCCTCTATTTGCTATAGTGCCTCTCCCCTCCTCTAAGAATGTCCTTTTGGCTCCAGTCCCCAAATACATTTGCAGTCCATTCACTTATCTACTTCTGCATTGCTACTTTCTTCATACAAACTGTCATCCCTTGCAATATAATAAAAATATACATTATATATTGATATAGAATTCCTAAAAACACTTGGAATTTCCTGACTGATAGGAGTGTCTTTTCTAAGGCATAGTGAATCCCTGAGAACTATACCAGAGTTCAGGCTAATGGAGTGCCTGCCAGTAGAGTTCTTAATAGGTTCAGGATGGGATCTGGTCACCTGAGGAGGGTTAGCCCTTTTGGCACCTCTTCTGCCCCCACATCCCTGGGGAGGAGAGACTAGAAACTGAACCATTTCTGGATGTCTTCATACCAAAGTAAGGGGACAATTGTGTGTGCTCCCTTTTGTCCCAGGGTTCCTCTTGGGTGGACTAGTTTCACAAATGTCCAAGGAGCTCCAAAAGAACTATTACAATTCAATAGTATTTGTTATAAATTTTTTCTAGTAATTTAAAGCAGACAGTATTAGACTGTAGGGGCAAAACAGGGGTTTGAGAGCTAAGGTATAGCTCTGTATTCTTAATTAGTAGTACTTTACATATGAGGGTACTTCAAAAAGTTTGTGGAAAAATGAATTTAAAAAGTTCATTTTGGTGCATAATTGTTTTAAATTGATGAATAGTTTTCATAATATATGTTTTTCCATGAGGTTTTGAAGACCTTTTGTATTTTTAACTACTGGTAGTTGCCAAAGAAGCCTGTGACTTTATCCCAAACTCAAGAGTATACTTAGAAAGATAAGAATCAAGACTTGTTCTCATGGTGCCTCCGGAGCACTGGGAACAATTCCAACTCACCGACAGATACTCAAATGGTCAAGAAAACTGGAGACAGAGGTTTTGTGGCTCTCTGAAATATTCAGTTGTCACATCCAAGAGTCTAGTTATGGTTCTGACTCACATCTGACATTATTAAAATGTCAAGATATAAAATATAAATGTAGTAACTGAGTCAACTCCAACTAAGACAAGGTAGCAGGTTTTTAAAGGCAGGACAGGAAGGGAACTATAGGGGGCCATGGGGATTGGAAAAGAGACAGTCAAAAGGTAATGGGGCTTTAGGGACTTGGGAACATACAGGAGGAAGGTAAGTGGGAAATTACTGAAAATGGTTTAACAGTGTGAATTGAGAACAGTGGGCATTTAGCAGTTTGGCAGCACTGCATTTTCTGGAGCAAACAGTAAAGGAGCTTGAGTTACCTTAAGGGATAAGGCTTAGTACAGGTGAAAGCCAGGCGAAAGTTGGTCAAGTCTGTTTGGATAGTGTTGAGGAAAGTCCTTTGTTCTCATGGAAGTTCACAGGGTGATAGAATAGTCTGAGCCTGTGAACTGTGTGCCTCCTTCACCCCCAACTGCCCCATTAAACTACTGGGAATTTGAACTAGAGAATTTCCATTTGAGGTGATTATCAGCTTACTCTCAGACATTAATTGAGGCTGCCCCTTGTCTGAAGGACATAAAATAGTCTTACCACTTTATACCCATTAGGATGATTATTGTGTGTGCACAGACACAAAAATATGGAGAAATTGGAGAAAGGAAGGGAATGTATTATGATGCAACTATTATGGAAAAGAAAATTGGTAATTCTTAAATATATCAGAAATAGAATTACCATGTGATCAAACAAATCCATTTTTGGGCATATGACCAATTGTATTAAAAGCAGAGTCTCAGCGCTGGCGCTGTGGTCCAGCGGGTTTAAAGCCTTGGCTTACAGTGCCGGCATCCCATCTGGGCTGGTTCAAATCCCTGCTGCACCACTTCCCATCCAGCTCCCTGCTAATGTGCCTGGGAAAGCAGCAGAGGATGGCCAAAGTCCTTGGACCCCTGCACTCATGTGGGAGACCCAGAAGAGGCTCCTGGCTTCGGATCAGCTCATCTCCAGCTGTTGTGGCCATTTCAGGAGTGAACCAGCAGATGAAAGATCTGTTCCTACCTCTCAGTAACTCTTTCAAATAAAAAAAATAAATTTTTTTAAATAGCAGTGTCTTAGATATTTGGATACCTATGTACATAGCAACATTACTCTTAATAGCCAGTAAGTGGAAGCATCATACATGTCCACTGACAGATGAACAGATTTTTTTTAAAAAATGTAATACATAGGGCTGGCACTGTGGCATAGTGGATTAGGCCTCCACCTGCTGCGCTAGATGCTGGTTCAAGTCCCTGCTGCACCACTTCCCATCCAGCTCTCTGCCAATGTGCCTGGGAAAGCAGCAGAGGATGGCCAAAGTTTTTGGGCCCCTGCATCCATGTGGGAGACCCTGAAGATGCTTCTGGCTCTGGCTTCAGACTGGCCCAGCTCCGGCTATTGTGGCCCTTTGGGGAGTGAACCAGTAGATGGAAGACCCCTCTCTCCATCTCTCCCTCTATCTGTAACTCTCTCAAATATTTTTTTAAATTTAATACATGCACAATGGAATGTTACTCAGCCTTAAGAAGGAAGAAAATCGTGATACATGCTAAAATGTGATTGACTCTTAATGATATTACAGTTAAGTGAAATAAGCCAGACAGAAAAAGACAAAGATTTTTAGTATAGTCAAATGTTTTTAGGATCCCCAGGGATTGAGTTTCCTGGTTCAGCTTCCAGATACATGGTGGGACCTCATGGCTCTGGACTCCAGCACATGGTTCCTTGACAGTGAGGAGGGAGCTTCCTTGTCAGTTTGCAGCGTGGAAACCCATTAATGTTTTGTAAAATTAACTTAATTCTTAAAAGTATGTAAAATCAAATAAAATTAACAATCTTAACCATTTTTAGATGTGTAGTTCAGTAGCATAAAGTACATTTATATTGTTAGGAAATCAAAGAACTCTTCACCTTGCAAAACTCTACTCATTAAACCACTCCTTATTCTCCCCTGCCCTGGCCACTACCTTCCTATTTCCTGTCTATAAATCTGACTACCACGCACCGCCTCCTGGGAACCCAAGGATTAATCATCCTCCATTTTTCCTGTAATTCAGAGGTATCTGTTATTCCAGTTAATAACAAGCGTCCAACTTTGGGGAATCCACTTCTGCCTCTCTTTAGGAGGGTGGCTTCAGAAATAGGGACTTCAGTTTTACTTATGAGTGGTGAGAGTGCCCCCACCACACAAAGAACTCAAAACTGAAAGGAGTGTGAGCAGTTGCTGCATCTAAGCGCTGTCCAGCGTCCTGCTTTCTCTGGAGAGGGAGACCAGGCTTGGGCTCACATCCTTTCCAGCCGCGTCCCCACTCCTACCAGGCGCCGCACACCGAACTTCAAGGCGCCCGGGTAAGGCGCACAAACCTGGGGAGCCCAGGAGTAGGCTCTGCCGGCAGCTGCTGTGGTACGGAGCCAAGGACAGGGCTGTCCCCATGCCCACACCCCAAAAGCCAAGCCCTTGGGCTGCGCAGAGCCCTGAGGGCGCCCCTAGTGGCTTCTTCTCCTTGAGAATCAGAACTGGGGACCACTCGACTCCAGCCTCCCTTTGAGCCTTGTCTGAAGACCTCAGCTGCACTCAATTAAAGCAATAAATCTCAAGAGCCAACTAGAAACGCGAGGTGCCCTGCAGTAGAATCAGGGGACTCCAGCTGGATGTGGAGATTGCAACCTTGTCGTCTCCAGAGTCCATTCCAAGGCTGCAGGAGTTGGCAGGGTTTTCCGTGGTAAAAAAATCACCCACATAGAGTGCCTTTGCAATTAGAAAATAAAACACATATTCCCCAAAAAGAACAGCTTATTTTTGCTTATCGAATGACAGTCCCCAATTTACAGAGAGCCTTCAATGAACTTACACTGTGATGAGGGAGAAAGACAACATGAAATAAATAATTACACCTCTGGGAGAATGGGAGGAAAGAAAACAAAAAACCATGATGTCTTTTAAGGAAGAGGAGGTGATGCTAGTAAGAGACTGTACAATCTCTGGGAGGAGGTGGTATTTAAACTGCAATCTAAGGGATGGTCTAGAGCCAGCTCTAGGAGTGGAGAGATGATTGTGCTGAGAAGGTAAGCTATGCCAAGGTCTGAGTTATGAATTAAGAAGTGAGAGGGGATCGTGACACATTGGAAAGAACTACCTTATTCAGCCTTTTGAATAAGAAGAACTTGGTCCAGCTGTAATGTCACCTACTTACTCTTTCATTAGTTCAAAAAATACTGAGCATCTATTACAAGGCAGGCATTGTACTAGGTGTTGGAGATTCTAAAGACAAACAGTAAAAGCGATGGTTTAAACAACCAATTACATCTGAAGGAGGCAAAAGTACTAACTGTAGGAGTGTGTCATGTTTGTACTTTTCCCTGTTGTTATAAAGGAATCTGTTGTTACCCCTTTCTCTGCTCTTAAATAAGGATAGTATCCATGAAGAGCTACAGAAAACAAAATAAAAAACATAAATATTAGAGAGAATAGTATGTACAAAGGAAAACGGACAAAATGATGAGAACAAAGCAGTATGTTTGAAATTGGTGGTGTCCACTATTTACCTCATGTCTAGGGGGCCAAGATGAAGCTGAATATAACACAGTAGAGGTCAAAGGAGGGAGAGATTTGAATATAGGAGGAACCTTAAAGGTCATGTACAATGCATATGATGAAGAAACTATGCATGGATTTCAAAAACGTTTTGCACCAAAACTCATCTTTTAATTCCATTTTCCACAAGTTATTTAAACTATCTTCCTATACATTTCTGTCTTAAAAGAAAACCACTTTGACAGTGGTGTGGAGGATAGAGTAGAATGCAGTGAAATAATCCATGAGACTAGACAGAAAATGTAAAAAAAAATTGTGGTAAGGAGATTGGAAGAAAGCAAGCTTTTCCCCTAGGGTTTTCCTGTATAATCTGCTCTTTCACTTACAGTGTGCATTGATGGGAAGGTATGTATAGATGCTGCACATTCTCCTCTCTCTTCCTAAATTTACCCCAAGTTCATTTTCTTCAGGCTAAGAATTAAAGGTGTTATGAGACATAAGTAGCATTTTTAGCCTTACAGAGATAAGTTGGGTATGAAAATACTAATTATCACATCAAAGTTCATAACTTATTGTAACAGCACTAAGTGTCACATCTTTTTAGATTCAGAGGTCATTTTCTCTAATTCATTCCATATTCCCTTATTTTCTACCTTCTATAATTGTACTTACCAAACAATTCAGACCTCAACTCTTCAGTAACAGACTATGGAGAGGGCCATCTGTGACCCTGACCTCTTCCCCCAAGTTAAGCTTATAATAAAAAATCTCATCTCAGGTTTCTCATCCTTGACACTACTGACATTTGGGGTGGGATCCTTTGTTGTGGGAACTGTCTTGTGTACTGGACATGTAGCAGCATCTCTGGCCTCTACCCACTGGATGTCAAGAACTACCCTCAATTCTGACAACCAGAAATGACCCCTTGGTTTCCAAATCCACAACCCCAGGTTAGCACTGCAATTCCAAGAGGTGAGCATTGTTGAGGATTATCCAAAAACCTAAAAGCACATCAGAGACTACTGGGTATTCTTTTGTTGTATACTAGGTGCTGCCTAGCAGGCTGTGGATTATCTAAATTTCTAGGGGTGTGTATCTTTGACTCTGTCTTTGCTACTGATGTAGTTCTGTAAAGGTCAAGATTAATTTGAAGGAACTTAATACCTTTGAAAATAATTGTCAGCAGGCAGTACAAATTATTTCGAAGAGGTAATCCCATGGACTATTACTGTCTTGTAGAACATGAACCAGTTCCCTACCTAGTGATGTTTTCCTAACATCTTTTTAAAACGCCTTTTGTGATGGATATATAAACCTGTTCCTCAAATGCTTTTAAAAAATTGAGAGGCACAGAGACAGTGACAAGCAGAGAAACAGAGATCCCCCCCCAGAGGTTCACTCCCCAGATGCCCACAACAGCTGGTGCTAGGCCAGGCTGAAGTGAGAACAGAAAAACCAATGCAGATCTTCTACATGGGTGACAGTGATCCAGCTACTTGAGTCATCACCACATGTCTCTGAGGGTACACATTAGCAGGAAGCTACAATCTTGAGAGCAAAGCTTGGACTCAAACCCAGATACTCTGAGATTCAGGTGTCCTAAGTGGCATCTTGCCTGCTGTGCCAAACCCTTACCCCAAATTCTTATTTTTTCAAAAAGTAATTCATCACTCAGGACAAGACAGGCATCAAGTCTGCTGATGATAGGGTGTGTGTATCCATCCTGTGGCAACCACAAGATCAGACCACCTCAGGAGTTACACCTACACAGCAAGAACAAAGACCTAGCAAGGACATTACCTAAATCCCAAGTCCACTCCTGAATCTCCCCTGTGTTTGCTTCTGTACTCATACATCACCACTTCCTTGATCCAGGAGGGAGGGTAGTTTGGATAAAGATCCCCTACTTCTATTGCTTGGCCATGCAAATAATAAATTCTCTTTAGCAAAAGTTGATGTCTGCAAGTTTAGCTAAGAAGTACATCAGGCATGACTCCCTTAATCTGACTACACTGTGCACATCACCTATGCCAAAATGTCAGTTCCAGTAATATCTGTAAATTTTCAGTTGCCATTTGCCCTGCTTTAGTCCTGCCACACTCTGTACCAGTGTCAATGTGATACTGTCTTGTTTTCCACAGAGCTCCTCAAACATTTGGACTTGAAGTGATGTCTTTTCACATGCTAATGAGATGACTGGTAGTTCCTGGATAGCCTCTGGATGTGCACAGGCTCCCAGGGGAACCAATCAGTAATTAGGGGATAAAAATGTTACTCCCACCCTAACCTTTAGGGGGCTTCAAGGTGAGTTGATGGATCACCCAATGGCCAATGACTTATTAATCTTGTCTACCTAATGAAGCTTCCATAGAAACTGAAAAAGATGGGAGTTCAGAGTTTCCAGTTGCTGAATATATCTTATGTGCCAAGAGTGTGTGCACCCCAAATCCATGGGGACTTCAAAACCCTTCTGAACCTACCCTTGTTCTTCTGGCTCTTCATTTGTATCCTTTGTAGTATCCTTACAGTAAATGAGTAAAGATCAGTGTTTACTAGGATGCCTCAAAGAATTCAAGGAAACACCACCAGGGCATGGTTGGGAGAACTTCTATTTCTGGTTGGTTGGTCAGAAGCACAGGTCACAACATGGGACTGGCACCTGGAATCAGGGCAGTCCTGTGGGACCTGATGCTCTCTTGGTTGATAACATCAGAAGTGAATTGGATTATGGGACCCTCACCCCAGTGCTGGAAAACTGCTTGTTGTGGGAAAAGCCCACACATTTTGGTGGCCAGAATCGTTGAGTGACTGGGTGAGATAAAATGTTTTTCTTTAGCCAGTGCAGTGTAATCCTCTGCCTGCGGTGCTGGCATCCCATATGGGTACCTGTTCCGGTCCTGGTTGCTCCTCTTCTAGTCCTTCTCTCTGCTGTGGCCTGGGGTAGCAGTAGAAGATAGCCCAAGTGCTTGGACCCCTGCACCTGCATAGGAGACCAGGAAGAAGCACCTGGCTCCTGGCTTCGGATAGGTGTAAATGGCCGCAATGGCTGGAGCTAGAGTGAACCAACGGAAGGAAGACCTTTCTCTGTCTCACTGTCTGTAGCTCTGTCAAATGAATGAATAAAATCTAAAAAAAGTTTCTTTATAACCAATTAAAAAGCTGTCTTATTTCTGGTAGACAAGTAGAGAAAAATTGATGGTTTGTAGTAGACTAAAGGCCACACATTCTTTGACATTATTCCCATCAAGAACTGACCTTGAACTTGGGCTGGCCTGGACTATTTTTGCCAATGTACAATGATAGAAGTGACTTTATACCAATTCAGGCCTAGCTTTCAAGACAATCGGCACCTTTCCCTGACTCTTTTCAAACCCTTAACCTCCCACCCCAGAAATCCATCCTCCCTGCAGCAGAGACCACCATGTAGAGAGGCCCTGAGGTAGAGGGATAAGGGGCACAGCTACACACAGCCTTTCAGCCATCCTTGCCATGTGGGTCAAAGTTACTTTGGTGCCTCTAGAGCAACCTGGCTGCCAGCTGAATACCAAGGAACCCCAGAGGATACCATGTGAAGTAAGAGACACTCAGCGGAATCCTTTCTGAATTCTAGAAACACCAAGTTATGAGATTTCAATAAAATGGTTTCCATTTTAAGTGACATTTGGGATGGTTACAAAGCAATGAACAAGCAGAACGGTCTTTCACAGGTAAATTTATTGTGCCATGATTTTGTCAAATGGAAGAATCCATGTTTAGCTATAACCCACACTAACTTCATACCACCTTAAAGAAAATTAAACCTTCCCCCCTCCCCACAGAACTACAGAAATTGTTCATCATAAAAGTAGGCTCCCATTTCTAATGAAACTAGTGATTTTCAAATATTAGTGTGCATAAAGAATTGCCAGGGAAATTAAAAATGCTGGGTCCTAAAGACTATTACTTATATGTTCAGCTTCACTATATCTGGTATGCTAAGTAATCTGCATTTTAAGACAGCACCCATGTGACTTTGACACTGGTCATCAAGATCATACATGGAGAAGCATTCCAATAAAAAGAGCCAGAGATAGTGAGGCTGTGAATTAAGCCTAGGCAGTGGGAATTGAACAGAAAACAAGACACTTTAATCTTCTCTATTCCCATCTTGGAGCCTCAATTCTGGCCTTCTCTTATGAGTCCTTAACCTTTGTATTCAATTAAAAATATCTTACACTTTTCAGAAAGCTTTAAGTTTCATTTTATTTTAGCCTCTCCAACTATGTGTGATGTAGAATGAACATTTTACAGAAAAGTGACTACCTTATGTCTAACAGATGTCAAGTGTTATCTCTGTGGGACTACATTATCTAAAGCTAAGAAACAGACCCTGTTACTCTGAAGTTTTTCTGATTTTTTTATGGGATGTCAGATTCTTCACATGAGAAACACTGCTACCAGGACCCATCTTCTTCACTGCTATCATTGAACTGCCACCAAGACCCATCATCTTCATTGTGATCGTTATAGTCTGGCTTAATGACTAAATGTGGATTCTTAAGTGTCACAGCTTCCAGCAGCTTCTGGGCTTCCTCATCAAAGGCCTCTTTGCACAACCTGAGAAGACAAGGGAATGTCTCTTCTTGCATTCAGTTTCCTCACAGCCCTCCACTTTCTCTGAAAAAATTACAGGGGGTAAAACAAACCAAAAAACTACCCTGTAAAATAAAAGAGTATTAATATGGATGGGGAGTTGCAAGGGGAACAGAGATACAGTGATGGAGATAGAACAATTAAAGAAAAATTAAATATAGAACAGATTAAAATGAAAAATGATCCTCTAGGAGCTTTTTTTGTACAAACAAAATACTACCAGTACTACTAATGATAATGAAGACAACAGCTAACATAATCCATGTTTTTATTACTACGCTATGTACTGTTCTAAGTACTTGGTCTATATTGACTCAGTGATCATCACAATAACCTTATATGTAGATTTTTATCATTTTATCCATCTTACAGATAAGGAAACCAAATCACAGGTCAGGGAACTAGCTTAAATTAAACATTTGGGGGGCAGGTGTTATGGTACAGTGAGTTAAGCTGCTGCTGGGGATGCCTACCTACATCCCATTCTGTAGTGCCTGGGATTCAATCCTCATTTCTGATACAGCTTTCTGCTAGTGCATCTGCGAGGCAGCAGGTGATAGCTCAAGTAGATGGGTTCCTGCCACCCATGTGGGAGACCTGGATGGAGTTCCTGGCTTCTGTCCTGCCCAGCCTCAGTTGTTGCAGGCATTTGAGGAGTAAATGGAAGATCTCCCTCTACCTCACTCTGCCTTTCAAATAAATAAACTTTAAAAATATGTAATTTGTAAATACCACTCATTATCCTGTGTATTTTAAAAAAAGACACATATACTTAGTTGGTAGGGCCAGAATTCAAAAATCAGATCATGTGGCTCCAGAATGTTTAACTCTTCACTACTATGCTGTATTACATCTCTCAAAATCCAGTGTTCTATGAGACAAAGACAAGTGCCATGAAATACCAGAGGATCCACAATCAGGTTGATAATAAGGCCTGCAATAAACGAATGGCTCTTCATACTCCTTATTACAAGAAATTCTCCCTCTGAAAAGCCAGTGAAGACTTACCCTAGAGTTTGTAGTTTACATTGTGGAGACCTCAATACTTCACATAACTTCTTAATCCCTTCAGACCCTAAGGGATTCTGTGTCAGATTAATTTTTCTCAGTCTTTGGTTGCTGATAAGAGTAGAGGAGAGATCCCGACAACAGAGAGAAGTCAAACCACAGTATGCCAACCTACAGGGAAAAGACAAAAGATAAACATAATTCTATCACATTGCAGAGAACAAGCACATGGAGGATAATTCCAGAAACTTTAAAAAAAAATGAGCAGTTAGGGTCAATTCAAAGACCATAAATATTTATAATATTCATTTATAGGCAGAGAACGTCCTTCCCTGAATCATTAGTTACAAATTGATTATGGTCTAGGGAATAGATAAAATATACAGGTACACAACGTCCTATGAAGCAGTTGAATCCTTAAACATTAAAATTATAAAAATAAGATTTTATAAGCTTGCTATTAAGTATTTTAAAAGGAATAATGAGGTATCTAACACCACACTATTCGTGTCAATAAAAATGCATAGACCCAAACCAATATTACACCTTTCTGAAGGGCAGTCAGCTGTTTATAGGTGGGAAGGAAAATTGCCAACGGAGATCAATTAACAAATTAAACAGCCAGTCCACCAAGAGCCCTTGAACAAGCCTACAGTAGAGTAATACACAAATAAGCCTACTAAACTCAGCTTCCTGCATTTGATGTTCCCTAGACCAACAAATTTGAACTTACTATTCATCTTATAATTATCTAGTCATTGAACAACTGTATACCTATATAAGTAATGAACATATAAAACAGATTTTTTTTTAAGTCCTGCCTACTCATAACTCATATTAATGTGGTGGAGAGATAGTCCCACCAATTAAGATACAAAGTATGCAGATATTGCAGAAAATACACTTTAGGATAAAAGAATTATAAGACAAAGAATTATCAAGAATGTATCATAAAACATTTAGAGTTTTCAGTCACAAATAACAGTCTCAAAATACAGAAAACAAAAACCAAGTCAGACAGAAATCTAGAATTATAAGAGAGATTTTAATATTTCTCATAGTAATTGTTTTGTAAAAATACCACTAAAATATAATTAAGAAAACATTTAACAATCAACTGATACAGAATACTGCTAAAACAACTCGGCATAGACTTTTTAAGTACACTTTGGAACATATAAAAAATTGGGTCATGAAGTAAATGTCATCAAATCTAAAAAACTAAAATCATGTACAATATGTTCTCAAACAATGCTAGAGATTAAAAATATATAAAATAAGAACACCCTTATGTTTGAAAATTAAGTGGTACATTTTAAAATGATCCAGGTGTTAAGGTGTTAAATTTTTTAAGAGTATTTTAGACTGAAAAATAACAAACTGTATATAATAGTGAAACTTGTAGGATGAAGTTTTTTGCCATGATTTGAAGGGAAATCAAAGTGTGTTGGAAAAGAATGGTGATATACACAATAAGCATCCAACTTGAGACTTCAGAAAAATGAATAACAAAAACAAACCCCAGGGAAGTAACAGACATAAAACCAGAAATAAAGTTTTATAAACTATACGTAGAAAGGATTAATGTGTTTTTTTGAAGAGAAAAATAACATGAGAAAAGGCTCAAGTTGCCAATATCAAGAATGGAAAATGATACATCACTACAGATTATTTAAAATCTAGGCAGATAATATTAGACATTTGCCAGTAAGTTTTAAAATCTAGATGAATAAAATTTAACTTTACTTACCAAAAATTAGAGAAAACCAAAGTAAAACTGTTAAAAATTAAATAGAAGTCAAATAATCTACACATAAAACTCAGTTTAGATGGTTTCACCAGAAATTTTTACAAAATTAAAGGAAGAAATAATTTTAAGAACACACCTAAACTCATTTTGTGAAAATAATTTTGATACAAAAATTTGATGAGGCCTGCACAAGAAAATACACAGTATCCATTATGAATAAGGATGGTTAGATACTCATACTGTTTTGAAAAAAAATCACATGATGTATATAAGAAATACTGTGACAGTTTTAGCCCCACCAAAACCAAGGTTTATATAATCAATCAGTATCATTCACCACATGTGGCAAATTTCTTAGCTCAATATCTATTCATGATATAAAAGGGAAAAAAAACTAACTGGGTAAAAAAGAGAACTCCCTTATATTGATAAATGAGTAAGCCACTGAAATTTTTCTTTCAACACTGGGAACTTAAGGAAGCCTACTTTGACCAGATATATTAACATTTTGTCACATAGTAATACTTAAGACAATTCAAAAAAAGATATTAGGACAGAAAAGGAAAAAAAAAAACCACCATTATCCCAAATTATGTGACTGTATACTTGGAAAAATCCAAGAGTCTAATTAGAATCAATAAGAGAAAATAACTGGATATTATACATGAAATCGTTCAAAAACAAACTTTATTATATAAGGAATAAACAATCATTTACAGTAGCATCGAAACATAGCAAAGACTTTGGGATAAAAGTTAAAACAAATTACAAGGCCACTTAAGAAAATTACTAAGGTTTACTGATAGATCTAAATACATAAGGATAGGGGCCAGCACTGTGGTGTAGTGGGCTAAGCCTCTGCCTGTGGTGCTAGAATCCCATGTGGGTGCTAGTTCAAGTCCCGGCTGCTCCACTTCCGATCCAGCTCTCTGCTATGGCCTGGAAAAGCAGAAGATGGCCCAAGTGCTTCGGCCCCTGCTCCTGGTTCCCAGCTTCACAGCAGCTCAGCTCTGGCCATCACAGCCCTCTGGGGAGTGAACCAGCAGACGGAAGACCTTTCTGTCTCCCTCTCTAACTCCACCTCTCAAATAAAATTAAAAAAGGAATAAATACATAAGGATAAATACCATGTGGTATATCAGGAGACTCAATGGATAAGTCCAATGCAATTCTAATCAAGATGCCAGCATACTGGTAGGTTGAGAGTAATGCATATGCACTTCTGTGCAACTTGATAAGTTGATATTTAAAAATTTGAAAAGATAAAGAATAATGAACATTTTCATGCAAACTTTTGCTGGAAAAAAATGACTACCCATATAGGAAAAAATATTAAATTGGATTTGACCAATGAATACCCATGTAAGAAAACATTAAATTGAACTTGGTCTCCAACTGTAATTTTAAAGGGTAAATTTAAGACCCAAAAGCTTAATGATTTGCCTTTGAACTTTAGGAGATAATACAGAACATGGAATTTGAAGTGTGGAATATATTAGGTTTCTATATGTGTCATACAGATGCTTTTGTGTCTCTACCATCTGATCCCTCTGGACCAAAGGTCTAAGTAGAAATGGAGGATCACCAAAGAATAAGTGAAGTTTTAGCCTCCAGGATGTGACAGTGATTTTATGATCGTCAAAGAGCAACAGCAATATTTGGGGCAGGAACTAAGAAATGGGAGGTATAGGGCGGCGGGGGGGGGGGGGGGGGGGCAATTAATGCTGTCTTCCCCTAGATCCAATACTGCAGCCTAGCAAAATAGTCATGTGGTCAGTGTGAGTCAAGCAGCAGCTGCAGCTGTCAGACAACTGCCTGACCACCTGCTACAGAGAAAGAAAATGTCATGTGGACATTAGCAAATCCTGAACTATTCTATGCCTGATGCCATCAATGGCAGCCCCCTTCCCCAGTGGACCCTTACTATATGTACACAAACACAGCAACCAGTGTGAACTTATTTCAATCTGTCTGACATAAACTTATCTGGATGTCATAACAGTATTGAGTTATATTATGTATGGAGAACCAGGCAGGTACAACTACCAGTGATACTGTTCACCTAGCTCAATCAAACCAGTGTAATGGTGACCCAAATCAGATACGAAAAATCCCAAACTAATGACCTGGGTTATACAAGCTGCTTCAATTAATTCCATTTTCCATGAACCTTTTGAAGCCCAGGCTTATGCTTGCATGTGGTAAACTGTGAATCACTGAAGGTTTCTCTGTTGGTGATGACCCATCTTTTGCCTCCTATGTTGGCAGGGCATTCCAAACTTCCTTTCATGGGTCAAAATGAATAAAATGCCAATTAGTTCTTCCTGAGACTTACTCAAAGGCTGACTCTGAGTAGGGATGCAATTAATATTGCAAAATGGGTTAAAGCTGTGCTTGGAATTTTATTGATCATGGCCTCAATTATATGGTTTATTAGATTAGCCAGATTGGCCAATGGAGCGCTATATTCATACAAAACCCACCAGAAGCCAAGATTATGGTGTAGAAACAAAGGGTGCATATTGTTGGGGGACATTCTTCCATGGGTCTTTCATTTTCTATGAATTGCTAACAGAAAATGCAAAGCCCTGATACCTCTTTACCTAGGCCACTTCCCAGAGTTGTATTTGTAATAAGCAACTTTGAGACACAAAGTAACATCCCTCTCTAGGACAAAGAACATGTTTGCTTACTGCTTGCTATACAGAATGGATGAGTCCCTTAAACTCAGTGTTACTCATCTGGAGGTAGCCTCCTGTAGGTATAAGCATGTATCTGGGTTCACAGCAGCTGTGCAAGATGCAAGGTACAAGAAGAACTAACACACACATGCTAATATTCATGTTCTTCCTGTAAGTAATAAAGTCCTGTGTCTGACGGAAGTCTCATTCTTTCTGCCATCACACATGAAACAATGATAGGCTAAGTTATTAGGCTATAAATAGGATAAATTAGATCTCAGACCCAATAATTACATGATCAGTGTTATGATAAAAATGTATAAGTGGACCAGAAATAAAAGCAGCACTTTCTTGGAAGAGTCAAGAAAAATTTCTCTAGGAGAATACCAAATTCCTAAAGATCTATCATCACTTCTGGATTTCCCACATGAACACAATTCTTGACCCACAGGTCAATAACTCATGTTGTAAAGGTGAAAATGTACTAACCAATATCAGTCCAGTATTAACTAAAGTCTAAACAATACTGAACATAAGTAGTACCCAAAATAGGATGGAATTTTATTAGATTGTAAGATCCTTGACAACTTGGGTAGTAGTTTACTGATAGAAGATGATGATTAAAATCTTCAACTTAGCAAGAAAAAGGCACTAAGGGGTACAACGAAGAAATGTGAAATATGGCTTCTATACAGAAGAATATGTAATATATTGTTCCACGTATCTGAAGTCCAAATTCTTATTTCTGAGGGTAATGTACCTTCTAGTCCCATTTAATTTTACTCTCTCCATATACTACACTTCTTGATACATTATCAGTTTGGTATCATTTTCCTAATGGAAAACTGAACTCACCCAAGCTTCTGGATGTTACAGTTTGGATGTCTCAAAGCGTCACACAGAATTTTCACTCCACCATCCTGCAAGTTATTGTTCCCAAGGTCCATGCTCCAAATATTTGGGTTGTTCAAAATAGCAGAAGCCAGATCCAGACAACAAGCACTTGTAATAGCACAACCCACTAATCTGCAAGAAATACAAAAGACAAGTCAGCCACTAAGTTGTGAGGATTAAGTTCCTCTTAGAAGAGATGCTCAGGTAGTTGAACTCTTTTCTGACTCTATCTACAATCCAGTACACACTTGATCAGGTCTAATCTTACCAGTATAAATGAATGCAATTTTTTCTTTTTCCAGTTGTGAGGTAGAGGGACAGGGAAAGAAACAGTGTACTGTCTAATCACTGGTTCATGCCCCAGAGGCCTACAATGGCTGGATATGAGCCAGGCTGAAACCAGGAGCTGGGAACTCAATCTAGGACTCCTCTATGAGTAGCAAGGACCTACTATTTGAGCCATTACTGCTGCCACTCCGGGTCCACATCAGCAGGAAGCTGGAATTGAGGGTGGAGCCTGGATTCAAAATCAAGCACTCTGTCAAGATATGTGGACCTCTTAACTATTAGGCCACATGCCTACCACAGATGGGATTTGTTAACAAGAAAGTAGAGGTTAAAACCATTTTCTCCCACAAACAGATTACGTACAGATATTTCAAAATCAAGGGCATAAATAATGATTTACTAGTACTTAAAATTGATATAAAATTTATCTAGGAATCCACAGATCTGTTTTTAGTTTTTAATTTTTTTTTTTTTTTTGACAGGCAGAGTGGATAGTGAGAGAGAGAGACAGAGAGAGAAAGGTCTTCCTTTGCCGTTGGTTCACCCTCCAATGGCCACCACGGCTGGCGCGCTGCGGCCAGAGCACCACGCTGATCCGAAGCCAGGAGCCAGGTGCTTTTCCTGGTCTCCCATGGGGTGCAGGGCCCAAGCACTTGGGCCATCCTCCACTGCACTCCCTGGTCTCCCATGGGGTGCAGGGCCCAAGCACTTGGGCCATCCTCCACTGCACTCCCTGGCCACAGCAGAGAGCTGGCCTGGAAGAGGGGCAACCAGGACAGAATCCGGCGCCCCGACCGGGACTAGAACCCGGTGTGCCGGCACCGCTAGATGGAAGATTAGCCTATTGAGCCGCGGCCCTGGCCTAATGTATTTTTGAAATAAAAAAGCTTCCTAGCAATCGCAGAGTCTTAACTCCCAAGAACAAAGGAATCCACAGGTAAGATTTTTTTCAAGGTCTCTGCATGGCATTTAAGAGCATTCACAATCTGGCCTCAATCTTTCTTTCTCTTTCCGTACTTTCTTTTCCCCGATTCTCTAACCATACAAATGGATTTCTCTCCAATTTTACTACATCTGCTGCTTTTCTCTTATTATTTCTCCATCCTCTTCATCCTTCAAACCTTAACTAGTTCTGCTCTACTATATGAAGGCCCACTCCTTGTAACATTTGGAATATATTGTAATTGGTTGTATATTTACTTTCTTGCAATCATTCTGTATTCCTTGAAGACCATGGCCTTGCCTTTGTGCCCTTAAGTTTCCTTAGCATCTATCTCGTATTTGTTGCCTGTGTTGTTGAAAGAATTGGCATGGCTGCATAGAAGCTATTAAGGTAGTAAGAAAGTGCAAATTTGTCTATATGTTTACAGTAATGCTAAGAAGAGAAGGTGAACTGAGCAAAGACCTTGAATATTTAGGGCACTTAGAAATTTTCGGTATTTAAATGGAGGCTTTAGATTTCATATCATCAGTAAAATTTGTCTTCCAGTTGAAGAACAAAGAAATTGCATAGAATCACATACTGGCACACATCATATATTTCTTCAAAGAACTACAGGTGCTTATTGAACATGAGGGTTTAATCACCTTAGTGTTTACAGATGTCATAAGAACTTCTGGGTATACCAAGGAGCTTAATTTTATGGTAAAAAAAAAATCTCTGCTTGGGTTAGACGCTCAGCAACTTACCCAAGCTGTTTGTCCTAACTGAGGCCCTAATGGGAAAGTAAGCCAAGATTGCTGTGACACCTCTCTAGCTTCACTGTAGCAATACTCACATGATGAAATGTTAAATATCAGTCATTAAAATAACCAATATTATGATTTAAAGCATTTAAATGTGTTTCTGAAATACTACTGAAAAGGAAGTCATTTCTATACACATATATACACAAACCATTCATATATATGTAGATATACTCAAATTAAGGAGTATGATAGGAATAAAACAGTCTGTTATTTAAAAATAGACTATAGGGTATTTTTATTTTATTTGTAGGGTATTTTTAAAATCCTCTTCCAGTTTGAAAGTTGGCCAAATTAGAAACCTGAGCTTAAATAAACTATACCTATGTAATCTATTCTCTTTATATGAATAAAAAATTAAGTTAAAAATATAACCTGAAACACAAACTAGTAAAGCACAATTTCAGCATCACAGACATAAAGACATAGTAGATTCACCTGGGTATGACCAACGAAAACATAAAATGACTACCATTCAGCTCGACACCTCAGGTCCTCTTTACCCAAGGAAAGCTAACTACAATAACTGCAATAATTCTTCTAATATTTGTTTGAAAAAAAAAAAATGGAGTCAGCATGAGAGAGAGAGAAAGGACACCATCTGCCAGTTTATTTCTCAAATGCCCACAATAGCCAGGGCTGGGGCCAGGACCAAGCAGAAGATGAGAACTCATTCTGCTCTTCCACATGAGTGACAGGGACCCAAGTATTTATTCAATCACCAGCTGATTCCCAGGGTGCACATTAGTATGAAGTTTGCTTGGGAAGTGGAACTAAAACTCAAATCCAGGCACTTCCATATGGGATATGGGTGTCACAAGCAGTGTTTTAACAACTGTGCCAAATGTTTATCCCATATAGTAATTCTTTATAAACATATGATGAACAAACTTCCCCAGACTGTCTCAGGCAGAATGACAAAAAGAGTATACATAAGACAAATATTCTTTTCTCAGTTTTCAGCCTTTCTGTGTCTCCCCTGTCCTCACAAACATCTTATAGTTGGAACCACATGAAAGTCAAGTTACAGAAAACCTACTCCACATCCTGAAGACTGCAGCTTGGATGCCGAAAGACATCACACAGAAGCTTTGCTCCTTCATCTTGTAGGAAGTTTAATGCCAGGTCCAGATGTCTCAGGCTCTTATTGTAGAGAAGAGAAGTGGAAAGACATCTGCTGCTAAGTGAAGTCAAATGGCAGCGCCTCAGCCTATAGGAAGGACAATGTCAGGAGAGATGGATCATCGCTGTACTGCCCAAAGACATACTTTCAAAAAGGTTTCATGTTACAATCCCTAGTCTACTGCCAGCACTCCATCTCATATCATTCACCATCACTCCCAGCCTCTCTCATTTGGACATGTAGGTTTACAACAATTTGGACTACAAACTAAATTCATGTTCCTTATCATAAATCAAGTATTATTTACATTGCACAAAAATACATAGCTGCATGGAACAGCTGAGGAGCCAGATGAAGTAGAATAGGCATAATCATAAAGTATGTACCCTTTGTTGTAATCAAAGTAGCACTCTGAGTTTGTAAGAAAAAGGAATATTATGGCATTAATATTTTTGTACAACAGATCTTCTATATGGGGGAAAGAAATTTAAGCTTTGTATCTAAACTTAGGATAATTGAACATGTAAAATGTTAAAAATTAAACCATATAGAATAGGGGATGACTTTAATAAAAGGAAAAGTGTGTGTAATTTTGATAAAACCTCTAGAAGTTATGAAGCAGAATCTGACTCCACAAAATTCTATATTCTAAAAAATGATAAAGTGGTAAATAAAGCAATAACAAAAAGTATTTGACTTAGATAAAACAGCAAATAATATTTTTAGCTGTATTTTATAGCATGCAACAGAAAAACATCCACAAGAAAACAGCCTATGGAGAGGCAATTCCTAGAACTTAATAGGCCAAAACACTTGAAAAGATGCTCAACATCAAATTACTTTAAAAGTTATTTTTGAACTATGTAATTAATACTGATCAGAAAGATTTTGACTCCCTAGTGAGGGTTCTAAAACTCAGGGCCCTAAACTACCGCTGGGAATATAAGCCATCCACATGGCAGGTAATTTAACCATATCTGACAAAAACCATGCTTCATTAATTCCATGTCTAGGAAATTATCTGACAAAAATGAACAGATTAAACACACTGTGATCCAGCCACATAGTGGCTGTTGTATTTGTGTTTAGTGCTGTTTACGTATTTACATGGTCATCATAGCCCAGATTATGCAGTTGAACAGATCAGAGATGTTAGTTCTGTTTTTTTGTTTTGTTTTTGATAGGCAGAGAGAGAGAGAGAGAAAGGTCTTCCTTCCATTGGTTCACCCCCCAAATGGCCACTATGGCCGGCGCTCTGCGCCGATCCGAATCCAGGAGCCAGGCGATTCCTCCTGGTCTCCCATGCGGATACAGGGCCCAAGCACTTAGGCCATCCTCCACTGCCTTTCCAGGCCACAGCAGGGAGCTGGACTGGAAGAGGAGCAACTGGGACAGAATTCGGTGCCCCAACTGGGACTAGGACCCGGGGTGCCAGCGCTGCGGGTAGAGGATTAGCCTAGTGAGCTGTGGCACCGGCTGAGACTTTAGAATTCATCATTTTCTTGTGAAACATTAGGCAAGTCACATTATCTTTCTAAACCCCATTTTCCTCACCTATACAGCAAGGTACCTACAACTCAAATGGCCAACTTGACACCATTAGGTACCATTGTATATAGATAAAGAAAAAATCGGGTACAGCGTCCAGAAATGACACAATAAATGGTCATTACTAATATCATCATCATCATCTTATTAAGGTAAATAGCAGGAAAAAGCAAACGACATAGGTTCCTATTATTTGCCCATTTTAAATACATTTTTAAATGTTTATTATACCAGAAGAACGAAAACTGGTAGTTACTTACACAAGGCTCTGTAGAGTACACTGTGGGTGCTGCAAAGCATCACTCATAAACTTTACTCCACCATCTCCTAAGACATTATCTGTCAAACATAAATGTGTCAGCCTTGTATTGGTGATGAGAGCCAAAGAAAGATCCTCACAACCAGCTTCTGTGAGGCCACAGCTTTCTAAGCTGCAAACACAAGATAGGAAGGGATCTGTCAATTCCAAGTTCATGCTTCTCTTCTTCAGGGGGAAATTAGCTGTCGCCCACAACCCTATACCTGTACTAAGAATCAACCTGAACACATTTCCTTAGATTCCATTGCAGCTGTGTATAGGGTATGCTGAAACAAGACACAGAAAGGGAGAGGAGAAGCCTAGATGAGAATGAAAGTAAGAGGTCAATCAGAAAGAAATGTTTCCAAAAGTCGAGTCAAAGAAGAAGGAAATAGAGGGAGACAAGTGGGGTGTATACAGATCTCACACAGAATTGACAGATGAGCTGGTCAGTGTCAGGACCCAGACAGTTTCCCCATTCAGATCATAAGTAAGCTATGCGGAACTGAACAAAACAACTCACGACAGTCTCTCCAGAGGACACTTCGGGTGTCTTAAGGCCTCACATAACAGCTTCACTCCGTCATCTAACAGATTATTGGTTGACAGATTCAGAAATCCCAGACTCTGGTTTCTAATAAGAGCCTTGGATATATTTAAACAACAAACTGTAGTTAGGTCACAGGACTCTAATCTGGAAAAAAATATAGAAAAACAGAAATGATCATTTCCCAGAAAAGGATTACAGTCACCATCCAGTCATCAGATCCTGCCTGAAAATCAAGCTGCTCCATGTAGAATAGGAAGTATTTCACTAAAGCATTAGGTTTTGATAGAGTTAAGGAAGGGAGAGGAAGAATCTTATCTCTCCCTTCTCCAATACCCTGTGAAAATACATATGAAAGATTTTCAAAAATCTTTAATTGATGACAGACTTTAATCTATGAAGAATTCCCTCAAACTACATCTTAGAAGATAATCTAAGGATGACTGAACACTTGTACACTGACTTCTGAGACATAAGAGAATGACTGGAAGTCAAAAGCAGAAGTTGCAACCCTCACAAGCTCATTTGTTTATGGGAGTCAACTCATGATTTCTGAGGAACCCAGTCTTTAAGACTAAAAACAAGAATTAAACCAGAAATAAAACTGTTTCTGGGGCCGGCGCTATGGCGTGTTGGGTAAAGCTGCCACCTGCAGTGCCAGCATCCTATATGGGCGCTGGTTCCAGTCCCAGCTGCTCCACTTCTGAGCCAGCTCTCTGCTATGGCCAGGGAAGACAGAAGATGACCCAAATCCTTGGGCCCCTGCACTGGTGGGGAAGACACGGAAGAAGCTCCTGGCTTCTAGCTTAGGATTGGTGCAGCTCCGGCTATTGTGGCCATCTGGGGAGTAAACCAGTGGACGGAAGGCCTTTCTGTCTCTCTCTGCCTCTGCCTTTCTGTAATTCTGCCTTTCAAATAAACACATAAATCTTTTTTAAAGAAAACTTTCTAAAAATACAGCAAGGCAGATACAGCAGCATTAAAAAGGGGTATGGAAGAAATAAGTATTAGGAGCATATAAGCCTTGTTCTGTTCATCCCTGCTATGTCATAACAGTGGATATAAGCTAGCTCTCTGAACAGCAAGTCCAGGATGGTAGAGTATTTGAACAAAAATCTCAGTTGCAATGAAAAGCTCAAAACTTACCTCAGACTCTGCAGTTTACACCTTGGGTGTTTGAGAGCTTCACATAAGGCCTTTACTCCATTATCCCCTATATCACTGCCAGTCAGGTCCAGGTGCATCAGATGCTGGTTCTGAGTCAGAAAGTTAGAGATGCCCAGGCAACCATCAGGAAAGGAGACAAATCTCAACCTTCAAAAGAAAAATATGCAGGAGGCTTTACAAAAATCATTTCTGTCTGATTACAATAATCCCTTTCTTTTCTATCTAGATCTTGGATATTATATCAATATTTCCTTATTTTACTCTCATCTCTTATCTTACACTGGGTTTCTCAATGAAGTCAGATCATAAAACTAAGTTTTAGGATACTGCTTAGAAAATCAATTAGGTTACAACTTTGACTTCCATCTATAGCCTGACAATTGATCGATTTTTTAACATAAAAAAGGTTGATAACATCAGGAAAAGAAGAACAGGAGTCTCTTAGATCCTTAATCCATGAAAAGACTACCAAAATATTGTTAGGGCCACTTAAAATACTAAAATTATAATATTAATTCATGGGGCCAGCGCTGCAGTGCAGCAGGTTAAAGTCCCGGCCAGCACTGCTGGCATCCCAAAGGGGCACCAGTTCGAGTCCTGGCTGTTCCACTTCCAATCCACCTCCCTACTAATGTGCCTGGAAAACAGCAGAAGCTGGCCCAAGTCCTTGGGCCTCTGTACCCATGTGGGAGACCTGGAAGAAGTTCCTGGCTCCTGGCTTCAGATCAGCTCAACTCTGGCTGTTGTGGCAATTTGGGGAATGAACCAGCAGATGGAAGATCTCTCTCTACCTCTCTGTAACTTTCAAATTAATGTATCTTTAAAAATATGTTAATGTAAGGCTAAAGTATGGTGGCTAAGACAGAGACCCTTATATTCTAAAAGAGGAAGGCATTTAATCCAAAAGGAGGCACTGGCTATTGTTAGAGTTTGGTTTGGTGACACTAAGTGAATGAACAATGATAGGCAAGATATTTAGGGATGAGTATAAACGATTTCCAAGAATATTTTAGTCATGACATATATATACAATTACCTTACCACATCTGTCTGCAAGACTGCAGTTACTCTAGTTACTGAACTCGAAAGTCAGCACTCACTAACTTGCTAAGATTTCTTAGGAAATATTTGGAGGAAGCCTGTTCCTCCCAAAAGCCCATCTATTTTCAGTGCCAATGGAAACAAGAATCTATCATTTTTCAGCACCAAATGGACCTTGGGCACATTGAATAACTCTAAATACAAGGGAAATTAGAATCAATTCCAGCTCTAGGGAGATCCAGTAGACAATAGAAAAAGAGCTATATAAATAATTTTTAAAATGTGAGAGTATCTGGAATCACATTAAGATAAAGACTGACAACAGCAAATGTTGGCAAGGATGAGTAGTTCAAACTTTGACATATGTTACATTGCTGGAGGAACTAGGAAATCAAACAATCACTTTGAAGAACAGTTTGATGACTTCAAGAGTGTAACCAACATCCATGAACCAGCAATTCCATGCCCAAGTATTAGCTCACGAGTTGAAAACATGTCATAAAACAAGAAGACTTCTTATCAATACTAGTTTTGAATATAAATGGATAATTCCCCAGCCAAAATATTTAGATTGGTTGAATGTATAAAAAGCCAAGATCCAAATATATGTTGCCTATAAGAAAGTCACTTTACAAATAGAGATACACATAGGTGCAAAGTAAGGGGCTAGAAAAAGATATAGTAGGCAAATGGAAACCAAGAATGAGCAGGAGTAGCTTATACTAGTATCAGATGAAACAGACTTTAAGTCAAACACTTAAGAGACAAGCACATTATATATTGATGAAAGGATTGATTCAGAAAGGAGATATAACAACCATAAGCATATATGCATACAAAACAAGTCCACCCAGATACACACAGCAAACACTATTAGACCTAAAGGGAGAGATAGGCTCCAGTAGAATAGAGGGAGACTTCAACACCCCACTGTCATCCAGACAGAAAAAAAAAAATCAGTGAAGATATCAGACTTGAATCACACTACTGAACAAATAGACCTAACACATTTACAGACAACTTTACAGAACACTTCACCCAACAGTTACAGAATACTACAGATGAAGCAGCACCACAATGAATAGTCTCTAGGATAGGTCATATATCAGGCCACAAATCAAGTCTCAACAACTACAAAAAGACAAACTATACCATGTATATTCTTAGATCATAGTGAAATAAAGCTAGCAATCTTACAAATACATGGAAATTAAACACGTTACTGAAATGACTGATGAGTCATTGAAGAAATTAAAAAGGAAACAATTTTCTTGAAATAAATGAAAATCTACCATATCAAAACCTGTGGGATACAGCAAAAGCAATATTAAGACAAGTATTTACAGCATTAAGTGCTTTTATTTAGAAAGAAAAGTTCAAATGATCTAAGGTTACATCTCGAGGACAGAACAACAAGAAAAAAATTAGAAGGAAGCAAGAATAAAGATCAGCACAGAAATAAACTGAAACTAAAAAAAAAATTAGAGATCAAAGTGTTTTTTTTCCAAAAAAAACCTAAAGACAAACCTTTAGCCAGTCTGAAAAGCAAAAAGGAAACACTCAAAATTAGAGAGAAAGGAGACATTACAACTGACATTACTAAAATAAAAAGGATCATGAGATAGCACTATGAGCAACCATACACTAACAAATTGGAAAACTTCAAAGAAATGGATAAATTCTTGCATTCACAGAATCTACCAAGATCAGAAAAAGAAAAAAAAAGACCCATAACAAAAAGCAATTAAAAATCTTCCATAAGGAGTCGGCCTTGTGGCATAGTGGGTAAAGCTACCACTGATGCTACCACTGATGGGCAGTGGTTCATGTCTCAGCTGCTCTACTTCTGAACCAGCTCCCTGCTAATGGCCCAGGAAAGGCAGCAGAAAATGACCCACCACTTGGGCCCTTGCATCCACGTGGGAGACCCAGATGGAGCTCCTGGTTTGGCTTGACTCAGCCTAGGCCCTTGCGGCCATTTGGGGAGTGAACCAGCAGATGGAAAATTGATTTCTTTCTGTCTACCTCTCTGTCTTTCCCTCTCTCTGTAACAGCTCCTTTAAGGTAAATGAACCCTAATAAAAAAAAAAAAATCACCCATCAAGGAAAAAAGTCCAGGATCTGATGGCTTTATCACTGAATTGTAGAAAGTATTTAAAGAGGAACTAGGTCCAGTAATTTTCCAACTATTCCAAAATACTGAGCAAGGTGGAACTCTGCAAAAATTTTTGTGAGTCAGTATCACTGATAACCAAAATGGAACAAAGACAACACACAAAAAAATTAGAGCCCTATATCTTGATGAACATAAATGCACACATTCTACTAGCAGACAAATCCAACACCGCATCACAAAGATCATATATCACAGTCAAGTGGGACTTATCCCTTGCAGAGATGGAAGGGTGGTTTAACATTTGCAAATCAATAAATGTCATTATCACATCAACATAACATTATCACATCAACATAATGAAGAACAAAAACCATAGTCATCAACAGATGTGAAGAAAGCATTTGGTAAGATTCAACATCTCTTTGTGATAAAAACCTTCACAAGTTAGATGTAGAAGGAACATACCTCAAAATTAAACAGGTTATATTTGTCAACCAACAGCCATTATCATATCAATGTGGAAAAGCTAAAGCACTTCTTAGATCGGGAGCAAGACAAGGACATCCACTTTCACGACTTTTATTCAATATGGTATTGCAAATATTAGCAAGAATAGTTAAGGAGGAAAAAGATAAAGGGCATCAAAATTAGTAAGGAGGTAGTCAAAATATCCATGTTTTCTGGTGACATGATGTTAAACGTGGAAAATCCTAAGCACTCCATCAAAAAGCTGTTAGAATGATAAACCAATTCAGTGAAGTTGCAGGTTACAAAATAAGCATATAACTCTGGCCTTAGAATCAACCCTTAATGCATTTGGATCTGGCTAAAAAGCCCATGAGAAAATTTCAGGCATGGAAAGCCAAGACACTGTGGCAAAAAATGACCTACATGAAAGATCTGAGTGAGAGCCCAGTGATAAGAAGGGGCCAAAGAAGGAGGTACCTTTCTCTGAAGGGAGGAGAGAACCTCCACTTTGACTATGACCTTGTCTAAATAAGATTGGAGTTGGTGAACTCAAGAGGCTTCCATAGCCTTGGCAGCTCATGACAAGAGCCTCAGGTGATTACTGATGTCATAAATGAGAGTGTCAATTGTTAAATCAACAACAGGAATCACTGTGCACTTGCTCCCCATGTAGGACCTCTGTCCTTAATGCGTTGTACTATGAGAATTAACAGTAAAACTAGTCTTCAAACAGTACTTTATACTTGTGTGTCTGTGTGGATGCAAACTGTTGAAATCTTTACTTAGTATAGAGTTGATCCTCTGTATATAAAGATAATTAAAAATGAATCTTAATGAAGAATGGGATGGGAGAAGGAGTAGGAGGTGGGATGGTCTGGGGGTGGGAGGGTGGGTATGGGGGGGGAAGAACCACTATAATCCAAATATTGTACTTAGGAAACTTAAATAAAATCTTTCTATAAAAACATAAATAAAAGCTTTTTTTATACACTAATGATGAAATCAACAAAAGGCAAATTTAAAAAATCCACTCACAATAGCCACCAAAAAAAAAAAATATTTACAAATAAATTTAACCAAAGTGAAAGAGCGCTACACTGAAAATTATAAAACACTGATGAAAGAAATCAAGGACAAAAAATAAATGAAATAAATGTTATTGCTCATGGATTGGAAAAAATGTCTGTACTACCTCAAGCAATCCTCATATGGATTCAGTATAACAATCAAAATGCCAATCACATTAAGAAATTAGAAAAAAAAAACATTCCTAGATTTCATATGGAATTACAAAAGACCCAGAATACCCAAAGTTATCCTGAGCAAAAATAATCAAGGTAGAGGCATCACAATCGCTGACTTTAAAGCATACTACAAAGCTATAGTAATTAAAACAGCATGGTACTGCCATAAAAAACACAGATCAATGGAACATAAGAGATATTCCTGAAATTAATCCATGTATATACAGCCAATTGGTGTTTGATAGCAGTGCCCAAACTAGAGAAAGGATAATCTCTTTGATAAATGATGCTGGCAAAATTGGATGTATGTGTGTCAAAGAATGGAATTAGATCCCTACCTTTTAACACTTAAAAAAAAAAAAAAAAGATCAACTCAAGGTAGATCTAAGACCTAAATTTAAGATCTGAGGCTTTAAATCTGGGGTTGAGAATGTACGAAAGTATTTCAAGACATCAGTGTAGGTGATGACTTCTTAGATGAGACCCCCCCAAGGTACAGGTAATGAAAAAAAACTAGACAAATGGGATTTTATCAAACAGAGAAGCTTCTGCATGGGAAAGGAAACAAAAGTGAAGAAACAGCTGACTGAATGGGAAAAAAAATCTGCAAACTATCTGACATAGGGTTAATATCCAGACTATAACAGCAATTCAAGAAACTCAGCAATAAAAAACCAATCCATTTAAAAATGGGCAAATGACTTAAATACAGTTCTCAAAAGAAATTTAAATAGTCAGGAAATATCTGGAAAAAAATGCTCAACATCACTAGCCATCAAGAAAATGAAACTCAAAACCACAATGAGGTATCACTTCACCCCTGTCAAAGAATTGTTATATCCCAAAGACTAACAAATGTTACTGAGGATGTGCAGAAGGGAAACTTTAAAAAATAGTTTTATTTGAAAGTCAGAGAGTCAGAGTCAGAGGAATTAGAAAGAGAGAGATTGACCGATTTTCCACCCACTGGTTCACTACCCAAATGGCTGCTAAGGCCAGGGCCGATCCAGGATGACATGAGGAGCCTGGAATTCCTTCTAGGTTTTCCACATGGATGTAGGGGCCTAGCACCTGGGCAATCCAGTGCTTTCTCAGGCTTATTAGCAGGGAGCTAGATTGTGACTGGAGCATCTAGGAATTGAATCCGCATCCACACAGGTTGCTGGCATAGCAGAAGTTAGCTTAACAAGCTAAGCCCCAACACCGGCCCCGAAAGGGGAACTCTTGTTGATCATGTAAATTAGAGCAGCCACTGTGGAAAACACAGTATAGAGATTTCTTAGAATATTAGAAATATGCTTGTCTCATGATCCAGCAACCCCATTAGCTGGGTTTATGACCAAAAATCATGAATGAATTGTATCAAAGAGATACTTGCACCAACATGGTTTATAGCAGCACTATTCACACTAGACAAAATATGGAAACAACCAAGGTGGCCATCAGATGAATGAAGAAAAATGTGATACACACACACACTTTCTTGTACACACAATGGACTAATATTCAGCCATAAGAGAATAAAATATTAACATTTGCATCCAAATAGATGCAACCGGAGAACATCATGTTAAATGAAATAAACCAGACACAGGACAAATACTGTATGTTTTCCCTGATATAGCAGTTAAAATTTAAAAAGGAAAAAAATTCCTGCATGTGTCAACATTGCTGCAAATAGTTTCAAACTTTTATATTTCTGAGAAACTAATAGTTAAGAATGTTATACTACTATAGTTTTAATTACCTGTGATTATTTTAAAACTGACTGTATATGAATCAAAAAGCAATCTATCTAAATGATTCTGAGAAATAAAGCTAATCTGTGGTGACAGAAATTAGAGAATGATTGCACTGGGGCTGGCACTGTAGCACAGTGAGTTAAGCTGCTGCCTGTGATGCCAGCATCCCACATGAGCGCTGGTACCAGTCCTGGCTGCTCCATTTCCAATCAGGCTCCTTGCTATTGTGCCTGGGAAAGCAGTGGAGAATGGCCCAAATGGTTGAGTGCCTGCACCCACATGGAGTCCTGAAAGAAGCTCCTGGCTTTGGCCTGTCTCAGCCCTGGCCATTCTGGCATTTGCACAGTGAGTCAGCAGATGGAAGAGCTCCCTCTGTCTCTCATTCTGACTTTCAAATAAATAAGTATATCTTCTTTAAAAAAAGTAAAATGATTGCACTACACTGGATGGGTTGAGAGGATTTCACAGAAAGGAGTACAGGAATTTTTGAGGGAATGGAAACATCATTTTGGTTGTTGACAAGAAAGTGTGAGAAAGTGAACATTTAATATCTGTATGATATTGAATGTAAACTCCTCAACAGAAAAATTGTTTAGACTGTAAGTTCCAGAATATGTCACTGGAAGTGCTTTGTTGACCTGCCTGCAATGTCTCAGCTCTGCATTCCTTCTTCATCTCGAAAATTCTTTAAGTATGAAAACCAATGGGAACAGCTACATTGGAATCTGTGGAATCTTTCCCAAAACAAGTTATGCTACCATGTTTTTAGAATTTTCCATTACTCATTTTACACAACTGATGCTAAATACAGTCATATGTTGCCCGAGGATGAAATATACTGTGAGAGCTGTATTGTTGGGCTATTTCATCATTGTGCAAAGAATGTACTTATACAAACTAAAGAAGTTGCTAGGTGATGTAATCTTGTGGACCACTATCAGTGTATCTCAGGTCTGTCAATGATGGAAACATGATGTGGCATGTAACTTATTTGTTTACTATCGATTTCCCCTAACAAGTACAAGTGGAAGGTGACAGAGACAGAGAATTTGCAATAACTTCATTATATTTTCTCATGGCAGACTTACAGTAGCTTTTGCAGTTTACAGTTTGGGTGACTAAGTTCTTGATAAAAAATCCTCATCGCTAGTTCATCAAGGTTGCTATGGCACAGGTTCAGTTCTTTCAAGTGTTCATTTGTGTGAATCACAGAACAGAGATCTTTCCAGCAACGAATAATGAGATCTTCATCGTTTTGCCTAAATAATTAGAAGATGAAAAGACCAATTAATCTATTTCAGCCCAGGCAACTCTCAGAAGAGGGAATGGGGTAAAATTAAGTGTACTTCTGAAATGACAAAAGCATCCAGTGCAGCTTTGTCACAGGCACAGTCCACCAGGAAGTCTATCAGTGGGCACACCCGAAGTCTTTTCTGCCCACCAGCTTCCCTCCCTTCATTTCCTTACCACACAAAATAAGAGGGACTTTACTTTGGTGGGAGAGACTTATGAAGGACAAGACAGAAGTATTTAAATACCCAAAGAGCTAATTTCAAGAGAAAAAAAATAAGGCATGAGCACAAAGAGTAGGATGAAGACTAGTGGGTAGACATAAGCTATAATATGGTCTAGATTAACAACCGCGGGCTTTGAACACCAGGCCTACCAATTAATAGCTCTGTATTTTAAGGAAGTCACATCAGTTCTTTGAGTTTCAAGTTTTCTTCATCTATAAAATTATAAAACGGAAATGCCATCTCCCTTCACAGTGTTGTGAGGGTTTAATTATTAATTTCAGTGGGAACACAAAAGCATGTTGTATACTTTAAAAGTTTATGATTTAATTATTTGGATATCAACAGAAACGGAGAACTGTATTGTTGGCAATTTCATCATTGTGCAAATATCAAAGAATGTACTTATACAAACTAAAGCAGCTGCAAGGTGATGTAATCTTGTGGACCAGATTCACCATAAGTCAAATTCTTAGGGCTAATGTGAATATTTAGTAAGGCAATCTAAAGAAAATGCCAATATCTAACATTTCAAGTGCTGCTAACAATTGGTAGCTTGTTTGCATTGAAATATATAAAAGGCTAGTGGATTGCCTTGTACCTCATATCCATTTCCATAGCTTACTTAAATGGAAATGAATGACACTGCAGACTATCATGAGGCCTTAAATTTGTGAAAACAAATAAATCATACATTCAAATATGCAAGTGCTTCTTATATATAAATACTATAGACATAGTGAATAAGAGATCCTGCCCTCATGAAGTTTACAATGGTGTTATGTTTTAGAAGAGACTGAAGTCACTTACTTTAGAATAGTAGGTTCTCAGATCCTTTTTAATTTCAGTAATAATTCCAACTCCTGTAGTAGTAATGCTATAACATAGGTGAGGGAAGCTAGCATGAAGACGGTCATTTAGTGGTAAGAATACCTTACCATCATTTATTATTAGGCATGCTCTACATTCTCACATTTTCTTTAGATGGAACTAGGGAACTGACTGAAAGACTTATCAAAATTCCTCCAAAAGGTTTAAAGTTATAGCATCCAAGCCCACAATTTTCACTGTCTCAGATCATAGAAAAATTAAATTTATAAGCTAAGATTGCTTCTGAAATTTAATGGCTATCAGATAGCTCAAGTAAAGTTGGAAAAACAAGAATTTGCAATCAGATGAGTGACCTCTGTTAAGTTATAAGCCTTCTTGGTACCTGTTTTTTTTTTTTTTTTTTTTTTTTTTTGACAGGCAGAGTTAGACAGTGAGAGACACAGAGAAAGGTCTTTTTCCAATGGTTCACCCGTTAAGTGCCTGCTACGGCTGGCGCGTTGTGGCTGGCGCCAATCCAAAGCCAGGAGCCAGGTGCTTCCTCCAGGTCTCCAATGCAGGTGCAGGGCCCAAGCACTTGGGCCATCCTCCACTGCCCTCCAGGGCCACAGCAGAGAGCTGGACTGGAAGAGGAGCAACCGGGACAGAATCCGGCGCCCCGACTGGGACTAGAACCCTGGGTGCCAGCACCACAGGTGGAGAATTAACCTAGTGGCCCACCTCACTGGTTTTTCTAAGGATAGAAATAACAGTATCTACTTCATTGGGCTGTTGGAAAACAAAATGAGTTAAAGGACTTAGATTGTCAGGTATGTTGTAAGCACTCAGCAGATGTTAGCTATTATTTTATGTGGGCTTGAATCAAGAATTATCAACTTTCTAGGTAAACCTCTCTGAATCTGGTTTGTAATCTTAATAAACTGAGGGTGTCAGCTCTGTGGCACAGCAGTTTAATCCTCTGCCTGCAGTGCTGGCATCCCATATGGGCACTGGTTCTAGTTCTGGCTGCTTCTCTTCCGATCCAGCTCTCTGCTATGGCCTCAGAAAGCAGTGGAAGATGCACCCACATGGGAGACTTGGAAGAAGCTCCTGGCTCCTGGCTTCAGATCAGTGCAGCTCTGGCCATTGCAGCCATTTGGGGAGTGAACCAGCAGATGAAGACCTTTCTCTGTCTCTCCCTCTCACTGTCTATATCTCTACCTCTCAAAATCTTTAAAAATATATATATATAAACTGAGATGTTTGCAATTAGCATTAAATTGCATGATATATTAAATATCCAACCCACTAAACTAAGATCTCAATCTTAGTTAAACCTAATTCACTAAACTGAGTTCCACAGTCCAATCCTCCTAGATTTAGATGGGCAGTCAGAAAAGGCTACTTGAAATGGACAGGGTAAAACAGCACACTTAATAAAATGAAGTTCACTTTTTAAAAAAAAAATCATTTAGCAACTACTATATTTTTACCTTTGACTCTCAGACTTAAAAGGGCAGAACACTTCAGAAACTGCAAAACAAAGACCAGCCTCTCTCTAGGTAACACAGATGTTGAGCAAGGTCAGTAGTGCACAGAGAACACAGTACACAGAAATGATCAGTGTACACTAGGTTTACCAAGAAATTTATGGGCCTTTATTCTTCTGGAGGAAAATATTTTTAAAAATTAAATATACCAACTGTAATGAATTAAAATTTGCATTATGCCACATTCCTCCTTGAGGACTGAGGCAGTCATTCCCTCGCATTGCTGGGAGTACTGGCAGCTTAGAACTCAGTCCACACCCCAGCCTGGTGTTGCTCTCAGGCCAAGCCATATTAGGCCAGTTTTTGCCCATTCATTAAGGGGTTTAAATGCCTAATCTCTTTGCTTCCAAGTGGAGCAACTCTGAAGTTTTACTCCAGCTCTGGAACCTCAGCTCAATAGTTCTTCCCTCTGATCAAATCTAGGTCATTTCTGGGGAACTGACAAAACACACTTACCAAGTTTTGGCTGGGCAACTTGAGTTTACTATCTTCTCAAATATCACTGATACCGACAGTTTAATGGTCTGCAAGCATCGGCAGTGCTTAAGGCAAAATGAAGTCACAAGCAAATGGTTTTTTTCACACATTTTAATGTCAATCTTTGGGAAGTAGCTCATTGCCTGACTTATAAATGCTTCATCTTGAGTCTCATACAGGTGGTGAAACAACTCCAGAAATCCCAGCTCGGATGGAGAGTAGTCACTGTTTCCTAATTCTTCCATCCACTGAAGCGACTCTTGTTTTATGTCCAATGATGTTTTACAATTTAAAGCTTCCTCCAGTTGTTTTATTTTCTTTTCATTCAATAGTCCAAACAAAAAGCATCTCATCTGCATCAAATTAGAGTCTTTATCATTTTTGCTTTCAAGTAACAACTTCAAATCTTCAAAAGACTCAACAGGATAATCCCTAGCTTCCCAGTTGTCCTTCAACATATAAAACATAGCTGCAAAAAATTCCTGAACATGTAGATGGGTGAACACATAGCAATTTTCATACTCTCTGTCCCTTTGAAGAATATTCATGTCCAGAAAAATTGCAACATCATCTTTGGTCAACCCATGCTTTCTGAGATTGTCCCTGTAAAACACATGTGTCATAGTCCATATTCCTTTTGCAGCCAAGTGGCACAGCCTCCCCAGTTGGTCCTGGTTGGGCAGACTAAGACAGCATTCATCTACTGATGTGAACAAGCTGGAAATGTAGCTGGTAAAAAGAGCTGTGGTTGTCTGGCAGGTGACTGTGACATCACCACCCTTCTCCATTTCCCGCTTCAGACAAGTACAAGCAATCCAGCACACCTGGGGGACCCGGCACATGCTAAAAAGCATCTCATTGCTTCTTAGCAAACTGAATGCTTTCTTGCCCCACTCCTCATCTTCAAAAAACTGGTAAATATACTCCTTTCTTATCTGCTCAGGCATTCCGGGTATTTCTACATAACGTTGACTCTTCAATACATTCTTCAGTCTCTTGGAAGATGTGAGTCTCATTGTCAACAATAAAGATGACTCAGGAAGCATCACTTTCCTCAGCAAACTACTCAGGAGGAAGGACACTGGGTGCACCTGGGTCCAGTCTTCACACAGTGCAAACTCAGGCTCCTCAAAGGCAAAGTTCAGTTCATCAAAACTATCAATAATAAAAAGGAGACCACTTGGCTGTGACAGAATCTTTTCAATGGGACTTTCTGCGCTGGGCCAGTCCTTCGATATCAGTTGAGCAAAGCTTGTCTCCTTCAACTGGTTCATCTCTCTCCCATTGAGGTAAAACACATAGGAAAACTTCTGATAGAAATTGCCCTTTGCCCAATCTAACATTGCCTTCCTTGCCAACTTTGTTTTCCCAACCCCAGCGGCTCCCTGAAGCACCACTATCTGTGGCTGCTCACCAGTTTTGACATCCATATCAAACAAATGCTCCACCAAATCTTCATCTTCCTGAGAAATTGCACGATGGAAAGTTTCAAGTTCTCCAAGCCAAGAGCTCTCATCCCAAATGATGCAAAATTTTTCCTTAATTTGAATTCTGTATTCTGTTCCACTATCTAGATTAGAATAGTACAGGGGGAAAAAAAAGCAATAAACACACAATCAAAACAAATTCTGAGTTGTAATGTTAAGAATATTGGACTTGGGGTTAGAACCAAATAATAATACAGGCCAAATTCAAAGCTGGTATAAATAAAAAAAAGTAACTCACATACAAATATTCTTACGGATTTAAAATTTGCATTAGCAAATTTGCATTTACCTTCTGGTAAATGTTTTCCCAAGTTATTATCTAATGATTGAAACTGCTTTCTAAGTTTTCATTTGATATTGCTATTGTAGGTAAGTGATCTGGGACTGGCACCCCCATTTCTCTATTGGTAAGTCCAACTTGTTCTTATTTCTCTATTCTTTGAGGTAGGAAAGTAATTCTATTCTGAAGGACTCTCCAAGATGTAAAATTTGATCTTGATATCTTATAAAAGGAATGGTTAACATTTTCTGTAACAGCATAGCCAAAATGAGAGCTTAAATTATAATTTCACAACTAGGTTTACTTCGCCATGGGCACAGTAAACAGGCAACACCTCCCTTTCAGACCAAACAAGGGAAAGAGTTTTAAAGCGAGGACATAGCTTTCCTCATGGGCATTATCTACCTCAGAAAAACTACTACAGAACATGCCTATGACTACAGATTTCTAGTTTAGGCCACTAAAGATTAGAGATGGGACTTGAGCACCCCCTTGACTTGCATCCTCTGGTCTGCTTTAACAAAAACCAGGAGGAAAAGAAAGCTAGGCATCAGAAATGTAAAGATAGGTGGCAGGATGGCTGTTCTGTACAGTGATCTGCCCTCAAGGAGGCCCAACAGGCCAGTCCACTGCAGTGGCCTGCAATGTGGTAAGCCTGGGCTTCAGCAGAAATCAGCTTGTGAAGAGCCCTGGCAGCTCTGCCAGCCAAGAGTTGGATCACTGGAAATGGAACTGCCCTGGAGTTGAAGGACTTCAGGTCAGAGCCACGGATCTTATTGGTTCTAAGCTGAAAAGCCCTTCACTCAGCCCAGCTTCCAAAATGACCACCACAGCTGAGGGGATGGCCAAGTAGGGTCAGCAGCATTACAGGCAGAACTGTAAATTTCCTGTTACAGTTGTCACCTGCCTTTACCTGGCCAGCTCTCCTCCCAGGCCAGATAGGTAATGGACGTCAACAGGGTGCCTTCCCCAAGGAGGTTCACACCTCCCTTAGGATGTACCCTATGAAGAGATAGACAGGTCTGGGCCTCTTAACTTACAAGGCCTAAAGCCCACCAGATTATTTTCAAGCCCCTTCTGTCAGTTTCTATTTATCTCAATCGGAGAACTTATTAGTGGCTTAGACAGCACGTTTCTTGAGTCCTCTAATAATGACTCTGTCCTTTGTTCTATACCCTGTCTAGCCTACGTGGGCCTCATTCCTTTGTAATCATAGCCTCTAACATTAATGGCTCTACTCCCAACCTGTGTACTGATGGTCCTCTCCCCTACTTAATCTTGTATGATTATTCAGAATTTCTCTACAGACAAACCCCTCTACCTGCAAAAGTTGAGTGGCTGTTCTCCTGGTCTTGGCTGGGATCAGATTTAAGCCACATCCAAACTGTCCCCACAAGGGTCCAGAGACCCCCCATTTCCTCTCCTCTATGAAATCCTTTCATTACCTGGTTAATGCCACTCTTAGGATCATTGGTTGCTATTCTCACCCTGACTTGTATACTACCGTGTCTGTTTAAGTGTTTACAGCAGGTGATAATGGAATGAACTGAGGCCTTCGGCAACCAAGCGGTCAAACAGATGCTTCTCCATCTATACATGCCTGTCCCTGCGGAGCCCCAAGATACCCCAGCGGGCCCCTGTAGACGACATCCCCAGTCAGCAGGAAGTAGCCAGAGAGACTCATCGCCACCCCCTTTCCTATCATCAAAAGTTCGGGATGGTAGCTTTGGGACCCGCAAGGAGGGAAGGCCTGTACTTCTGGGAATGGAGAGTCCCTACCCGCGCTTCCGGAGAAAAGTCCTTGTCAAGGTCTCCACAGGTGCCTAAAGGTCAACCAATGAGGATCAGACCTGCCTCAACCTTTAACCCCCACACCCTGTATCTATAAAAGGAGCCCTCCCAATCTCTGATGCTTGACTTCCCTGGCCCCCGCTCTGTTGGGACCAGGGAACCTCGTCCAGGAGTGGGATCTCAATAAAAGCTTGTGAATTAAAAAAAAATAAAATAAAATTTGCATTAGAAGGTGGCAAAAACCCCAGAATTGACAATGCATAAAAATGAATCTTTGATGGAAAATAGGTTTTATTGTCTAGAAATATTCTTTCCTTGTACTTTTCCTCTAAAACAAAATAAAATGACATATATGGAGAACAGTCATCACTCAAATAAAAAAGAGGCAAGAATTAATGATAGTAGCCAGGGAGGACCCTAAGACAGACCTGAACCTACAGATCAAAAGTATCTTTATTTCTTAAAAAACAGGGGCCGGCACTGTGGTGCACTAGGTTAATCCTCCACCTGCAGCTCACCATTTCATATGGGTGCCGGTTTCTAGTCCCTGTTGCTCCTCTTCCAGTGCAGCTCTCTGCTGTGGCCTGGGAAGGCAGTGGAGGATGGCCCAAGTGCTTGGGCGCCTGCACCCGCATGGGAGACCAGGAGGAGGCACCTGGCTCCTGGCTTCGGATCGGCATAGCTCCAGCCATTCGGCCATTTGGGGAGTGAACCAATGGAAGGAAGACCTTTCTCTCTGTAACTCCACATCTCATATAGCTTGAAGAATATACTGAAGGAACAAGATTCCCAATTGCCCAAGTAAAATGAAAATGTAGTTTCATCTCTAGCTCCTCAGTCCGATTCCTCCTTTAGATCCCCATTTAAATGACACTATGGGACTGGCCTTTCACGTAGCTGTTAATCCCATTCCATATCAGAGTCCTGCTGCTCATGTGCAAGAACTGAATACCCAGCTGCTGCCTTTGTCTTGGCTCAGCCCAGGATGTGGTGGACATTTGAGGAGTGAACCAGAAATCTTCCATCTACTCAGTTTCTCTCCCTCTTTGCTTTTCAAATAAATATCTTTTAAAACATTCAAATATGCTAATGACACTATCTAAGGGAAACCTGCTGAACCCCAATGTTAGTTCTCAAATATTCTCAAAACTCAGTATATTTTTCATTTTACAGGATATATCACAACCTATAATTATCTTACATATTTACTTTTGAAAGAAATGTACTTGAGTGGAATACATCAGTTTCTCATTGCTTAGTGTCTAACATTCCTTGCACACAATTGTCAAATATACTTGCTGAATAAAAAACAATTATATAATTCAATACTATGCAACCTTTGAATTAAAATAACATACAACTACATGCAAAACTAAGAACATAAGTCTACAATATAGTTAGAAAAGAAATCCAGCTTCAGGGAAATACGTACACATAATCCTATCTCAGAGAACATGAACTTTATGCATCTGAAAACCTACAGGCTGTGCACTAAAACTTTAATACTGGCTATTTCTAAATACCAAGATAAGGATGTGGAGCGGGAGAATGAGCAAGTCACTTTATGTACTTTTATAATATTTGAAACCTTTAGAAGAACTTGTTTCAGTTATGTGTTGAAAAACAAAAGGTAAACACATGATAGCTGAAAGTTTTAGAAAAACAAAAACAACGATTCGTCAGCAGGGAGGAAGGGAATACTATTTCCTGAAACTAAAGCCTATCTTGAAACAGGATACGAAGATCAAAACACTGTGGTGCTGGTTCACACAGAGAGAGGACAATCAGAAAATAAGTACAGAAGTTATTTCATACTTACAGTATTTTACAAACTTCCTATGATAAGTTACTTTTGTCACAGACTACCAGAGAATGGAGAGTTAATTAGCTATCTGAGTATACATATCTACAAATATGAGAGAAAGAGCTGTCAGATTTGAAAAAAATAAATTGAAAGCCATTAGTTTTTGCTCATCCCAAAGGAATAAACTTCCTTATATTCAATCATAAGGTCATTCAATAAAGTAACTTTTATTAGTTTGTGCTTGGAATGAAGTAGAGTCTTGGTTATTATTTGAATGAGATCTTGTGAATCATTAGAAAGCAATATAGCTGGGTTAAAAGCAAAGGTTTCTCACCAAGACCAATTTTTTTTTCTACTACACTCGCACATAAACTGGAATTCAACTATGTAGCATTCAAAACAAAGTAGAGAAACTGGGACTGTGTTAAACTAAGATTGAAAAGGCTTGGTTCTAGAAATTGGATTTTGTACAGACTGGCTTGTCCATCTGCTGGAATACGATTATAGGACCATCTCTAAAGGAAGAGAATTGATGAAATAAATCAAATGATCCCTGCCAATGTAGAGTCTTTAGTCCACAAAACACAAATGTAAACTTTTTGTTCATCAGAGGATCAGCTTTTGACTAGGCATTTCCACATACTTCTCTCTTGAGGCCCTGGGTTAACAGAGAGGTCCCCAATTTGGACTTTGGCCACAGTCAGTTTTGTTGATTCTTTATTAATGATACTGAAAAAGATGGAATAGTAGAAAAAATGCTTCAAAAGTTCAAACATCTCTCAAATCTGAAAAAAAGCCTATGCACTCACCCAGCATGGGTTCCTGGTCACCTTGCATCTCTCTGGGCTCAACATCCTCTTGTTCCATAGCCGTAGCTGTCCCTGCAACAGGAACATGAGATTGACCAAAAACAAAGAGCCTTGGTGATGGTCCTGACAGGGGCCAGCATTCTCAGGGCTCCAATTCTATAACCACCTGGATTTCAGAAAACTAGAGCAAAAAGAACCTCAGACTCCATCAACTTAGCTTAAGGAAGAAGTGATATGGTACTAGTAATATTTAAATGGGGGATTGCTTATTATGCTCCCTATCCTCTAGGGCAGAGGGTTCAGCACAAGCTGAGGTTCCCTGGTCTACACTGACTTCTCAGTAATATGGTGAGGCTCAAAGGAATCCATAGCTATAGGGCCTTAAATAGGCATGAGGAATTTTAAATATCTAATATTTCATACCTCAAAATTAAAATATTGGATTGGCCTATGTCCTTTAATAAGTTTTAGCCATTAATATAAAGTAGCCATATACAGAAATGTTTAATATATTAAGATATGTTAAGTCATATTTGTGATTTCAAAATTTAGCCTAAGCTTTTTTTAATAGTTTAGGCAATGGTATGCTAGAAGAGAAGTTTTCTATTGCTCAATCTCTTTCATCATTTTGATTAGCACATGATGGATAAATTACCCCCAGTTAACGAACCAGGCTAGGTTATAGTACTCAAAACCCCCATCCCTTCAGTGTTCCACAAATGATCCAACAAGCTCTCCACATACAAGATCATGGAGAGTGTGTCCCTCAGAACAGTTTAATCCCTAACTCCATTTTACAGCTTCCTTCCTATAGGCTCCAGGATACACTTCCTTCTCACTATCCCCAGATATGTCCCTGGAATCACTCACGGTTGATCTCTGCTTTTGCTCTTTCACACAAACCCCTCAGGTTCATCTTGCCAAAGATTTTCAGCGTCACACTCCAGGCCTGCTCTCCTGGATAATATCTGTTCATCAGGTTAGCCAGATCCTCACGCTTGGCCTTCTTCACTGCCGTCCAGGGTATCAGGCAAGGCCCCGGTTCCATGGTCTCCCTTAGAAGTAACTTGAATTTATTGAATTCCTCTTTGTTTAGCTCCTCCAAATACAGCAGCAGCCCAAAATCAGAAAAGTAGGAAGATGAAGAAGCTGCCATCTTGTCTATGGATTAATATTCAGGCTCCAGTGGGGAAAAGTAATCAAAATAAGGTGGAATGAATAGGACCTATGGAAAACTAGGAGTAGAAAGTAAAATACCTTTAAAATACAGGTTTATTCAATAAACATTTGTCAAAACCCACTACTTTAGGCTTAGTATTGACCAAGGGTCCTCTATAATACATTTTCTTTTTTTTTTTATTTTTTAAAGATTTGAAAGAGTTACACAGAGAGAAGAGGTACAAAGAGAGAGAGAGAGGTCTTCCACCCGGCGGTTCACTCTCCAATTGGCCACAACAGCCTGAGCTGTGCCAATCCAAAGCTAGGAGCCAGGAGCTTCTTCTGGGTCTCCCACACAGGTGCAGGGGGCCCAAGGACTTAAGCCATCTTCTACTGCTTTCCCAGCCATAGCAGAGAGCTGGGTCAGAAGTGGATGGCCAGGATTTGAACCAGTGCCCATATGGGATGCTAGCACTGCAGGCGGTGGCCTTACTCACTATGCCACAGTGCCAGCCCCAATACATTTTCTATGATAAAACATTATTTAACATAGATACTGCACTATTTCTTCCACCTGCTCACGAGGCAGAAGAAATTACCAGCCCCACCACTTGTGAACTTAAAAAAAAATTGATCTCTCCAACCTCAGTTTAGTTTTCTTCTGCAAAGAGGGGATATCATAATCAACCTCAAAAGATCATGTCTCATTTGCTCCATACTACTATCTATGTATAACCTGACACAGTATACACTCTTACTGAGTGGTGGCAATTTTCCTCATCCCTATACTTTGCCTTACCAACATCCAACACCTGTCTAAGCCTATAAACACTATTAGTACATTCCTGCGAACATTATTTTTCATGAAGTACATGCAATTGGAATAAGCTGCCATCTATCTCTTCTTGTCATGTTGTCTCTTGTTATCAATCCATACACAACCACTGAGTCTGTTCCTAGATCACAAAATTCATTTCAGGTCTACCCCTCAATGGATGAATTCAGTGTTAAAGTTCATCCAAAACAGTATTCTCTCAGATCCTTGATATCAACTCCCATGACCTCACTGCACTTCGGCATTTCACTCTGATGCACTCACCCAGGCTTTATCAAAAACTACTCACACTCAGATTTTAAACTCTCACAATCTATTTTCTACTAATATCTCCCAGTTAATTGGGCAATTTCATTCCTTATTTCCACTTTGACACTTCAAACATTAAATCATGATCTTCTGAGACCTATGTTTTTCTCTTAGTCAACCATCTTAAGAACCTTATTCCATTTCTTAATAACAGAAGCACACCTTCCCCGCCACCTTCAAGTTTCTCACTTCTCTGCAGTTATTTGACTAAAAACAAAGTAAGTGGTACAGTTAGAACCTTAGATCTTTCTCTAACATCCTACCCTTTCCATTCTTTCATAATTCTGCCACCTAATCTTGCTAATGGGATTGGAAAAGACAGCTATGTAGGGAAAACTTACATAAGGGAGAGAGTTTATCTATTAAACAGAAGGTGAATTATCTTAAGAATTACATAGTAAATCTGGAATGTCGGGCAATTGGTGAGATACCAGTCATTTTAGAATTGTTTTTAAACTATACTCCAAGAATATTCTAGATTATAGATAAACCTTACAAAAACATGTTCCATATTTTTCCCCCAAAGGAACCAAAATGGAAACAATTTGAGGAAACTTAAAAGGAACACACTGACATTTTCTCCAGTACATACATGAGAGTAAGAGAAAATGAAGCATGGAACACATTACATTCAACCATCCAGCCTAGAAATGTACAGATATCCCTGCACATGAGCCTTTGTTTTCCTTCTTTTGCTTTCCCCTTTATAACAAAGGAAGGGATTCACTTCTTTTTCTACAGCTTGTCCCTTCACCCAAGATCGCAATCTCAGATGTTCCAAAAGTGTGTAATCTATTATTGATCTCTTTTCTGTATTCAACTTTTTCCCTGTCCTCTTAAGTTCTCCCCAGTAGTATTTAAACATGCCCAAATCAAATTTAGTCTTTCTCAAATGTTCTCTTCATATCCCTTTCATCCTCATGGTCAAAATTCTAAATCTTCTGTACTTCATATGTCACCTTTTCAACTCACTGCAGTCTATCTTTTGCTACCCCAATTTCACTGGGGTAACACATATCAATTACCACTCTGCTTCAAAACTCAACACACATTTTAGGATCAATTTCCTACCTGTAGGCAGGAATATGTCTAAGTATTAATAAAGCTAATGCATCACCCAATTTAGTTTCATTTCAACAATGGCTTCCATCTTTATATTATTTCTCCCCTTGGCTCTCATAATTCCACACTTGCTTCATTTTCTTTCTACCTTGCTAGGTGTCCCTTAGAACCAAGACCTATTTGGGTCTGAATTCTATTTGGTTTCTACAACTCTAATAAAGTAAAATGTCCTTTGGCCCCCTTCCTAAAGGTTTTATGCTGTTCTTAAAAGTTTTTTTGGTTTTGTGCTCTTATATTTTTAGAATATAAAGGAATATATACAGGAAAACAAATGTTTGGTGCTGTTTCTGTTACATAAATGCATCAATTCATTCTAAAATTTTCTGATCTAAAATGAGAACCCATAATCTAAGAGGATTTCTTTTTTTTTTTTGCCTCTCTTAAAATTTATTTTTTTGCCTTTTTTTTAAATTTATTTAATGAGCATAAATTTCCAAAGTACAGCTTATGGACCACAATAGCCTCCTCCCCCCCCGCCCCGCCCGCCCCGCCCGTGTCTTCCCTCCCATCCACAATGCTCCCCTCTCCCACTCCCTCTTCCCTTCCCCTTCACATCACAATTAATTTTCAATTATCTTTATATACAGAAGATCAATTTAGCGTATGTTAAGTAAAGATTACCACATTTTGCTCCCACACAGAAACATAAAGTTTAAAATACTATTTGAGTACTAGTTATAGCATTAATTAAACACCTAAGAGTAATTGTGTATTAATTACAGAGCTCAAGAGGATTTCAATTTACAAATTTCTTTTTATGACTTTATTACCAAAAGGCTATTTGTTCTAAATAATCAGGTAATAACTACATTTGCTGAGGACCAACCATGTATAAGTTCTCTGAAAAACTTCTCCAGTCTTCAAAGCAGTCCTCCAAATTTGGTTTTCTCCACTTTGTAGAGATACAGAAACTTGAAAATTAAGAAACAAGGGGTTGATGCTGTGGTGGAGTGGGTTAAGCTGCAGTCTGCAGCAGTGGTACCCTATATGGGCACCATTTCGAGTCCTAGTTGCTTCCTGCTAATGTGTCTGGGAAAGCAGCAGCAGAAGGCCCCAGTCCTTGAGCCCCTGCACCCACACGAGAGACCCAGATGAAGCTACTGGATTCGGCCTGGTCCAGCCCCGCCATAGCAGCCATTTAGGGAGTGAACCAATGGATGGAAGATCTCCCTCTGTTTCCCCCTCCCTCTCCCTCTCTCCCTCCTCCTTCCCCCTCCCTCTCCCTCTCTCCCTCCTCCTTCCCCCTCCCTCTCCCTCTCTCCCTCCTCCTTCCCCCTCCCTCTCCCTCTCCCCCTCCTCCTTCCCCCTCCCTCTCCCCCTCCTCCTTCCCCCTCCCTCTCCCTCTCTCCCTCCTCCTTCCCCCTCCCTCTCCCTCTCTCCCTCCTCCTTCCCCCTCCCTCTCCCTCTCTCCCTCCTCCTTCCCCCTCCCTCTCCCTCTCTCCCTCCTCCTTCCCCCTCCCTCTCCCTCTCTCCCTCATCCCCTCTCTCCTAGCCTTAGCAAAAAAAAACGCCACACAAACCCAAACTGAAGGATAAGCTACCAAATACCCGACTAGTATTTCTTAAAACCATCTAGGTCATCAAAAACAAAACTGTCACAGATCTGAGCAGACTAAGGAGACAAAATGACTAGATGTAACATGGCATCTTTGAAAGGGTCCAGGAATAAGAAAAAGAACACTTGGAAAAAATGGGTGAAATCCAAATTAAATGAAACTGAATTATCTTAATCAATTGTCTTAATTGTTAAAAATGCCACAGTAACATGTTAAAAAATAGGGGAAATTACCACATAGCTCTCTGCTAATGGCCTGGGGAAAGCAGCAAAGGATGGCCCAAGTGTTTGTGCCCCTGCCACCCACATGCAAGGCCTGTAAGAAGCTCATGGCTTCCGGCTGGCCCAGCCTTGGCTGTTTCAGCCATCTGGGAAGTTAACCAGCAGACAGAAGATCTGTCTCTCCTTATCTCTAACTCTTTCAATTAAAAAAAAAACAAAAACAAAAACAAAAAAAAAAAAACACAGAAATAAGGGAGTCCAACGAAAAACAGACAAATGGAACAAGCATGGAAGATAGATTCCCAGTCTTAAATTATTTAAAAAATTGAAAAAATGGGAAAAATCTTTGAGAGGAATTCAAGAACCCTTTCTGTAATTCTAAGAAAGGGAACTATTCAGAAATAAAATATTTTTAAAAACTAGCAATTACAACCCAAACACCAGCAGAAATGTGTAATGAAGCTGCACCAGGAGACATGCAAGCAAAATTAGAACAGCCACTTTTTGTAATTCCTAAGCACCAGACAACATACAAGAGTTCATCAATATATAACGTGGTGGGGTTGGGGGGCTGGTATTGCAGCACAGCAGGTTAACCCGCTTACAATGCCAGCATCCAGTATGAGCACCCATTCAGGTCTCAGCAGCCCCACTTCCCATCCAGCTCCCTGCTGATGTTCCTGTGAAAGCAGTTGAGGATGACCAAAATTCGTGGGCCCCTGCCACCCATGTGGGAGACCTGAATGGAGTTCCAGGCTCCTGGCTTCAGCCTCACCCAGCCCTAGCTATTGTGGCCATTTGGGAGATGAACCAGCAGATGAAAGATCACACTCTGTCTCTCCCTCTAACTCTGCCTTCTAAATAAATATCTCTATATAAATATAGAATCGATAAACAAGGTATGATCATTACATGCAATGAAGTCCTATATGTAATGAAAACGTATCTGCAGGTACATACCACTAGGATGAATCCTACAAATAATCAGGAAGTCAAAACCAATATAATGCATCGTATAAGTTCATTTTAGAAAGATCAAAACAGAGTAGGAATTTGGCAAAGTGGTTAAGATCCCACGTGGGAAGCTGCATCCTCAATCAGGGGAGTGCCTGGGTTCAAGTCCTGGCTCAGCTCCCAAGTCTAATGTGTACCCTGGGAGGCAGCAGGTGATGGCTCAAGTCGTTAGGTTCCTGCCATGCACGTACGAGACCTGGATTGAATTCCTGGATCAGCTCAGATATGGATGTTGTGGACATTCAGGGAGGAAACCAGTGGAGATTTCTGTCAGTTTCCCCACCCCACCCCCCCTTTTTTTTTGATAGGCAGAGTTAGACAGTGAGAGAGAGAGAGAGAGAGAAAGGTCTTTCTTTGCCGTTGGTTCACTCTCCAATGGCCACTGCGGCTGGCGCGCTGCGCTGATCCGAAGGCAGGAGCCAGGTTATTTCTCCTGGTCTCCCATGCGGGTGCAGGGCCCAAGTACTTGGGCCATCCTCCACTGCACTCCCTGGCCACAGCAGAGAGCTGGCCTGGAAGAGGGGCAACCGGAACAGAATCCGGCACCCCGACCGGGACTAGAACCCGGTGTGCAGGCGGCGCTAGGCAGAGGATTAGCCTGTTGAACCGCGGCGCCGGCCAGTTCCCCGCCTTTCAAGAAGGTCGAAACAGAAAAAATGAAATTATTTGGTACTTTTATGGATGCATGCATTTTAAAAATGGGCTTCAGGTAAGGAAGTTAATGTACAGGCCAGTTTAGTGTTAACTTGATGGGAAGTGGGGTTAGGTGAGCAGTTGTCAGAGCAAGTGTTTTCCCCTGCAGTTCTTAGGTGCTGTTAATGGTCTATTCTTCAATCCAGTGATGGTTTACACGAGTGATCTATCCAATAATCATTCACTAAGCTGCACACTTACGATTAAAACACTCTTGTATAGGAGTTATATTTCACACTCTAATATGGTTTTAAAAAGGTTCATTCACTAGAAAGGCAGGAAATAGAATACTACTAAAGCAAATTTACTTTAAATGTCTTTCAATAGAGAAAAAACGAAAAAGGCTAACAAGTATCTCAGAAAAGTTTCAAACTTAAGGCCATACCAAACCAGGAAGTATCACTGATCAATGACCGAAATAGCAAAAGTAAGCTTTTAAAAATCAATACCATTTGATAAAAAGAGTGAAGTCTTATTAGTATACAGTTGCTACACATTTTGCAAAGCTGCATGTCCACAAATATCAAGAACTTTAAAACCACACATGACTTTTCAGTCAGTACCTTCATCTTTCAGAAATTATCCAAAGGAGAGAATCCCAAATACATAAAGTTGTGTGCATAAAGGTGTTTACTTCAGATAACAAATTGCCAAATATAATTATGTTTAATGAAGTAAATGCATAAAAAATGGCATATACTTGATTTCTCAATCATTAAAATGGCCTAGTCATGCAGCCGACTCCACTTTGTGGAGAACTAAAGGCATGTGACAGAACAGGAGGATTACAACTAAGGAATTAAAATCTCTGCAGAGGAAACAAGAAAATAAAACAATCAGGACAGGTGATTTTTGAGTTTAGGACAATTTGTGACAACTTTCTTTAATGAGAATGTTTTTTTTTATTCCCATTTAAGGAACAAGATGTAAAAAGGCAATATCCATCTTCAAGCCCAAGAGATAAATTAACACCTGCCAACTGCTCTTAAATTGGCAGATGGGCCCCCATTAGTAGCGCCTTATAGACAGAGCAGTTTTAGGTCACTGCTGGGGGTGGCAATGATAAAGCATTGCTGTTGCCACTATGGGGTTAAAGGGTGACCGACAAAGGGAACAGCATGACCTGTTATTTCTGTAAGTTTGCTAGGAAAAGGAGAACAGCACCTGGGAGCGTGGAGCACAGGGACTGCAACGTTTTAGGCAGCTTCCTTCGTTTTCAGCAGGGAAAGCGGCTCCGCCCAGAGGGAGGAAAACCCGCGGAGTACAGGTGTGGGATTAAAAGAGGAACACCTGCTCCAGAATGGAAGGCGTGGGCCTGAATTCATCAGGGATGATAAAGGTGGGGCGTCTCATACCACTTTAAGATTTATTATTTATTTATTTACTTCAAAGAGTTACACTGAGAGGGAGAGAGAGAGGGATCTTCCACCAGCTGTTTCACTCTCCAGATGGGCGCAATGGTCAGGGCTGAGTCAGACCGAAGCCAGGAGTCTCGTTTGAGGCTCCCATATGGGCACCAGGGCCCAAGCACTCGGACCATGTCCCGCTGCTTTTCCCAGGTCATTAGCAGGGAGCTGGATCGATAGCGGATCAGCTAGGACAGGAGCTGGTGCACATTTGGGTTGGGTCATCTCAGGCTGCCGGCTTTACCCGCTGCTCCACAACGCCGGCCCCTCTCACACCACTTTACCTCAGCAAAGTTCAGAAGCAAGCTTTGTACCCCAGCGCTAGGCCATTGAGTTTTTAATGGAAAGTTACTGGCTATCCACGTGTGCACGTGTAGACTACTGTCCACCTCCCCCCCACACACACCGTGACCATGGAAAGTCACTCCCCACACACACCCTGTCACTGCCCGCGCCCACACCCCAAACCCGAAAACCGCCGACATTCTAGACCCCCGGCGTCCGCATCCCCTTCCTGTCCTTCGGCACAGTATGGACTCAACCCGGAGCCTTTCTTTTAGAGCAGGCAAAACACACACGCAGAGTAGGGTGACCCCATACCTTGGGTTTCGGTGGGCGTCGCTGACGAAGGTGAAATCCCAGCGCTCAAAATCGGGAAGGGAAGCTTCAACGGGCACTTGCTGCTTGATGAGAGAAGCGCACCTTTGGGCTTATAACCCCTCCCCTCCCTGCAAACCAGAGCCTACAGCTGTGAGGGCCTCCCGGGTGGTTGGCCCCACAGCCCCACTGCGAGTCTCCTTCCCATTGGCTGGCCAGGTGCAGGGCGCTGCTCCCACGCCTTTCCCGAGAAGATACATTGTTCAACATGGGATCCCCTGCACTCAGCACACCTGCCAGGCACACAGGCCCCTTCGTTCCTGATGAACAGTCACATGTTAAAGTCTTAGAATGAGCTTTTCCCATCCTGGCTGACTCCCAGCAGACAGAATCCCTTTATTCATCCAATCAGTCCAATAATCCATGCCATTATTGTTCACCACCGCCGTGCCTGGCAGGTTTCTGGGCCCCCTCTGGCAGTGAACAAAACATCCAGTCTCCTTCCACTATGCCTCGCTCTTAGGAAGCTTACCTGCTACCTAAGGCGGGCAGATAATCAGCTGTGGAGTATCAGGTGGTAATCGTTGCTATGATGAAAAATAGGGCCTTGGAACTTAGTGCGGGGGCAGAAGGGTGAGCGATGGGTCCTCTTTCTCTGAGTGGAGAGGGAAGGCACTGCTAAGGTGACATGTGCAGGAAGTGAGGGTGTGAGCCATGTGGGTATCTGGGAGAGAGACTTCCTGGAGGAGAAAATAAGGCCTCTAAGTCATTGTTCTAATCTCCATGTTTCTAGGAGCCACTATTCTTCGGTTTTAGGAGAAACCAGCAGACAGCTATAGGCAAGGAAGCCAAGAGTTCATTCAGGCGGCCATTTCTTAGACTCATCCCCCCATCCACAATCTTCAACAGAGATTCCTCTTATGACATGAGAAGAGCAGTTCACCTTTTCTTTTAATGTGAAAAAGCCCCGACTATTCCCTGTATTCACCAACCTTGGCACTAAGAAGACATCATCAGTGTGTCTGGGAGCAAAAGGTGGTAAAGATTAGTGTTATTAATTAGCAATCTGTTGTTTGAAACGAAATCCCAGGTTCCATTTCCCTCTCAAAATAAGTTTAAAAATGCACAAAGTGCAGGAGACTGTTACACCTTTCATAACCTCCAATAAAAAATAATTTAGTCTCAATGCCTATTATTTTAAAAATGAGATTATAAATTAAATACCATTATGTGCCAGGAATGCTGAAAGGTAAATTACATGGATTATTCACACCATTCCTTAACAACCATGACTAATATTCATTCTATGGGTTGGAATATTGGGTCACTGTGTATTTAGGATACTTAACTGCTAGCTACCACTGTTTAATTACACTGAAATTTTCATCTTATGGATGAGAGCACTGAGGTTAAATAGCTTTCCAATGGCAGCTGGTGGATAACAAAACAGCAGGTTTTAAAGACTGCTGTTTGTCAGACAAAAAAGCCCATTGTTTTTTCTTTTACTTTTTATTTAGTCAAAAAACAGATGAGAGAGAGAAATGAGGATGAGCACTTCCATCCGCTGGTTCACTCCCTAAATGCCTCCAAACTGGGAGCGAGTCAGACCAAAGCCAGAAGCCTGGAACTCAATGCCGGTGTGCACTCAACTATGTAAAGCCACCATCACCTGCTGCTCTCAGGATGTATTAGCAGGAAGCTGGAATCAGGAGTGGAGCCAGGACTGAAACCCAGGCAGGCCAATATGGGATGGAGGCATTCCAAGAAGCATTTTCACCCCTGAGGGAAACGCTGCCCCGGAACTCAAGTCTTTAAAGTCTATGCCACATTGTCATAAAGCCAGGGAGGGGTCTATGGCCGATGATTTTGAAAATGCCTCTGGAATTTTGAGAAATTCAGGTGTTGATAGGGTAGTGGGGTCCAGGCAGATAAGCTTTGGGTCACCCACTTCTTTTAGACTTTTAACTGTAAACATATAGCTAACATAGAGGGTATTTCCTATATGACATGACGGTTTTAAGCATTTTAACTACACTAACTCACTTAGTTCTAATAAGCCAGAGGCATAATCGTTGTTATTATGCCTATTCATAATATACTAATTAAGCTGACAAAAAAGTTAAGCAATTCAGCCAGGATCACATAGAACCTTTGATGGGGTCGTCATTAAAAAGAGAGGGGCTTCCATGTGCTTAAAACCCACGTTTGAGGAAGGACGGCTTGAAGAGGCGAACACACGTTCCTCACAAAATACACTCCACTAAACACTAGAAGAGCAGGCGCCTGTAAGTCTCCTTGCCGCTCCAGGACACCCAGGGAGGGGGCTGTTGCCCTCGACTTCACCTCAGTTCTATTTCCCGTCTCCCGAGGCCGCTCGGCCTTGGCGGGAAGGCGGGAGGGAGGAGAGTCCAGGAAGGAGGCCAGTCCCAGGCAACAACAAAGGGCAATCTAGAAAGCCCTTCCCGTGGCTGAGCTGGTCCACACCTCTCATCGTCCCGTGACGGCGCTAGCCAGGGCCAGCGTTATTGGGGGCGCCCATTCCGAGGGCGCGGGACAGCTGGCGCAACCGCCCCTAGCCAAGGAACGGGGTCCTGAGAGCAAGTGTTTCCTCGGTTCCGGTTAGAGAGGTTCGCACTGGCACGCTGGGAGGATGCCAGAATTCTCCACATTTTTCTGAAGCCTCAGTCACGCCCTTTCCCCCGAGTCCTTAAAGCACCTAGGTTATTCCTATTGCGGTAGTGCGCAGCTGCTCCACCTCATCCAGGCTCAGAGCGCCGCTCTCCCGCGCGGGCCGGAGGGCTGCAGCCGGGCGGCGCCTCCACCTTTCTGGCCAATCAGGAGCCACATTCTCCCTGCTCTCCTTTCCCGCCCCGTCCCTCTGGTATCCATGGAAACGCGACGAGTGTCCATTCCCATGCCCGCGACTTCCGTTTCGGTGGAGCCGGGCTGCGGCCATTGTTTGGGAGGACCAAGTGTTCTGGCCGGTGGCGGTTTCCCCCAAGAAAGGTTCCGTAAGTGACGCGGACGCTCCGGAGGACAACGCTTAGAAGCGGACAAGAACGAGGAGAACAGCGGCTGAGGGAAGTAGCAGAGAAGTGGGGACTGGGGACAGCGAAGCGCCCCGGCTGGGAAGTCCCGGAAACACGGTTGTAGGTGGGTTCTCCGCAGCTGCCTTCTCACGTTAAGAGTGAGTGAGGTGCGGGAGAGAGGAGGCAGAAAGCCGATTGGGCGCCAGCGTCCGAGTGCCCGGTGTGGGGGTCGAAGCCGGAGCCAGGGATTTGGATGCTCAACAGAAGCCGCACGGATCTGGGCGATGAGCCACTCCTGGAGGGGCGCCCACCTCTGTCCTGCTCTTGGGGCACGCCTTAACTCCCTTTCTCTCCGGAAAGTGGGCTCTTAACTAAGCGCTTATTTTCCCCAGGGCCCTACCTGGTACCAGCAGGGAAGGACTCATGCCTCCGCTTTCCAGATGAGGAAACCGAGGCCTCCGGAGCGCTCGGAAGTTTGGCTGTTTGCAAAGTTCCACAAGTGGTTGACAGCCGACTTGAGACTATGACCAGGTCCCTTGAGCCCTAGATCTAAGATCCTCCGAGACGCCAGGTACCTCTCTAAATTTAAGCCCTCTGTGGTAAGACATAAGAGAGAACGGTGAAATTACTTTCTATATAAATTAAACAAAAAATACTCTGAGAAAGTAACTTTTAAAGTATACTATTGTGGTTTTTATTGTTTAATTATAATAAAATCTAAACAATAATAATTAACAAAAATCTCTAGGCTTAGAGGGGTAGCGTTACATAGAAAGCATCTGCATCCCTGAAGGGACTAAACTGTGCAATCAAATTCTGTCTTTCCATGTCTAAGCCAGAGTTATATCTCTTGAAGTTTCTAGATTATCATAAATAAGTTCCAGGATGCCAGTGAGTAGATCTCTCCTTTTAGATTACTGAAAGGGAACAGTAGTGCTTTGGGGCTCTTTTTGATCTCTTTCTAGGAAATATGGGTGTTGTATTAGAATGTGGGGATTTTAGTGAGTTTGGGGACTTAATATAATGCCCAGTTTTTCCTTTATCCTTTCCCTCAGTTCAGCCATCTCAACATTCGACCCTCCCCCACAGGAGGGAGCACAGGAGAAAGGAATGTATTTTGCTGTACTTGTTATCTGATTCCAGGACAGCGGGTTTGTCTTCTTCTTCTTTTTTTTTTTTTTTTTTTTTTTTTTTAAGATTTTTCTGTTTACTTGAAAGGCAGAGTTACAAAGAGGTCTTTTATCTGCTGGTTGACTCCTGAAATGGCCACAACCACCGAAGCCTGGCCCATCCAAGGCCAGGAGCCAGGAGCTTCCTCTGGGTCCCCCACTCTGGTGCAGGAGACCAAGCACTTGGGCCATCTTCCACTGCTTTCCCAGGCCATCAGCGGGGAGCTGGATCAGAAGTGGAGCAGCCAGGACTCAAACCTGCATCCATATGGCATGCTGGCACCACAGGCGAATGCTTAACCTATTATGCCACAGTGCCAGCCCCAGCAGCTTAGCTTTGTCTTTTTTTTTTTTTTAATATTTTATTTTATTTGAGAGTTAGAGTTACAGACAGTGAGAGGTAGAGACAGAGAGAAAGGTCTTCCTTCCGTTGGTTCACTCCCCAAATGGCTGCAACGGCTGGAACTGTGCCAATCCAAAGCCAGGAACCAGGAGCTTCTTCCTGGTCTTCCGCATGGGTGCAGGGGCCCAAAGGACTTGGGCCATCTTCTACTGCTTTCCCAGGCCATAGCAGAGAGCTGGACTGGAAGAGGGGCAGCCGGGACTAGAATCGGCACCAATATGGGATGCAGGCGGAGGATTAACCTACTGTTCCGGGGCACCAGCCCCAGCTTTGTCTCTTATAATTAATGAAGTATTGCTGATTTCTGCATGGGTAGTGGGGGTGGTGGAAATGGCAAGGGTGATGGAAAATGTTTCTTGTTTGCTTGAGAAGCTTCCAAGCCTTCTGTGCAGCATGCCTCTGCCTCCCACCCAGGGTCTTTTCCCAACATTCATTCATTAATTCACTCATGTCTTATATACCCAGTATTGTTCTTAGTACTCTGAAGTAAAGCAGTATTAGAATTTCTTCATATTGGGAAGTAAACCATAAAAGTTTAAAATTTCTTAAGTTATCCACATTAAACAGTACAGTCGTGACTGGTCCTTAAAACACAGCAACAGGGACTCAAATTGGAGTAGTCATCAAGAATAGGAAGAGTCCCTTCCAGACAGGAAAACCAGCACTTGGTCTCATAGAATTTGAGAGGACAAATAGGGAAACTGGACTAGTTGCAATTACGGATATATAAAGTGAAGCCACGTTGTGGGGGGCTATTAACATGCCATTTGTTGCTTATACTTAGATCCCTTTTCCCATTAACCAGGAGTAGTCACTATTGACAGTTGAGTTACTTGTAGTCTTTTATCTAATATTTAATAAACATAATCACCAACATGTATAAGTACTAATATGTATGCATACATGCATATACGTGCACATATACATGTCAAACACATAAGGGGCATGTATATGGAGTGATTAGTTTATAAAATATGAATCATAACAGGCTAATTGAAAGCAGGGAATTTCCCTATGGAATGTACCTTGCATATAGTAACTAGCACTCAGTAAATATTTGTTGATTGTGTGAATGGTTTTATTTAATATGTAATGAGTACTTTTCCAAGCAGTTTGTGGTCCCATAAGTTTCAATGACTGCTGTTCTGTTTCAGGTATATACCATGCTCTTCTAAGATTTTCTTTTATTGGGGAAAATTTAAGTATTTCCCAGTGTTTTGCTATCATAAGCAACTTTTAATAAGTATTCTCACACATGATTTATTAAGTATATGTCTCTATTTTCTTAAAATACAGTAAAAAAAATAGGAAAACATAATCAAATGATATAAACATCGTTTAGGCTTTTGAAAAACCCGAGTTCTTTTTTAGAAGTATTACTTGAACTTAAACTCTATCTTGATCCTGTCTTGCTGAACCTTTCCCAGCATTTAGTATTACTTAAAAATTGTTTTCCTTTATTTTCATTCCATTAGTAAAATTGACTTTTTTTTTACATATCCTTATTGACTATTTGTATTCCTTCTTTGATGAATTGCTCTTGACTTTCTTTGCCTTTTATCCTGCAGAATTTTTGTTTCCATTTTATACTAGCTGCTGTTCTGTGTAAAAGACAATTTTTTATATAGCGTAAATATTTCTCCTACTTTATTACTTGCCTTTTACCTTTTAAAGTTTAAATTTGCATGAAGTGTAATCTTAATAATTTTATTTGTATGGTTTTAATGTGTCAAAACATTAATTTTTTTTTTTTAGATTTATTTAAAAGAGTTACAGGGAGAGATGGAGAGACAGAGAGATCTTCCATCCACTGGTTCACACCCTATGGCTGCAATGGCTGGGGCTGGGCCAGGCCAAAGCACTAACCAAGAGCTTCTTCCAGCTCTCCTACATGGATAGCAGGGGCTGGCTCCTAGCTTTGGCTTGGCATAGCCTTGGCTGTTGGGGCCATTTGGGGAGTGAACTAGAACTAGCAGATAGAAGATCTCCCTGTTTCTCCCTTTCTGTCCGTGTAACTATGCCTTTCAGATAAATAAATCTAAAAGTTTAAATACAGGTTCTGTACTCCACTACCTGGGTTGTTTCATATTCCAACCACTGCTTAGTTCTATAATTTAGATTGACTTAATTAACTAGTGTCTCATCTTTTTTTTTTTTTTTAAAGATTTATTTATTTATTTGAAAGGGAGTGTTAAACAGAGAGAGAAGGAGAGGCAGAGAGAGAGAGAGAGAGGTCTTCCATCCAATGGTTCACTCCCCAATTGGCTGCAATGGCCAGAGCTACATTGATCCGAAGCTGGAAACAGGAGCTTCTTTGGGGTGTCCCACGCAGGTGCAGGGGCCCAAACACTTGGGCCATCTGCTGCTTTCCCAGGCTACAGCAGAGAGCTGGATAGGAAATGGAGCAGCCGGGTCTTGAACTGGTGCCCATATGGGATGTCAGCGCTTCAGGCCAGGGCGTTAACCCACTACGTCACAGCGCGGCCCCGTAATATCTCATCTTTAAAGTGGGAAATCTAATCTACGTAAAGCTCTCAGGAAGATTAAATGAGATCATTCATGTAAAAAACAAAGCACGGTGCTTAACATCCATAACTCACTAATAGTTGATTACTATTATGTTAGTATTTAAAATATTATGCACATCTGATACAACTGTAAGACAGAATTGAGGCAGAGAATCTAGCTTAAATTTTCCCCAAATGTCTAGTCATTCATCCCAAATCATTAATCTAAAAAACTCCATCTTTTCCCCACAACTTTTTTTTTTAAAGATTTTATTTATTTATTTGAGAAGTAGAGTTACAGTGAGAAGGAGAAACAGAAAGGTCTTATATCCACTTGTTCACTCCCCAAATGGCTGCAATGGCCACAGCTGAGCCAATCTGAAGCCAGGAGCCAGGGGCTTCTTTTGGGTCTCCCACACGGGTGCAGGGGCCCAAGTGCTTGGGCCTTCTACTGCTTGCCCAGGACATAGCAGAAAGCTGGATCGGAAGAGGAGCAGCCAGAACTAGAATCGGGACCCAAATGGGATGCCAGTGCCACAGGTGGAAGATTAACCTAGTGGGCTACAGTGGTGGCTCCTCCTGTTATCTTTGTAATGTGTGAAATTCATTCTACTATGATCCATTTTTGTATTTCTAATTTTTTCCTTTGATCTTCTCTAATCCTACTCAAATTCATGCTATTATAATTACAGAGGCATTATTAAAAAGTTTCAATATGTCAGTGGATTAATCTACCCTCATTATTCCTGTTTTACAATTTCATTTTTCCCACAAACATATTTGAAAGTTTGTTTATAAAAATTTGTTTATATTCCCACATCAAAATCTTGTTAGTATTTTGCTTGAATCCCATTGAAGAGAGATCATTGAGAACAAAATTATATTTATTTCATCTGCCTATAATTGAGCAAAATCTTCCTAATTTTTTTCTATTTATTTATTTGTTTGACAGAAAGAACTCCCATCTGTTGGTTCACTTCCAGATGCCCACAGTGGATCTTGTGGACACTGGCTGACACCAAAACTGGGAGGCAAGAACTCCATTCACTTGAGTCGTCACTGCTGTCTCCCAGGGTCTGCATTAGCAGGAAGGTGAAGTCAGGAACAGAGCAAGGTACACTCTGATATAGGATGTGGGCATCCTAACTCCTAGGCCAATGGCTCACCTTACCCTTATTCATATACCTTAGAATTCTAAAACTATCTTTAGATAGGTTCTAGGTATTTTTGTTAAACTTATTTCTGGAATTTATATTTTATTGCTATTGTAAGTATCAACTTAATGATTATATGTCTATATTATTTAACAGGATTTTATGGGTTATTTTGAACTTTATTGTGATACAGAACATATACAAGGGAATTAAATCATAAAACTTTAAATAAGAAGAGATAATAAAGAGTGGTTGAAGAATTTTTAAAAATAAATGCAATTTTAGAAATCTGAACAGGGGCCGGCGCTGTGGCGTAGCAGCTAAAGCTGCCGCCTGCAGTGCCAGCATCACATATGGACAGCAGTTCAAGTTCCGGCTGCTCCACTTCCAATCCAGCTCTCTGCTATGGCCTGGGAAATCAGTAGAGGATGGCCCAAGTCCTTGGGCCCCTGAACCCACTTGGGAGACCCAGAAGAGGCTTCTGGCTTCAGGTCGGCCCAGCTCTGGCCATTGCGGCTACTTGGGGAAAGAACCAGCAGATGGAAGACCTCTCTCTCTCTCCCTCAGCCTCTCTCTAATTCTGCCTTTCAAATAAATAAATAAATCTTTAAAAAAAAGAAATCTAAACAAATCAGTAATTATAATAAGTGAAAACAGATAAAGCTTACCTATAAAAAGATTGAGTTGACATGGTTTTGGCCCAGTGGTTAAGATCCCCTGACACCCATGCACCCATGTGGGAGACCTGCACTGGGTTCTGGGCCCCTGGCTTTGGCTTAGCCCTGCTCTTGCTATTGCAAGCATTTGAGAAGTGAACAAGCAGATGAAAGATCTGTCTGTCTGTCTGTCTCTTTCTGTGCGTGTGTGTATGTGTATCTTCATGCCTTTGAGGGGAAAAAAAAAGCAAACAAATGGAAGTGTTTTTAAAAGGGTTATTTCACAGACTCAGGAGGCAACCTGAAAGGATCCCCACTTGATATAGTGAGAACATTTTGAACATTGAAAAGAAAAATGACTGCAATTTGACTAAAACACATCTAATTTGTAAAAATCAACTGAGTTCTTAAAAATGCTGAAAGGTAAAACAATATAAATCTCATAAATCATACTTAGTGATTACTTTGCTCCATCCCATTACTCTGAAAACATATATTTTTTTTTAAACAGGGGTAGGTTGGGTGAAAATCAAGCACTTATTTTGCCTTTTTAGACCAGGAAATTTGTTTGGAAGTTCTTCATTACAAAATAATTACAGCTAACATATATGCACAAGGAATGGTGGAATGAGAAAGCAAAGTTGGAATGCCTTAAGAAATGACAGATGTGCCGGCACCGTGGCTCACTAGGCTAATCCTCCGCCTGCGGTGCCAGCACCCCGGGTTCTAGTCCCGGTCGGGGCACCAGATTCTGTCCCAGTCGCTCCTCTTCCAGTCCAGCTCTCTGCTGTGGCCCAGGAGTGCAGTGGAGGATGGCCCAACTTGGGCCCTGCACCCGCATGGGAGACTAAGAGAAGCACCTGGCTCCTGGCTTCAGATCAGCGCGGTGTGCCAGCCGCAGCAGCCATTGTGGGGTGAACCAACAGAAAAGGAAGACCTTTCTCTCTGTCTCTCTCTCTCTCACTGTCCACTCTGCCTGTCAAAAAAAAAAAAAAAAAAAAAAAAAAAAAAAAAAAGAAAAAAAGAAATGACAGATGTAGGAAATGATCATCTTTAATGCTAAAACTTTTAGTGAAAGCTTTAGAGGACTGTTAGAATGGAAGCACTGGGCTGACAGCAGTAATATAATAAGTAGACAGCAGTTGTTCTTGTCAGAAAATGTAAACCTTAGTCTGATCAGGCCTCTGGAACAAAAGAACCAGCTAACAGGAAGAGAATAAACAACAAATACCACAAGGAAACAAGTAGCTAAGTCAATGGCGTGGATATTCTATAAAAGTGTGGGCTGGCTACTCTCTAGAGCTCTATTTTCAGCATCAAATGATTTTTTTCCTCTTTTGTGATTTTGTGATATAGATAGATAGATAGATAGATAGATTTTATTTATTTATTTGAGAGGTAGAGTTACAGACAGAGGGAGAGACAGAGAGAAAGGTCTTCCATCCATTGGTTCACTCCTCAAAAGCTGCAACAGCTGGAGCTGTTCCAATCCAAAGCCAGGAGCCAAGAGCTTCTTCTGTGTCTTCCATGTGAGTACAGGGGCCCAAACACTTGGACCATCTTCTACTGCTTTCCCAGGCCACAGCAGAGAGCTGGATTGGAAGAGGAGTGGCCAGGACTAGAACTGGCGCCCTTAAGGGATGCCAGCACCACAAGTGGAAGATTAACCCACTGCATCACATTGCTGGCCCCTGTGTGTATTTCTTACAAGTAGCATTCCACTATAATTTGTATGTATTTATTTGAAAGGCAGAAAGAAGGACAGACAGAGAGCTCTCATTTACTGGTTCATACCTCAAATGCCCACAACACCCTGGGTTGGGATGAGCCAAACCGACGAGCCAGGAACTCAATCAGGGTATCCCACATGGCAGCAGGAACCAATTTATTTGAAACATCACTGCTGCCTCAGGTTCTGCATTATTAGCAGGAAGCTGGAGTTAGGAGCCAGAGGTGGGTATTGAAACCCAGGTACTCCAGTATTTTTATAGTCATGGCACATGAGCAGGAGGACCTGTCTGATAACAGTTGTACCCATGAAACTCTTATTATACTCAGAATTTAAAAGCATCTCTGAAACTACAACAGGATGCCAAGAAAAGAACTATCAGAGAAGGGAAATAATACAAATTAAAACATGATTGATAAAATAAATTTCAAGGGAAAAGTTAAAATAAAAAGTTGAAAGACTTTCCCAGATGGTAGAATAAACAGACAATATAAGAAAAATGAATAAAACAAAGAGATCATTTAGGGAATGATATGTGACTAACAGATGACTCAGTTTAAGTATGATATTCTAGATGAGAGAATCATGGAAAAGGAATTTTTCAAAGAAACAGAAGAGAATTTGTCAGAGTTGATAAGAGGAAGATTGCAGATTGTAATGCTCACTGAATGCTTAGCACACCAAGGAAAAAAATTTGAAATCAAGTGTTCAAGGAAAAAAAGAGGTTCCTAAAATCTTTCCATTGAAGAAACAAAAATTTATTTACAAGAAGACTTGGAATGAAAATAAAATTAGTTTATCAGCAACATTGAATGTTTATGAACAATGATAAATTCTTCTACTCCAGAATTCTATGCCTAATTGTAAGGGGATTATGAAGACGTTAGGTATATAGTGGTTTAAATGATTACTGAGAGTTTTTCCTAGTAACTATTCTTAGGGATTCTCTTTGGAACCAGATACTTTGGCTTGAAAAGCTTGCCTATTTTTCAGCTTTGCTTTTTTCAATGGCCATGGGCTCAATATTCATAACTGTGATCCCATGTCGACATGTTCCTGAAAAATCATTTGATGCTGAAAATAGAGCTCTGAAAAGTAGCCAGCCCACATTGGAATAGGAAGATGACATTTTCACAATAAAAAGTATGGGAGTTGGGAGGCTGAGACACTTGAGAAAACAGATTATATAGAGCCTTTGAAAACAAATTAATTAAATTTAGACATCAAATTAATTAAATAAATCACTTTTAAATTGTATATAATCAGTAAAAATTATTAACACTGCTTATTGATTTAAGTAAAATTTAGTGATTACACTATGAGAATATAGGGGGATAGGATCTAATTCCTCTCAGAGCAAGAAGTAAATGGATAATTTCCAAAATAATCTATCATAGAACAGTAAAAGCAACATTGAACTCATATTGTTTGAATTGGCAGATGATTTTGGTCTGATGTATGGGTGCCAGCTATGCTATCTTCTATCACTATTGTGTTGGTAATTAATTTCTTTCCGTTGTTGTTTACTAACTTGTACAACAGGGATAAGAATAGTACCTACAATCCTAACCCTAACCATAACCCTAAACCTACAACATAAGATTGCTATGAGGATTAATTGAAATATATGTGAAGTACTTAACTTTGATAATGGTGGTGTTTCATGATTGCACACATTACTTAGCCTTTTACTACTCTTGTTATATCTCCTCTTACCTTGTTTTTCTTCCTAGTTGCAGATTCTTTTTGGTTTGTCACTTCTATTGTCTGTTATAAATGCCACTTTTTTGGTCCTATCTTTCACTTAGATTTTTTCATACTGGAAAGCCTGATCTTTGACCAAATGGCAGTAACATTTGAAGATGTGACTGTTACTTTCACTTGGGAGGAGTGGAACTTCCTGGACTCTTCTCAAAAAAAGCTGTACAGGGAAGTCATGTGGGAGAACTACACAAATGTCATGTCAGTAGGTAAAGTAATCCCAGCTGGTAAGTAATAGACTTAGTGTCTTCTAGAACTGGTTTTGTTGAGTATTTTTGACTTTTTCTCTGTTTTTTAAAGATTATTTATTTATTTATTTGAAAGAGCTTAGAGAGAGGAGGGATAGACAGAGATATCTTCCATCCATTGATTCTCTCCCCAGATAGCTGCAACAGATGAGTCTGGGCCCAGCTGAAGCCAGGATCCAGGAGCCTCCTCCAGGTCTTCCACGTGGGTGTCAGGAGCCGAAGTACTTGGGCCATCCTCCACTGCTTGTCCAAGGCCATTAGCAGGGAGTTGGATTCGAAGTGGAACAGGCCAGACTCAAACCAGCCCCCATATGGGAAGCCAGCATCACAGGCAGTGGCTCTACCTGCTACACCACAAAGTAGCCTCAAGTGTTTTGGTTCTTTATCTAGGTATTGTGTTGAGGTGGTGAAGAAATTATCTCAAAAATGTGTTTTAAATCAGATGACACATACATTATCTGAAGTGGAACCAGAGTGTTTCAGATTTTGGAATTTTTTTTTTTTTTTTTTTTGCAGTATTGGCATAGACATTGCCAGAGGAGCATCCCTAATTTAAAATTCCAAAATTAAAATTCTCCCAAATCCAAAACTTTTGAGCATCTTTTCAGTACTTTTGGATTTGGAATGCTTGACCTGCAAAAAAGGGCAAAACATCTTCCAAGATACCTAAACTATGTAATTAGTAGATGTTTGTCATTATTATTTTTACTAATTTTCTGGTAAAGCACAAGTCTCAAATCACAGTCAATTTTTGTGTCAAAAGGTTTTTCTTTCTTCATACTGTTTATATGTTATTTTTAGTTGTTTAAAAAACTATTACCAATTTAGTGGCTTAAAACAGATTTTATTGTTTTTCATAATTGTTTGGATCTTATGTGTGGACTTTGTTGGGGCTGGCTGGCCTGACTCATATCTGGCGGTTGGCTCAATATTAGTGAGAATAATGGGTATAAGGTAGCCCTGTGTCTCTCTTAAAACAAGCTCCCTAGGTTCATTTACATGATAGTGGTCACTGGATTTTCAAAAGCAGCAAGAAAGAGAGCAAGCACTTTGAAGTCTTTGCTTGTAATACTTTTGCTGTTTCCCTAATGAGCAAAGCAAATTGTATAGCCAAGCCTAGAGATGTTTTGTAAGGAGAACCACTAAAGGTATAGATAAAGTAGAGAATTAATGTAGACATTTTCCCCACACAGTCTACCACACTATTTCAGAAAGTAAATTAGAAACAATATATTTTCATATAAGAATGCCCCAAATAATCTAATTATATCTCAGTTTTTTTGACATTGTGAAGCAATTGGACTTATTCTTGGTTTTTAAAATTTATTTGAGGGGGCCGGTGCCATGGCTCACTTGGTTAATCGCCGGCATCTTATATGGGTTCTGGGTTCTAGTCCCAGTTGCTCCTCTTCCAGTCCAGCTCTCTGCTGTGGCCTGGGAAGGCAGTGGAGGATGGCCCAAGTGCTTGGGCCCCTGCACCTGCATGGGAGACCAGGAAGAAGCACCTGGCTCCTGGCTTCAGATTGGCATAGCGCCAGCAATAGCGGCCATTTGGGGAGTGAACCAATAGAAGGAAGACCTTTCTCTCTGTGTCTCTCTCTCACTGTCTATAACTCTACCTGTCAAATAAATAAAAAAAAAAAATTATTTGAGGGAAAATTAGGGAGAGGGTAAAAGGAAGAGAACAGAAAAAAGAAATGGTGAGAGGATAGGAAGGGAGAGAAAGAGCAATCTCTTTATCCACTGGTTCACTCCCCAGATACCCACAATGGCCTTGAGACCAAAGCTGGGGGTCAGAAACTGAATCCAGGTCTCCCACATGGTGGCAAGGATCTAATTCATTGAGTTATCACTGCTGCCTCTCAGGGTCTTCATTAGCAGAAAGCTGGAGTCAGGAGTCCAAGGTGGGTACTGAACCCAGATATTCTGACTAATATGGAACATGGTCATCTTAACTAGAGTCTTATTCACTAGGCTAAATGCCTGCATGGGCCTTGCTCTTATTTCAAAACAGTCTGGTAAATAATACATGGTAAAGATATGTTTGTGGAATGAATGAATGAGCACATACATATGAGGGGGCTTTCAAAGAGTTGATTGAAAGTAGAATTAAAGGATAATGCAGGGAGTGGGTTTAGCTTAGGATTAGACACCAATTAAAATGTTAGAATACCACATCAGAGTACCTGGGTTTGATTCCTGACTCAGACTTCTGATATTCCAGCTTCCAGCTAGTACAGACCCTGTTGGTGGTAGTGGTGAGGGACACTGGTGATAGCTCAAGTAATTGAGTTATCACCATGCATTTCGGAGACCTATGAATTCCCAGCTCCTAGCTTGGGCCCTGGCCTGCCCCAGCCATTGCAGGCATTTATGGAATGAACCAGTAGATAAGAGTTTCTCTTTCACTCTCTCTCTCAAGTAAACTATTCTGTGAACCTTTTGAAACTCCCTCACATAAATGAAGGAAACAAATGAATTTCAGTTTCTATTGGAGCAGCCAAAGTCATAATCCTTCTTTCCTACCCCTATCCACACTTTTAGTCCTATCATTCTGGGGGTCTGAGTATTTTAATCACAGCCTTCATCTCACATTTGAATTTATTCTTTATTTTATTCTTCCAGGAAACTGGAATCAGAGTTACAAACCCCAAGAAGAAAGATTCAGATATTTAGAATGTGAAAATTCTTCCTGCTGGCAAGGCTGGAAGAATGCTGGCACTCAGATATGTAAGGAGACTGTTCAGGCAGTAGATTCCGAAGACCTAAAGCAGCAAGATCTTTCCCAGTGTCAAGAATGGCTAGTACTCTCCACCCAACTACCAAGATATGGAAACTGTGAACTCACTTTTGAAGGAAAAATCCCTGGGAACTTAAAATATAAAAATTTCATACCTTGGCATTCCTTAGAAACAAAAATCACTCAAGATTATGATAAAGAAATCTACATGAATGACTCACATGGCTTTCAAGGGGACATAGACCATCTTGGCAGTTCTAGGAAAAATCTCTCAATGGGAAAAGAACCAAAGCTTATAGTTCAGCATTCTTATATTCCAATAGAAGAAGCTCTTCCAGAGTACATTGATGAGGTATGCCAAAATGACCTACTGAAAGACTCAAAGGAGGAGAAATGCTGTGGATGTAACAAATGTAAAGAACTTTATTCTTGGAACTCACAGTGTAGTCTCCATAAGAGAAATCAACCTGAAGAAAAGCTTAATCAGTGTTCCATCAGCACAGCAGACTTCTCTCAGAGATCAGATTTGTGTAGACATCCAAGAATCCTCATAAGTAAGAAGCTGGATGGATATGACCAAAGTCAGAGTTATACAGAGAATGCAGACATCCATGTATTGGATGATGAAACTGACAGTAACTTTAGTCAGAGTTCAGGAGTTCAGTTTTATCCTAGAGCCCAGAAAGCGGAGATACCTTGTATCTGCAATGTGTGTGGTAAAAGCTTCAGTCAGATCTCTTGTCTTCACAGTCATCAGAGAAGCCACATACAAGAGAGCCACATACAATTTGAGTGTGATAAGGATCTCCACAGAAACTCAATACTTCACATTCAGGAGAGACTTAACATAGAAGAGAAGCCGTTTAAGTGTGATCAGTGTGATAAGAGTTTTAGTCGAAATTCAGTACTTCATGTTCATCAGAGAGTCCACACAGGAGAGAAACCATATAAGTGTGATGAGTGTGGTAGGGGCTTCAGTCAGAGCTCAAACCTTCGAATTCATCAGTTAGTACATACAGGAGAGAAGTCCTATAAATGTGGAGACTGTGGTAAGGGCTTTACGCAGCGCTCAAATCTTCAAATTCATCAGAGAATACATACAGGAGAAAAGCCTTATAAATGTGATGAGTGTGGAAAGGACTTTAGTCACAGCTCAGACCTTCGCATTCATCAGAGGGTTCATACAGGGGAGAAGCCCTATACTTGTCATGAATGTGGGAAGGGCTTCAGCAAGAGTTCAAAGCTTCACACTCATCAAAGAGTACATACTGGAGAGAAACCCTATAAATGTGAAGAGTGTGGTAAGGGATTCAGTCAGCGTTCACATCTTCTCATTCATCAGAGAGTCCATACAGGGGAAAAACCCTATAAATGTGATGACTGTGGAAAGGGCTTTCGTCACAGTTCTAATCTTCATATTCATCAGAGGGTCCATACCGGAGAGAAGCCTTATCCATGTGCTAAGTGTGGTAAGGGTTTCAGTCATAGCTCAGCTCTTCGGATTCATCAAAGAGTTCACGTGGGAGAGAAAACTTACAAGTGCCAAGAGTATTATAAGGGATTTGACCAGAATTTACATATTCACAATAATCACCAAAGAGAAACTTTATAAATCTGTTCATTTAGTTAACAACTTTAAGTAAAACTTAAACTTTAAAATGCGACTGGAAAAGATAGCCTATAAATAGCATAAGTGATGCCAAGCAACATATATTGTTCCCCTTAACTCCCACTAACAATTATTTGCTTCAGAGGAGATTCTTAGGGAGAGTTCTATATATTTAAAATTAAAGTATATTTTCTTTACAATAAAACATAATATGTGATTATTATAAAATATATTTTGAAAAATTAATAAAATTCATCTTGATTATTCTAGTCTTCCTGTGAATTTTAATATACATGAAATCAAATTCTATTTTCAACTCTATTTTCACTGACTTTGAAATGTTTAAATTTTGGTTTGAATTGACACTGGCTAGGCATTTTGACACTATCTCTTGGCTTCCCTGTAAAGTCTTTAGGAAGCTACAGAAAATAGGGAACACATAAAACTTGAAACTCAAAACAGGTAAATAACCTGTGACTCAAATATGGAAGAATTAACAGTAGGACCAGTGAAATTCAATTGCTTATGAAACAAAAGCTACTTAACAAAAAAATAGGGAAATGTTGTAGACTGCGTATACGAGGAGCCTTCCAGGATTTCCTGAAAAAATATGTATTATGAAAAAAGCTATGCATGAATTTAAAAAAATTTTGTACCAAAATAAACATCTTTTAATTTTCTCTCTCACAAACTTTTTAAAGCACCCCTGTATATGGAAGGAAGCTGATCTCTGGATTTTCTGACTGCTCTCACTGCTCCACCTCTTCACCCCTCAGCCCTTCCATAAGAGAGGAGCACAGGGATGGACCGTTCTCCCCAGCCTGGGCTCAGGCCCAAAGGTGTGTCTTCTCCATCCTGAAAAGCAGTTTCTAAGCCCTCTTGAACATCCTGTCCCAGTGCTGACAGCTTCAACTGTCAAAGCTGGTCTTCAGAGTCCTGTATTTCCATATCACTCATACAGGATAATGAAGTAAACATAGTCATCGCACATGCTATTTGTATAGTAAAAAATATAAATACTGAATACAGATTAACCAAAAATTGAGATAAACTGTATTAGTAGCTTAATGGGGAGGGCTAAATAAGTTGGAGTACAGAATATATAATAGGAAATCAGAAGCAATACTTGTCAATTAAATAATGAGTATAGCATTTAGTAATAAGAATGTAAAATACAAGAAGAATCAATTCAACAGGTTTGAAACTATTAGTGGGCCCAGTAGTATATATAGCCAGATGACCATGTCAGGCCTCATAACAAAGCTACATGAAGACAGAAATAATTGTAAAAGCTGAAAAATCCCAGTGTTCATCTCTGTGGACTCCTTAGTAAGGCAAAAGATTTCTCTCAGAGCAGGGGTCAATTCTGTGATCCAGGATGAGCTGTTAGTCTTTCCTTGGAAAATAATATAGGGGCCGGCACTATGGCATAGCAGGTAAAGTTGCAACCTGCAGTGCCAGCCAATTCAAGTCCTGGCTGCTCCACTTTCAATCCAGCTCTCTGCTGTGGCCTGGGAAAGCAGTAGAAGATGGCTCAAGTTTCTGCACCCCTGCACCCACTTGGGAGACCCAGAAGAAGCTCCTGGCTCCTGGCTTTGGATTAGCTCAACTCCGGCCATTGGGACCATCTGGGAAGTGAACCAGTGGATGGAAGACCTCTCTCTCTTTGCCTCTGCCTCTCTGTGATTCTGCCTTTCAAATAAATAAATCTTTAAAAAAAAAAAAAAAAAAAAGAAAAATCATACAGTGCAGTACGTTTCCCTATGAAGAAGACAGGTTATACATTTATACTTTAACTATACTCTTAGAATAATATAGTCATACATCAGTTTCCTTTCTGTTGGCTTCAAGTTTAAAGTCTATAAGCATTTATGATGTATATTAGATTTAAAACACCCCTTTTGATACAAATGCTGTTTCTAAAAAACAGAAATGTCAGGATAATCAGCATATTTTTGATACTGCTTATAAACACACCTCTTCAAAAATTAAGAACAATATGGGTTGAACATAATTTGTCTATTATTTCCCTACATAAGGTGTAAAAATCTTGCCACTTGTTTCCTTTATGAGATCAGTAACAAAATTTCTTAGTTATTTGAAGGTCAGAGACACAGAGATCCACTGGTTCAGTCAGTCCCCAAATGCCTGCAACAGCTGAGACTGGGCCAGAATGGAGCTGGGAGCAAGGAACCCAACTCCTGTCTCCCACGTGGGTGGCAGCCACTCAAGTACCTTGCTGCCTCACATGGTGGGTGTGAAATACAACTTTAACAATAAATGATTTTTGGCCATTTCCTACACAGGTGTTTTGGTCATCTATAGCAACCATTTTATCAGTTTTTAATTCCAGACTGGGCTGGGCTGTACTGAGCTGCCTGGTTCTGCTTGTTAGCTTGCATTCCCAAATCTGTAGTAAGGGGTAAACTGGGCTGGCCTTTTCTCTCTCCATGTATTTTTAGGACCTACCCCTCTTCATATACTTTCTATATGACGTCTGCAGTGGAATTCCTCCACTTCTAATTGAGTTGCTCTGGGATTATGGGCTCAGGAGCAACATGCTGACCTTTCTAAAAAAATTTATTGGGCTGGGGATGTCAGAAAGAGAGAGCTCCAAGCCCCTCTATATTCCCCAAGTGCCTGCAACAGCTCCTGGCTAGATTTCTTTTTATTATTCACTATTTCTTATTTCACTGAAAGGAATACATGACTGTGGAAACCCAATTCAGTTCAGCTGTCTGGAGAAAATGTTTTCTAGAGTTTATTTAAAACTTCCTTCTTTATTTGTATAACAACATAGCAATTTTAGTTCTTAATGTACCATATACAATAGTGTTTTGCTTTTTCCCCTAAATATTAAATCATACATGCTTCTCCTAGTATATATTATTTTATATATTTCAGTGGTTGCAAAATATGGTTTAGTCTTGACCTAATTCCAAGTCATTATAACATTATGATAAATATATCTATAAATTTTTTGTGCATGTATGGGCATTTTTTGGTAAAAATATATCCCTAAAAATAGAATGGTTCCGTGAGATAGTACACACATCTGGAATTTTAAGACACTGTCAAATATCTTCCCTCAGTTTTATCATTTCATACCCACCATAATAGTTTGATAATGTGCTCATTCCCATACCCTCTTTTCAATACTAAGAACAACTGCTTACATTTTTTACAGTCTGTTTACATCTTTAATATATATTTAGTAGTCATTTTTACTTTTCTGTAGATGGTACTTTAAAGTGTTTGTGGAAACTAGAACTAAAAGATCAGTTTATTTCTAAGGTCTATCCATAGTTTTGTCATAATATGCATTTTCCATAAATTTTTGAAGATTTTGTAAATTTTTAGACTGAATCTTTTGCCTGATTTTCTATTTGATGCTTTTTTCATTATTGTTATTTTATATGCTAGAGATATTAAAACTTCAATTTGTCATATGCAATGAAGATATCTTTCCAGTTTACTTTTGGTTTTGTATCTATTTACTTTCTAATCCATAAAAGTTTTAAACTTTTTTCCTTTTCATTTATTATTTGAAAGTCAGAGTTACAGAGAGAGAGAGATTCAATCTTCCATCTGCTGGTTCAATTCCCAGATAGCTGCAACAGCAAAGGCTGAGCCAGGCGGAAGCCAGGAGCCAGGAGCTTCTTCCAGGTTTCTTTTGTGGGTGGCAGGGGTCCAAGCATTTCGGCCATCTTCCACTGCTTTTCCCAGGCCATTAACAGGGAGATGGATTAGAAGTGGAGCAGCTAGGACATAAAACCAGTGCCCATAAGGGATGCTGACATTGCAGGCAGCAGTTTTATCTGCTATGCCAGAATGCTGGCCTCCCCTGCCCCGCCTTTTTTTTTTTAAAGATTTATTTATTTGAAAGGTAGAATGACAGAGTGGGAGAGACATAGATCTTCCCCAGATGGCCACAACAGCAATGGCTGGGCCAGGCTAGAACTAGGATCCAGGAACTCCATCCAGATTTCCCACATGGGTAGCAGGGCCCAAGCACTATTTGCTGCCTCCCTGGGAACATAAGCAGGAAGCTGTATCTGAGGTGGAAAAGCCAGATCTAGGATGCTAATAGTGGCTTATACAGCTGCTCCACATTGTCAACCCTGTGTTCAAAACTTATTAACACAGAATATTTCAGAAATACACAAGGAAGAAACAACAGTGTAATGAGTGCCCACTAACACATCGCCTTGCTTCAAATACTGTCTATAATAGGAATGGCAAATCATTCTTGCTTAAACGATTCCTTGATTTTTCCTCCTAGAACTCTGCAGCCAATCCTAAGTATTCCTTCAGTTGTATACACTTCAGCATACATTGTTAATATAAAAGGATTTTTTAAAAAGCTAATGCATTTTCTCACCTAATAATTTGAATACCAATAATTCCTTAATGTTTTCTAACACTCAGTCCATATTAAAGTTTCCCCAGTGATTAAATATAGTTAGGTCTGTTTTAATCTGCTTTAGATACTGCTTTTTGGTTTACTAATTTTGTTTTTAGTTGAATAAAATGTTTATATAATTCCACAGTCAAAACCAGGTCTTCCCACACAGGTGCAGGGGCCCAAGGACTTGGGCCATCTTCTATTGCTTTCCTAGGCCAGAGCAGAGAACTGGATTGGGAGTGGAGCAGCCAGGGCTTGAACTGGCACCATATGTAATGCAGGCACTGCAGGTGGCAGCTTTACCCGCTATGCCACAGCGCCAGCCCCGGGTTGAGGATTTTATCTTGTTTGCTTTTGAAGTAAAGTGTATATATTTGAACCAATCAGGTATCAGTGGTCAGAGATAAGATAACCAGAAAAAAATATGGATTTTCTTAATTGTGCAAGGAGTACTCAGGTGAAAAGTTCTTACAGGAGAGTGAACAGGAATTATAAAGGCGTTAAAGTGAGAATAGATCTAACATGTTCTTTTCTTACTTAACAGGTATAGCCTTTAAAGCAAAGCCATTGTCCCTTAGATTCTATCAGCCAGTATTAAAGCTATTTCATTCTCAAAAGCACAAGGATTTGGGATTAAATTTCACTTTGGATTCATTTTAGACTTGTAGACCAGAATGGAATCCAATGATTTAATACCAAAATACACAGAATTTATGAGAAAAATTAATCATCACATAGTATACTTGAAAGAAATGAAAGAGACTGTGACTGTTTACCAATAAAATCAATCAGAAAATGTATGATAGATAGATGTATAGAAAACCAGAAGAAACCTGTTTCACACGCGCCTATGAACACATTTTCTCAGAAGAAAAAATATAATGAATTTGAAACTATTTTAGTGGCTGGTGTTGTGGCGTAGTGAGTAAAGCTGCTACCTGTGACACTGGCCTCCCATATTTGGTTTGTGTCCTGGCTGCTCCACTTCTGATCCAGCTCCCTGCTAATTGCCTGGGAAATAGCAGCAGATGGCCCAACTGCTCCCTGTGTGGGATACCCAGATGAAGTTCCTGGCTTCAGCCTGCCCAGCTCTGGCCACTGCAGCCATATAGGGAGTGAACCAGCAGATGGAAGACCTCTGTGAGTCTTCTTCTCTATGTAACTCTTTCAGAGTAAGTGGTAAACCTTCTAAACGTATTTTAAATTTGATTTCAAATCTTGCTACATATCACGGAGTGCTTATTTAAGAAGACTGCATATATGTGAGCCATTCAAAGAGAGCTTCAAATGTTTTTCAGAATTAGTAGATGAATTGCACAATTAAAAATACAAAAAAAAAAAAAAAAAACACAAAAACCAGAGGAAAGTTTGTAGCCTTATCTCAGGCCATCTTAAGTGTAGAAGAATACATACTGGCAAAGTACCTTACAATTCTAAGGATTTATGGAAAGATATTTATAACATAATAAAATGTTATTCTCCATTATATAATTCAGAGAAGAGAATGCAAGAAATGTGAGACGTCTTCCAGTGCTGATGCAAACCTAATCAGGCATCAGAGGACTCATACTGGGAAGAAGTCTTACATCTATAACACATGTGAAAAGCCATTCAACTTTAACTACCACCTGATTACACATGAAAGAAGCTAGTATTACAAATGAAATAATCATAGAAAAACACGCAGCTTTATTTCTTACCCTTTTAAGCTTGAGATAATTCATATTTGGTGGCAATCCAATAACTATAAGGAATATGAAGAGGTCTTTAGAAATAACTCAAAGTTTGCATTACATCAAGAAATATATTTCGGAGATACATGAGTCGAAAGAAGATAGAAAATCCAATTCAAAGCAAAACTCAGTAGGGGCCAGTGCTCTGGCACAGCAGGTTAAAGCCACAGCCTACAGCGCTGGCATCCCATATGAGCGCTGATTTGAGTCCTGCCTGCTCCACTAACAATCCAGCTCTCTGCTGTGGCCCGAGAGAGCAGTGGAAGATGGCCAAGTCCTTGGGCACCTGCAACTGCATGGGAGACCCGGAGGAACCTCCTGGCTCCTGGCTTCAGATCAGCTCAGCACTGACCATTGTGGTCATTTGGGGAGTGAGCCAGTAGATGGAGGACACCTCTCTCTCTCTCTCTCTCTCTCTGGCTCAGCCTTGCTCTGTGACTTTGTTTTTCAAATAAATAAAATAATCTTTAAAAAAAAAAAAGGCAAAACTCAGGCCAGCGCCGCGGCTCACTAGGCTAATCTTCCACCTTGCGGCGCCGGCATACCGGGTTCTAGTCCTGGTCGGGGCACCAGATTCTGTCCCGGTTGCCCCTCTTCCAGGCCAGCTCTCTGCTGTGGCCAGGGAGTGCAGTGTAGGATGTCCCAAGTCCTTGGGCTCTGCACCTGCATGGGAGACCAGGATAAGCACCTGGCTCCTGCCATCGGATCAGCATGGTGCGCCGGCTGCAGTGCGCTGGCTGCAGCGGCCATTGGAGGGTGAACCAACGGCAAAGGAAGACCTTGGTCTCTCTGTCTCTCTCTCTCTCTGTCCACTCTGCCTGTCAAAAAAAAATTTAAAAAAAAAGTCAAAACTCAATAAACGTCAGAGAACTCACAGAGGAAAGAATCACTATGGGGGCTGGTGCTGTGGCGTAGCAGCTCCTACAGTGCTGAAATCCCATATGGGTGCTGGTTTGAGTCCTGGCTGCTCCACTTCCTATCCAGCTCTCTGCTATGGCCTGGGAAAGCAGTGGAAGATGACCCAAGTCCTTTGGCCCCTGCACCCACGTGGGAGATCCCAAAGAATCTCCTGGCTCTTGGCTTCAGCACAGCTCCAGCCATTGCAGCCATCTGGGGAGTAAACTAGCGGATGAAAGACCTCTCTCTCTCTCTCTCTGCCTCTCCTTCTCTTTCTGTGTAACTCTGACTTTCAAATAAAATAAATCTTAAAAAAAGAATCCCTATGAATGCTACAAACATGGAAATGCTTTCAAATTATAAATCTTACCATCTTCCAAGGAGTTCATAACAGGGGGACACGATGAATGTAACAAATGCAGGGAAGCCTTTATTAGAAATCCAGTGTAAGCTATACAAGATAGTATCCACATAGAAGTTCTACGAATGTGCAGAAGAATCCTAGAAATCATACATGTAATTTAATACAAGAAAATTTCACAGAAATTTATATGTGAGTATGCATAGGATGTGGAACAAACTTTAGAAAACAAAACTCATTAGACACCAGAGAATTCATACTGGATGATATCTTATGAATCTAAGGAATGTGGGAAAGCCTTCAATACAAGTGCAAGCCTAATTAAGCACAGGAGAATAAAAACCCCATGATTATTAAGAATGTGGGAAAAATTTCATCTCAAATATAAGTCTAATAAAACTTAAGGAATAAATATATATGGGGGAGAAACCCTGAAGTTGTAGGTGTGTGCCAAGTGCATATCTAAGTAAACATCAGAGAACTCATACAGAAGTGAATCTTTATAAATATAATTTGTGAGAAAGCTTTCAGTAAAAATGCAAACCTTACCACACATCAGAGTTCATACTGGGGAGTACATAGAGGGATACTTACAGCATTAGAGGAAAACATTAGGAAAGAAAAATGGCTCAAATCAATCAACTAAGCATCTTCCTTAAGAAACTAATGAAAATTAAAATCAAATCAAGCAGAAAAAAAATAACATATCAATGAAATTTTAAAAAGAGATCATCAATGAAGAACTTGAATTATCCTCATTTTTTGAGTGAGGAGCATCAAAAACACCGGATCCCCTATTACTCAGGTTTTACAGTTAAGAAGTTAGCAAGAGTGAGTAGCAGGGACTGGTGCTGTGACATAGTAGGTTAAGCCTCCACTTGTGGTGCTGGCATCCCATATGGGTGCTGGTACATGCCCCACTGTATCTCTTCCAATCTAGTTCTCTAATATGGCCTGGGAAAGCAGTAGAAGATGGTCCAAGTGCTTGGGTCCCTGCACCCACCTGGGAGACCCAGAGCAAGCTCCTGGCTCCTGGCTTTGGATCAGCACAGCTCTGGCCATTGCAGCCAACTGGGGAGTGAAACAGCAGATGAAAGACCTCTATCTCCATCTCCATCTCCACCTCCACCTCCACCTCTGTGTGTGTGTGTGTGTGTGTAACTCTATCTCTCAAATAAATAAAAATCTTTAAAAAAAGTGAATAGCAACTGCTACACTCAAATGCTGTAGTGGAAATGTAAACTGGTATAGTTCTGTGGAGGTTTTCTTTTCCTTAAGATTTATTTATATATTTGAAAGGCAGAGATAGAGAAAGAAGTGGGAGAGAGAAAGAGAAATAGAGAAAGGTCTTCCATCTGCTGGTTCACTCCCCAAGTGGCTGCCATGGCCAGAGCTGAGTCAATTCAAAGCCAGGAGCCAGGAGCTTCTTCTAGGTCTCCCACATGGGTGCAGGAGCCCAAAGACTTCAGCCATCTTTAGCTGCTTTTCCCAGGCCCATTAGAAGGGAACCATATCCAAAGCAGAGCAGCTGGGACTCCATTTGGCACTGAAATGGGATGCCAGCCCTGCAGGCAGAGGCTTAACCTTCTATGCCACAGACCCAGCCCTTCTTTGGAGGTTTTCCTGATAATTACTATTAGAATTTTAAATGTACATTTTTAAACCAGATTCTACAGATGATTTTTCACTAGTTCTCAAAGACAGCTCTGTGAAGATATCTTTATTCATTGAACTGTCCAGGTCTTTTGACCTTTTTATCAGTTTCTGTCATAGTATTTCTTGCAAATGCTATTTTCTATGGTTTTCCATTATAATTTACTTTCATTATATACACCTTACCATTTTTGTAATTTTGTTATAAAATTATATTAACTCCTTTTATCTGCTAATAACATACTTTACCCCAGTTTTCAAATAACATTATAAGCACTATCAAAACTCCATTTTATATATGATGAGACTAAGACATATTAAGTAACTTTCTGAGGTTCATGGAACTAGAAAGTGGCAGAACTGAGGTTGAAATTCAGAAATCTGCTTGATTTTAGAGGCACAGTACTTAACTACCATGATACACTGTCTTTCTAATTACCTTTCTCTTTGATCTTTAAAATATTTTGTCTAAATAAACCATATATACTCGCTCAAGAAGCATTTTTAATGTCCTCTTCTGATACTTAAGACTTGTGCATTACTGAATGGTGCTCTCTCAAGAGTTTTTTCACCTAAATACTATCTGTTGGATAAACGTATTTCTTTGCCTTTGGTGGAACACAGAGAAAAATAAGTCGAATGCTATCAATACAGATTGGAGAGCCTAGAGTCTGTTGATAACAGAAAAACAGATGTTTTAATTCTGAAGGAATAAAACTAAAAACCTTAAGATAAGACATATAGCTTTTTAAGGGCTTAGTATCTCCCAATTCATTCCAAGATAAAAATTGATCAGGAAGTACTATGTGTTCAGTGACTGTATACCCGGACTTTATGAAACAGAAATGATTTGTCTTTTTGAGTTAATTAGAGATGTATCTAAAAATCCAAATTAGACCATGCCCAGGGAATGTGGATGAGTAGGCTATAAATAAAGATTGCTAAGAAAATAGATAGAGCTGTTATTTTGAAAATAAATATAACCAGCCCCTGGATTCTAAATATGTTACTTCTCTCTGGTCTCCAGAAACAAAGACTTAACAAGACTCACAATGAAACAGGAAAAATATAGACTATAGCTGAGAGCTGATAATTATAATGGCCATTTTCTCTGTTTTATCAATTTACCTCAATTTCATTTTCTACAAATTTTTTAGATGTTTTCTATTCATTTTCATCCACTTGAAAGAGAGTGACATTGGGGCATGTGTGTATTGGGGGAGGGGACAGATCTTCCATCTGTTGGTTTAGTTTCTAAATGCCCAGAATAGCCAAGGATGGGCCAGGAGCCTGGAACTCCATCCAGGTCTCCTATGTGCGTGACAGGGGCTCAAGCAGTTGGGTGATTATCAGGTGCTTCCCTGGATGCATTCCAGGAAGCTGGACCTGAAGCAGAGCAGCTAGAACTCCAACAGACACTTGATATGAGGTGCTGGCATCACAGTGACAGCTTAAAATGTTGTGTCACAACCCCTGCCCTACAAGGCCAACTTTATAGATAATGAAACCTATTAGGCCTAAATGTTGTTAGCTCAGATCAGGGGATCAAAGACATGCATCAGAATTAGAGCATTCATTAAAACAAAAATTGCTGTCCTTCCCCAAGGTTTGCTTTATTAGGCCTGAGGTAGGGACCAAGAAATTATATTTCTAACAAATCCAAATAGATGCTAATGTTTCTAGTCCCTGAGATCACTAACACTGCAAAGTGAAACCAAGCATCACCAAGTGCAATGAGCTAACTTTAAAAAATATTTGCACTTATTTTGTAGATTACCTAACAGAGTACAGAGAAACTGGTAAAAGGAGAATAGGACATCCAGGGACATGAGTCATGTATGTAACCGGGACTGATGGTCAATAAAAGTTCTTTATCGAATCATTTTGGCTGCTGTACCAGTTATCTTTTTGCCTTTCCAGATTTGCCTTTCCAGATCCACTCTCCACTTTCCTCCACTCTGGGAGGTTGACCTGAATGTACTACAGCAATGGCCTCTTTAATCTTTAGGCTGTGTCTGAATTTGGCCAGTGGAAATCCTTAAGAGATTGGTAGCTTAATGACTGGCTGCTGTCCTCATTCAAAGGTCACCGCTATTATTAAAGCTTTTACCTAGTTACATAAATTCTCTCCTAGTTCCAGGGATGCCTCCTTCCTCTTGCCTTTTTAGTTCTAGGGATTTAAAAAAAAGTTCCTGGTTACTAGCTCTAAGATATTTCCCCTCTTTTTTTTGTGTATTCCCTAAACTCTGCGACACATTAAATTATGGCACTAAATCATTGTTATTCTAAAACTGAGTAGACATGTTTCCTGCTGAGACCTCAACTGAAATAATGATTAAAGCCATGGTGGTTCAAAATACAAGGAATCTTCAAAAAATTCATGGACAATGCATATTATGAAAAAACTTATGCAGAGATTTCAAACATTTTCTCCACCAGAATACCTTCAAAAAGTTCATGCACAATGGAATTAAATAAGTTCATTTTGCTGCAAAAAATTGAAATGTGTAGTTTTATCAAAATTGGAACTCTATGTATAGGTTTTTTCGTAATACATTTTTTTGAAGACTCTTCATAGATCCTTTAAATAGGATTCAGAATTACGGAGAAGAGCACAAAAATAATCTCCTTGCTGTGAGGAATTGGCATTTCAAGGTATAATTTCTTAAATAATCACTGGTAGTATAATGGAATCAAAGTACTGATAGAACATAAAGTGTTGAGCGATCAGACATTTAGTTGCTATAGTGAAAAAAGGACCTTATGGAATTGGAGAAACCTGGATTCTCCTGTCAACACAGAAAATGAACAAGGAGAACAAAAGAAACCAACATTTATATTTGACTATATAAACTGAGAACTAGAAGAAGCCATCCAGAGGGTCCATCTGGCAGTTCTGAACTAGCTTCTCAAGTCCAATGGCTCTATGGCACATATAGTTGAGGACTCAATTGAACTCTGACAGAGTTGGAAAGGTGCAGAATTGCAATACCAATTAAACACATATACTGTTTAGTGCTAGTGAACTAGTGGGGAACACTGAATAAGGTTTTTGGCAGACACTGATACGCCTGAAACCTTGGCCACTCCATTCTTGCTAATAAAAACAGTACTCCTATCCACTTACTTGAAGGTATCACACTTTTTCTCAAGGCATATTCTTGACTATATCTGACACCAGTTAAGTACCCACCCCCACCACTTGTCACTGACACCAGGACCATCATGAGACTTAGAACCCTACACAGCTCTGACAGAAAAAAGTGAAGGCAATCCTTGCTTCTACACAGAAACCTTTTACTGTAAGAGAAACCTCAGTAGTTACATTAGCAAGAGTTTGGAGAATCAAGGGCGGGAATAGATTCTATGATAGACTAAATACAAACTACATTTGAGGTGAATTCACTGTTAGGGGTGCAAACATTTGAGACTTGGAATTTAATATATTGTCTTGAACCTCAGAAAGAGCAGCTTATTCTGTGAAGTTACTCATTAAATCCTGGAGACAAACTTGGACTGCTCCCAATAACATAACTTCTCTGGCATACCATAGACAAAGATGTCAAAGAGGCAAGGTGATGGAATATTAGAATAGATGTACCATTACTCTTTTTTGCCAAAGAATTAATTTTTTTGAAAGAGGGGCAAAGGCATCTTGAAGAGCTTTGTAGTATGTTTTCTGTAGACACTAGAGACAGTAGTAAAATCTGCTGCAATAGAAACAAGTGTCCCGATCTTAACTGTAATCACAAAATTCCAGAATGGTAGCAACGTGGTGAAGGGCTTTTCAGAGGCAAAAGGTCAGGTCATAATAACCCACAATAAACTACAGGTGTGGAAGAGCATATAGTGTTTTGATTTAGAGTGATCCATGGCAATGACAATTTGATCATAGTTCCCTATTAATCAAACATTCATAGGCTGGCGCTGCGGCTCAATAGGCTAATCTGCCTTGCAGCGCTGGCACACCGGGTTCTAGTCACTTTTGGGGTGCTGGATTCTGTCCCGGTTGCCCCTCTTCCAGTCCAGCTCTCTGCTGTGGCCCAGGAGTGCAGTGGAGGATGGGCCAAGTCCTTGGGCCCTGCACTCACATGGGAGACCAGGAGAAGCACCTGGCTCCTGGCTTCGGATCAGCGAGGTGCGCTGGCTTCAGGGTGCCGGCCGCAGTGGCCATTGGAGGGTGAACCAACGGTAAAGGAAGACCTTTCTCTATGTCTCTCTCTCTCACTGTCCACTCTGCCTGTAAAATAAATAAATAAATAAATAAATAAATAAATTCATAGAACAACAGCCTATTCAATTACTTATTGATTTTAAGTAGGAGTAGGAGTTAAAGTGGTTTCCTTATCTCAGTCATTGATTTCTGGCCTACTTCCTTGGTGATTGTTAATGCTGCTGAATCTGGTGGTTCCTAACCCACACTTGTTCTTTTTTAGCTTGATCAGGTTGAGTTCTGTAACTACTTCCTCTTTTTGTTAAGTTATTTGTTAAGTTTCAGTTCTTTCTACCCTTCGCTTATGAGGGCTGTGCATTCCATGTTACCCTCTGAAAAAGCAAACACATTCTTTTTGTTTTTCTTTTAAGATTTATTTGAAAGGCAAAGTTACAGATAGGCAGAGGTAGAGAAAGGACTTCCATTCGCTGGTTCACTCCTCAAATGGCTGAAACAGCTGGAACTGTGTTGATCCAGAGTCAGGAGCTTCTCCTGGGTCTCCCACACGGGTGCAGGGGTCCAAGGACTTGGGCCATCTTCCACCGCTTTCTCAGAGTATAGCAGAGAGCTGGATCAGAATTGGAGCAGCAGGGACTCAAACTGGCACCCATGTGGGAGGCCGGCACCAAAGGCGGTGGCTTTACCCACTACACCACATATCCACTCCACAAATACATGCTTGGGGTTTGTAAATGCTCAGTCCCTGATCTGCTCCCTCTTTTGATTCTCAGCACCTGTTGTCAAATTAACCCTCCAGGAAGTTAGTGAGCTGCGCTCCTGCAAGCAGTTTGTGAGTTTGACAGTCCCACTGAGAATTATTTCTTTTATCAATGAACTCAATATCTGATTCTTAACTTTGATTTTTAATCAAAATATTTTTCCCATGTTTACTGGTTTCTTTTTTCAACAATTGGCAGTTAACTTTTTAGGCCAGTTTTCCACAGCATGTTCAACCTTTTTTGCTGTTAAAATGCTAATATCAACATCAATGTGTATTCATGTTTAATGCATCTGTAAATTATATGTAAAGATTGAATTAACATTCCCACACTGAAGGGACAATGACATACTAAATTCTTATAAACATATAGGTCCAGTTACAATTTTGTTTCAAAGATGTCAATTCCTAGGATAATCACACTGTATTACTTGGATAGTAAGGTTCCATCATTATCCTCTTCCTTAACAATGTTAACAGCTGCTTTAATCATGCAAAATAAACTTTATAATCATTTGGTGAAACAAATCCTCCCCACTGAATATTCAATTTTCTTATTAGTCCCATCCAGATGTATCTTTCCATTTATCCTTTTTTTTTTTTGAGGAAAGTGAGTGTAACATGCCAAAATTAGTAAACATAATAATTTTTTTTTTTTTTTTGGACAGGCAGAGTGGACAGTGGGAGAGAGAGAGACAGAAAGGTCTTCCTTTTCCGTTGGTTCACCATCCAATGGCTGCTGCGGCTGGTGCGCTGCGGCCAGTGCACCACGCTGATCCGAAGCCAGGAGCCAGGTGCTTCTCCTGGTCTCCCATGTGGGTGCAGGGCCCAAGGACTTGGCCCATCCTCCACTGCACTCCTGGGCCACAGCAGAGAGCTGGACTGGAAGAGGGGCAACCGGGACTAGAACCCAGGGTGCCGGCGCCACAGGCGGAGGATTAGCCTAGTGAGACGCTTCTTTTTTTAAGATTTATTTATTTATTTGAAAGAGAGTTTCAGAGAGAGAGAAGGAGAGGCAGAGAGAGGTCTTCCATCCACTTGTTCACTCCCCAGTTGGCTGCAATGGCCGGAGCTGCACCGATCCAAAGCCAGGAGCCAGGAGCTTCTTCCAGGTCTCCTACACAGGTGCAGGGGCCCAAAGACTTGGGCCATCTTCTACTGCTTTCCCAGACCACAGCAGAGAGTTAGATTGGAAGTGGAGCAGCTGGGACATGAACCAGTGCCCATATGGATGCTGGCACTGCAGGCAGCAGCTTTACCTGCTACGCCACAGCGCTGGCCCCTAATACTTTTTCAATTGATCATTCCAATGATCAGCCATATCATCAATTTTATCTTTCTCTTTTGTCTCAATGTTAGCACTTTCAGATTACTAAATACTTGTGGGATTAAGAATTTTAACTCTTGGCATCTAAGACCTCTCTTGGTATGGCTTTTGAGTTCCTCTAGCTTTACTTCTAGGTGTGTAGAAGCACCATTTTCCAGTCAGTGAACTCAAGTTTACTGAATGTGTCATGCAGTCACCCCTTTAGTTTCGTGCCTCTTGATTTTCTACTATTATATCTCTTCTCTTTTCCAGTCCACTGCACATATGTGCTTAATTTCCATTCTTTATGAACCTACCTTTGATGGTACACAAAAGTCAAATAGGCTTATCAAAAAAAGTTGGAGTAAGATGTTAATTGATGTAAATATTCTGTAAGAATTAAAATTTTGGGGGTTGGTGCCGTGCCTCACTTGGTTAATCTTCCACCTGCGGTGCTGGCATCCCATATGGGCGCCAGGTTCTAGTCTCAGTGCTCCTCTTCCACTCCAGCTCTCTGCTGTGGCCCGGGAGGGCAGTGTTGGATGGCCCAAGTGCTTGGGCCCCTACACCTGCGTCGGAGACCTGGAAGAAGCACCTGGCTCCTGGCTTCAATCAGCATAGCGCCAGCTGTAGCGGCCATTTGGGGAGTTAACCAACAGAAGGAAGACCTTCCTCTCTCTCTCTCTCTCTCTCTCTCACACTGTGTACAATTCTACCTGTCAAATTAATTTAAAATAAATTAAATTTTGGAGCCGGCACTGTGGCGTAGTGAGTTTAACTGCAGTGCTGGCATCCCATATGGGTGCTAGTTCAAGACCTGGCTGCTCTACTTCCAATCCCGCTCTCTGCTATGGTCTGGGAAAGCAGTGGAAGACAGCCCAAGTATTTGGGCTTCTGAACCGGCGTTGGAGACCCAGAAGAAACTCCTGGCTCCTGGCTTTGGATTGGCCCAGCTCTGGCCATTGTGGCCATTTGGGGAGTGAAGCAGTGGATGGAAGACCTCCCCGGCCCTCCGCCCCGCCCCCCCCCCCCCCCCGTCTCTGCCTCTCTGTAGCTCTGCCTTTCAAATAAAAAAAATCTTTTTAAAAATTAAATTTTAAATGTACTCTAAAATGGTATTATTTGAAGCTTTAAAGTTATTAACTTAGTTAATATAGCAATTTTTAAAAGAAATTTTAAGAGATTTAAGGAAAAAAAAATCTTACTTGTAGACCCAAATAGCTTGCTGTTGAGAAAAAGAGATTATAAAAGATTAAAATAGGACTTTTATTTTTTGACCACCCATAGGAAAAAAAATCACAACTTATACAAAATTAAGTTTAGGGGGCTGACACCTTGGTGCACTAGGTTGATCCTCTGCCTGCGGCACTGGCATCTCATATGGGCATCAGGTTCAGGTTCCAATTGCTCCTCTTCTGGTCCAGCTCTCTGCTGTGGCCTGGGAGAACAGTGGAGGATGGCCCAAGTGTTTGGGCCCCTGCACTCACATGGGAGATTGGGAGGAAGCACCTGGCTCCTGGCTTGGGATCAGCACAGCTCCAGCCGTTGCAGCTGCTTGGGGAGTGAACCAATAGAAGGAAGACCTGTCTCTCTCTCTCACACTGTCTGTAACTCTGCCTCTCAAATAAATACATAAAATCTTTAAAAAAAATAAAGAATACCTAAAATCAGAAAAAAATCAGAATCCATTTTACTTAATATGTCAATAAGTCCTTTGATGAATGAACTACACTTCAAGAAATTCTTATATTCAGAGTGTTTCATTAGGATCCTAAAAGTTGCCTTATGTTTGTATGAATTTCCATTTAATATCTTGTGTGGGGTTTTGTCCCAATACATTATGATGTAAAGAATGAACAAATACACAGAATAATTTTGCATATTTATCAACCCTTTATGGGGTCCACCTTTTCTATTTTTGAATATCAAACTCTGACAAAATGCCACAATTATCACTCATTGAGAATATCTCTAGGATGAAGCTTCTTAGCTCAAGGAAACATTTGGGATACTGAAGTCACTTTACATAGTAGACAGTTCTGGTGCTTGGAGCATAAGGACACTTTATTGACTTCATAATGTCTGAGATAATGCCAGACCTAAGGCTATGCATCTCTGTCCAGCCTAGAACCCCAAAAGCACTTTAAACAAATGTAGATTTTGGGAATACATATAGATTAATAACAACAGATCCATCTCTCATTGCAGTTAATAACACTGTTCAATTCTAGTCCCCATTCAGCACCAGGATAGCCAAGGATACTGCCAGGGATGAAGAAATTGGCATTCAGTGCCAATAATTCAGACTTTTCAGTCATCAGAAGTCTTCTCTCATATTCCCATAAACCCCTGGTTTCTTGTGATCTTCTCATAATGACTGACAGTTTAAGTTTTATTATCAAATTCAGTTTTACTTGGCTCAACAATAAATTAAGTGAATGCAGGTATGCTATAGATCTCATCTATAAACTTGAAAAATGTGAGGGGAATAGATACCAAAACAATGATAGAGAGACTTGCAATATTATGTTTAACTGAAAACCCTTGGGCTTTATTTGAAAATCTGGAAACGTTCCCTCAAACAAATTTCTATTCAATAACAGACTTTTATCCAATATTAATCATATTGTCATATCATTACAGAATAATATCTGACAAATGTTTCCTTACACTTAGTATATAGTCACAGATTCCCTCCAACATAAATTCATGGATGCTGAATGAGTTTGATCAAAGGTAATTCCATAATTCTTGCTTTTCAGGATTCAACTCGAGTGTGAAGTTTCTGATGTTTACTAAGGTTTGAATGCCTGTTGAAGGTTTTATTACATTCCTTACATGTGAATGGCTTCTCTCCTGTGTGAATCATTTGATGTCGAATAAGGGAAGAGCTGCGGTTGAAGCATTTTCCACAGTCAATACATTCATAAGGATAACTTCCAGAATGCAGTCTTGGATTTCTATTATGGTCCTCACTGTTTTTGAAGGCTTTCCCACATTTACTTTCTTGGCAAGCCTTTGCTGCAGTATGAGTCTTTTGATGCTTAGTAAGGTTTGTGCGTCGGTTGAAGAACTTCCCACATTCACTGCATTTGTAGGGTTTCTCTCCTGTGTGAATGATCTGATGTCGAATCAGGGATGAACTTCGGCTAAAGGCTTTCCCACATTGATAACATTCATAGAAATTCACTGTGGTATGACTTTTTTGCTGTAGAACTGTATCTATACTTGGACTCAAGGCATTTCCACATAAATTATATTCTGAATGCAGTTTATCTCCTGAGTCTAGATTAAATTTGAAGTTAGTTTTAAACTTATCTTCCTTTGGGAATTGATTTCTTACAGGAATTCCCTGTTGAATATCATAAATTGAGTTAACTGACTTCATATCAACGCTTTTCTTATTTTCACTACATTCAGAGTCTCCCTCATTGTCCATTGTCTCAAGAATGAAAGCTTCTTGTGGCAAATTTACATACTGCTTGTTCTGGTTCCTGTGTAACCAATCTTCATCTTTCTGGAGAGCTAAGGAAGGGTGTCTGCTTCTGAAAAGCTTTGTCACAATTATTCCAGGGAATGATTCTTCTCCAGAAACTCTCTGTTTTGGAACTGAAAGTTGGTTTTCTGAAACAGACTCCATGTCTAAAAAGAAATAAAAAACTCTGAGTATAAGAAGAGAAACTGCTTAATTAGGAAACAGGTTAAAGGATGTAAGATTAAATACATAGGTCTTAAAATACAGAAGAGATGTGAGGCAAGGTTTGAAAAGGAGAAATAAAATTTAAAAATGGCATAAAAGTGTTAAAAGGGGATTAGTAAATCATACAACACAAGGAGAGCTATTTAGAAACATTAAGGAGAGCGTATAGGTCTCAGGTAAAACATTAGTACATGGTCTGGAATGGAACATATAGTTCAAGGTATCATTGGCATATAACTACTCTGTGAAGATTATATCTAATCTTCCTTTCTCTGACATCTTATTCTAATCCAAGCTACTTGTTGATTACATCCATTTCTAAAATGCCAATTTAATCATAACTTTATACTCAGAAGCACAATAGTTTAACTGCTAAAAGCAAACTTTCAATCATAATGCACCTAGTTTCATATAGTAGCAATTACTTCCTGTATGCAGAAAGGCAGAAATAACTGTAATAAAAGGAAGCAGGGAAACTATCCTTTTTCTGGACTCAAAATAACTCCTAATTATAACATTAGTGCTTTGATGCTTTTAACTGCACTTCCTAGAATAGAAAACTTTGCTTGTTCTGATTAAGGTTGAGCTATCTTCCTTTCATCTGTCATAAGTTTGTTTCATTTAATAATGTTCTACTTCCCTACTCAAAATTCTTTTGCCTCTTATATATCTAAGATATATAATCTAAGATACATATATGTATGTATCTTATATATACACATATATATCTTATATAAGTATGTAATATATCATATATATCTTATATATAAGTATGTTATATATCTTATATATATCTTATATAAATATGTAATCTTAGGTTATATAGATTACATACTCTAGTAGTTTTTTAAAACTTAAATTTCACTGACTTCCCTTCTTTTTCATATAACTTTAGGTTCACCTAATGATTTTATCCTCGATGCTTTATTGGTAGCCAAATGACTACTTCAGTTTGGTACTCGCATATATTACTGTCTATTGTTTTGGCTAGTTTCCAGGACATCTCTACTTGGCTATCATCCCACTCTCTTCCAATTTAAAAAATGGGAAACATTTTATCATCACTTTGAACTTCCTTCAATATCTTTGCTTTTGTTCAATGAGCCATTGCTACTCGGATATTTATAGTAGAGTCCATGGAGAGATCTGCAATAACTATTGTTCTTTATCTCTCATAATCTAATTTGTGTTTAGGCAATATTATTTCATGAAATGGCTTTTATCACAAATCTGATCCAATGGAACCTCCAGCTTTGTCAAGTATATATCAGTTCATTCTGGATTTGTCTACTCTCTAGTAGAAATTATCATTTGCTGGTATAACATCCATGCTGGGAGATAGAATATTAAATCATAATCTCCTGGGTAGGAATATTTCAGTATAATAGAGGTAAATAGTTTTCCCGACTCTGCCTTAACAGAGTATAATGTATAAGTGGGCAAATAACTTGTCCTTTTAATTGAAGGGTCTTTAGAGAAAAAAAGAGAGACAGACACAACTCTTCCAAACCTGGAATATATTAAATCATGAGATCCTAGAATTCAACCTTGACACCACAATTGAATGAGACTTTTGGAGTCTTAGGAAACAATAAATACTCATATGTTTTACAGAGGGAAAGAACACAGATAATTTGTATTCAGAGAGGATAAACTTTGAAAGACCAAAATGGTTATACATTCTTTTTCACTCTCTCTATATAGAAGCTGAGTTCATTTTTCTTTCACTTTAATCTAGGCTAATCCTGTACCTTTAGTCGACAGAATGGGGTACAGTGATACTAGGAATATATACTGTAAGTTATCTTTATCACCTATATATGTGGTAACTGGAAGTTAGAGTTGTGGATATGATACACTAGAAAAGAAAATATGGGAAGAAGAAAAGACAAAATGAGATCAAATGTTCAGTTGAAAAGCTAGGGAAAGATACGTCTATAACAGACATAGATGGAACAGCCAGAAAAAATAGAGAGAAATCAGGAGTATCAGAAGAATCTATGAGCGAATTAAGAATAAGGAACTGTTAACAGCCTCACTGGCTGTTGAGAAGTGAGATAGGGGCTAAAAAAAATGCCCACCGAGTTAACTACAATAGGGTCAGTCATTAAAGACTTTAGCAACAATGATTTTAGATGAATGTTTTGGATAAGAGCTAATTTGGAATGAGTTAAGGGATCAGAGGTAAGGAAATAAAAAAAGCAAAAAGCACCTTGAGAAATGTGGCTATTAAGAAGAGGTGAGAAATAGAATAATCAAAAAGGATGTAGGTGAGAGAAACATCAAAAAATTAGTAACAACCAGAAAATGTTAAAAAGCTAATGGGAAGATAAGACAGACAATGTGAAAATATAAGAAAAGTCAAGGAGAAATGAGGTTCAAAGAAGTGGGTTGCAGTGATACAATTTCACATAGAAAAGAAGATGTAAGATTAATTTGCCTACCAAATTTATAAATAATTTAGGTAAATTGTGGGGAGCAACCCGGACTGGACTGAGTTACTGGAATTAAGACTTATTCTATGCATCTGCTCTCCCACAATATGGCGCTGGGAGAGGAGAAAACAGCTTCTACGCAGCTGCCTCTTGCCAACTTGAGTGATGACCTCCAGGAGCTGATCCTGCTCCTGATTGGAGGAGAGCAGCGTACTCGGCGTGTGGGCAGCCGAGCTGGGATTGGCGGAAGAGGACTATAAAGGAGGAGAGAGACAACATGCACCAGGAACATCTATCTGAAGGAACACCTGTGCAGCCCCTGAGAGAGCCGGCCGGCGGTGTGCTGCTTCCCCGCGGAAGTGGGGAATGTGGCAGGGGGAACCGCCCTTCCACTGAGGTGGAAGGGTTGGTAGCCAACCTGGGAAGAACCAGCAGCAAACCCGGGGAGGGCTGAGCAGACGAAAGAACAGCGCAGGGTCCTGTGTCGTTCCTCCACGAAGACGGGGAGCGACATAATGGTGCCGTGACTCGGATATGAAGCCTAGGCAGGGTTTAGTGTCATTCCTCCACGAAGACGGGGAGCGACAGTAAATAATACCTAGTTTTGCTAGGGTGACAGTAAAAATTAGAGTATGAATTGGTTATATAATCTTTTTGTAGCAAGATAGGTAAATATATTTATACTCTTTGATGCTAAAGTTCACCTAATAGTAGGTGTACCCTATGAAAGTCATCAGATACACCTGAAAAACTGGCAACATACTGAATGTCCAATGGTGGGAAAATGCATCATGACAGAATGTCACATGTGTTTTAGAAAATACATTTTCACAGACCATTTAGCCAAACAGGTAATTGTGCATGATACCATATTAGATGAAAACAGCAAGACATAAAATGATATATTCATGATGAATTACAGAAAAAAAGTTGAAAATAGTTCCACCAGTTTGGAAAAAAAAATCTTTAGAAACTATAGACATAATACCAACAAACAAAGAAAATCACTCTAATAAATTAAACCAAAATGTTAATACTGTAGCTCTGGATAATAAGGTAATATAGGTGAGTTTTATTTTTCTTCATAATTTTGTATGCTTGTTAATGTTTTTTATTTAACAATAAATGTTTTAGTGTTTGTTAACTGTCACTTTAATGCTTGTTATTTAGCACTTACTATGTCAGGCATTGTTCTAATTGTGTTATATATATCAACTCACTTCACCCTCATAGTAACTTGGAGGTAGGTACAATCTATCATGTTATAGATGAAGAAATTAGCAGAAAGGTTGCCCCAGGTTACTCACACCACTTGAAGTGTTTGGTTATAATCCATGACATGATTGTCACATAAGAAAACAAAATAAATTAATTGTTAAGTAATTTTACAATCTCTGTTAATAAGAATAAAGAGATGATGATGATGGCCTGGAGTTAATACACAAGAAGTTGTACAATGAAAGAAGCAAAACAGAAGATTACTAGACATCACCCTAGTATGAAACAGATTCCTTTGTTTTAAGAATAAGTGGTAGGGGGCCAGTACTGTGGCATAGTTGGTTAAGCCTCCACCTGTGGCACCAGCATCCCATAAGGGCGCCAGTTCGAGTCCTGGCTACTCCACTTCAAGTCCTGGTTGCTCCACTTCTGATCTAGCTCCCTGCTAATGGCCTGAGAAAGCAGCCAAAGATGGCCTAAGTCCTTGGGCCCCTGCAACCACGTGGTAAACCTGGAAGAAGCTCCTGGCTCTTGGCTTCGGACTGGCCCAGTTCCAGCTGCTGCAGCCATTTGGGGAGTGAACCAGCAGATGGAAAACCTCTCCTGTTGTCTCTCCCTCTCTGTCTGTAACTCTCCCTCTCAAATAAATAAATAAATCTTTTTTTAAAAAAGAGGCAGGTATATGGCACAGTTCAGTTGATGCTTGGGATGTCCACATGCCATATTGGGATGTCTGGGTTTGAGGCTTAGCTTCACTCTCCATTCCAGCTTTTTGTTAATGTACACCCTGGGAGGCAGCAGGCAATGGGTCAAAAACTTTAGTCCATGCCATCTACCTGGGGACTAGTATTGAGTTCCTGCTGCCTGGATTTGGCCTTACCCAGACCTAGCTGTTACAGATATTTGGTGAGTGAACTTGAAGATGGAAGTTTTCTCTCTTTCTGCCTTTCAAATAAATAAAATATAAAAGAAAGAATAATATTCAGTGTTAGGTTGGTTAATGTTTGTTATTTAGCACTTACCATGTGTCAGGCATTGTTCTAATTGTGTTATATATATCAACTCACTTCACCCTTATGGTAACTTGGAGGTAGGTACAATCTATCATGTTATAGATGAAATCAGCAGACAGGTTGCCCCAGGTTACTCACACAACTTGAAGTGTTTGGTTTTAATCCATGACATGACTGTCACATAAGAAAACAATGCCTCCCCTGACTCCCTCAAAATTTAGGTAGTTTTGTTGTTACCTCCCAAACTAAAGATTCATTTTGTCTCATGCATTAAAAAACATTATTTGTCTGACTGTTATCAAAAATGGTTCTTCTTCCAATTTCTCTTTCCATTATCTATCTATTTTTCTTGCTTTGCAACTTTGGGATCTCAACTGGTTTGGTGTTCACAGGGAGGGAAAAAAAAAAAAAACAATAAAAAGAAATGAACATGACACTTGAGTGTTTTTAAAGGAGAGATAATTCTGTCCCAACCAAGTAGGCCGAGCTGTCAAGGACAAGGCCAAATGAACACCATGGGCTGTGTATTTCTGGTTCTCCATTATGAAGGACTTTAAACCAGACAGCAGGAAAATCTGCTATTGTGGCCAAAGGATATGAGGAAATCTGAACCCACCCCCAAGTGAATACAACCACTTCAGCAGTCCTGTAGCTTTAAAGAGTAGAGGAAGAAACCACTAAAGGGCAGATGAGACAAATCCATCGGCTCTACCTTCATGCAATGAATTCAGGTTCCTGTAGTTTTCCAACATCACATCCCGGTACAGGTTCTTGCCAGCAGAGTCTAGCTGCTCCCACTCTTCCTTGCTGAATTCCACAACCACATCTTTGAATGTCACTGGCTCCTAAAATATAAGGTCATTCCCACACGTATCACCAGAGGGATGATTTTACAAATAGGATTGGATCCAGACTATATAAGAAATCAATAGTGTACAGTGTTTACTGTTCTAAGTGATGAAAATCAAATCATATTAAGAGCCAATCAACTTGGAACTATATATAGAAATGGAGGCTACAAGAGGAAGGGAAAAGTAAGTACAGTCCTAGCTTATTTGATTAGTGTACACTTTGAGGAGAAAAAGATAGCTGAAATAATTGTGTACTTTACAGTACAAAGAATTTACATAAAAGAAATTTAGAGTAGGAAGAGTAGAAGAGTATAAAGTAGATTCAAGGGAAATTTATAATGAAAATGTAGGCTCTGCTGGTAGAAGAGATAAGGCAGCTTCATTGGTTGACTTATGCTATTATTCATACCTCATTTACCCAAAGTAGCTTCCCTCCTAGTTGGTCTGTATTGCATTATTTTTTTTCTTGTAGTAATTATTACTATCTGCAATTATCTTCCTTGCTTGTATATGCCCATAAACCTCTACTGGAATATAATCTACAGAGGGTGGGGGTTTTATTTACCAGTAATATTCTCAACCCTTAGAGTAGTGTCTAATGTATTAGGCACTGCCTAAGTATTTGTTAATAAATAAGCTCCCTCATATCTCACACCGTCAATTATTCTGTCTCCAGAATCCTCACCTTAGTTTCCACTGACACCTTTAATCACAGTGAAGAACACAATCGCTTACCCTCATTCATATACTCATAACATGAAATACATGAAATATCCTCATAACAATCTCTTGTCTCCCTTCCTTTTCCGTCTTCCCTTCAAGGTCAGCTTTCATGATTACATCGTCTATATTACTTGCCTACTCCCTCACTTTCTCTCCTCAAACCACTGCACCTGGCTTCAAGTTCCCTGCACGTTCATGTCACCATGATGACAAGTGAATAGACTCTACTTGGGCTACATCATTTGGCCCTTTTCAAGCATTTCTCCTTGAAGTATTCTCATCCTCTGGTTTCAGCGACCAGAGCTTCTGTCTTTGGTCTTCTCTTTTCAGTTTCCTTTGAGGTTTCTTCTATTACTGTCTAGTAAATGACATTGCTCATTCTACTCCTGAGTCTCCATTACTTTTCTGAACATCCTCAGGGTAGACTCTATTATTGTTGTTTAATTATTTTCTATATTCTTGAGGGAAAAAGTACACAGAGTATAACGTATAAGACTAGGAGAAAATATTTCCAGAGTGTATTCCTAATTAAAATAAGTCCACAATTCTGTGGGAAAATAGGAGTCTTATAACCTTAGACAGAACTATATTTGCCAAAAAGGTAAAAGCAGGTCATGCTAAAAAGGAGTGTATGTGTTCAGTAAAGAATGGGACCCTAATTCACCTGGAGCTCGTCTCTTAGTGAGTCAGTTTCCATTTTCTCCTTCCTGATGACCCCCTTCTGGAGGACAGAGTCCTTGCAGGGTGTTTCTGAGGAAGGAAAGGAGAAATATTATGGAGACAAGTTTTGCTGCAGACCAACTCTTTAAACATTATAGTTTAACATGCCATTCATAGGAATCGCCTGTAGAATGTTGAAAAAAACCGGTGTCGAACCCTATGAGCAATTAGAATCTCCAAGGGCAGGGCACAGATCTTGTAATAATAATAATAAAAAAACACCTCAAAATGATTCTGAAATTCTGAAATTTAACTGGGGGTTGAGATCTACTGGATCAGACAGAAGAGGGACAAAATGTTTTGAAACCTCATTTGTGGCTACAGCCAAACTAAAGTTTAGACACCACAGACTGTAATTCTACTTAAAGCTACAAATATTTATCCAACCAGTCACGTCCTCAAAGAGTGTATGATTCAAGAAGAATTCTATTTGAAGGTCAACTTTCTCCTCCTTACTCTCTGCACACTATACACTTAGGCGGTCTTACCACCTTGAACTACTGATTCTTTTTAGGACATAAAAATCTGAGTTGACCGATCCTTTTTTTCTTCTACAGCTCTTTGGTAAGTAGTATACACAAGGGCCACTTTTCTAAAGTTTCTTCATGATTCATAAGGCACACCAGTGATCTTGAAATGCCACACTACAGACCAACACTGGTCATGATGAGGTTTTTACTGATTCAGTGTGAAATGAGAAAAAACAAAAAACCAATATGGTAAGTCTATTATAGCATCACATTTATTCAATCTAAACAGGTATATTTTGATGTTAAAATGTCCTTTCTGTAATAGTTATTGATTTTATAAATATCCTTACATATAAGAAAAAGGAGTTGACAAACCTATATCATTCCCACCTTCCTTATTTTAAACATTTCAGTTTCCAATACTGAAAACCTGAGATACATGCGGTTACATAACAAAAAGCATTGACCCTCCACTGTAAATGTGTAATTGGATCCAAAGATATTTGAAACATCTGCATAGTGGGACTTAAAACACTTTCAAATTTCTCAACAACATAACATCTAAACCCTGCAAAATTATTATGGTCTGTTAACTTTGCTCAGGTCTCAAGTATCCTGTGGAATCTCATTCTGCTCAGTTCCATATTCTATAGGACAGGGAGTATAACATTGTCTCTTATTCTTGTCATTCTTGGAAATAAATGGTATCTTGGAAAATTACAAATAACTTCAGTCAGCTATTCTCTTCTTCACCGCTCTCTAGATATCTTGTTTCTTTCCTTTAATTCTTCTTCTTTGCTGACCTCCTCCAATTTTTGCAGTTGTATTCTCTGAAACGCTAACTCTATTCAAATATCTATAAATGTTTTCAAATTCTTTATATAAGCTTTTTTCTCCCTTATCAAATGAATCCTGCCTGTTCTCCAAGTATTCTGATTCTTGATGTTGGAATACATTAAATGTACACTGGTATACACAATCCTCCCAACACCCCAAATGTACCTTTGAGATTCTTATTTCTTAAAACCATCAGCAACCAATCCATGTAATTGTTCATATTCTGGTTCTTGGTACTTAGAATTACCCTACCATGAGACTAGACTTCAACAAATCAATCCTTAATTATATCTTTCTATTCTTTTGGTCTTCATTTCCTTGTACTTTCTATACTACCACAGTACATTGTAAAGTCATTTCATTCTCTATGCAGCTTAAATTTCATGATAAATCACTTCCAGCACTCTTTCCAGAGTTCAGATTCCTTGAACAATGTCTTTAGACTCAAGCCAGCATCTAGTCTTAGTTTTTAATCCAATAGTCTACTCTTTTCCTATACCCATTTAGGAGTCACTTCCCAGTCTCCCTTCTTCCCTAGTTTGCCAATTCCGGACATGTTATGTAAACGGAATCAAATGGTATCTGAGTTTTCATGTTGTAATGTCTTTCGCTTAGTGTGTTTTGGAGATTCATTCATGTGGTACATGTATCAGTACTTCATTTCAGGTTGTTGCTGAATAGTATTCAAAAGTACCTCTGTATGCACATTTACTCTTTCATCAGCTGATGAACATCTTGGTTGTTTCTATTTTGACTAAAGCTGCTAGGAACATTTTATACAAATTTTTGTGTCAATGTGTCTTTAATTAGGATAAAGTAATTCTGTTTTTTGTTTATTTTTGGAACTATTTGTATTCCACAGGGGTTGAACTATTTTACATTCTTAACAGCAATGTATAAAGATTCCAGTCTCTCCACATCCTGCCTCACACTATTATTTTCCTTTCTTAGAATTTATACCCATTCTGATGGCTGCCAAGTGGCATATGATTGTGGTTTGGATTTGCAATTCCCTGATAGCTAATAAAGCTGAACATTTATTGTACCCTATTCAGCCATTTGTATATCTTCTTTGGAGAAATGTCTAACTCTTTTGCCCATTTAAAAAATCATGTTGCCTATCACTTTTGTTACTGAGTTATAAGAGATTTTTATATTTTCCTGATACTGAACTCATTTTTTAAAAAGATTTATTTATTTATTTGAAAGTCAGAGTTACACAGAGAGAGGAGAGGCAGAGAGAGAGAAAGGTCTTCCATCTGCTGGTTCACTCCCCAGATGGCCACAACGGCCAAAGCTGTGCTGATCCGAAGCCAGGAGCCAGGAGCTTCTTCCAGGTCTCCCATACAGGTGCAGGGGCCCAAGGACTTGGGCCATCTTCTACTGCTTTCCCAGGCCATAGCAGAGAGCTGGATTGGAAGTGGAGCAGCCAGGTCTCGAACTGGTGCCCATATGGGATGCCGGAGCTTCAGGCCAGGGCATTAACCCACTGCGCCACAGTGCTAGCCCCCAGAACTCATTATTTTTAATACAATATTTCCCCCATTAGGTAGGCTTCCCTTTCAATACCTTAATAGTGTCCTTTGATGTAAAGACATCTTTAATTTTGATGAAGTCTAATTTATTTTTTGTTATATCTAAGCATCAATTAATAAATGCAAGAGATGAAGGGCCAGCGCCTGGCTCACTAGGCTAATCCTCCGCCTGCGGCGCTGGCACCCTGGGTTCTAGTCCCGGTTGGGGCACTGGATTCTGTCCTGGTTGCTCCTCTTCCAGTCCAGCTCTCTGCTGTGGCTGGAGAAGGCAGTGGAGGATGGCCCAAGTGCTTGGGCCCTGCACCTGCATGAGAGACCAGGAGGAAGCACCTGGCTCCTGGCTTTGGCCGCAGCACGCCGGCCATAGCAGCCATTTGGGGGTGAACCAACGGAATGAAGACCTTTCTCTCTGTCTGTTTCTCTCTCACTGTCTAACTCTGCCTGTCAAAAAAAAAAAAAAAAAAAAAAAAAAAGAGAGAGAGAGATATGAAGAATTAACCCTATGTTTTCTTCTCAGAATTTTATGGTTTTAGTCTTATATCCAGGTCATTGATCCATTTTAAGTTAATTTTTGCACACAGTAATGATGTAAAGCTCCTACTGCAATCCTTTGCATATAGGGATATCAAATAGTTCCAGTACTATTTGATTTTTGACTGAATATCCAGACTTCCAGATACTCAAAAATAAATGGGAGCTTTTCAAATTCCTTAATCTCCAAAGCATCTCACATTTTCTAGTCTTTCCTCTTAATCTTTTCAGTTACACTCTGTTTGCCCGGGTAGTTATTCATTATCTCATGTCGCTGTGGCTAATACATTTTCTATTCAACGTTTTTGACAAATGAACCTCAGGTTGCCATCTTAACCATTCAAGCAAGGTTTTCAGGAAACCATAAAACAGGTTAAACGAAACAATCAAAAATTTTCCATAGTCTTATATTAACCTGTAGCCTCACATTTTCTTCCTAACCAAAGTTCTCAACAGTAGCCTATAATCACTGTCACATTTTTACCTCACATCTATTTTTCTGTTTGTTTGTTTAAACCCATGTGGTGGACAGGATAACAGCTTCAAAAGGTGTATACACCATAATCCTCAGATACCAGATACATGCAAAAGGGATTCTACAGGTATGATTAAAGTCAAGAACTTCAAAATGAGATGGGAGATCAACTCAGGTTATCTGGGCAGTCCAATATAATTAAATCAGTTCTGAAAAGTGAAAAAAATTTCCCATTTGGAGAAGGAGGAAGAAATGAGGTAGGGAAAGTAAAAGAAAGAAAGAGAAGTGAGGGCTGGCGCTGTGGCGTAGTGGGCAAAGCCGGCATCCCAGATGGGTGCTGGTTCATATCCCGGCTGCTCCACTTCCCATCCAGTTCTCTGCTATGGTCTGGGAAAGCAGTAGATGGCCCAAGTCCTTGGGCCCCTGCACCCACGTGGGAGACCAGGAGGAAATCCCTGGCTTCAGATCAGCGCAGCTCCAGCCACTGAGGGCAACTGGGGAGTGAACCAGTGGATGGAAGACCTCTCTCTCTCTGCCTCTCCTTCTCTCTCTGTGTAACTCTGACTTTCAAATAAATAAATAAACAAATCAGAGAGAGAGAGAGAGAGAGAGAGAGAGAGAAATGGGGGGGGGTAGCTGTTGTGACAACAGAACAAAGTGTCAGAGACACGGCAGTGTAAAAAGGTCTTGACCCTCTATTGCCAGCTTTGAAAATGTCAGGAGACCGTAAGCCCCAGAAAGTAACACAGTCCTACCATTACCTTGATTTTAGCCTAGGGAGATCTATGTTGGATCTCTACACAAACTTACAGAAAAAATACATGCATTTTGTTTTAAGCCACCAAATTTCTGGTAATTTGGTATAGTAACAGTAGAAAGCTACTACATCTCTCTGTAGACACTTTCTCAGCTCCTCAAACTGCTTGAACTCTCGTCTTTCAAATAAACAAAAATTTAAATATTCCTTCATAATCAACAATTCTGATACATTTTCAATAGTCAATAGGAAATTTTGGGTTCATCAGTTTTGAACACTTCCTTCTTGAAGATTTCGCCTTTATTAAAGACACCCAACTTTCCTGGTTCTTTGAATTCCTAGATTATTCCTTTCTGTCCTGCTTTCCTGATTTGACTTCTCTTCCTCAGTTCTTCATTTTATTTTATATTTATTTTTAAAAGATTTATTTTTTAAGTCAGAGTTAGAGAGAGGGAGATAGAGAGGATCTTCTATCCATTGGTTTACTCCACCAGATGCCTACAATGGCCAGGGCTGTTTCAGGCCCAAACCAAGAGCCAGGAGCTTCATCTGGGTCTCCCATGTGGGTAACAGGGGACCAAGCACTGCTTTCCCAGGCGTATCAGCAGGAAGCTGGATTGGGAGTGGAGCAGCTGGGACTCAAACTGGTGCTCATATGGGATGCTGACATCATATGAAGTGGCTTAACCCTCTATGCCATAATGCTGCCCCTTTATTTTATATTTAGATAAGGACTAAATATTATAATACCAATATAATCACTGTCCCAAATAATTCCTTGTCAAATATTCAGTCAATTGTCTAGTGTAGTACAACGCCCACATATTCACATGACTGATAAAGTTTCTCTTCATCTTTAAATCCTTCTGCCATAACCCTCCCTTCTCCCTTGGAACCTGGATTGTCATATGTTTCCCACAGTTTGGATTTTACTCATGGTATTGTGATGTAGTTTAGTATGTTCCTGTATCCTCTGTGTGAGTATTTCCTGTAACTAGTAGCAAGATCTACTAAGTATTGATGGTTCTTAAGGATCTGTATTTCTCCTACTTCTGTTTACACATATAAACTCTCCAAGCTTCTCTTACCGAATAACAAAACTATACTTGTTAACTATATGCAAAAAATTAAACATATATATATATTTATATATTCATTGAGGTCTCTTAGGAACATCAAATTCAACATGCAATATACATAATATATTATCCTATTATCCTTCCCACACCACTCCATTGAGCAAAATTTGCTACTTTTGTTCCATTCATAGAAGCCAGAAAACATGACTTTACTTCAACTCTTATCCTGTGCATTCCTTATACTTATTTGAATGTGGTAATTCCTTTAAGTCCAAACCTCTGTTTTCTCAATTCACCTTTATTCTCTAATACTTAATCTTATTACTAGTCTCCTAACAAATTTTTCTATTACATATCCATCAAATATAACCTTTATCTGAGAAGTTGGTTATCTTTTTCCACAAGGGGTCAGATTATAAATATTTTGGGTTTGGCAGGCAATATGGCCTCTGCTACAACTACTCAGCCCCTCTTATAACATGGAGGCCACAATAGAGAAAATGTAAATGAACAGATGTGGCTATGTTCCAATAAAATTTTATCTCTAGAAGTATTGTTCCCATAGGCCATATTTTGCAAACCCTGCTCCAAGTTGAGGCCAATTTGTTATTTTTAAAAGGTAAATGAAACTGTGTTATTCCTTCTACTCAATCATTCTCTATTTCCATTATATTTAAAGTAATTAGGTTTCCTATTAGAGTAATATAAAGTCCTACATGGTCTGGCACTAGACATTCTCCACACTCAGATAATTTCTCTGGATATGGGAAGGCTCAACTATTCTACTTCTAATGTTCTACATTCTTACCTTTATATTTGAGTATTTCAATCACGTCCTCAATGAGGGTAACCACATCTTTGCTGTTCTTTGGGTGCTGTAAATTGACCCAAGTCCTGACTTCTTCAGGGACAATTGTTAGGAACTGTTCCAGCACCAATAGTTCCAGAATCTGCTCCTTGGTATGAATCTCTGGTTGCAGCCACTGAAGACAGAGTCCCCAGAGTTGGCTCAGGGCTTCATAAGGGCCAGATACCTCCAAATACTGGAAATTTCTGAACTTTTGACGAGATGCCTCGGGCTCACATGTCTCTGTGACAGGGATAGCTTCCTGCTGCCAAGACACATCTGTTCTCAGGATCTCACTTTGTTCCTGTAGAGCAAGGCTGTGAGGTTTTGCGATAGCCATCAACTTGCTCAGAAGCTGCATTTTCCTAAACAGAACTGCCACTGCGGTTCAAATCCGTCTTGTAGAGGATTCCAGTACTTGTCAGCCTTGGCCTAAGCACCTAAGCAGCATAGGAAGTATGATTTGAACTAGGTTATATCACAGTTTGGATAAAAGTTCCAGGAGCTTCAGATACAAAGCTAGTATCTAGCCATCAGAGAGACTAAAAAAAGATATTTATAACAAACTCTATCAGCATAGTGCTAAAATATAAAATAGAACAAATAATATTCTTATATTTCTTAAGGAAAATAATTACAGATTCACTTTCCATTTCTAAAAGATTTATTTACTTGAAAGACTGTGACAGATACTTTCCATTCCCCAAATGGCCAGAACAGCGGGGGCTAGCCACTGAAGCCAGGAGCCTGGAACTCCATCAGGGTCTCCAACGGCAGGGGCCCAAGCACCTGGGCCATTTTCCACTTCCTGCCCAGACCTATTAGCAGGGAGCTGCATTGGAAGTGGAGCAGCCAGGACTCTAATTGGCAGTCATGTGGGATGCTGCATCACAGGCGATGGCCTAACCCCTGCAGCACAGCGCTGACTGACCTCTTACTTCCCATTTTTGTTTTCCTTTCTTAGAACAGAGCATGCTTTCCCTTTCTTCCAACCATCTTCCCCCACAAAATGACAGAAACAAAACAAATACATACTCAAAACAAGTGGTAAAGGAAACCGCTTTATGATATAAAAAAGTCCAGGATTTAATTGCAATTAGACTTCTTGTGTGCCAAGTAATCAATCATTTTTGCTTTACAACTAGGTGAAACAAATACTTAGGCAGACTATTCAGGCTATCAAGGCTTCATGTTGGGGCTGGCATCACAGTGTAATAGCTTAAGCCTCTGCCTGCAGCGTTGGCATCCCATATGGGCACCAGTTTCAGCTTCAGCTGCTGCACTTCTGATCCAGCTCTCTGCTAATGGCTGGAGAAATCAGTAGAGGATGGCCCAAGTGCTCGGGCCCCTAGAGCTGCATGGGAGACCCAGAAAAAGCTCCTGGCTCCTGGCTTCAGATCAACCCAGTTCTGGCAGTTGCAGCCATCTGGGGAGTGAACCAGCAGATGGAAGACCTCTCTGTCTCTTTGTAACTCTGTCTCTCAAATAAATAAATCTTAAAAAACAAAACAAAAAGACTTCATGTTGCATATCCCTGAAAAATCCATTCCCAAGTTCTCATTAAAATACCAATAAAACTATATAAAATGAATAAACTGGCAATATTATCAGAAAAAATACCATAATAAGATTAATGAAACATTTCATTATTATAAATCAAGAAGCACATTCCGAGGCTTGAAAACTTGTCATTTATTAGGACTTACCATGGGCCTGTCTACAGTGTTCGTGGGGTTTTAGGCTCAACTTAACATTCAGACTCACTGTTTGGCACCAATTTACTCAGAAGGCAAAACAAACAAAACCTGGCTTGGTAGAAGAGGGGTAACAGGCATTTTTATCCAGTGAAAGTGTTCATAAGAGATGAGACTCACATAGGTGGTCTAGGAAGAACCCTGACGGAAAAGCCTTCACACAGGAGCTAGAGTTCCTCGGAAAAACTCCCTAAGCACAGGGTTCAGAGTTGCCCTAACAAGTTTGCCAAATGACAGTCACTACATTCAAGTCAGTTCAGTCACAGCTTTCTATTTGACTTAGTTCTCCCAATCCAAATGCAGTTTACCTTCAAAGTATTTTCACTATAAGCCTCAAAGGCCAGGGGATATTTTTCCCACAGGAAAATTTGGTAATGTCTGGAGACAGTGTTGCCTAACATAGCCATCTAATGGGTTAAGGCTAGGGATATTGCTAATATCCTACAATGCACAGGGCAGCCATGTGGAGAAAAGAATTCCATAGCCCCAAATGTCAATAATTCTGAGAGAAAAAAAAACTTGCTGATATAGGCAATAATACACAAATTTTAGAATCACACCAAGCTGCTCCACTTCCAATCCAGCTCCCTGTCAAAGTGCCTAGGAAAGCAGTAGAGGATGGTTCAAGTGCTTAGGCCCCTGCACCCAGATGGGAGACCTGGAAGAAGCTCCTGGCTCCTGGCTTCTACTTGGCCCAGCTCTAGTCATTGCGGCCATTTGGGGAGTGAATCAGTGGATGGAAGATCTCACTCTGTCTCTTCCCTGCCCCAACTCTGGCTTTCAAATAAATAAATTAAATCCTAAAAAAAAAGGTAGGAGACATAAATACGAATTTCTTTATCTCAATTTAAATGAGGATGGCTATATATAAAATTTTTGTATATTTACAGGTATGTGTACTGTCGCTCCCCCTCTTCGTGGAGGAGCAACACAGGACCCTGCGCTGTTCTTTCGTCTGCTCGGCCCTCCCCGGGTTTGCTGCTGGTTCTTCCCGGGTTGGCTACTATCCCTTCCACCTCCGTGGAAGGGCAGTTCCCCCTGGCCGCATTCCCCACTTCCGCAGGGGAGCGGCACACCGCCGGCCGGTTCTCTCGGGGGCTGCACGGGTGTTCCTTCAGATGTTCCCCATAGATGTTCCTGGTGCATGCCGTCTCTCTCCTCCTTTATAGTCCTCCTCCGCCAATCCCAACTCGGCTGCCCACACGCCGAGTACGCTGCTCTCCAATCAGGAGCAAGTCCTACAGTTAATTGGTTGAACTGGAGGCAGCTGTGCGAAAGCTGTTTACTTCTCTCCCAGCGCCACACTGTGGGAGAGCAGATGCATAGAATAAGTCCTAATTCGAGTAACTTAGTCTAGTCCGGATTGCTCCCCACAGATCCCCCTTTCTTTTTATTTTTTAGCGTTGATACGCGCCTGTCTTCGGTGTCCCGCGGCACACACTCTGCTCTACTTGCTAGAGTTGCCACAGGCTCTTACAAGTCCTATCAGGCAAACCGAATCCGGGTCCTCTCTTCGCCATGTTGTGAGGAGGTTTTTAGGCGCTGATGCGTGCCTGTGTTCGGTGCCCTGCAGCGCATGCTCTGCTCTGCCTGCAGGGGACTTACAAGACCTATCAGGCAAACCGAATCCAAGCCTTCTCATTGCCTTATTGTGGGGGAGACTTATTAGTGTTGGTTCGTGCCTATCTTCGGTGACCTGCAGCTCATACTCTGGTCGAGCTTTGCTGGCGCTTACCGCCTTAAATCAGGCAGACCGAATCCAAGCCTCCTAATTGTTGCATTGTGGGGAAGCTTTACTGATGTTAATTCGTGCCTGTCTTCGGTGACCTGCGGCGCATAAGCTGCTAGCTGCCCGCATGTGCTCATCGCCTCACTTGATTAGGCAGACCGAATCCAAGCCTTCTAATTGGCATGTTGAGGGGAGGCCTTATTTTTCTCTATTTCTCTATCTCCGGGCATTCCTACCTCTCCCATTTCACTTCTATCTTCCAGCATTCCCATTTCTCTTTTACTTCTAAAACTTCTGTTTCTCTTATCCCCGCAGCTTCCCGGCACCTCGCCCCGCCGGCGGGTTCCCGGCTCTGCGCCGCTTCAGCCCGCGCGCCTCTCTCATCTGCGCAGCTTCCCGGCTTTGCGCGGCTTCCCGGCTTCGCGCGCTCCGCGGTCTCCACGCTTAACCCTTTCGCGTCTGAACCACGGCCTACGCCAGCCCCGTTCCCTATCTATTCACGCCCCGTGCTCTCTCTGCACGCGGCGGCTTCCGCGAGTAACACAGCGTAGCTTGTGTCTCCACCACTAGCATTCAATCTAAGTTCCCCGGGCTAGCCTGGCGAATTCAACCCAGCGTACGTCTCCGCCCCACGATTTGGCTTCCCGTCCTTTGCTCCCCGGGCTAATCAGACGGATCCCAACCTGGCTTGCGTCTCAGCTTCTAGTTTCAACTTTTCGCCCCCTATTCCCGGGCTAACTTGAGAACCCCAAAGTGGCTTTCGTCTCCGCCTCGGCCTGCCCCTCGCGGCTTCAATTTCCCTAACATTTTTCTCTACCCGGTATGTTTCCCTAAGTTTTCTTCCAACAATATTCCTCCCTCATTTCTCCTGGCCTCTCCCCACAGTCCGCATCCGAGTCTGTTTGTTCTAGCTTTCACTTTCGCTTTCGACCTTAGAGATTTCTCCCAGCTTCCCCCCGTAGTCCGTATCCGAGTCTATGCCTAGGCTTTCAATAGCTTCTTCCGGCACCCTTTTCGTCCGGCTTTTCCCTAGGCTGTTTGCTAGTCTCTCTCTCCGGTAATTTCCCTAGGCTGTTTGCTAGTTTCTCTCTCCGATATTTTCCCTAGTTCTTCCCGTTTCTTCCCTCCTAAGTTTCATATCCGTCCTAAGTTTCCTATCCGTCCTAGGTTTTCTATCCGAGTCAGGTTTCCTATCCGAGTCACGGCACCATTATGTCGCTCCCCCTCTTCGTGGAGGAGCAACACAGGACCCTGCGCTGTTCTTTCGTCTGCTCGGCCCTCCCCGGGTTTGCTGCTGGTTCTTCCCGGGTTGGCTACTATCCCTTCCACCTCCGTGGAAGGGCAGTTCCCCCTGGCCGCATTCCCCACTTCCGCAGGGGAGCGGCACACCGCCGGCCGGTTCTCTCGGGGGCTGCACGGGTGTTCCTTCAGATGTTCCCCATAGATGTTCCTGGTGCATGCCGTCTCTCTCCTCCTTTATAGTCCTCCTCCGCCAATCCCAACTCGGCTGCCCACACGCCGAGTACGCTGCTCTCCAATCAGGAGCAAGTCCTACAGTTAATTGGTTGAACTGGAGGCAGCTGTGCGAAAGCTGTTTACTTCTCTCCCAGCGCCACACTGTGGGAGAGCAGATGCATAGAATAAGTCCTAATTCGAGTAACTTAGTCTAGTCCGGATTGCTCCCCACATGTACATACATGTTAGTACAAACACATGCTTCTTTATTCTATCAACTGAGCAGACCTAAAAGCAAAGATGGCCCAGTAGCAAAAGAACACCTGGGTCCCAGTTCTTATTTTCCAATACCATTTTCCAACAAAAGAGACAATGCTTCCTAGGGCAATGGCTGATTCTATGATTGGGGCAGGAAATATACAAGATAAGCATGGAGAATCCTGTAAACAAAAACATGTACTGGAGCATGTCAAAGATACACAGGTGTAAAATAAAAGAACTACCAAAGGCCAAAGCTGTAACAATGTAAGTCACTGGATAACGTAATACTGGATTATAACTCAAATTATAAAGTACTCGTAAGCCATAATGATCTAAATGATACGTCTGGATAACAGAGAACAGACAAATCTCACATGTAGAAGAGTTTCAAATAATTTATGCATATTGTGCAGGGGGGGAGGGTAACCTCTGACCCTTTGAATGTAGGCTCTGCATAGATTTCCTTGTGAGTGTATAGTCTGGGGGTAGGTAGTGAGTAAATTTTGAAAGGAAAAACTTGAAAAACACCATCTCTGCCAAGTGATTGAGATTAACATCAACAGTAATAAAGCATGTTGATACAGGTAGCCTTGAGACAATGCCATTTCACCCCTGTGACCTTAGTGCTGCAAACCCATAACCCCAGTCTAATTATGAGAAAAACAGACAAATACCAACAGATGGGCCTGTTATACCTGATCACCACTCCTCAAAACCATTAAAGTCATCAGAAACAAGCAGTGAGCCAAGGGGAGCCTGAGGACTCATGGCAACTAAATGTACTTGGAATCCTAGGCTAGCAGAAAACGGCATTAAGTTAAAAAAAAAAAAAGAAAAGAAAAGAAAAAGAAAACGGAATAAAGTACACATTTTAATACAACAATGTCTCATTAATTTTATTATACTAATACAATATGTCACTTATAGAGAAGCTCGGTGCATACACGGAAAGTCTGTAGTACCTTTTTAATTTTCCTGTAACCTTATTCACCTTATTTAGGAAGCTTTTCTTTCCCACAGAAAAGCAGAAAGCCACGGAGGCAGCTGCTTTCTGGCTTGAAACACCCCATCCAAGTTGCCACGCCAGGGAAGGAGAGGCAGCGGTGCCCTTCCTAGGCCATTCCTGGGCCTCACAGGCCAGGAAACTGCTTCCATTTGCTCCCCAACCAATTCTTCCTAGACTGAAGCTCTCCTTGACATCTTTCAAAGTCTTAACGTCATTCTCTCCATTAGCCCCTCCTGAGGCTTGTGTGAGAGTCCCGAATCCACGCGGGTCTGAGACATCTCCCCCACTCTTCCCCGGCATCAGGAAAACAGGACGCGGAGGCACCGTGCACCTGCAGCGCCTCACCATTCCCATGATCCTCCCAGCTACAAATCAGGCCTGAGAGACTGTGCCGCACCGTTCCCACAACTGCCCCCAGCTACGAATCTGGTAGGTCTGGGAGACATCCTGTGCCTCCCTGCTCCCATTGCTGCCCCAGCTATAAATCAGGCAGCCCACGAAACTCCGTGTGTCAGAAACATCCTGTCTCACGGTATCTTAGGCTGCTCCAGTCTGCAGGCCACCTCCCACCGTCCTCAATACAAGCTCCCTATAAAACCAGAGGCCTATACATAAGCCTTGAGCTCCTCTCGGCAGTTCTTGCAGTTAATAAACTTTTCCTTGCTCAGAGTGGTCTTGCTTGTCGTTCTCGGCTGCGGTTTAAAAACCTAACAGCTTGCAGTTAAGAAAACAGACCAAAACCTGCCCTACCTGTTGACATCCATGACCCTCCTAATCAAGCCTCACCAGTTCTGCCTGTGGTTTATGCAACTATGTTCTCAGACCACTAACTTCCAGACAGATTCTTTTCTACTTGCTCTAAAAATGGAACACTCAGCCCTCTTCCTATGAGGACTGGTAAAGGCCATTTGCAGCTTCCCTGCCCCCCATTCCCTCCCTTTTGCTGAGACTCTTGGTGCCAAACCAGACCCTTCCAGACTCCTTGCAAAAGCAAATGGCCAAACAGATAAGCTGCACAGGGCAGCTATGAAACAGTTAAAAGGAAAGTTCCCTGGGGCTTCAAAGAGGCCCCTACTGTTCTGCCAGCTGCCCCCCCCCCCCCCCCACACACACAGGGGCAAATTCCCTCATGACCAGATAAAACCTGAGTTCCAAACGGGCTCTTTGCCCAGACTCTTCGAAGGAACATACTATCACCAACCTTTTTACTTTAAATAAAACAACCTGTCTCTGTTGAAGTCGGTCTCTTTTCCAGGGGTACAAAAGGCCAGAATGCAGAACTATTCCTAACCTAACAACATGAAACAAACAAAAAAAGCCACAAAGAAGTGGCAGCCAGCTCACTAAAATGTTTGGCAAATGAAAGGCCTGCTTAGAGGGCTCATGGTCCCACCTACCATGGAAAATAAATTGGAACCATCTCTAAACTAAGTCCAATTCAAACAACCAAAGAGCACATGCTGTGGAAAAAGAATTACCTGGGAACAATAAAAATCTCTTCAATTTAAAATATGATTAATGAGTATGGGCATCTGACTTAGGATATTACAGTACCTGGGTTCAGCTCCCAGCTCTTGCTCCTGATCCTAGGATCCTGTTAATGCAGACCTTGGGAGGTAGCACTGATGGCTCAAATAACTGGATTCCTGCTACTCATGTGAGAGACCGGGGTTCAGTTCCCAGCTCTCTGGCTTCACAGTTCCCTCTACCCCTGTGGGTGGAGGAAGGATGGTAGGGAAGAAGGAAGAGGGAGGAAAGAAGAGGGGAGAGGGGCAGGGGGGGAGGAGGGCAGGAAAATGACTGGTGGAAAAGTCCTGAAGAAGTATCATCGAGTCCTAGCAAAAGAATAAACTATACACCCAGATACTTTGAAAATTAACAGAGAAGGAAAAAAAAAAAAAAACGTTCAGGGGCTACATGTCAAAACAAAACAAAACAAAACAAGGAAGTATTAAAAAACAAAAAGGTAGAAACAACATGGATATCATTCTAATAATAAACACTGAGTGGAAGTTTAAACTCAAATGCATAAAGCCTCAAGAGACACCATCCCAAAAAAACCAACCAACCAATAAAATACAAAAACCACTAGGCAAAGATAAACAAGAAATATGAGGGGGTATTTTCAATTAAAACATGATGGATTATAAGCACAAATGCATCAAATTAGAGGAGACTTCAAACCTTTAAAACAAAACTCTCAGAAAGCAAAAAAATGAAATCAACAATAGAAAAGAAATGAGAGATTAGGCTACCTCTAAGTTCTTAACAGATAAAGAAAGTTAAGTAATAATATGGTAGATATGAATAACCTGCTTCCATGCTTAGTCTAGTGAGACAGAAAGGATTTTCTAGTCAAACACCTATGGGATGGGAATGTTTACAAAAGCTGCTACTTTTTAGGTCACCAAAAAGAAAACCCTCAATAAATAAAAGGAGTATAGAGACATTAACTACTAGAATGCAAAACGAAAAACACTATTGAAAAAAACCTTAGCTTTTAAATTTAAAATTTTACTTCTAAAAAATAACACATAAAAGCCTCAAAAGTACAATCGTAAAACATCTAAACAAAAAAATGCACATCAGAACCTAGAGAGCCCAGCTCAAAAAATCTACTGCCTTATATGTACAACTAAACAAGAATGCATGAAGTCTAAAACAAAACAAAACAAAAGCAACACAAAATAGACTGAAAGGGACTTACAAAACAAAAGCAACACAAAATAGACTGAAAGGGACTTACAGGTTAACAACATGAATAAATGAATGAATGAAGTAGTAATTTCAGAGCCAGGAGGACAGGTGGATCTATTCAGACTTACATGCTTCCATTTAAGATTTCGGAGGAGCAACAGTTTTGATGATCGGAGATTCCCAAGGTATGGCTTTGAGTCACTTAAGTGGTTTGTGATAAACACAGAAATAAGCCCACTACCCTTACATTTATTTATTTATTTATTTGAGAGTTAGAGTTACAGACAGTGAGAGGGAGAGACAGAGAGAAAGGTCTTCCTTCCGTTGGTTCACTCCCCAAATGGCGGCAGTGGCCCGAGCTGCGCCTATCAGAAGCCAGAAGCTTCTTCCTGGTCTCCCATGTGGGTGCAGGGGCCCAAGAACTTGGGCCGTCTTCCACTGCTTTCTCAGGCCAGCAGAGAGCTGGATTGGAAGAGGAGTAGCCTGGACTAGAACCAGGGCCCATATGGGACGCCGGCGCTTCAGGCAGAGGATTAACCTACTGTGCCACAGTGCCGGTCCTCAACCCTTCCGTTTAAACTCTCAAGAACGAACAGACCGATAGAGTTAAGGCAATGAGCCAGTGAGACTGCAAGGCAGGGAACAGAACCCCGCAGGTGACAGAAATCTGCAGGGTTGAGTCATACAATCACGTGACACCTGATCAATGGACTGACCTTCAGGCACAGAACAGCTGCTAATGGTGGGGGGAAGGTAGCAGCAGGGAAGACAGCTGTTTTACATCAAACAGGTCAGAGGGCAGCAGCCTGCGGGTAAGAAAAGCCCTGGGAGATCACCTCAGTCACAAAGGAACACAAAGCAGTTTGCAAATCAGTTCCTGGAGGTTCTAGGGGAGTAACTAGGAATGCAGGGTGGAATTAATGAAAAGAGCTGAATGGCCCGGTCACACCTGGTATTTGCACGCGGCCTCAGTACCAGCCATCCCAAAACCAGCTGATCACGATACAGCTGCCAGGATGCAGCGCAGAGAGCGGGGTTAGAGCTCCAGGTTAGCAGAGCTCCATCTAGAACCCTGCCACCCTGGCCCCGCTGCTCACCTCCTCTCCGCTCTCTCCCGCACTTCTAACTTCCTTCCTTCCAACAGCTTGCACCCTGCCCCGAGGGTCCCGGGCAGACCCCCGCGGGGGGTGCGGCTGGCACCGGGGAAACAGCGCGATTCCCAATTCCACGCACCCGCGACCCCCGCCCGCTGCACCAGGCGATACTTGCCAGTGCCGCTCCCAACCCAAGGATGCGGTCAGACTTTGTGCCAGCTCCCAAAGGACCGCGTAGACGTGGTACTGGTGGCAAAAAGTAGGCGGCGTCGGTAATCATCAAGAAGTTCATAATCCCTAGCCTCGCGCGGATTTTTAAACGCGCAGCTGGCCCCAGCTCTGGCTGCCCTGCGCAGCAGCAGTGGAACCGACCCCTACCACTCCCACCTCCACCCCGGAAGTCCCTGAGCCAGGTAATACGCCGGGTAGACCGGGACCTTTTCCGGCCCCGCCCCTTTCACTAGCCCCGCCTACCTGTAGACTTGTGACCCTGACCCTAGAAGCCCCAGTGTTTTCAAGTCGCGGGTCTACACCAACCTCGCCAGGAAAATCGAACGAAATCTTCCCTACTTTCAGCCTCTCCAATCCCAAAATGCTGGAAGCAATAAACAATTATTTATTTTAGAGGAGCTATACCATCTTGTGTGTTATGTGATCTTCATTGCTTTATTGATTGGCGGATTGATTGATTTTTGCATTGAGATGAAACATGATGCAGAACATATATTCATTTTCGCCTTGTTGAATATGAAATGCTTTGTGACATCCAAGAAGCATTATCAGGCGTTTGGATTTAGTCATCTGGAGCTTAGAGATGTTCGGGGCTAGCCATGTAAAATATATATATATATATATTTTTTTTTTTTTTTTTGACAGGCAGAGTGGATAGGGAGAGAGAGAGACAGAGAGAAAGGTCTTTCTTTGCCGTTGGTTCACCCTCCAATGGCCAGCGCACCGCGCTGATCCGATGGCAGGAGCCAGGTACTTCTGGTCTCCCACGGGGTGCAGGGCCCAAGCACTTGGGCCATCCTCCACTGCACTCCCTGGCCACAGCAGAGAGCTGGCCTGGAAGAGGGGCAACCAGGACAGAATCCGGCGCCCCAACTGGGACTAGAACCCGGTGTGCCGGCGCCGCAAGGCAGAGGATTAGCCTAGTGAGCCGCCGCGCCGGGCGCCATGTAAAATTTGTGTCAATCCTGGGTAGATGATAATTGATGCTATGACACCTTTTTGAAACATCCTTATTGAAATAGTTAGCATTCTGGGGGCCAGCGCCATGGCTCACTTGGTTAATCCCCTGCCTGTGGCACTGGCATCCCATATGGGTGCCGGGTTCTAGTCCCGGTTGCTCCTCTTCCAGTCCAGCTCTCTGCTGTGGCCCGGGGAAGGCAGTGGAGGATGGCTCAAGTGCTTGGGCCCTGCACCTGCATGGGAGACCAGGAGGAAACACCTGGCTCCTGGCTTCAGATGGGCGCAGCGCCAGCCGTAGCAGCCATTTGGGGAGTGAACCAACGGAAGAAAGACCTTTCTCTCTGTCTCTGTCAAAAAAAAAAAAAAAAAAAAAAAAGAAAAGAAAAGAAAAGAAAAGAAAAGAAAAGAAAAGAAAAAAAAGAAAGAAAGAGATAGCATTCTATAAAATTCTCTCATTTGAAGTTGGCAGTTCAATGTTAGTGTATTCACTGAATTGTGTAGCCATCACTACAGCCTAAACGTAAGGCATTTTTGTCACCCCAAGGAAAGCTCTTACTTATTTGCATCAGACAACTTGTTGGTAAAAGTTTATTCTGACAAGTTTACTTTCTTTGCATTTACCATTTACTCATTGAGAGCCAGTTTCTGCGTGTTTCTAATTATTAAAATTTAGTCTTAATTTTGTTACTCTCTACCACAGCCCTATGTCACTCATACATTCCTTTTGAAAAGTACTCCACCTTTTATTTCCCAGATAACATAGTGTTCTCATTTTTTTTCCTGCAACTCTCAACCTAACATGCAAGGTGTTGTCTTAGGACCAATTGATCCTTGGAAATATTGTGCTACCCAAGGTTTCAACAATACTCTTGGTGATTTTTATGCTCTGCCGTTTTTGTGGAGGGAGAGGGAGATGTAGAGAGAGGGAGAACTTCATCAACATTGAGCTCTAGAGTCAGATAGTTCCTGCTGTCTGTAAGATATGCCAAACGTACCTCAAAACTCATTGACTTTTCAAAGGTAACTCAAAGGTATCTTCTAACTCATGTAAACAAAACAAAACAAAAACAATCTCATTTTCTTCACCAACATTTCTTCTCAAACTGAATCCCTATTTCTGAGACTATCACTAGTATTACCTAGTCAGCCGAGCAAAACATCTGATACTCAAGTAAGACTCATCCTTCAATTACAGGAAACCCAATAAGAAGTCCTCACCCAGCCAGAATTTCATTAGTTCTTTTGGGTCATGGCAGTGCATAAGACATAATCTTCAATAAATTCTAGATAGACTATATGACTTTTAAAAATTTATTTAGTTGTGAGTTAGGGAGAAAGAGAAAGGATAGGGAGGGGGGAGAGAGAGAGAGAGAAAGAGAGAGAAGAAGAGAAGAAGCCAGAAGGAAGGAAGGATTAGCTCCCGTCTTCTGGCTCACTCCCCCAGTGCCCTGAACTCCATCCAGTTCTTCCATGTGGGAAGAACCTCAGTGCTTGAGGTGTCACCACTACCTCCCAAAGCCTGCATTAGTGAGAACCTGGAGACAGGAGCGGGAGGTGGGCAATGAAGTTAGGCACTCTGCAATATAAGAAGTGGTCATCCTAATGCGCACCTTTTATTTTTTAGAGATTTATTTATTTATTTGGATGTCAGAGTTACAGAGAGAGAAAGAGATCGAGAAATCTTTCATCTGCTGGTTCACTCGACAAATGGCCACAACAGCCAGGGCTGGGCCAGGCTGAAGCTAGGAGCCAGGAGCTCCATCCAGATCTTCCAGGTAGGTGCAGGGGCCCAAGCATTTGGGCCATCCTCTGCTGCTTTCTCAGGCACATTAGCAGGGAGCTGGAGCAGCTGGGACTAGACTCAGTACCCATATGTGATGCCGGCCCTGCAGGCAGCCCCCTAATGGCATCTTAACTGCTAGCCAGATGCTTCCCTCATGTGATTCTGTTTCTGGATTATAACTTAGAAATACTTTACAAAAAATGGTTTACTTCTTTCTAAAACTACAACATAATTTTTTTTTGCCAATTTGTAAATTGTATTTGATTTTACCCACTCAAAATATTGTGAGATATTCATATGTTGATTGTCCCTTAAAACTTTTATCAAATACAGCTTTTTTCATTGCATGGGTTCAATTGATTTCTAAACTTTTTATTTATTTATTTGAAGGTCAAAGTTAGAGAGAGGGAGGGAGAGAGAGAGGGGAGAGAGATTCCCTCTACGGGTTCATTCTCCAGGTAGCCACAACAGCCAAGGCTGAGCCGGAATGAAGCAAATACCCAGAAGCTTCATCTGCGTCTCCCATGTGGTTTGCAGCAGCCCAAGTACTTTGACCATCTTCCCTTGGTTTTTCCCAGGCCATTAGCAGAGGGCTGGGGCAGAAGTGGAGCAGCTGGACATGAACCAGTGCCCCTATGGGATACCATCATACCAGATGATGGCTTTACCCACTATACCACAATGCTGTCCCCTTCAATTGCTTTATATCAGGCAATATTTTCTTCTCTGAAAGCACACAATACACACATGCTATATTTTGTTCTATCCTACCTTTACTGTCTGTCTTTGTAAGGACAGGCCTTATGCCATACTTATATCTCCTGCATATCCTAGCACAGTGACTTCATCATATTAAAAATACAGTCAGTATACATTTGATTTGCCATGAAATACGTTTAAAATGCTAAATAAGTCCAAATACACAACTACATAAGATCACACACAAACACACACACATACATGTGATTTCTAAAACTTAAGAAAATTTTATATTTATGATTAAATGTAGGAATTAAAAGTCATAAAATTGTTATATCTTCACACCCCAAAAGTGTCAGTATTATCCAAGAAAATGTGCAAGATACTCTCTATCCACTTCCTCCCAATCTAATTAACCATTTTTTTTTAAAAGATTTATTTTATTTATTTGAAAGACAGAGTTACAGAGAGAGGTAGAGACAGAGAGAAAGGTCTTCCATCCACTGGTTCACTCCCCAGATGGCCACAATGGCCAGAGCTGTGCTGATTTGAAGCCAGGAACCAGGAGCTTCTTCCAGGTCTCTCATGCAGGTGCAGGGGCCCAAAGACTTGGGCCATCTTCTACTGCTGTCCCAGGCTATAACAGAGAGCTGAATGGGAAGAGGAGTAGCCGGGACTAGAACCTGGCTTCAGGCCAGGGCGTTAACCCGCTGTGCCACAGTGCCGGCCCCTAATTAACCATTTTAATGTAAACGACATAATAAAATTGAATTAAGATATATAATAAAACATATATATATATATATATATATAGTTTGTAGGTTTCATTCACTAAGCCCTGAAAAATCTTCAAAACAACATGTTTAATTAAGTATTGTTAGCCCATGTTGGAGGTTATCTGAAAAATTGTATATAGTTTCATGCTGAAAAACAACACAGAGAGCATATTAAAAGAAACCACAAAATCAACAGAAGCCAGAACACAGTGGAATGGTAAATTTAAACACAGAAAGAAAATACTGGGTCTGTAAATTTTCATAACCAGAGAAACTATCGTGCAAAACTAATGGCAAGGACTCCTATTTCTAGCCAAATGGAGTTACATGAACTGGATTTATCTTCTCACCTGACCAATAAAATAGGAAACAAAATACATGAAATGGTGGTCTTTTAAGACACTGGGTATTGGGCAATAAAAGAAAGCTGTCACTCAGAGACAGAAAACCAATGAAGTGAGCTCTATAAGTAAATAACAGAACAGAGATTTACAGAGAGAGAGAGAGAGAGAAAGAGAGAATCCCAAAGATCTATGAAGGGTCCATTTTGTCTATTTAGCAGATTCAAACACATAAATACGTATGAAAAATCTTAAGAATGAAAGAAGCAGTGTCTGGCATTCAACAATGCCCATATTAGTTCCTTCTCCCACTAGCCAGAATGGAAAAACTCAATTGGAATTTCAGAGTGTTGAATCCTAAAGTGACAAAGAGTTATAGTTAATAAAACTTAAGAGGAGATAAAATAGAACCAATCAAAACTCAATACAAAAGATGACAGAAAACAAAGGTAAAAAAAAAAGCAGATGGGAAAAATAAAAAAACACAAAGTTTAAAGGTTCAAACCTAACTATTTAAAATATAGTATAAGCATCTCAATTACAAATCAGAAGTTATTGAATTGGTTGTGAAAATATGACCCAACCATACACTGCACACAAGAAAAGCATTTTGAATATAGATACACAAATACATTATGTGTAAATGACTTCTTCAGATTCCACATGTGAATCAGATCATGTGGTTTTTGCATTTTTGATCATGGCTTATTTCACTTAATGTCCTCCAGGTTTATCCATGTTGCTGTAAATAATAGGATTTCATCATTTGTATGGGTGATTGTTATTCTATCATGCATATGTACACCACATTTTCTTTTTCCATTCATAGTAGTTGAGAATAAAATAGGGGTGGCCAGAGAGTAGAGTGGGTGGGAGCATGGAAAGAAGCCTGTCAATGGGTACCGTGTGACAGTTAGACAGAAAGAATCAATTCTGGTGTTCTACTGCTCCTAGGGAGACTAAATCTAGCAATACAATGATGTATAGTTCAAAAAGGTGGGTATTTTGAACTTTCTCACCACAAAGAAATGATAAATGTTAAAGATTTTGTGTATATGATAGCTACCCTGAATTGACCAATACACAATGTATACATATATCAAAATATCTTATTGTAACCTATAAATATGTATGCACAATTATGATGTGTCAGTAAAAAATAAAATGAGGAAGTAAATAGGTAGGAAAATAGATATCATGCTAATGTTGGTTAATAGAAATCTAACAGGCCGGCGCCATGGCTCACTAGGCTAATCCTCCGCCTGCGGCGCTGGCACCCCAGGTTCTAGTCCCGGTCAGGGCGCTGAATTCTGTCCTGGTTGCTCTTCTTCCAGTCCAGCTCTCTGCTGTGGCCCGGGAAGGCAGTGGAGGATAGGCCAACTGATTGGGCCCTGCACCCACATGGGAGACCAGGAGGAAGCACCTGGCTCCTGGCTTCAGATTGGCACAGCGCGCCGGCCACAGCGGTCATTTGGGGGATGAACCAACGGAAAAAGGAAGACCTTTCTCTCTGTCTCTCTCTCACTGTCTAACTCTGCCTGCCCCCCCCCCAAAAAAAAGAAAAAAGAAAAAGAAATCTAACAAAGTAGATGTAATATCTGACACAGTAGATTTAAGGACAAAGAAGTCATTCATAACAACATAAAATTAAAGGAATCATTTAATGTACAGGACATAATAACCCTAAATATTAATAGACCTATTAAAAAGCTTCAAAATACAAGAAATAACAAGTGATAAAACTTCAAGGAAAAATAGACAAATCTATCTTTATCATGAGACATTTCAAGTTGTCCTTAATAACCTTTTTAAAAAAGATTCATTTATTTATTTGAAAGTCAGAGTTACACAGAGAAAGAGAGGCAGAGAGAGAGGTCTTCCATCCACTGGTTCACTCCCAAGTTGGCCACAACGGCTGAAGCTGCGCAGATCTGAAGCCAAGAGCCAGGAGCCAGGAGCCAGGAGCCAGGAGCTTCTTTCAGGTCTCCCACATGGTGTAGGGGCCATCTTCCACTGCATTCCCAGGCCATAGCAGAGAGCTAGATGGGAAGTGGAGCAGTCAGGACTTGAACCGGCACCCATATGGGATACCAGCACAGCAGGCAGCACTCCTGGCTATTGTAGGCATTCAGAGAGTGAACCAGCAGCTGGAAGATACTTCCTCACCCATCTCTCTGCTTTTCAAATAAATAAGTCAATAAATCTTTAAAAAATTGAGATTTATACATACAATTAAATATTATGGAGCAATAGAGATTATTGACATCTACAACAATGTGGATGTACCTTAATAGCATTATTTTAAGGCAGACAGAAAGTTTCTGTACCAATTGGCTACATTTATACGAAATTTTAGAAAAGGCCACTATACAGTATTATTTGTATGTAAGAAAACAATAACAAATCAGATCAATGATTGCCAGGGACTAGGAGGAGAAGGAAGACATCAACTATAGTGGAACATTATGGGCCTTCCACAGTAATGAAAATATATCATGTGTGAAAACTTAGCTGAGAGAAACACGGAGGAGTCTGTGCTTTTCTATCATAAAAGAGACTCACAGTGTTTCTTCACATGTTATGGCTAATAAAAATAAGAAAAGAAAATAGTGGGATGGACATTTGGCACAATGGGCAAGTCAACATTTGGAATGGTTACATCTCATATTGGAGTGCTTGGTTTGAGTTCTGCTTCCAACTCTAGCTTTCTGCTAATGTGCACCATGGTAGGCAGCAGGTGGTATCTCCAGTGTTTGCATCCTCCCTGTCCACGTGGACTTGGATTGATATCCAGGCTCCTGGCTTGGCCTGGCCCAGCCCTGGCTTTTGGGGGAATTTGAGATTGAACCAACAGATGGAAGAGTGAGTGCTCTCTCGACCTCTGTTTTCTTTTCAAATAAAGTGAAAGTATATCAATAATTAAAAATAATGAAAAAAACAAATTATGGACTCAAGTACACTGAATTTGTGTTCCTATGTGTAACTATCCAGAGACAATTGACTTGATAGTATTGCAGAATGAACTGAGAAACGACATCTGGGAGATTCAAGTGCATTTAAAATGCAGTATATTCCTTAAAATAGCAGTCAATAAATAGCTTTATATATCCACTATTGCGAGAAAGTGAAGGTTGTCAAATCAAGGTATTCAGTTGGAGTGGCTCCTTACATGATTAAAACAAGTACCCCTCTGAGGAGTTTTTGCTGCTTATCACTACGTTCCTGGGACTGATTGGTTTAGAGCTCCAAGTGGCCAAAGACTAAATGCCTTCATAAAGGTCCGGAATCCCTGAGTTCTAATAAGCTGGGCTCATGGCTACTGAGGTACTTATCTTACTGGCATAACAAGCAGACAAAGGAAATGACTATACTGATTAGATTCATCCTATATCCAAGCACAGATTAGGTTGCTGATATACACAAGGATATATAAAAAATATAGGGAAGGGAGACTGGATTTGGAACCCAGAAGATCCAGTGTTATATCTTATCATACTTCTTTGAATAATAATTATAATGAAAGGAAAAATTCAGAAACCCTCCCCCCCAAAAAAAAGAATCACCAAAGACTCAAATACTCAGGAAGGAAGTTACAGGACACCCCTTGAGGAGAAGAACCCCAGCAAGATGCAGCTAAAGCAGAAAGTCAGAAATCCGTTAAAGGATGGTGAGAAAGAAGCAGCAGGAATTAGTACTATATAAGCTTTTTCCTTGCTAATCATTTTTTTTTTCTGGTACTCTCTCCTCCCATTTCCTTATATAAATAATTCTGTTGGGAAGATTTCTTTGGGATATCAAGAAGTGTGACCTACTTAATGCAACACTGCTATGATAAGTTGTTAATGGAACCTTGTATGTTAACAGTATTAGGAACATCAATTAACCATTGGAGGAAGAAAGCGGATAATGAGGGCAGATGAACTGCTCATCTTCTGTTAGTCCTTTGAGATATACTGTCTATTTTTTCTTTTTAGCAAAATTTATTAATTTATTTTTATTAACATAAAAAGAAAATATTTCATTTATTTCAGATATAATCTTAAGAATATGCCATACTTCCCTCCCTCCTCCCATTTTGTTTCTTTCTTTCATTTTCCTTTTAATTTTTGTAATAATGTATTTTAAATGTACTTTATAATCACAGGGTTAATGCACCACTAGTCTTAGGGTTCAACAAGTAAAAAGTAGAAAAAGCACTGTTCCACAGGAATATAGACAAAGGCTATAAACAATAACCAAATGATAAGATGTCCATTTCACACTTATACATTGTTTTTTTGTTTTTTTTTTTTTGTAATCTATGTATTAGTTACCCCATATTGAAGATGACATATGATATTTGTTTTTTGGGGATATGACTTTTTCCCCTAAGTATAGTGGCCTCCATTTGCATCAATTTTGTTGTAAAAGACAGAATTTAATTCTTTTTTTATGGCTGAGTAGTATTCTATAGTATATATATACCACAATGTCTTTATCCAGACATCAGTTGATGGACATCTGGGTTAATTTCCTATCTTAGCTGTTGTGAATTTACCTCAATAAACATGGCATTATAGATAATTCTTTCATATGCTGATTTCATTTCTTTTGGGTAAATTCTCAGGAGTGGGATGGCTGGGTCATATGATATATCAAGTTTCATATTTCTGAGGATACTCCATACCGTCTTCCATAACAGTTGTGCTACTGTATATTCCCACCAACAGTGTATTAGATTGTATCTCTACATCTTATCCAGCATTTGTCATTTTTTGATTTTTGGATGATAGACATTGTAACTGGGGTGAAGTGATATCTCATTGTGGTTTTTATTTGAATTTCCATAATGACTATTGATCCCAAGCATTTTGTTCATTTGTCTCTTGGGATTTGTATTTCATCCTTTGAAAAATTCCTGTTCATGTGCCTTGCCAGTTTCTTAACTGGACTATTATGTTGTTGAGTTTCTTGAACTCCTTATATATTACAGATGTCAATCCTTTAACAGATGCACAGTTTACAAATATTTTCTTCCATTTCCTTGGTTGCCTTTTTGTTGTTGAGTGTTCCCTTTGCTGAGCAGAAGCTTCTTAGCTTGTCCCAATCCCATTTGTCTATTTTTTGCTTTTATGGCCTGTACATCTGGGGTCTTATCCAAGAGGCCGTTGCATATGCAAATGTCATGCAGAGTTTCCCCTATATCTTCTTCTAGTAATTTGATGGTATCAGGTTGTAGATTTAGTTCCTTGATCCACTGTGAGTTGATTTTTCTATAGGATATAAAGTAGGAATCTTGTATCCCATTTTCTGAACACCGTTTGTTGAAGAGATTGTCCTTTCTCCAGGTAGTGATTTTAGCTTGTTTGTCAAAGATTAGTTGGTTGTAGATGTGTGGGTTAGTTTCTGGGGTTTCTGTTCCAGTGGTCTACATGTCTATTTTGTGCCAGTATCAGGTTTTTTTGATTATAACTGACCTGTAGTTTGTCTTGAAATCTGGTATTATGATGTCTCTGCCTTTATTTTTATTGTTTAATATTATTTTAGCTATTTGGGGTCTCTTGTGTTTCCACATGAATTTTAGCTTCATGTTTTCTAGATCTGAGAAGAATGTCCTTGGTGTTTAGATTGGTATCACATTGAATCTGTAAATTGCTTTTTGTAGTAGGTACATTTTCATAATATTAATTCTTCCAATTCACAGACATGGAATATTCATCCATTTTTTGTGTCTTTTCTATTTCTTTCCTCAATTTATGCAGTTTATATTGTAGAGAGTTTTCACATTCTTGGTTAAATTTATTCCCAGGTATTTAAGTTTTTTGTAACTATTTTAAGTGAGATTGATCATAAAATTCTTTCTTGTCCAAGGTATTATTTGTGTGTATGAATGCTATTGAGTTTCGTGTGTTAATTGTGTATCCTGCAACTTTTCCAAACTCTCTCATGAGTCCCAGTAGTCTGCTAGGAGTCTTTTTTTTTTTTTTGACAGGCAGAGGGGACAATGAGAGAGAGAGACAGAGAGAAAGGTCTTCCTTTTGCCGTTGGTTTACCCTCCAATGGCCGCCGCGGCCAGCACGCTGCGGCCAGCTCATCGCGCTGATCCAAAGGCAGGAGCCAGGTGCTTCTCCTGGTCTCCCATGGGGTGCAGGGCCCAAGCGCTTGGGCCATCCTCCACTGCACTCCCGGGCCATAGTAGAGAGCTGGCCTGGAAGAGGGTCAACCGGGACAGAATTCGGCGCCCTGACCAGGACTAGAACCCGGTGTGCTGGCACTGCAGGTGGAGGATTAGCCTATTGAGCCACGGCACCGGCCTAGTGGATTCTTTTGATTTCCCTATGTATAGGATCATATCATCTGCAAACAGGGATAATTTGACTTCCTCCTTTCCAATTTTTATCACTTTGATGTCTTTTTCTTGCCTAATGGCTCTGGCTAAAACTTCCAGAAGTATATTGAATAGGAAGCGTTAGAGTGCACATCCCTGTCTGCTTCAAGATCTTAGTGGAAATGCTTCTAGCTTTTCCATATTCAATATGATGCTAGCTGTGGGTTTGTCATATGTTACCTTGATTGCGTTGATGCATGTTACTTCTATACCCAATTTGTTTAAGGTCTTTATCAGGATCCTTTCTGATCTTGCTATATGCTTCATAATGTTTTCATCCTTTATTGTCGTACAAATAGACTCCCTTATTCTCAACTTTTAATTGAAATATAATAGCAGGGGATCAGATGGTGGGTGGAGAAAGAGCTTAAAATATTTCTTTTCATGACTTCCTCCATATAAATTAAGTTCCTCTATATAAATTAAGACCAATGCTGCACTCTGAGTCCTTTGAATATAGATATATTCTCCAGTTTCTGGTTTCATGCTATTGGTATTTTAGTCCTGGATGGATTAGAGACTCTTACTCTTATTTGCTCTAGGATAAACAAATATTTATTGTCTTTTTCCTGAAACTGTATTTACTTTTATGAAAGTGTATCATGATAGACACAGCCCACATATTTCTAAAAAGCATATGTAAACATCAGAGTTCATATATTCTACTTCATTTTACCCTTGCTCCTTACTACCCACCTCAAATACACATATAGGTACATAGCAGGCACAAACATTTTTGTTCTTATTTATTATTTTTAATAAATGTGAAATATTTATTTTGGATTATGTAAAGATATTCAGAAATATCAACAAAAAGAACTTGGAGAACGATTAAGATAGATGATAATACATAGCATGAGTAAAAGACTGTATAAGGTTTATGAAATGTTAGTGTTGCTCAGAGCATTTTCGAGCTCTTAGGTAACCAAGGTGACAAGAGGGAAGCAGATCCTTCTTCCTGTTTCCCCATGCATATTTGTTCTTTTTCACACAGGAAGAGCTGGATAAAGGAAAGAAGGTAGGTAAATGGATAAGGACGAACAATAGGAATCTTAAGATATTTTAGATCCATAAAGAAGAGGATTGCTCAGAGAGTCTTATAAAGAGGGAGCCAAGAAGGTCTTTGAGTTCATTTTCAGATTCCAAACCTGCAAGAGAAATTTCTTGAGGCTACTTTCCTCAGAGCTCCCTTCACATCCTTGTTCCTCAGGCTGTAGATGAGGGGATTAAGCATGGGAGTCACCATTGCATAGAACACAGAAACCAGCTTTTCTTGATCTTTGGAAGATTTGGGTGTCATATAGGTGACAATTGCTGATCCATAAAAAAGGATGACCACCACTAGGTGGGAACCACAGGTAGAAAATGCCTTGAGCCTTCCTGCAGCTGACCTCATCTTAACCACAGTCAGGAGGATGCGGCTGTAGGACACCAGAATCAGGGAAACAGGTATGAGGAGAATCAGCACCCCCATAAGGAAAATGGCCATCTCTGGAGTTCGAGTGTCTGTGGATGCCAGGACCAACAATGCAGGGGCCTCACAAAAGAAATGTGCGATGGTGTTGCTGCCTCGGTAGGGCAGCGTCAGTGTGAAAGTGGTGTCCACCACAGACACGACAATGCCACTGCTCCACGATCCCGTGGCCAGCTGTGCGCACACCCTCCAGGTCATGATGCTAGGGTAATGTAAAGGGCTGCAGATTGCCACATAGCGGTCGTAAGCCATCACGGCCAGAAGGGCACACTGTGTACACCCAAAAATGAGGAAGAGTAGCAGCTGAGCGGCACAGCGTGGGAATGACATGACCTTCTTCCTGGAAAGCAGATGAGCCAGGGCCTGAGGAACTATGTTGGTGGAGAAACAGAGGTCAGCCAGAGACAAGTTGCAGAGAAAGAAATACATGGGTGTGTGCAGCCGGGAGTCAACCTGAACGAGGGACATGAGAAGCAGATTTCCAAGCACAGTGACCAGATAGACTCCCAGGAACAAGATGAATAGCAGCTGCTGTGTGTGTGGATCCTCAGAGAGTCCCAGAAGGAGGAATTCTGTCACCTGTGTCTGATTTGTCTGCCTCATAGTTTGCCTCCCTTTGCAATAAGAAGTCGCTATCTACTAATCATAGGTATGCACAACATGTGAATTCTGTAATTCAGAATTGGAGGGTTGGCAGTTTCACCACTCACTACCACGGGTTTCAAAGTCCCACTTTGAAATATTTAGAACATTACATGTGTCTTCAGTTGGAATATTTTCATCTTAAGATAATATATGTGATCATATTGTGCATTAATCATTGGTGTCATCTGGCAAATATAGAGTAGAGCAAAAGAATCATCTTTGTTATTCTCAGTGTTGTATTTCGAAAATACAATAATGATATGGATTGGATTCATCTGTAGAGTTATGCCATTTAATTTCAGTTCCTTATCAATGTAATTCCTTGTATCTTCGGCTGCTTTGTCACATCTTACCCATTTCATAATAGTGTTGATTTTTAAAAGCTGATTTTGACATTTAACTGTTCCTGTTGTCTTTTCCTTGAAAGGACAGTCCCAAAGGAATAAGAGTTCAAAAAGAGGCAACGTACCCTGTGGAACTGACATATTTCTAACATCAAGTGTCTGTTGAAGGAGCCAGGAAAGTAAGGGATCATTTCTACCTGCAGCTTCACTGGAGTATCGTAATTAATTTCAACTGAGAAGGGGATTCCAAAATAGCAGACACACCACAACTTTGCCTAATATCCCATTCCATCCAAACAGCAGTATTCTCCTACCACTAGTCCACTGCCTCTCACTATATTATCCCCCCAAAGATGAAGAACTCTTTGGAAAATTGTCTACATCTTTTTCCTTTCTGTGTCTTTCTAAAGACTTAGTAAAGAACTTCATTAAATAAATTATAAATGACAGATAAGTAAAAAAAAAATAGTTTGCTCAGAGTTAAGCCTTGATGTTTATAAGGCCTGCCTAGAGAGATTTGAAAGAATTTGGGAGTATAATAAAATTTTATGGAGCTGATCTAAATAGAAGCAAAAGAAATTTACTTAAATGGTAATGTTTAAGGTCCTGGGCAAGGGTTATGGCTATAAATCCTTTATCTTTCTGGAGAATGTTCTCAAAATAAGGTCTTAAATACATTGGATAGTATCTAGCATTATCATGGAAACCAGTTATATCAAAATACATTTACTGATGTAGTTTTAGAAAAGAAATATGTAGACAGCAATCTATGGGCGTTATCCTCAATTGTTACAGTGTGATACAATTGTACTTCTGATTTATGTTGTTGACAAAGTCATAGATATTTCTAATACCGGTATGGATTGGTTACATCTATTCATATTAGAATGAAATGTTAAGTTTAAGTTAGAGGATAGTAAAAAAATAAGAAGTATTTCACATCAAAATTAAAGAACAATTAATTCTAGGTTAACAACTGTTGGGCTATAAGAATTCCCAGAAGTGTTCTAAAGGGGTAAAAAAGCAAAAATTATATCTCATGCAATCTATTAATGAAGTCTAAAATCTGGATGGGTTTGTGAGTCAAAGTGCTGAAATATTTCAGTTCATATCTGGTCTCAGGACTAAATTGGAAGGTGGCATTGAGAAGAAGGTCCCACTGTACTTTTATTTAACTCTTCAGTGCTTGTTCACTTTATAGTTGGAAGCGCTTAAGAGAATAGTATGCTCCAGACAATACTTCAGCTGTATAACAAAAGCTGATTAAGTATAGATGTATATTTAATGTATATAAATATCATTAATATAAATTCATTAATATAAATATAGCTATTGCTGATTAAATATAGATTCCCATTTCCTGCCCTCAATTCCTGGGATTTCTCCACAACATCCTTTTCCATTCCTAGTCTCATCCCCCACACACAGACACTAGCACACACAAGTGCGCATACTCACAAACACTTAGTCTGTCTTATAGAACAAGTATACAAGTGTGCTGCAGCATCAGGTACTTACCTCCCTCCTAGTGTGTAGCAAATCACATTGAAATGACTGGTCTATCTCTGGGACTGTAAGATATTCAAGGGCAGAAGCCACATCTGAATCATCTTTATTACAAATCATGACACATAATAAGTGTCTGAAACAAGTTCTTCAAGTGATTTATTTGAGACAAAGTAGCAGGAGATAGGGTGGTGAAGTGAGTCACATTTGAAACTGACTTGTGATTTGTCAGATGCAGGGCTCTCACCCACCCTGGGATTTCAGGGTCAGAAGACAACACTCTTCACCTCTTCCAGGTTGTCTTAAAAATGTGATTCACCCTTGAAAATGTGGAGGAGAAAATGTTCTCCCAGGCGACTGTGAATCTGCCCCCAGGGTCAAGCAGCTTCACTAAGAAAATCATGCTTCCTGTCACCCTTTCTGCCATTTTATTCAAGCTTTTCTCCAGATTTAACAGGGACTTTTGAGTTTGCTTATGTAAAAAATAAAATATGTCACTGGATGTGGGACAGGATGACAGGGTCGCAGAAACATTGTCTAAACTGACAGGTATTTTAGGGAGAGGAGACAGAAAACCCAGAGGGAAAAACACTAAACTCAGAGAAAAATACTAAATTTCTCCTCTGATTCCATGATACTCCATGCTTAAATTGAAGTATTTTGTATCCTACACACCCACTTCCCATTTTCCAGACCCAGCTTAACAGAGGCACAACAATCCCCAACCAAAGGACCCATACTGGCTCCATGGAATTTCTGCCTGTGTCTCCGTAAGGGGAGGACCAGGGTTGTTTTTGGTTGTTTATTTTGTTTTTCCACATATAATTTCACATTATGGTTGTGGTTTCACAAGGTAGATACACTGTAGGAAAAACCTTGGCAGGATCTATTACAGAAGATTTAGTCCTAAGAATCAGATTAATTGGACAAAATTAGTTGAATTTTAAAAATCAGACCTATAAAAGTACTGAAACCAATTCATTCCCAAAATAGACCAGGTTCTCCCCACCCCTACTTTGTTTAACTTGTACGTCATCTAATAATAATAATCTTACCCTTTTCTCATCTGATGAAGAAAAATAATCAGACTAGCATATCATCAGTAGTAAAGATACTGCACTCCTGAGGGAGAAAGCGCTACAGTTGGATTGCTTACAGCATGGGAGTGGAGATAGCAGCATTTGTCATAAAGGCAAAGAACTTTGAAATACGTCTTCAGTCAAGACCAAGGACAAGGCAGGAAGGGGACTCTCCACATCTCCTATGTCCCTGTGCTCCATCCAAAAGGTTTTATTATTGACTTCAGGGCATGTTGTGCAGTAATATTCCATTTAAATGAGGTATAAAGTAGGGGAGGGTTACAGGGAGTGGCTGAAGTCTGGAGTGGCTGAAGTGCTCAGGAGAATTCCAGATCATTAGTGTGGGTCCTATGTTGTGTTTTCTCACAGAAGGATCCCAAATGGTTATAAGGAGGAGAGAAAACAGCAGGTAGTTAGCACTGATACCTCCACGTATAGGCCCCATCACGTGTTGTTTCTGTGTCTTCTCTTTGGGGAAATGTTGTATTGTTGCAGTTAAGTAGTGTATTTGATTTCTGGAGGTACCATTCAGATCTGGTACATGCGCTCTGTATGTTTTCAAGAAGGTTCATCATTTATGGAATGTGACTATGATATACCTCAGATAATAATAATTCAATGGTGTGAATAATGTCTGTGCTGGTCAGAGCTCAATTAATAACACTTCTGATTATTAAGGTCAAGGCTAATGGATTGCAATATGCATTCATATCTGAGTTTTGGCAGGTATCACATGTCTGACGTGGTTCTGGAAATTTATTATACATTTGCAGAATCCTAAATGGCCAGTGCAAGAAGCTGAAAGACCAAACAAAAATTAGCTGTGAAGAGGCAAAGAAAACTAAGCAGAATCCTTGAATCTGGGTTGGGTGTGGATGAGGGGAGTTGAGATCAGGATCTGTAGAGAGCCCTCTGGGAAACACCCAACTCTCAGTTGCAGCCCCTGAATGATCTCCAGAGAAAGAGCCACATAAATTTGGACCAGCTGTCACAAGACCTGATTGAGTAGAATATTCTGTTAGGTCAATTCATTAATTGTATGTTTGTCAGCAAACAATTTCTCTTCCTTCCTTCCTTCCTTCCTTCCTTCCTTCCTTCCTTCCTTCCTTCCTTTCTTTCAGTGGCAGTGGATGCTACCATATCCAGTTTTCAGGCTCAGCCATCAGCAGTTCCAGTACGTTTGTCCTGTGTTGATGGTATTATCAGTGTAAATTGTACCATCTAGTGTCAAATGTCAGTCATGTCCTATTTGGGCCAGTTCTATGATAGGATTTTGATCTATATTTCTGGCTACAGGGCTTGAATTACTATTGTTTCAACATTTTTTACTTTTAGCTTCAGTCATATACTGTCAGTTTCTGTTATATACAACTAAATATCCTGATTGATATGTCATCTACGGTATGTCATGATTTCTGCATGGGTGTACTAAGCATTTTGCATTATAAGTTTTTTGAACCTTCATTCTCCTTCTCCCTCCATAGCACAAACATAGTGTTTACAAGCAGGCAGCTTTTCATTGGTAATATGAGGAAGTTCTGTTTGTACCTGTTTTGGTGGCATTAATGGTATTATTATTCATTAATACCATTATTAATAATGGCATTACTATTATCAGTATTTGTTGCTGCATGACAAGTCATTTCAAAACTTAGTACCTGATAACAAAAACCATTTTATTTTGGTCAGGATTCTGTGGGTCTGAAATCTGAAACAGACAGATGGTAGTTCTCAGCAGTGACTTATTTAAGACATGACCATGGGGGTGAATGACTCAGATCATTGGAGAAATGAGCAGCAAGAGAATCAGAGAACAGAGAATATTTGAGTGTTGCAGCTCAAATAACAGAACTCTACAGGAAGAGTTGTTGGAGACATTGGCAGTGAACCAATAGCTAAGTCCTCAAAGAAAAGGGAAGAATGACCCGGGAATCTAAAATAATTAAAAAAAAAACCCATAATCTAACTTTCCTGACCGTACTGTATTTATTTCTTTTACCTCACTGTGAAACTTCTCCATTGTAGAGTCTACCCTTTGCTTCCATTTTCTTACCTTTCCATTGCATTTATCCATTTTTCTTTACTACAACAGAATACCCCAAGCAGCCTAGCTTTCTGAAGAGGCTTGTTTAGTTTGTACTTTGAGGGTCAGGAAGTTCAAACATCATGGAGCAGGCTCTTGTGAGGACCCTCTTGGCTGCATCACATCATGGCAGTCCAGGCAGGCGTGTGTTTATGTGTCTATGACTGTCTGGTCTCTCTTCATGATCACACCAGGATTAAATTATGGGGCTACATGATGACTTATCTAAAATAATCAACTTCCCCAAGGCCACCCCTCTGATACTACCCACTTAGTATCTCACAATGGGTATTAAATTTCAACATGTGAAGCCTTAGCACCCTCCCTTCACTACAATAAATCTCATCTATGTCATAACTAGCAGCCAAACTCACCAAATTTAATGAATTTTCTGTGCTTTGTTAAATATTTATTATAATTTTTGAGAGAGAGAGAGAGAGAGAGAGAGAGAGGTCTTCCATCTGCTGGTTCACTCCTCAAATGGCCACAATGGCCAGAGCTGGGCCAGACTGAAGCCAGGAGTCAGGAGCGTCCTCTGAGTATCCCATGTAGGTTCAGGGGCCCAAGCACTTGAGCTGTCCTCTGCTGCGTTCCCAGGCATATTGGAAGGTAGCTGGATCAGAAGTGGAGCAGCCTGGACTCAACCTGAACCCATTTGGGATGCTGGTGCTGCAAGTGGTGGCTTAACTCACTATGCCACAAAGCCAGCCCTGAATATTCTGCTTTTATTTACATTACTTCATTTAGCAGACTAAATGAAGGTTTTTTTTGGTGAACATACCAAGATTAGAATTTGCCTATTGTGATAGTTATAGCAAATATTTTATTTTTCTTATTTTGCATCATAAGCAAGTTATCTTTTTTAAAAGATGAGTTATGGGGCTGGCGCTGTGGTATAGCTGGTAAAACCACTGCCTGCAGTATCAGCATCCCATATGGGTGCCGGTTAGAATCCCAGCTGCTCCACTTCCAATCTAGCTCTCTGCTATGGCCTGGGAAAACAGTAGAAGGTGGCCCAAGTCCTTGGGCCCCTGCACCAGTATGGGAGACCTGGAGGAAGCTCCTGGCTCCTGGCTTGGGATTGGCACAGCTCTGGCTGTTGTGGCCAATTGGGGGAATGAACCAGTGGATGGAAGACCTGTCTCTTTCTCTACTCTCTGCCTCTGCTTGTCTGTAACTCTGTCTTTCCAGCAAATAAATAAATCTTAAAAAAAGAGAAAGGCTGGCACCATGGCTCAATAGGCTAATCCTCCGCCTGCGGCGCAGGTACTCCGGGTTCTAGTCCCTGTCGGGGTGCCAGATTCTGTCCCAGTTGCCCCTGTTCCAGGCCAGCTCTCTGCTGTGGCCTGGGAGTGCAGTGGAGGATGGCCCAAGTGCTTGGGCCCTGCACCCGCATGGGAGACCAGGAGAAGCACCTGGCTCCTGGCTTCGGATCAGCACGGTGCACCGGCCGCAATGGCCATTGGAGGGTGAACCAACGGCAAAAGGAAGACCTTTCTCTCTGTCTCTCTCCCTCTCTCACTGTCCACTCTGCCAGTCAAAAAGAAAGAAAGAAAGAAAGAAAGAAAGAAAGAAAGAAAGAAAGAAAGAAAGAAAGAAAGAAAGAAAGAAAGAAAGAAAGAAAGAAAAAAAGATTGCGGCCTACGCTGTGGCACAGCAGGTTAAAGCCCTGGACTGAAGTGCCGGCATCCTACATGGGCATCAATTCTAGTCCTGGCTGCTCCTCTTTTGATCCAGTTCTCTGCTATGGCCTGGGAAAGCAGTAGAAGATGGCCCAAGTCCTTGGGCCCCTGCACCTGCATGAGAGACCCGGAAGAAGCTCCTGGCCCCTGGCTTCGGATTGGTGCATATCTGGCATTTGCAGCCAACTGGGGAGTGAACCAGCGGATGGAAGACCTCTCTTGTCTCTACCTCTCTCTGTAACTCTTCCAAATAAATAAAATAAATCTTTAAAAAATATTAGTTAATAACAATCAGGAAGAAGGGAAAGAGAGAGAGAGAAAGAGAGAGAGAGAGAGAGAGACTCTGTCCACTGGTTCACTCCCCAAATGCCAGTGCTGAGCAAAGCTGAAGCCAGAATCCAGGAATTCCATCAGAGTCTTCTACACAGATGGAAGGGACCCAAGCACTTGGGCCATCATTGGCTGCTTTCCCAGGTGCATTATCAGGAAGCTGGGTCAGTAGTGGAGCAGACTTGAACCAGCACTTTCTTATAGGATGCCAGTATCACAAGTGGTGGCTTAACCTGCAGTGATACCATGCTGGTCCTGATCATTTTTCTTTAAAGATTTATTTATTTATTTGAAAATCAGAGTTACACACAGAGAGAAGGAGAGGCAGAGAGAGAGAGACAGAGGGGGGGGAGAGAGAGAGAGAGAGAGGGAGAGAGAGAGAGAGACAGAGAGAGGTCTTCCATCCGCTGGTTCACTCCCCAATTGGCCGCAACTGTCGGAGTTGTGCCAATCTGAAGCCAGGAGCTAGGAGCTTCCTTCAGGTCTCCCACGCGGGTGCGGGAGCCCAAGGACTTGGGCCATCTTCCACTGCTGTCCCAGGCCATAGCAGAGAGCTGGATGGGAAGTAGATTAGCCAGGACTCAAACTGGCACCCATATGGGATGCCGGCACTGCAGGCGGCAGCTTTACCCACTACACCACAGTGCCAGCCCCAGCCTCAATCATTTTCTATTGTACAGATGAAAACAATACATTTTAAATCTTCTTTAAAATTAAAAAAGCTAAGACATAAAATTTGTACATATTTGCGGGCTACTATGTGATGGTTTGGTACATCTTTTAATGTGTAAGGTCCAATTTGGGTAAATATAATTATATTTTTGGCCAGCGCCATGGCTCAATAGGCTAATCCTCTGCCTGCGGCGCTGGCACACCAGGTTCAAGTCCTGGTCGGGGCGTCGATCCTGTACCGGTTGCTCCTCTTCCAGTCCAGCTCTCTGCTGTGGCCTGGGAAGGCAGTGGAGGATGGCCCAAGTGCTTGGGCCCTGCACCCCATGGGAGACCAGGAGAAGCACCTGGCTCCTGGCTTCGGATCAGCGTGGTGCGCCAGCCGCAGCGCGCTGGCCACAGCGGCCATTGGAGGGTGAACCAACGGTAAAAGGAAGACCTTTCTCTCTGTCTCTCTCTCTCACTGTCCACTCTGCCTGTCAAAAAAAAAAAAAAAAAAAAGAAGAAGTAAGTAAGTATAAAAACAACTATTTCACAGGAATAGAGACAGGCCTGAAAGTAATAATGAAATTCCAAGATGTCCATTTCATTCATATACTTATTTTTGTACTCTGCATATTACCTACCACAAATCATAGCAAATGTGTTTTCTGGTGTTTTCAAGAGGAAAAAATGAACTGGAAAGTATTATTTCTCCTGTTGTCTTTTTTTCTTTTCTTTCTTTTTTTAAATATCATCTATTTACATGAGATGTAGAGTTACAGACAGTGAGAAGGAAAGCCAGAGAGAAAGGTCTTCCATCCACTGGTTCAGTCCCAAAATGGCCACAACAGCTGGAGCAGGGCTGATACAAAGCCAGGAGCCAGGAGCTTCCTTCAGGTCTCCCACAAAGGTGCAGGGGCCCAAGGACTTGGGCCATCTTCTACTGCTTTGTTGGATCAGAAGAGGAGCAGCTGAGTCTTGAACTGGTGCCCATATGGGATGATGGCACTGCAGGCAGAGGATTAACCTACTGTGCCACAGCGCTGGCCCCATCCTCTGTTATCTTTCACAAATAGAAATCTCCTAGGCCTAAATGATTCCATAGTAAAGGCTCTTCCAGACATTTTGATTGTTTTAATTGGAGTCTTTCCACATTTTGTATGACCTGTACGTACACACTAAAACTATCCTTGATGTTTGAATCATGCATGCAATGCATTTTAGACGACATTTCAGGATAATATAGTCTGTATGTCCTAGTTTTCAATCTGATCATGCTGAAGCCATATTTATGGCAGCTGAATTCACTGTATGTTCCTCAAAACAGCATCTGACAGCTTTCATAACCAGGACATTACTGAACGTCTCATGTTTTTATTTCTTTCCTATGTTCTAGTTGAAAGTGTAATATTGTTGGCCGGCGCTGCGGCTCAATAGGCTAATCCTCCACCTGCGGCGCCAGCACACCGGGTTCTAGTCCCTGTCGGGGTTCCAGATTCTGTCCCAGTTGCCCCTGTTCCAGGCCAGCTCTCTGCTGTGGCCCGGGAGTGCAGTGGAGGATGGCCCGAGTACTTGGGCCCTGCACCCGCATGGGAGACCAGGAGAAGCACCTGGCTGCTGGCTTCAGATCAGTGGGATGCGCTGGCTGCAGCGTGCTGGCCATGGCGGCCATTGGTGAACCAACGGTAAACAACGGTAAAGGAAGACCTTTCTCTCTCTCTCTCTCTCTCTCTCTCTCACTGTCCCCTCTGCCTGTCAAAAAAAAAAAAAAAAAAAAAAAAGAAAGTGTAATATTGTCTTTTGTACATGGCCTTCACTCACATGTCTCTTCCTGAAGTTACCTAGTTCATAACTGCCAAACGTCTGCTCCTCCTTAAAGGATGTTACCGCAGTTCTAAAAGTGAGACCCCTAGCACACCGCCTCTGGGTGTGAAGCTTTCTTCCAATAGTTTCCTGAGAGCCCTCTCCACATCCTTGTTCCTTAGGCTATAAATTATGGGGTTCAACACTGGAGTCACCACTGTGCAGAACACAGATATCATCTTATCATGCTCCTTTGTGGTCTTGGAGTTTGGCTGCATGTAGGTCAATATTGCAGATCCATAGAAGAGATCAATAATGAGATGAGAGGTATAGGTGGAACAAGCCTTGAGCCTCTGCATCTGTGTGTGATGCCCAGACTGCATCTGGGGCACAGTGGAGATGATATTCCAGGAGGAGATTAGGATGAGAAAGACAGGAGCTAGGAGGATTACCACGCCCATTGTAAAGATGGCCATTTCCGTGCCATAGGTAACTGCGGAAGCCAGCTTCCGAGGAGCAGAAGGCTCACAGAAGTAGTGATTAACTATGTTCTGATCCTGATAGGGAAGACAGAAAGTAAAGGTGGTATCTACCAGAGACACTAGTGCCCTAATAGTGCAGGACCCAACAGCCAGCTGGGCACACACCCAATGTGTCATGATGGTGGAGTAGTGCAGGGGCTTGCAGACAGCCACATACCAGTCATAGGACATCACTGCCAGCAGTGCACACTCTGTACTCCCAAGTAGAAGGAAGACAAAATGGAGACTGTTTTCACTTTTACCAGGAGGTGAACAAACACTTGAGGGACATTGCTGGTAGAAATACAGATATCTGTGTAAGAGAGGTTTCTTAGAAAAAAGGTTTCTTAGAAAAAAGAGTTGAGAATCCATGGAGGTGAGAACAATGATGAATAGGTTTCCAAGCGGAGTCAACAATAAATGATGAGGAAGAGAATAAATAGTAGAATCTGGGTCTGCAATCTGATGAGAGGCCCAGGAAGATAAACTCTTGTACACAGGTTTGGTTTCTTTCTCCCCTAGAGATGTATGCCCATTTATCTGTTTGGCATAGAGAGTTTCCCCAGTATTGGATGGAGACTTGTACCCTGGTGGGATTGGCTTGTTTCAGCTTGTATCACTGCCAGCCGCACACTGGCCTGACACACACTGCAAGGTTGCACAGGGTGATGACTTGAGACCCAGATATGACCCACCTAGTGCCAGTCTGGGAGACTGAGGATCTCTGTCATCCTTCCTTCAACCTTGGAAGACAGCAAAGAACCAGAAGAATGTTTTGGGATTCAATGTCGTTCAGGAAAAACCAACACTGAGAAGATCCTAACAGATGCTTGTGCCCAAGTCAGTGATGCAGACAGAGGCATTGGATCTGTGTGCCAAATGGAATTCTGAGGCCCCATTTGAGCAGCTCTATATCCTAGCTAGAATCACCAATGGCTGGTAAGAGTGGCATCAGGTGGTAAGTCCAGCTCAGGAGCAGACAGGCCTTAGCAGGGCTGGCTTTGTTCCTACCCCGCAGGTTACACAGGTCTTGGAGGGCTATGAGTTTTATGTACTATGTATTTTATGTATTATGTATTATTGTGTCATAGGACTAAACACTTAGGCTTATCCAAGCCCCTGGAAGAGGTTTTAGGGATGAGTATTTTAGATAATTTTTAGATACTTCCATAGTTCATTCTGAAACACTCATTAATTTTGTGACAAATAAGTGCTTGTGGAACACAACTGGTGAAAACACACTGAGCAGACCTGATGCAAACATTGATTTAGGCCACCATCTAGTGGTGAAATAGCAGAAGTGTCCATAGGCTCAGAGATCACCTGCTTAGAATTTCTGGAAAGACAGCCACAAACAAAGCCAGAGTATCATAACCCATCTTTCAATGCACACATGATGTCAACATCAACAAACATCAGGAACTTCCAGGAAGCTCAAGTGTTTGGCATAGGGGTTAAGATGCCACTTGGTATGTTCACATCCCATATTAGAGTACAACTATCAAGACCAGAAAGGTCAAATGTCATCAATCTTGCTAACTACTACTGATCTCTTTATTCTATTGCTTCATGATTCAATCTTAGTAAAGTGCATCCAAGAATTTGTCCATTTCTTCTAAGTTACCAATTTTTTTGCCACATAATTGTTCGTAGTAATCACTAACAGTACTTTGCATCTCTATGGTATGAATCTTAATGTTTCCCTTTTCATCTCTAGTTTTATGTATTTCAATGCTTGGATGAAGACATCAAAATAACATTTTTTAAGGAAACTCAAGAAACTTCTAAAGTACACAGAGAAATGATTTAATGCTCTAACATAGAGTCTTGATAGAGAAATGGAAACTATTAAAGAAAATCAAACAGGAAACCTTCAACTGAAAATGACACTTAGCAAAATTAAAGATGCAATAGAAGGCATCAATAGTAGAATAGATGAATTGGAAGAAGGAATCAGTTCAAGCTTTTTGAAAATACCCAGTCAAGGAATGGTGAGAGTTTACAGGTAATTTGAGATGGAGGGAAAAGAGCAAACATTCAAATTATTAGGGGTCAGGAGGAACTCAAGAATGACAAAGGGGTTAAAAGCATATTCAAAGAGACAATAAAAGGAAACTTTCCAAAGTTTGACCAAAGAGATGAAAGTTCTCTACAATGAAGGCTGTAAATCATTGAAGAAAAAGAAATTGAAGAGGATACAAAGAAGTCAAAGATCTACCATGTTTAAGTATTGGAAGAATCAATATACTTAAAATTTTCAAACTAGCTAAAGTCATATACAGATTCAATGCGATCCCCTATCAAGATACCAAAGGTATTTTTCACATATATAGAAGACACTAGCAATATGTATATGTGAACACAAAAGAACATGAATAGCCAAAGCAATTTTGAGCAAAAAAGCACAAAGCAGAACGCATCACATCGCTGGACTTCAAAATGTATTGCTAAGCTACATAATTAAAACAGTGTTGTGTTGGCGTAAACACAGACACGTGGACCAACGGAGCAGAATAGAAACCCAAGAAGCTGACTGATCTTTGACAAAGGTGCTAAGAATATGCATCGGGAAAAGAACTGTTTTCAATAAATGTGGTGCTGGTAAAATTGGATATCCACATGCAGAAGAAGGAAACTAGACCTTTATCTTCAACCACGTGTGGAAATCAACTTAAAATGGATTAGAGGTATAAATGTGAGACTTTAAACTTCAAAATTACTAGAAGAAAACATAGGGAAATACTTTAGTACACTGAGATGGGCAAGGATTTTTTTGGATCAAAAATCCCGAAACAGAGGAAATAAGAGCAAAAATATACACATATACACAATTTCACCAAATAAAGAGCTTCTGGCACAGTAAAGGAAACAATAAAACATTGAAGAGATAGTCTAAATAAAATATCTGCAAGTTTTGTATCTGACAAGGAGTTAATAACCCAAATCTCTAAGGAACTCAACTCAATACCAATACTTCAGTTAAAAAATGTAAATTAGATAGATATATACAGACATTTCTCAAAGTGAAGGATACAACTGGCTGACAAGTACATGGAAAAATGCTCAATATCATTAATCATTAAGGAAATGCAAATAAAAAGTCAATGAAATATTACCTCACTCCAATTAGATTGGTTATTATCACAACAACAAAAGATAACAAATGTTAATGAGGATGTGGTGAAAAGGGAACCCTTGCACACTGTTGGTCGGAATGTAAATTAGTACCATTATTGTGGAAAATAGCATGGAATTATTTAAAAAATTAAAAATAGAACCACCATCTATGACCCACTTATTCTACTACCGGTTATATAGCCAAAGTAAATGAAATCAGTATCTCACAAAGACATCTTATATTTACTGCACTCTTAAATTTATTGCAGCACCACTCACAGTAGTCAAATAAATAACCTAATTGACAATCCACTTATGAATGGATAAAGAAGATGTGGTACATAGAAACTGTGGAATAGCACTCAGCCACAAAAGGATGAAATCTTGTCCTTTGTGACAACACAGGTGAAACTGGAGGTAATTATGTTAAGTGCAATAAACTAAGCACAGAAAGACAAGTGTCACAAGATTTTACTTTTATGTGAAGTCTCAAAGAAAGGGAGATCTCATAGAAGGTAAAAGTATCATGGTGGTTTCCAGAAATTCAGGAGGGAGGAAGGAGGATGAAAAATATGATTACTGGGTAATAAATCATATTTAGATATGAGTAAGACATTTTGAGTCTCTACTGCAGAGTAGAATAACTATGGATAATTTTAGTTTACTGTATACTTCTCTATTTTACAAAATACAAACTGAAAGATTGGATTTTTAATGTTTCTACTATAAAGAAATGTTAAATGCTTGAGGATAGAGATGTATTTACTCTGGACATTACACAATGCATACATGAATCAAAACATCACATGATACTCAGATATGTAAAGTTCATGTGTCTTGAAATAAAAACTTTAAAAAATATTAAAATAAAATAATGGAAGAAAATAAGTTAAATTATTGTGATATTTTGATAGGAATAGACTTTAAAAGCCTTTTAAGAAACTACAATGAATAACATATACTCAGTTATTGCATATACTCAAAGACTTCTGTGAGATAATATCATGAGCAATATTAGAAGATAACCATGAAATGGGAAAAATATCTGGGGGTGATGCCAGACAATAGTTAAATAGTTTTGTTACACTAAGAATCTGTATAATACACTATGAAAATTAGCTTCAAGAAATAATGGGTCAAGGACACAAACAGAATATTTATAGAGAAGTAACATAGATTACTACTAAGTACAAGAAAACTATTCAATGTTATTATAACTCTGCAATTACAATTACCACATTGAGATATACATTTTTCACCTAGATTAACAGCTAAGACTTTAACAAGAAAAATTGTAATAAAAATAAAACTAGAACTTGAGCATTTAGTACATAACAGACATTATTTTAAAGGTTTTATATGATTACAACCTCCTAATAACATTATGATACAGATATTATTATTGTTGTCTTGCAAATGGAGAAACTTAGACATAGAGAAGTTATATTACTTTCCAAAAATTACACAATATTTCAGAACACATTAGCTATACAATGAGAATGCAAAGAACAAGACACATTTGCAAATGCAAGTTGGTAGGAAAAATAGTACAATCTTTCTGGAAAATAATTTTGCTGAATTTACTAAAAGACTTAAGTAGACATATGCTGTGACCCAGTTCTCAACAGTATAGAGCAGACATAAATTTGCTATTGTTTTTTTCCCTACAAGGAGTATAATACTTACTTACAACCTTCAAGGATGTTAATTGGTCCATTTTTATTAATGGGTAGGGTCACTGTGCTTTAAAATATCATGCCTATTTTTATTTCCTTTCTTGGTGGGACTGGACAGACAAGCAGAATAAGGTTCCTTTTAAGCACCTTCCTTGCTTTATTCTCTCATTTTTGTACAAGATCTCAGTGTCATCTCTTTGTTCTTCCATATCATGTTGTCAGCTACAAAGTAATACGATGATAGAGTGAGGATTTTAGATGTAAAGATACTTGAATTTCTTGAAAAATTTAGGCCAGTTTAAGTGCTTAACCCAAACTGAGGAGAGCTCTGAGCTTCAGGATCATTTAGTTAGCATTAGCACAATTAATTAAAAATTATGCATTATTTTCATTCTTTTCTAGACCAAGACTAGAGTGGTAGGGGTTCCTGAGTCTGCAAGGCCTATTACAACACAATAGTCCCATACCAGTTATTCTGATTTTGAAATTCACTTAGAGTCCCTTCTAAAAGAATATTCTAAATTGCAAAAAAAATTAATGAGCAAGTATTTCATCACACTACATAATGAAATAATAGAAACAATTTAAACAAACAATAGAGGATTAGGCAAATTACACATTTGTATTATGTGAAACTAAGCTATGACTAAAACAATATTTGTGAAAGACTTACTTGATATTAAAATATTGTTTACATATTCCTAATTGAAGCATATAGAACTCAAAATTTACTGCCTAGTGTGATTTCAAGTGGACGTAACTGCAGCAGTGGAAGGAGGTAGCATATGGACATAATGTCAATCATATGTGAGCACAATGCAGAGATATTTCTCTTAACCTAGGTTAAGAACAATTCAGTGTCTTTATTGGTCTTGACATGCCAATTTGATCTTTTCTCTTCATCAGATGAGAAAATATTAGTAAGATTATTAGGGAGAGGGGAAGAAAAGTCACAAATTAAACAAAGAAGGGGATGACTGGGAATAGAATGAGAGTAAGCTAGTTTGAGTATTTTCATAGATTTATTCTTTAAAATTAAACTGTTTTGTTTAAATAGCTGGTTCTTAGGGTTAAATCTTTTGCAACTGATACTGTCAAAGTCTTACACACAGTGGATCTACCTTGTCAAACCATGATTACAACGAGAAGTTACCTTCAAAGAGGAAGAACCCCGGTTCTTCCCTTACAGAGACACAGGCAGAAGTTCCATGGAGTCAGTATTGGCCCTTTGGTTGGGGATTGTTATGCCTGTGTTGGGCTGGGTTTAGAAGACAGAAAGGGGGTGTGGAGGATACGGAATAATTCATTTTAAGCATGAAGGCTTTTTGGAATCAGTACAGAAATCTAATATTTTTCTCTCAGTTCCCTATGGGTTTATTCCATCTACTCTTCTAAAATACACATTCGATTAGACAATGTATGTTTCTGGTACCTGTCATCTTGTTCCATACCCAGTGACCTATTTTATTTTTAGAGCAATGAACTCTCAAGTTTATCTTAAATCCAGAGAAAAAGTTTAAAAAAGTGACATAAAAGCTGACAGTAAAACATGATTTTCTTTGAGAAGATTCTTGACCCTGAGGTCATATTCACAGTCACCTGGGAAGATTTCACCCTCCACATTTGCATGGAAGAATAATATTTTAATGACAAATCAGAGAGATTAGTGGGGCTTATCTTTTAATGCTGTAACCAAGGGTCAGCAAGAACTTCTTCCATATGACAAGCCATGTTCATCTGTGACTCTCATTCATCTTTCTGTCTCCAGCTACTTTGGCTTATGTAAAATCAATTCAGGCAATGTGTGTTTGACATTTATATGCCATGATTGGTATTATTTGGTGTAAATAGAAATGATTCAAATGCAGCTTCTGCTCTAGAATATCTTATAGTAACAGAGATATACAAATCATTACAATACAATTTGTTAAGACCTATAATAGAGGTAAGTGTGTGATGTACTGCACTTGTGTATCTAAGACTAGGTATGTGTGAGTATGTGCATTTGTGTATATCCATGTCTGTATGTGTTGGAGGAGGGATTGGGGAAAGGAGAAAACCCAAGAACTGAAGAATGAAGAGGGAGCCCACATGTAACCAGAAACAGATAAGGGTAGAAAAGTTATAAATTTGACTTTTGTCATGTAGGGGATACATAGTTGGAACAAGCTTTTATTTATTTATTTATTTATTTATTTATTTATTTATTTATTTTTTAAGAGTATCTACCTAAAAAGTGAACAAGTAGCAATGCTAAAAAGGTAAAGGTACCAAACAATTAACTAGAAGTGCAGTGGGACTTTCTTCCCACTGCCACATTCAACATTAGTGCTGATATCAATTAAGAGTTGAAAGCTGTCATCACTTTGACTCAAAGACCCATCCTGACCTTGAGGCCACAGGATTTAGGTTAGATTAGATGGTGTGTTTTATCCCCCTTTTAAAAGCACTCCTAGGAATTTCTGTAGCCCAACAGTTCTTAATCTGGGATTCAGAGTGTTCTTCAATTTGGACAGGAAATCCCATTTCCTTATTTTTACTTTCTTCTTAGATTTGACAGTTCCTTCTAATTTGGATACATTGATAGTAGAAGTACTTATGACTGTCAGAAATAGAAATACAATGTATTTTTTATACTACATTGCATTTGTTGAAGATACCTCCAAATATTTAGGCTCATATTATTTTGTAATGAATGTGGTTGTTAGATACATCACTATATTTATAACTTTCAGGTTTGAATAAAGATAATTTTATCTTTTTATTCTGTGTTAGTAAAGCCCATATATTGTTGTCTTTTTAGATCTCCAAAGCTTATTTAATTATTTTAAATTTACTTATTTATTTTAGAGGGAGGGACCGAAGAAGGGAAGGAAGAGGGAAGAGAGAAGGAGAGAGAGGGAGAGAGAGGAGGAGAGAGAAGTATCTTTTAGTTTACTCCTCAAAAGCCTGCAATGAAACCCATTACTCAAACTCAATTCAGGTTTCCTATGTGGGTGGCAGAGACCTATCTACCTGAATCATAACTTATTGCTTCCCAGGATGCAAGCTAACACATAAGTGGAATTGGTAGCCAAACAGGGACTGAAACACAGGCACTGAGACATGGGACGTGGTATCCTGAGATATTCCTTGGTTCCCTAGCTCCTTCAAGATAGGTAAATTTCTTTAAGAAACACAGAGTTCTACAGGGTATTTTGGCTCAATTTGAATTCATGTAATTTTGTGACTGTCCTTTCAGGGAAGAAGCAAAAGGATTAGCTGCATGTCCAAATAATTATTGAAAGCCTACAGGATCACCAGATGGAGGAGATGGAACGAAGCAGCACAAGACTCAGGGGACTGAGGTGATAATAAAATGAATTTAAATGGCACGACATACAGATAAATCCAATTTATTCATTACTGAATTATTGTGTGGTATTCAGAATAAGGACGATGATCCCATTGATCTGCTCTACACTTGCCAGATGACACCAAAAATGAAAGCACCATCTTATAAGTATGATTTTACAATAGTGATGATGTTCTACCTACAGCAGCACAAACATCTTCCAAAGATTTAATAAAAGGGATTTTGAAATTATGGGTAGTGATGGAGAAATTCCTAAGCCCTCCAACTCTGAAATACAGAATTAACAGGTTATGTTGATAAGGAACTGAAATTAAATGGCATAACTCTACAGGTGAATCCAATCCGTATCATTATTGCATTTTCGAAATACAACACTGAGAATAACAAAGATGATTCTTTTGCTCTACTCTATATTTGCCAGATGACACCAATGATTAATGCACAATATGATCACATATATTATCTTAAGATGAAAATATTCCAACTGAAGACACATGTAATGTTCTAAATATTTCAAAGTGGGACTTTGAAACCCTTGGTAGTGAGTGGTGAAACTGCCAACCCTCCAATTCTGAATTACAGAATTCACATGTTGTGCATACCTATGGTTAGTAGATAGCGACTTCTTATTGCAAAGGGAGGCAAACTATGAGGCAGACAAATCAGACACAGGTGACAGAATTCCTCCTTCTGGGACTCTCTGAGGATCCACACACACAGTAGCTGCTATTCATCTTGTTCCTGGGAGTCTATCTGGTCACTGTGCTTGGAAATCTGCTTCTCATGTCCCTCGTTCAGGTTGACTCCCGGCTGCACACACCCATGTATTTCTTTCTCTGCCACTTGTCTCTGGCTGACCTCTGTTTCTCCACCAACATAGTTCCTCAGGCCCTGGCTCATCCGCTTTCCAGGAAGAAGGTCATGTCATTCCCACGCTGTGCCGCTCAGCTGCTACTCTTCCTCATTTTTGGGTGTACACAGTGTGCCCTTCTGGCCGTGATGTCTTACGACCGCTATGTGGCAATCTGCAGCCCTTTACATTACCCTAGCATCATGTGTGTGCACAGCTGGCCACGGGATCATGGAGCAGTGGCATTGTCGTGTCTGTGGTGGACACCACTTTCACACTGACACTGCCCTACCGAGGCAGCAACACCATCGCACATTTCTTTTGTGAGGCCCCTGCATTGTTGGTCCTGGCATCCACGGACACTCGAACTCCAGAGATGGCCATTTCCTTATGGGGGTGCTGATTCTCCTCATACCCGTATCCCTGATTCTGGTGTCCTACAGCCGCATCCTCCTGACTGTGGTTAAGATGAGGTCAGCTGCAGGAAGGCTCAAGGCATTTTCTACCTGTGGTTCCCACCTAGTGGTGGTCATCCTTTTTCATGGATCAGCAATTGTCACCTATATGACACCCAAATCTTCCAAAGATCAAGAAAAGCTGGTTTCTGTGTTCTATGCAATGGTGACTCCCATGCTTAATCCCCTCATCTACAGCCTGAGGAATAAGGATGTGAAGGGAGCTCTGAGGAAAGTAGCCCCAAGAAATTTCTCATGCAGGTTTGGAATTTCCTTTTGACAGTGTTAATAAATATGGAGACCTTGGTGGACCCCTACCAGTATGAATTGCATGGTAATCCCATTACTTTAGAACGTAAAACGAGGAGATTCTCATCCTTGGAACTTTTTCTATGGACCAACCATTTATCATTTTCCACTTCTGTATTTATAAAAGGGAGAGAGGAAAAAATTTATAACAGGAAGCAGCATTTACTCCATTGTGTTTCAGTATTTGAATGTAAGAATTATAAAATTTGGGGCCGGCACTGTGGTGCAACAGGTTAACGCCCTGGCCTGAAATGCCGGCATCCCATATGGGCGCCAGGTCTAGTCCTGGCTGCTCCTTTTCCGATCTAGCTCTTTGCTATGGCCTGGAAAAGTAGTAGAAGATGGCCCAAGTCCTTGGGCCCCTTCACCCGTGTGGGAGACCAGGAAGAAGCTCATAGCTCCTGGCTTCAGATTGGTGCAGTTCCAGCCATTGCAGCCATCTGGGGAGTGAACCAGTGGATGGAAGACCTTTCTCTCTGTCTCTACCTCTCTCTGTAACTCTATCTTTCAAATAAATAAAATAAATATAAAAAAAAGAATTATAAAATCCTTTGAGAAACATTTGTATTTCCTAAAACTGGTAAAGTATACATTTTTCATCATTATCCTTATCATTTATATCAGATCCTTCTCTAAGTTCTTTACATTTTGGTGTTTCTGAATCTTTCTGTATGAATAAAGAATAAAAATGTAACAGACATTAATCACTTACAGTGACCTAGGTATTATGTGTTTGCTCATCCTCGTGTACCTCTGTGTGTGTTTAAGGTGTGAAATGAAGAGCATGGATACAATGAAGCAGAGTACAAGAGCTCTCACATTCTTCTCACATGCCTTTTAGAGACTGTGGATCATTGTATATTGGGATATACCTTCAAAAACCTTAATATGTAATTTTGAAAGCCAACAAGAAATAGTAGACTAACAAAATAAGAAGTTGTAATGCATCCTAGGCCTGAAGGACCAAGAAAGGGAGTAGAAAATGAGGTGGTAGCTGTATGTAAAGGCTCAGAGAAGAGCTGCGATTTAGGTTCCCTGCAGCCAGGATGCCATGCTTAAAAGTATCTCAAGCTCATTCTCCACCTGCCCTTCTAATCCTCTGCTATTTTATTCCAGTTGGAAGCCAAGAACAAGGGAACCTGTTGGTAGAATCTGTAAAGACAACAAGCATTCCTAAGTACACAGTGAGGTCACAAATGCTAGAGGGCACATATAAAAGGGTCAATGCATAGTGAAGAATATCTCTACCTGCAGCATCCACTTTTTCTTGATCCAGTTGTTAGTTCATGTTGCTAACACAGAATGTAAGATTCTGCTAAAAACTTTATCATTGCAATGTGGTCTCAAGCAAGTCACACTTCTACTTGTTGTTCAGGAGAATAGCTCTTACCAGTATTATTTCTATAAGATATGGGAGGAGAAAGGGCAAAATAAAGATCACGTAATTAGCAGAAAATAATTGCTCTAGGTCCTGATCCTGGTCACCAAATCTAAATTGTTGATTATTGCTTCCTATTTCACCACTCATTTGTGGATTTCTTCCTTTCTTAGCTTCAGCTTTCTGGCATTTTAAAATGTGTTCTGTGTGGGCGATCCTGTGCCTGGTTGGAGACTGCCTGCCCAGCCCCTGCGGGAGGTTAAGAGGGCGTGGCACACCATGCCTCTGGAGATGGCCTGACTGCTGGCAGGCAGCAAGAGCCCCAGGCACATTTCCCCCACCCTTGCTCCCTGTTGAAGGGCCTTGTAATTACCAATCAGGAAAATAGATCCGGGCATGGCCCAGGCCCATCAGGACCACCTGGGAGACTACCTAGGCTACGTGACCTTCAGGCTGATTGGAGAAGCATAGTTGTCGCTCCCCGTCTTCGTGGAGGAACGACACAGGACCCTGCGCTGTTCTTTCGTCCGCTCGGCCCTCCCCGGGTTCTCTGCTGGTTCTTCCCGGGTTGGCTACTATCCCCTCCACCTCCGTGGAAGGGCAGTTCCCCCTGGCCGCATTCCCCACTTCCGCAGGGGAGCGGCACACCGCCGGCCGGCTTTCTGGGGGCTGCACGGGTTCCCTTAGATGTTCCCCATAGATGTTCCTGGTACATGCCGTCTCTCTCCTCCTTTATAGTCCTCCTCCGCCAATCCCAACTCGGCTGCCCACACGCCGAGTACGCCGCTCTCCAATCAGGAGCAAGTCCTACAGTCTATTAGCTGAACTGGAGGCAGCTGTGCAGAAGCTGTTTACTTCTCTCCCAGCGCCATATTGTGGGAGAGCAGATGCATAGAATAAGTCTTAATTTCAGTAACTTAGTCCAGTCCGGATTGCTCCCCACACATAGTGGCATCAATATTGGCTTTATCCTATAGAATTAGTGTTGTCCTCTGCCTATCCTTTAAAAGTGTGCTTGATTGTTAATAAAGTGGACATATTCATGGAAAGTTGTCCCCAGTGCTTCTTGTTGAAGAACGCTGTCGCCCCACCATCCTGACAGTGCGCAGTCTCGCAGGACGAGTCCATGGTTATAGTGACCTAAAATTTCTTTCCCGTAGTGTTTGCATCCTGATGATGTCTTTTAAATTGAGTTTCTGCAGTTTCCCTTTCACATGGCTGTTGTTCAGGGGAGCGTGATCCAGCATAGTGGAGAGTCCTCTGGATTTCAAATCCAGTCTTCTTGACATTGGAAAGCAGAGGATTAGAAGGGCTTGGAAGTAGGATCAGTCACTCTAGTCTATATAGTGACTTCATTTGTCAGTCTACTTGTTCAAAAGCATATGGAACCTGGTGCCAACGAGCAGACTCTGCTTCTAATTCATTAAAACTGTGAGTGGTTCAGGACCATGGTGAAGACTTTTCTTCTTTGGGAACTAAGAACTGTAAGTCAGTCAAGCCAAAGAATGTAGCAATAGGTAGCAAAGACGCCTGAGTGGGTTGTTTGGCTTATTAACATGAGGAATCACTTCCGGTATATACTATGATTTGCCAACCTTTATATTCCAGCAATTGGAGAAACATCACAATATTAGTGACCACTATTTTCACATATACACTACATTTTACAAGTCATCATTTCAACCTCTTGGAAGGTTTTCTCCCAGCTGGTATTGTAATTGAGACTTCAGTAGGCCATGCTACAGTGCTATCAGATCAATTGCTTCTGCATGCTGGAATACATGAGGAGACAGACTCAGATTGAATCCACTACACTTTTTTTTTTTTTTAACCATAAACAACAGAGAAACAATGGGAGTCTGTTCTTGTGGGGATAAAATATTGACACCTTAATGTTGGAAGAGGTCCAGAATAATCGACGTAGAACCAGGAATCAACTGTCTCTTTTTTCAAAGTGTGTTATAGTGGGGTCAATGTTCAAAAATATAAACAATGTTGTAACCATGGAACACTGATAATAGAAAAGATTGTCATCATTATGAAAGGTCTGTGATGTCTCCTTTCAGCTGCTGTCTTCCTTCTCCTAGTCCCTGGCAATCATTGAGATGCTTTCTGTTACAAAAATTTGCCTTTTCTAAAATTTTCTATCAATGTAGTCAAACAGAATGGAGTGTTTTTTTGTGTTTTTTGTGGTTTTTTTTTTTTTTTTTTGGTCTAGCTTTGGTTTGACTTTTAAATAATAATGCTTCAAAGACTTCTTGGAAAAGATCCCAGAAGGACAGCCAATCAAAGCAAAAATAGACAACTGGAATGACCTCAACCTAAGATGCTTCTGCACTTGAAACACTTGACAAAGTCAAAAGGTGACTGACAGAATGGGAGGAAATATTTGCAAACTATGCAACTGTAAAAGGTTTAAAATCCAAAAATCTATAAAGAACTCAAAAAATTAAACAACAAAACAAACAATCCAGCTAAGGAATGGGCAAAACTTGAACAGTGTTTTTAAAAAGATGAAATTCAAATGGCCAACAGACTCATGAAAGAATGCTCAAGATCATTAGCCATAAGTAAAATGCAAATCAAAACCACAATGAGGTGTCATCTCATCCAAGTTAGAATGGCTCTCATACAGAAATCAACAAACAATAAAAGCTGGTGAAGGTGTGTGGAAAATGATTCCCTAATCAACGGTTGGTGGAAATGCAAGCTAGTGCAGCCATTGTGGAAGACAGTATGGAAATTCCTCAGAAAACTGAAAATAGATCTACGTATAAAACAGTAAATCCCTGGGAATTTACCCAAAGGAAATGAAATCAGCATACGGAAGAGTTATCTGTACCCACATGTTTATTGCAGCTCAATTCACAGTAGTCAAGATATGGAATCAACTGACAAGTGGATAAAGAAATTTTGTTATATATGAACTATGGAATATTACTCAGGCATAAAAAATGAAATCCTGTCTTTAGCAAAAAAATGGATGCAACTGGAAACCTTTATACTTAGTGAAAAGAGTCAGTACCCAAAAAACAAATGTCACAAGTTTTTCCTGATCTGTGGTAACTAATAGAATACAAAAAATGTAATGGATGATTATTTGCATTGTAATCTGCATAAGATTATTCCAGTGCATAAACTGTTGAGAAGAAAAGTCTAAACAGACTTAATTATTATCTTATAACCACACAGGAAGTATTTAGGTGTTATATTGTCATTGGTTATATTTCATTGAAAGAAATTATGAGTGAATAATTGACCAAAAAAACTATATGGGTGAAATGGTCATTTATACATTCAGTTATTGTTTATAGCTGCTATCTATAGTCCCACTAAGCTAGGGTTTTTTTGGCTTTTACTAATTAAACCTCTTATTTGGTAAAGTATTAAGCCTTTTACTATAATGTAAATTTAAAATACGTTATCTCAAAAACTAAAAAAAAGGACAGAAAAAAGGGTGGAAGGAAGGAAGATGGGAAGAAGCAAGGGAGGAGGGGAATATCCTTATGTTCTTAGACTTATATCTTCTAATCACATTGAATCTGTTACAATTAATTATAATTAAATAATGAAAAATTAAATAATGCCTTTAAATAATGCTTTTCATATTACTATATTGAGCAGTAGTCTCTTTTTACTGCCCAGTAGTATGTATATATATATCAATGTGTTTATCCATTCACCAGATAATGGAGATTTATGATGCTTTTAGTTTTTGGCTATAATGAATAAAGCTTCTATGAATGTTCAATGCATTTCCATATGTTTACTTTTATTCTGATATGAACATTCAATAGATTTTCATATACTTACTTGTTAGTTCTAGCTTTTCTGTTGATTCCAATTGATTTTCTACATGAATGATCAGATGTTGTTGAATTGAGCCAATTTTAATGATCTTTTTCAATTGGAATGCTCTTTGTTTGTTTTTTGACTTCTTGCAATGTTTACAGCCTCTCAGTATAAAACAAGAAGAGTGGGATTCCTTGTTTTCTCCCAGCTCTTACAGGAATTCAGTCTTTTACATCCAGCTATTATATGAGCTATAGATATTCTTTATCAGATTGAAGTAGTCTCCCTCTATTAATGGTTTGCTAAAAGTTTATTTTTTTGGCTTTTTTAAAGATTTATTTATTTATTTGAAAGTCAGAGTCACACAGAGAGAGGAGAAGCAGAGAGAGAGAGAGGTCTTCCATTCGATGGTTCACTCCCCAGATGGCCGCAACGGCCAGAGCTGTGCCGATCCAAAGCTAGGAGCCAGGAGCTTCTTCTGGGTCTCCCAAGCAGGTGCAGGGGCCCAATTTCTACTGTTTTCCCAGGCCATAGCAGAAAGCTAGATTAGAAGAGGAGCAGCTGGGACTAGAACCAGTGCCCATATGGGATGCCGTACTGCAGGTCAGGAAGTTAACCCACTACGCCTCAGCACTGGCCCCTAAGAATTTATTTTTTGAATATTTAATTTTGTTATTTTTCTTTGCAAAAATTGAGCATATTGTCTTTTTTTTTTCAATTGCTAACATGGTAATTATGTTGATTGCTTTTTGATCACTAAATCATATTCTTAGTATAAAATCCTTCTTCATATTTATTATTTATTTTAAATGTTATTGTATTTGGGATGCTTGTCTCCAATTTTAGTATCAGCATAATGCCTGTTGAGAAGTATTCTGCCTTCTTCAATAATTTGGAAGGGTTTATGAAACAATGGTATTATTTCTTTCTTCAGTGTTTGGTAGAATTCAAACATTAGGTGTTTAGATCATTCACTTTTAATGTGAAATTATCTGGGCCAGGATGTTCTTTGAGAGAAGGTTTATTTGACCTCAAATCTGATTTCCTTATTTGATATAACACTATATCAAATATTTCTTCTTAAATGAACTTTGAAAATTTGTGTGATTCAAGGAACTTTTCTATTTTAAGTAAATTGGTGGATATATTGAGAAACTTTTCACATTTTTTATTATAATTTTGCTGTGTATAATCTGCAGTAATGTGATCTGTGTCATTATTGATACTAGCAATTCCTACTTACCTAATTATTCTATCTAGAGGTTTATCAATTTTATGGATCTCAATGAACCAGCCTTCGGGGTTTGCTGATTTTTTACATTATTGTTCTATTTTCTATTTCACTTATTTCTGTTCTGATTTTCATTATTTGTTTTCTTTGCTTATTTTGATCTTAATTTGTTCTTTTATTGTTAAGGTGAATGTTATAGTCATTTACTTGAGACTTTTTTGTTATTAAGATATATGCATTATATATTATACATTTCTTTTAAGTAAATTTTAGCAGCATACCACAAATTCTGATATGCTATCTTTTCACTTTTATTCAGTTCAAAATACTTTCTAATTTCCCTTTTTAATTTTTTTTATTTTATGGGTTATTTAGAATTGTATTATCCATTTCTGAAATTGTATTATCTGTTTTTGTTATTTTTTTACTTTAATTCTACTTGGCCATATAACATACTTTATGTTATTTAAATCCTTTTAAGTTTGTGGAGACTAGTTTATGGCCTTGGATATTCTGTTTTGGTGTTTTGAGTGTACTTGAAATGAATACATATTTTGCTGCTTTTGGGCAGATTATCAACCAAGTCAAGCTTGATAGACACTATTGTGAAAATCTATTGTCTTGTAGAATTTCTTTTGTAAGCCATAGAGAAGGGTATATTGAATTGTCTCATGGAAATTTTACATTTATGTATTTTTCCTCGTAGTTTTATCAGGGTTTACTTCATGTACTTTGACGCTTTACTGTTAGGCACATAAGTATACATAATAATTATTTCCTCTTGTTTAAATGACTCCTTTATTATTATAAAATGACCTTCTTCACTGATAGAAATATTCTTTACCCTGAAATCTTCTTTTTCAAATATTAAATATTCTTTGATTTCCTTTAATATTAGCATAATAAAATTTTTCAACTGTTTAAATCTAATGTATTTGTGTCTCTAATTTCATAGACTTTCATTGTAGATAATATGTATCTAAAAGTCTCTTATTTTAATTGAAGTATTTAGACTATTTTCATTTAACATGGCTTTTGAAGTGGTTAGATTTGTGTCTGTAATCTTGCTATTTTCAATTTGTCTCATGCTTTTTCTTCACTTTTTCCTCTCATATTTTGTACTAGTTGAGCATTTTTATGGTTGTATTTTATCTTCTCCTTTGGATTTACAACTATAACTCCTTGTGTAATAGAACTCCAGAACTGTTTACTCCTAACTATAACTCAGTACTTTTTAATCCACCTTTCCCCAATCTTCCTTCCTCCTATATTGCCAGGCCTCTGATTACCACCATTCTAAACATAACTCCACAAGATCAACATTTTTATACGCTACATACTAGTGATGTCATACGGTACTTGTCTTTTTATGCTTGGCTTATTTAACTTATTGAACCTTCAGTTCATCCATGTTTTTGCAAATGAGAAGACCATCCTTTTTTTGGTGAATTGTATTCCACATTATATATACACCATATTTTCTTTATTCAGTCATCAGCTGATGGGCACTGGTTGTTTCCATTATTTTGCTATTATGGATAGTGCTGCAATAAATGCAGGAGTGCAGACTTCTCAACAGACTGTTTTACTTCTCTTCAGTGCATATCCAGTGATGGGATCGCTGGATCATATAGTTCTATTTGTAGCTTGAGGGACTGCCATACTGTCTTTCCTGTATTAATGTATATTTCCACCAACAGCATGCAAGTATTCCATATTCTCCACATCCTTTCCAATGTTTTCTATATTTTTCTTTCTGATAATAATCAGTCTGACTGGAGTGAAGTTATACACCATGAAGGTTATATATCATGAAGGTTATACATCATTTTCAGCTCCCTGGTGATCAAAGGTTTTCTCTTTATCATTGGTTTCGTGTGATTTGATGACTATGTATCTTAGTAATTACCTTATGTGTTTTATTCTTAGGATCTGCTGAAGGGTTTGGGTTTAGAATTTTAATTAAATTTGGTGAATTTTCAGTAATTGTTTCCTCAATGATTTTTTTCTGTCTTCCTTCTTTCAGTTACTTCATGTTAGATAGCCCAGTGTTGTTTTTTTTCACTTTTTCCTCTGTGTTTCTTTTTGGATAATTTCTATTGCTATTCCATGAAATTCACCAGTCTTTCTTCTGCAGTATCTAATCTGCTCTGAATCTCATTCAACATAATTTTCCTCTAAAATACTGTTGTTTTCACTTCTAGAAATTTAATCTGGGTCTTCATTATAGCTTTCTTGTCTTTTATTGACTTTTTGAAGGTAAAGAATAAAGTTATAACCGCTTGAACTTTGTTCTTTACTATTCTACTTTTTCTGTCATTTATGGGTTGATTGAAATTCGTTGATTAGGGGCTGGTGCTATGCAGTGGGTTAATGCCCTGGCCTGAAGCGCCGGCATCCCATATGGGCACTGTTTCAAGACCTGGCTGCTCCACTTCCCATCCAGCTCTCTGCTATGACCTGGGAAAGCAGTAGAAGACGGCCCAAGTCCTCGGGCCCCTGCACCTGTGTGGGAGACCTGGAGGAAGCTCCTGGCTCCTGGTTTCGGATAGGTGCAACTCTGGCCGTGGTGGCCAATTAGGGAGTGAACCATCGGATGAAAGACCTCTCTCTCTCTCTCTCTCTCTCTCTCTGCCTCACTTCTCTCTGTGTAACTCTGACTTTCAAGTAAAATAAATAAATCTTAAAAAGAAATTCATTGATTATTCTCCTAATTATACATTATACTATCCTGAATCCTTACATATCTCATAGTATGCATAGGATGCCACACTTTGTGAATTTAACTTTGTTTGGTGATGAGATTTTTTTGCATGCACCTAAATCTTTAACTTTGTTTTTAGGATGTAGTTAGGTTATTTGGAGACAATTTCATCTTGTGTTTTGCTGCATGATTTGTTAGGTGGATCTAGAATCATGCTCAGTATTCCCTCCTAGTATAACAGGACCATTTTCTTTGAATATTCTGTCCAATATTCCATGAACTGAGTTTTTCAGTCTGGCTAATGGGTACAGGGACTAATACAGACATTGTGAATGCCAGGAACTGTTTCCTCTAATCCTTTCTCATGGTCCTTTCCTCCCTCAGATAGTTTCTTCATATGGATATATGTGGTTCATTCTTTTGACTAGAGAGTGGGCCTTTGTACGGAAATCTTTGGGATTTTTCTCTTTGCAGAATTTTCTCCCTGTTATCCACTCATAGAGCTCACTTCATTTTTCTGCCTCTCAGTCACCACCGTCCTTTGTTGCCTAATATCCAGCATTTTGAAAGACCACGGTTTTATGTATTTTGCATTTATGTTATTGATTTAGATGAGAAGACAAATGTAGTCCTTGTTGCTCTATTTTGATTGGAAATAGAAATGCTTAACATTGTTGTGAATGATAGTTTTGCTAATTTGGATGTTTATACAGGCAATACTTTTTTAGTCAGTTTAAAAAATTATTACAGGGCCAGCGCCATGGCTCACTTGGTTAATCCTCCGCCTGCAGCACCAGCATCCCATATGGGCGCCAGGTTATAGTCCCGGTTGTTCCTCTTCTAGTCCAGCTCTCTGCTGTGGCCCTGGAGGGCAGTGGAGGATGGCCCAAGTGCTTGGGCCCCTGCACCCGCATGGGAGACAAGGAAGAAGCACCTGGATCCTGGCTTCGGATCAGTGCAGCGCCAGCCGTAGCGGCCATTTGAGGAGTGAACCAATGGAAGAAAGACCTTTCTCTCTGTCTCTCTCTTTCACAGTCTATAACCCTACCTGTCAAATAAAAAAATTATTCCAATGCTTTATGTTTTCCATTGAACATGTGTTTGCTTATAGTATATTCTGTGTGTCATTATTATTTTTCAGCATTTTGGTGTGATTTATCATTTATTTTTTTTAATTGTTTGTTTTACCTAAACAGTTGATATTAACAGAGCAAGTATTTTTCCAGACATTGTGTCTCTTTCACCCTATTGTTTATTCCTCTGGAAACCTGGTTATATATTATTTAGAACTTTAGCTTGATTATATATTTTTTAATATTTATTTATTTATAAGTCAGAGTTACACAGAGAAAGAAGGAGAGGCAGAGAGAGAGAGAGAGAGAGAGAGAGAGAGGTCTTCCTTCCGCTGGTTCATTCCCCAAATGGCAGCAATGGCTGGAGCTGTGCTGATCCAAAGCTAGGAGCTTCTTCCAGGTCTCTCAAGTGGGTGCAGGGGCCCAAGCACTTGGGCCATCCTCTACTGCTTTCCCAGGCCATAGCAGAGAGCTGGATGGGAAGTGAAGCAGCCGGGTCTTGAACCGGCACCCGTATATGAGATGCTGGCACTTCAGGCCAGGGCGTTAACCTGCTGTGCCACAGCACTAGACCCCTGATATATTTGTTTGAAAAGTAGGTTGTTTTAGAGTAAATGAGAAGGATGGGAGGAACATGGGACCAAGATCGTGATCTATTTTTCTTTTAAGAATCAGGGCATTTTTATAGCTTGAGAGTAAACTAATACAAGGATATATTGAAGTAATTGTTTTCCCCAAAGTTGTGGTGTCTATACATGAAGCTGCTGTTTACTAACAGTGCAGAGCTGAACTGTGTTCACTGAGAAAAGTCATAAATAGAGGATGCTGTGTTGATTGAATAATGTGCAAGATTGTAAAGGATAATTGATTTCATCTAATGACAATGAGATTGCAGAAGAAAATCTAAAATCTGGTAAATGAAGAATCTTTGGATTATTTACAGAACTGTCCCCAAATTTATTCATTTGTACTTGATAAATGAGGGATTTATACTTGAAATTGGGGGTTCTTTATACTTTCATGTCAAACAGATTTCATATTGCAGGTAGATAGTGTGAGATGTAGTGGTCAGTGTGGAGAAGTTTTTCTTAAGATGAGGTACAGGTGGACTATGTGGCAGAAGAAGAATGGCTCAATTGCTAGCCCCCTAAGCATCCATACTTTGTAAACCACTGGAGATCTTGAGTGTATTTTTTATTTTCTCTTCTTATCACCAGAATGTAAATTTTACAGGGCGAGAAGTTTATCTATTTGTTCACCACTATATTTTAGGATCTAAACAGGGCTTGGTAGTGCTTAGTGATGGATAAAAATCTATTGAAATTTTGGTTTCAGTTCAAAAGTTGTTGAAGAAGTGAAAGAATTAAACAGAATTATGTTGTTTATTATCACAATTATTTAAATTACCTTGTAAGCAAAGACATAGTAGAAATATGCAAGTAGTGGTTCTAGATACATAGGAAAAATGGAGCAGAGGATTATAAAATTAAACGGATGAAAAATTTCGAGAAATATATAATTTTGGATTGTATCAAAGTTATCAAACTTCAGAGTGCTATAATTTATGAAAACCAGCAGAATTGTCAGTGATAGCAGAACCACAGTCCCACAGAATACTGAACCTATCATAAGGCTTCCTTTCATCATTCATGTCTTTCATTCAGAAATGACTCCTGGGGGAAAATTCAAAGTCCCAGTCAACATGCTATATCTCCTGGAAAAAGTGGAGACCCATAGCCCACAAGAACTTACTTTCCTTTTCTTTGGTCTTACATTGTACCCCTTCAGGTTCCTTAAGTCGGTTACAGTTTCTGAAGTCCCAGGGTCCTGTGGATGATCCGCTTCAGTGCAGCCTTCACTTCACTATTCCTTAAGCTGTAGATGATAGGGTTCAACATGGGAGTCACTACTGTGTAAGAGAGTGACAGTAGCTTCTTGTTCTCAGGAGAGGTGTTAGAGCGTGGGCGGAAGTATGTGAGGATGGCAGTGCTGTAGAAGAGGGAGACGACCAGGAGGTGGGAGGAGCAGGTGGAGAAGGCTTTGCGTTTCCCTTCAGCAGAGGGCATTCTGAAGATGGTGGAGAGGATGCGAACATAGGACCCCAGGATCAGCAAGAAAGGGAAGAGGATGAATAAAATGGTGGCCGTGAGGGCCTCTAGTTCAAACAGAGAAGTGTCAGCACAGACCAGTGCAATGACAGGTGGGCTGTCACAGAAGAAGTGGTTTACCTTGTTGGGGCCACAAAAAGGGAAACTGAAAATCCATGTGGTTTGCACGGTGGCCACTGGAAACCCTGAGAACCAAGAGGCAGCTGCCAGCTGGGCACAGGACTTGCGGCCCATGATGACTGGGTAGCGCAAGGGGTCACAGATGGCTACGAAGCGGTCATATGCCATTGTGGCCAGGAGGCAGCACTCAGCAGCCCCAAAGAAGAAGAAGAAATACATCTGGGTGGCACAGCCAAGGAAGGAGATGGCTGTGTCTTGGATGATCAGGGTCCCCAGCATTTTGGGCACAATGACCAAGTTGAAACCTATCTCCAGAAAGGACAAGTTTCTGAGGAAGAAGTACATAGGACTTTGTAGGGCAGAGTCAACTGTAGTGACCAGGATGATGAGGACATTGCCCATCAGGGTGACCAGGTAAATGATCAAGAAGAGGAGAAACAGTAAAGCCTGTAGCTCAGTGGACAGGGCTGAGAAGCTCACTAGGACAAACTCACTGACAATTGTCCAGTTTCTCCACATCATTATTCTGCCTGGAATTTCTTTGAGCATTCAAACTCTAAGAAGGTAGAAGTCTCCATATTTACATCTCTATTACACTCTTTTTAAGGGAACTCCCTTTGGTCTCATTCTCTGCCTTTCTTGTGATAGTTATTGAAGATCAAACATGCGTCCTCTCTAAAATGGAAAAAAAAAGAAACTTTACTGTAGGATTTACAAGTTTCCTTTGGAATAATTTCATTTTGTTTTCATGCTGACCTGAGAGTCACTATATGTATTTATACATGTTCTGACTTTTCTGTACAGAAGATGCCCAAAGCCACAGCTTCAATTTTGTGTTCTTACCCTATGTCTCAATAGTCAGTGTTGCTACATCAGGCAGTCCAAATGTTTCTAAAGAGCGAGGTCTTGACACCTAATGAACGGTGTGATAAGGCAGGTATCAATCTGCAAAATGGAAGGGTGAGAAGGAGAAAATCAGGGAGAGTGAATCAACAACTTCCAAGTAAGTCCAGAAGAGGAGATTGAACATGTGTTAGGTCTCAAGAAGCACATACTTGGGAAGATTTCATTCTACATTCAGGAAATTTCAGTCTAAAGAGAAAGACACAATACAGAAACTGTGATTTATCTTTATCCCAAGGCTAAATGTTCTTCACGTGGCTGTATGTTATCAGACAAAAGGAAATAGTCTCAGGGTAGTGCCAGAACCATGGAGAGAATCCAGATGTTTTAAACGTAACCTGTCTCATCAGTTTCTCTTGGTTGACTTGTTTCTTGATTCCCAAGAAATATGAAGATCATATTTAACATGTTAATTAAGTTCAACTCAAAGACGTGGAAATTAGGATTAAGATAAAACTCCATGACAGAAGATATCATCATTACATCAAGAACTAAGCTTCAAAATTGGGACCCTGAAATTCTTTCTGGTGACTATGAACTGAAACGAAGAGAGATGGCTAAAGCCCTTGGCATGTTGTCTGGTACGTAAATGCTCAAGAAATCCTAACCGTTATAATTATTATGGTATAATATTACCTTCCAAAATTTTTTCTTATCTAGCTCATTACCAAGATATACTGTAACTCTAATTATTCAATCCCTAGTACAAAGGAATAATTGATTCAATAAATGTCTTGTGTGTCAGGCACTGTTCTAGATACTGAAGATGATACATCAGTAGATAAATAAAAATATTTTTCCTCAAAGAACTCATCCTCTCATGGGGAAGACAGCTTACAAGCAAATTATGTTCATAAAATACATAGTCCATTAGATAGTAATAAGAGCAAGGAGAAGAATAGAGTAGCAGAGAAGGAGATATGCATCTGGGATGGGGAAGTGTCAAGCAGAGCTTTACTGAGATGTTAATTGTTTCCAGTCCTGAGCAGCAGTGAGAGGTGAAGTTAGGAAGTTGAAGGAGGGAAAAAAATAGGGAAGTGTTTTACATTTTTTGCATACTAATTCCTTTTTTAAAACATGTTTATTTTTTAAAATTTATATAAAGGTAAAAATTTCGTGTATCTCATATACACAGTTTAAAGAACATAAAATATACTTCTACCCTACCCTCTCTTGCTTCCACGTGAGTTTAATCATCAGCTAACACATTCACTCAGTCTTGCAGAATGCGAGTGGGTCTAAGTCCACAGATGAAGACAAGCTGCAGTGTCTGGAATAGCATGGTGTTAAGAGAGAAAAGCAAGACAGTTTCCAAAGATGAGCAGAAAGTTTTTGTACATATAAGAAACTCCAAGAAGTGGAATGACACATTTGCAGTCATTATTTTGGAATAATTATTAATTTATGTTTTTGGCTCATACCATAGTTGGTGTGCTCCTCAAGAGTAGGAGCTGTGTTATTCAGATGTTTATCCAAATTCTAGAGAGGTGGATGCTCAGGAAATTGTTGCTGATTGGATTAATGGATGATAAAGAAAATATTAAGAATAACCAGGAAAACACCCATCTTGATAAAAGTTAGGTATGGTAGCCATCATTCATAAGCAATTTAGACACATACAGAAAAGAGTATCACCTAGCCTCAGACAACATGAACTTAAAGAGGAATAAGAGAAATAACCTGAACATGATATTTGTATCCATCTCATGTTAGTATTCCAGGAGCTGGAATATAATCATCCTTTAATCCACCCCCTCAGTGGGTTATGTGTGATCAGACTGATCCAAGCCACCTTCTCCATCTCTACCATCACTGCCTTTATTTTCTGGCTTTGGTTTTCTCTGGGTGGGGCAGGAGAACAGTTTAAACCCACTTCCAGTTCAATTTCTTTTCTCCTTGGATTTTATGTGATCTGACAGCAACCCTCATTCAGTCACGTAACAGGTTACCATCTTCTAATCCCTCCATACTGCCCTGGGATAAAGTACAAACCCTTTAATGGGGTCTTTTTCTCTGGTTATTGCTTATTTTTCTAATCCCCCATGTAGCTGATGTTGCAAACACATCAGAATCCTTTCTGATCCTAGTATACATCATGCTCTGTCACGGTTCCCTGCATTTGCGCACGTGGCCCTCTTCTCTTGGAAACCATCCTCCTCAACCATGCTTATCTTTCTGTTCATCTCAAAGTCTCTGCTCAAACATCACTTTCTTTGTGATGTTTCACTGCCCTCTCTTGGTGGAATCAAGGAATTTTTACTTCACTCTCAAAACACTGTGCAAACCTCTACCAGAAGATTTTAATAATTGTGTGTGGCCGGCGCCATGGCTCAGTAGGTTAATCCTCTACCTTGCGGCGCCGGCACACCGGGTTCTAGTCCCGGTCGGGGCACCGGATTCTTTCCCGGTTGCCCCTCTTCCAGGCCAGCTCTCTGCTGTGGCCAGGGAGTGCAGTGGAGGATGGCCCAAGTGCTTGGGCCCTGCACCCCAAGGGAGACCAGGAGAAGCACCTGGCTCCTGCCATCGGATCAGTGCGATGCGCTGGCCGCGGCGGCTATTGGAGGGTGAACCGACGGCAAAGGAAGACCTTTCTCTCTGTCTCTCTCTCACTGTCCACTCTGCCTGCCCAAAAAATAAATAAATAAATAAATAAATAAATAAAATAATTGTGTGTACGTGTATCTGTTATCTTAATTAATAATGCCACATGGCACATCTATTCATTCATCATTGTATCTTTTGCACCTAGTGCACTGGTTAACTCCAGTGCTCAGCATTTTATGTAGCCCAAGATTTACTTTTCCAGTTGTTTGATGATACAGTGGATCTCTAGTTGAACCTAGAGTCAAGTCAGATCTCTTTAAGTGTTTCTCTTTAACAGATTGTATATTGTTTTGTGCTACAAGGTGTATATGTATTTTGTTTAAAGTTTGGTGCATCCTGAGGAGATATTTTTTAAAGATTTAACCTACTCTAATAGTTTGCATCTTTCATATGCTGACTTCTTTTCATTTGAGTAGAGTGATCTATACCCCCATGTTTATTGCAGCTCAATTCACAATAGCTAAGACATGGAATCAACCCAGTCTTCATAAACTGAAGACAAGATAAAGAAATCATGGTAACTAAAAGAGTACTAAAAATGTACATATTAGTGTGAAATGGACATTTTGAGATTCAATGATTGTTTTCAGCCCTTGTCTCTTCTGTTGAGGTACAATGTTTCTTTTTTTCATACTATGTGTTGAACTCTTTTACAGTTAACCTTATGATCATTAAGTAAACTGAAAGTAGATCTCTGTAAAAATTAAGAGTGGGGATGTGAGAGGGAGGAGGAAAAAGGGTTAGAGTGTGGGTGAGAGGGAGGGAAGTATCACTATGTTCCTAAATCTGTGTGTATGAAATACATGAAACTTGTATAACTTAAGTAAAATTAAAAAATAATAATAAAAAAGAAACTGTGGTATATAGACAAAATGGAATACTACACAGTAGTAAAAACTAAATCCTGTCATTTGCAACAAAATGGTTGTAACCAGGAACCATTATACTTAGTGAGATAAGCCACTCCCCCAAACACAAATACCATATGTTCTCCCTCATCTGTGGTAACTAATAAAGTAGTGATCTACAGTAGTGAAATTGACACTTTGAGATGTGATGATTTTTAACAGCCCTGTCTCAACTGAAGGAATGTTTTTTTTTTCTTATAATTGTTTGTTGAACTCTTTACTAAGTGTAGGATTAATCTTATGAGTATAAAGTTTGCTGAAAATAGATCTTTGTAAAAAAAAAAATGGGAATAGGAGAGAGAAGAGGAAGAGGGTGGGAGCGTGGAAAGGAGGGCCAGTAGGGTGGAAAGTATCACTATATTCCTGAATCTGTATATGTGAAATACATGAAATTTGTATACCTTAAACAAGAATTTAAAAAAGGAACTATTGGGTGTTCGTGGTTGGGCAACACTGTGAATACATTACATGTCATGAATGGAACAGTTAAAATAATTAACTGAATGTTATGTGATATACACTTAGATAGAAAATCGTATAATGAAAAAAATAGTTCGCATTACTGCAATAGTTTGCATTTGCCATGGATGTCCACTCCTCTCAAAAGTTTAAACAAAATGTTCCAGGACAGAGCTAAGGCCCGGAAACACATCAATTAGGCTACAACCCCAAATGGGTTGATATCAATTTTTTAATCTATCCTTTTTATGGGGGGTAGGGAGGGGATAAAGCATATTTTTTTCCTATCAATAATATTAAATAATTCCAAATTTGGGCTGGGTATTATGGACTTAATGGAATGGTGACTATAGAGGCTTAAATTAGCTGGGATATAATCTGTTATGTGAAGATGCCTACAGTCACTTTCTCAGATCTGCACGACTTTTTAGCAAACTCTGGGACCCATACTATTGTATGTTAAGAGGGAATAAGCTTCTCATCTTAGAGCTACTATAGGAAAAATAATTATGCCATTGTCTGAACATTTCAAAACTCCATTGTTTGCTTCTCCCTGCATATTGATTACACCAGTGTATGGATCTGTAGTGTACTCCCCTAATTAATAATCAAGCCTGGAACTACAACCAGGTATCCTTTGATTTTTACTGTGATTTGAAAGCCCAACTTAAATCTATCTTAAATAAAGCTGACTCAATGTATGTACCCACCCTGAAAGAAAAAAAAAAGTCAGACCTAAACTTTAGCAAAAGCTTGCAAAGCAGTTACTTCAGACTGATTCCAGGCTTATATTTTCACTTTGCTTTCTGAGTAAGTTCTAACTTTGATTCCTCAATTAGGCTGTGATTATTTCAGTTGACAGAATCACAGTGTTATGTATGAGAGTACTTCAAAAGTTTCACGGAATCAAAGGATAAGTTTAAGACTGGTATTGTGTTACAACAGGTTAAGCTGCCACCTGTGACTCCAGCAACCTATATTAGAGTTCAAGCCCCACTTGTGGGCTTCTGATTCAGCTTCCTGCTAATGTACCTGGGAAGGCGGTGGAAGATGAACCAAATACTTGGGCCCTTGCCACACACATGTCAGACCAAGAAGGAGTTCCCAGCTGTTGGTTTTAGTCTGGCTCAGATCTGGCTTTTGTGGCCACTTGGGGAGTGAACCAGTGAATGGAAGATTGATCTCTCTCTCTCTCTCTCTCTCTCTCTGTGTTTCCCACCTTCTGTTATTTTGCCTTTCAAGTAATAACTTTTTAAAAAAGATTTTTTTTATTTTGGTGCAAAAATTTGAAATTCAGGTGTAGTTCTTTTCACAATACACACTTTTCATGAACTTTTTGAAGACCCTTTTGTACTGTCATCTGGGAACATATCATTAACAATGGTTTGACATTGTTACCACTTTTTTTTTTTTTGACAGGCAGAGTGGACAGTGAGAGAGAGAGACAGAGAGAAAGGTCTTCCTTTGCAGTTGGTTCACTCTCCAATGGCCACCGCGGCTGGCGTGCTGCAGCTGGCACACCGCGCTGATCCAAAGGCAGGAGCCAGGTGCTTCTCCTGGTCTCCCATGGGGTGCAGGGCCCAAGTACTTGGGCCATCCTCCACTGCATTCCCTGGTACAGCAGAGAGCTGGCCTGGAAGAGGGGCAACTGGGACAGAATCCGGCGCCCTGACGGGGACTAGAACCCGGTGTGCTGGCGCCGCAAGGCAGAGGATTAGCCTAGTTCGAGCTGCGGCACCGGCCTCATTGTTACCATTTTTACCAGTGTGTTCTCTCCTGTAGACCTAAGCAAGTTATACCCATCACTGCATACATATTACATTGCCTAGTGCCCATACATTAATAATAAATATTTATGAATAAATATTATTTAAATATATTTAAATATTTACTATTTAACATTTATTTATTTACTTATTTTTATCCTTCAAATCAGTTTTATTCTCTGAAGGGACAGGACACCAAAGATTAGTTTTTACAGATGGCCAATAGCCTACAGTGGGGAACAAATGCCCATCCCTATCATATCATTTGTAACAATGCATTACTCTTGTCATTTATCCACTATTAATATTTGCTGCTGGCGCCGCGGCTCACTAGGCTAATCCTCTACCTTGCGGCGCCAGCACACCGGGTTCTAGTCCCGGTCGGGGCGCCGGATTCTGTTCCGGTTGCCCCTCTTCCAGGCCAGCTCTCTGCTGTGGCCAGGGAGTGCAGTAGAGGATGGCCCAAGTGCTTGGGCCCTGCACCCCATGGGAGACCAGGAGAAGCACCTGGCTCCTGCCTTCGGATCAGCGTGGTGGACCGGCCGCAGCACGCCAGCCGCGGTGGCCATTGGAGGGTGAACCAACGGCAAAGGAAGACCTTTCTCTCTGTCTCTCTCTCTCACTGCCCACTCTGCCTGTCAAAAATAAGAAAATAAATAAATAAAAAAAATTTGCTGAGCCTGTCAGTGTTATGGTTGCAAGGATGGAAGATCTGCCTTTCACATTTGGATAAAGGACATGAACAAACAGAAGCAACTTCAGTGTGGCAACAATGACAGTTCAGGACCCTACAGATTCACAGTGAGAAATGAGGACACCCAGGGCTTTATTTTGTAATGCAGAGGCCACACCATGGCCCCAACCCCACTTCCCACACTGCACTTCTTAAATGTTTATCACTCTAGGAGACCCAGCAATCCCCTTCATGATCTTTTGAAGATCATTGAACTGGAAAATTATACCCTTATTTCTCTTAAACAGATCAATAGCATTATTTACAGAATTCATTTTACATAGCTAGCAAGAGTTATACTAAAATTTTCACTAAACTAACTTTATATTTTCCTTGCTTCAGTTTCATTGCTAAACATCGTCACAATGCGTTCTGGTTCTCATTTTCTTGGTGCTCACAATGTCCTTATCTTTCTCTGGATCTTCTGCCTGTCTCTTGATCCATTGTGTTACTCTCTGCTCAGATTTACGCTCCACAGAGTCTGCACCAGACTTGAGATTGGTCTTTCTGGATCTCAGACTCATTACCTCTGTATTTCCAGGTACTCCTTTCTGATTCTTCATGGAGACTTCTACACTTTTCCCCTTCACTTTCACTTCTGTTGTGTTATGTATGGGGGACGCATTCTCTCTTCCAGATCTCAAGCACATTCTATTTTTACTGACTTTGCCCCTGGATGTAAGTTTCTTGGCTTCATCATCTGGTTTTTGTAGCTCCTGGCTTTCAATGACAGTTAATTAGCCTAATATACTACTATTTATAATAAAAAGTCAATGAAATTATTTTTCATAAAATTGTCAGCAAATCCATGAAGGATTAAAGTTACCAGATGGAAACAAATGTGGAATTACAAAACAGTAGACAACTTTGAATTCTTGTCATTATTATTATTGATAAAATTATAATGTATAGTATTGTCAATAGTTATCACACACTTATTATCGCTTTTTAGCTGTGAAGCACTGAGCTCCTGAAGTACATTTTTATGGTTTTCTCAACTGCAAAATTGTAGTGGTAATAAAAGCCCTAACTACCTGACAGGGTGGTTATCAGTGAAATGAGATAATAAATCAACAAACACTGAGTCTTCTATGTGTACAGTACTCCCTATATGTATATATATAAATCATTATATTTATACATATATAAAATCATTGCTTTCTGTCCTTCCTCAGTTTCCTAATTTGACAAGTCCAGTAAAACTCCATATTCTTTACATGAGACACCTGATCTTTCTTCTTGTGCTTAAGAAGGGAAATGTCTCAAAGACACAGGTTAGTGAGCCATCATTCTCCTTACAAGAGATTTCACATCTGCGCTCCACCTGTCATCCTTTACTCACCTCCTACAATGACACTGTGTCTTTAAATTCCATAAAAGTCTTGGTCTGTATCAGCCACTCTGGAAAGTATTTCTAACGAGTCACTCCAAGGGAGTCCTAAATTATGGATTTTCCTGTGCAAGCCATTGCAGAGACTTCCCAAGCAGCATCCGTGTCAGTCATTCTCAAGACACTCTTGGCTGTGCTCATCTCAGTCCACATTGCTGGCCAACTGTGGATTGTGCCTCTGGCACATTCTCCATGAAGCTTTGTTCCAGATCTCACAGATAAAGCCTGGGCTGAGGCTGGGTCAGTCCCTGTAAAGAAGCTCTGAGCTGTATAGCCTTTGTCACCCCAGAGAAGCTCTGGGCTGGGCCTGTGTCAATCACTCTTGAGGATTCCAGCCTGGGTCTCAGGACTATTTCATTCCCTGATGTTTACTGCAGGGAAGAGATTCTCCCAATGCTTCCTTTTCTTCAGATAAAGTAATGGATTCCGAGAGGTATGAGGTTTGAGGAATTCCTAGGGGGACAAAGATTCATGAAGATTTTGAAGTCCTAAAATTGGAGGAAGGACTTGATGGCACCTGAAACTATTCTTAACATTTGTGAGGCTAACAAGAGCAAGGGGACAGAACACAGTGATATATCTATCCTCCAAAGTGCAGGCCCAGGAGATAATAAAGGAGAGTGCATTTTTTTTTTTTTTTAGGTTTGCCTTCATTGTGATTCTCATTGGGTTCATTCTCAGGAGTGATTCTAAACTGGACTCTGGAGAAGTTATCAGGCATGGGGAAGAGAATCTATTAATAATGATCTAAACCAAGTGAAGAATGTTAACAAAAACCCTGAGCCATTAGTTTGGTGGTTGTGGAGGTCATTAACCCGATGCTATGATGAGGAGATGAATGTCAAGCAGTCTGAAATCTTAAACCTTTCGGAATAGAAATTGATGTTGCATGAGTAAGAAGAAGCTAATGCTTTAGGATAAAATCTGCCCAAGATGATAAGAGATTCATAAAGATGAATCTTTATGCAAAGATTCTCATGGGCATCTGAACAATCCTCATGGTACTTTTGAAACAAATGTTTTATCGCATGCTTCTTTACCAAAAGCAATAACTGTATATGGCTTGTTATTGTTTGCTTGGTATCTGGTATGGTGCCTGTACGTAAATACCTGAATTTTCCCATGAGGTTTTTAACATATTAACCATATGTCTCAGTATTACCTACTAACTTGGTATTTTCTGTTTTGATTGATGAGGATGACACATTCATCTTGTACTTTGTTGTATAGAAACTTTACATGGATAACAGTATTTCTAAGACAGATGTGATTCTATGGATGAAAAAACAACAGCTATGTTGGGGACTACAACGTGGCTGGAATTCTGCCTGGCCAGATTGCAAAGGTGATGGGTGAAGTTATGTTGACAATGGCAAAAATCATTTGACATGTATGCTGAAGCAGCTAAGGAAATGCTGTGGTCTCCAGTTAATAGCAAATGGGACATTTGCCCCAGTTAATAATTAATATCCCTCAATTTTCCCCCATATTGTATTGTTTTCTTAATCCTAGCTTCTAAGCAAATGTGTCTTTCTTGTAAACACCAAAACTTCCCATTGTTTCCTGATTTTCTATGTTTAAACTCCTTCATCATGAAATCCTGTTTTCACCAAACTGCGCATGTTTTATGATTAATTGATCACATCACCATTGATTATGAATTCTTGGAGTAACCAGACATCTGGGCCTCTGCCTCTGCTTCCACCTTTGTCAGTGGACAGAGTATCCGCTGGTCTCCTCACTTTAAAATATCTAATCTGAGTCTGCTTCCTTAATCTAGGCAATGTCGTTCCTCTGTGATCCTCTGTCCAGTTAACCTGACACCTGGTCATGCTGAATGCAGTACAGCTACTATTCCCCATGGTGATTGTTTTCTTTGTCTAGTATTTACTTTAAATTCAAGGACCCTCCATGGCTCTTTTGAATTACAGTTAGAGGTAATGTGAGAATAAGTATGACTACTAGACTTCTCTCTGTCATGCTTCCTCTCCCTCTCTCAAATCCCACCCTTTACCATATGGAGGAAGAACACTTCTATCGGAAGCTCTAATGGACAATGAACTTTAAATATTTTCTTCCTTTAAATATTTTATCATTCAGTCAACAAATATTTATTGGCTGCCAAATCTATGCTAGACACTAGAGATTCTGTGGCAAATTTAATAGATGTTGCTCTTGGCCTCACGGAACACTTCCTCGTGGAACAGGAAGACAAAAATTAAAGAACCACATAAAAATGTGAAATTATAGCTGTGATGAACATGTAACTAGAAAAAATTATGTAGCTGGAAAAATACTGCCACCATGTCTTCTTTCCCTGGACATAAACTATGAACATGTGGTACTTGGATAATAATTTGATAAAGATGTTAATGGAAGCAACCCCAAGGTTTCAGCAATATTTTTGGATGGCTAGGATAGAAGATTTTAGAGGCAAATTAATAATCTATAGCTCCTTTCTCAGTTCTAGCAATCCCAAAGCAGATAATATCAAAGTGGATGGTGAAGAAAAAGAACTATCACTGCTCACTGTAATAGTGTATGGTTTTGAGTCCTTTGTGAAAAGTCAAGATGTCTTCAAAATGATGATTTAATAAGAAACTAGTTTTCTACTTATGTGTTAGTGATATTATTCTTGATAAGGTAATCTATATTTCTGGGAGATGAATTTGAATATTTGTGCTTAGTTGAGATTACATGTGGAATAATCTGGAAAAAATAGACATGTCAGCAACTTGTTCTGAGTTGATGTTGATCATAGAGAGGTCATCACACATGTTCTATTTTTAGAGATTTCCCTATGCTCATTTTTTAATTCTGAAAGGACTGTAGTGGCCACTGTTAACATTATTCTTCAATCCTTTTGGATAAACATAGTGTGCCATCTCTACAAAACAGAGTACTATGAAGTTATAGAAAGAATGAGAACTCATTTTGTGGTTAAGGAAACCCTATGTTGGAATCAACTGTGCTGATGCTATACCTTTCCTCAGCTTCTGCAAGCTCTACTTTTTCAATTTCATCAAAGTAATAAACATATCCATCACCTCCAAAAATGTGTGTGTGTGAGAGAGAGTGAGAGCGAGGGAGAGAGGGAATGAGAACGTGACAAGAATGCTCAGGACAACTTTCCATTATGAAAGCTTGTATCTGAGGTCTTGTGAAGTGTTTCCTGGGACCTCTATAGGAGACAGAGTGACCTGGCATTTCTTTTCTCCTCCCTTACCACCCCATACTTTCCAGTAATCAGCAGATGTCTGTGGCAGAAGTAAACAACCTTACTTCCTGTGACCTAACACAGAACAAACACACCGAGAATTATTTTATGCTCTGGGGTTCCCTGATGTGTCAGGCTGAGACTGGGATTTCACCTGAAATTGCACTTTTGCTTAGCTCTCTGTTCCTAATCTAGTTTCATTAATTAGTTAATGGGTTCTCCAGTAAGTCAATCTCATTTGAATCCTTGGCTCCACATTTGATTCCTGGAGAACCTGGCCTGGGATGAAAACCTGCAGTCCTGAGGAAAGATTAATTCCAGCATGTTGGCAGAAGATGTTTTTAGAAGGTGGAAGGGAATGCATAACAGAGATACTAATGTAAAAGCTTTAGGCTTGAACTTCTGTAGAAAAAAAATCATGTCTTTAACACTTCTTTTATGGATCTTTCACAGACTTTATTAGAACACCTGTGTTCTACCACAGGAATTGGTCTTGGTTCAGAATTAGTCCTCCTCTCTTGAGCAGTGCATTTTCCCACATGTAATGCACTATAAAATTCTATAAAATTTTCCTCCTAAAATTACTTAGAATTAATTTTGGCTTATACCTCTCTACTCGATGTCATCAATTCCCAGTTGCACTATGCATTTATCTATTAATCTTTCATATACTACTGAAAAATTGGAGAATTATTTCACTATATGTAATGTGAAAGTCCTTCTTGGGAAAGGCAAACCATGACAAAAAGTGATAACCATCAACATTTAGGTAAATGTCCCTAGGCTCAGCCATCAGGAAGCACTGTGAAAAATTTTAATAACAATATAAAAAGCATGCCTGTACCTAAGGCTCCTTCCTAAGATTTTGGTACCCCTATTTTGTGCAGCTTTTGAACCAAAGCATATAGCATTGAATCTCATGACCAACAAAAGTCTTCCCATCATCTTACAAACATGACATATTATATACAGTTCAAAATGTATGTGAAAAAGATGTAATATCTGGAAATACTTTATCATAGAGGTATTGATATATCAACTGAATTTACAACAAAAAGAATAAAAGTATAAAATGGACAACTGGAGGAGATGTTGTAAGTGGTAGTAACAGGTCTAAAATACTTTTGTGTCCTTTCTTTTCTACCGAGCTTTCAAAAAGCCATTTACCATTGGGTTTCATCCCAATGGAGATGTAAAAAGAGGTAAAGAGGAATTTCAAATATGAGACTGTTTATTCTCTATTCAATAAAGTATAGTCTTACCTCTTACTGCGTAGGGAGACATGGTGTCTGAAGGCTAGAACCTTATGGAAGGTCCTGCCGAGGGCATTCTTCACCTCATTATTTCTCAGGCTGTAGATGATAGGATTCAACATTGGAGTCACAACAGTGTAGGACAATGATAGAAGCTTCTTGCTCTCAGGAGAATTATTTGACTTAGGCCGGAAATAAGTAATGCTTAAAGACACATAGAAAAGGGAGACCACAAGGAGGTGGGAGGAACAGGTAGAGAAGGCTTTACGCTTGCCCCTAGCTGATGGAATCTTGAGGATGGCAGCAGTGATGCGAGTGTAGGAACACAAGATCAGCAAGCAGGGGATCATGACAACCAGAATGGTTCCCACGATGGCGTAGACCTCAAACAGTGCTGTGTCTGCACACACCAGCCTCAGCACAGGTGGGCTGTCACAGAAGAAGTGGTTCACCTTGTTGTCACAGAATGGAAAGCTGAAAAGCCATGTAGTCTGCACAGAAGCTACAGGAAAGCCTGGAAACCAGGAGGCAGCAGCCAGTTTGGCACGTGTCCTTTCGTTCATGATGACTGGGTAGTGCAAGGGACTGCAGATGGCTACATAGCGGTCATATGCCATGGTGGCCAGGAGGAAGCATTCAGCTACCCCAAAGAAGAAGGAGAAATACATTTGAGTGGCACAGCCAAGGAAAGAGATGGTTGTATCTTGGGCAAGTAGGGTCCCCAGCATTTTGGGCACAATGACTAGATTTAAGCCAATCTCTAAGAAGGACAAGTTCCTGAGAAAGAAGTACATGGGACTGTGCAGCATGGGATCTGCCAGTGTAACCAGAATGATGAGGCTGTTTCCCGTTAGGGTGACCAGGTAGATGATTAGAAGTGTTAAGAAGAGCAATGACTGAATTTCGGTGGGTAAGGAAGAGAAGCTCATGAGGATAAACTGACTTACTCTTGTCCAGTTTCCAGTAGCCATATATTAGGCATAAATCACCAATATGTTTTTAAAGAGAGGTCTTGATTGAAAGAATCAGATGCTGGTTTTCATACTTCTTCTTAGTGTCAAGAAAGGTAGCAAGGTCAGAATCTCACTTAGAAGAAGAAGGGCTTGAGCTGTCAATAAATAGACAGAAGAAAAACGCCTAGAGATTAAGCAATGAGATGGGAATGGGTCAGTGTTTTAAGGGTGGAAACTTTCCCATCTGCACATTTACTTATACAAGAGTACCTTCAAAAAGTCATGCAGTTGCAACTAGTGCTTACCCTAAATATTACAATGCCAATAATGAAGTCTGCTTCTCACAGTGGAGTATCTAGGTTCAATTCCTGACTCCTTTTTTTTTTTTTTTGACTCCAGCTTCCTGTTAATGCAGACCCTGGTAGGAAGTGCTGTTGGGTCAGCTAATTGGGTTGCATTTCCAGTTCCAGGCTTTGGCCCAGGCTGAGCCCTGGCACTTTGGGCATTTGGGGAATGAATTAGTGGATGAGAGTTATTTCTTCCTCTTTCTCTTATCTTTCTTCCTCACAAATAGTATCTTAAATTTTGTGGGAAACAGAACTAAAAGACAAGTTTCTTTGGTGACAAAAATGTTTGAATTCCATGTGTAGAAGAATCTTCAAAAATTTCATGGAAAGACATATGATAAAGATAAGTACAGGTGAATTTAAATTTTTTCCCAACAAAGTAAACTTAGCTTTTAATTCCAGTTTTCCAGGAACTTTTGAAGTTCCTTTCTACAGAAAGATGTTCAAAGTCAGAATCATGAGTCTTTCATGTGCTACCAAAGGAAACATTTCAGAAGGCAGTGATATTCCTGAAAATCATAGACCTTTAAGAAACAGGCTCAATGTTTGTAATCTCCTTACAGAAGACACAAATATGACTTCATATAAACTTTAGAAACATAGTTATTATGTAGAATGAGGTAACAGAAATTTCCCATTCTTTATGTATTTTTCTTTCCTGACTAGAACTTGGGAGGCAAGAGGTTAGGATGTATTAATGCAGTTTACATGTACAGGTTTGTATCCTCTTATACCTCTATTTTGTAGGTGAGGAAATTGATCTCAGGGAAGTTAAGGTACGACAAGTATAGCTGTTTGCAGTAATTCCTGATGATTCTTTTTATTTCTGTGGTATCCATTGTGACATCTCCTTTTTCATCTCAGATTTATTAATTTGGGTCTTCTCTATTTTTTGTTAGTTGGGCCACTGGTATATCAGTTTTGTTTATTTTTTTTCAAAAAACAAGCTCTTGATTTCACTGATCTTTTGTATTTTTTGTTTCATTTTGTTTATTTTTTCTCTAATTATTTCTTTTCTCCTAATTTTGGGTTCAGTTTTTCTATATCTTGGATGCATTGATAGCTTATTTATTTGATGCATTTCAAATTCATTGATGTAGACACCAATTGCTATAAATTTCCCTCTTAACACTGCTTTTGCTATATCCTGTAAGTTTTGATATATTGTACTGTCATTGTCATTCATTTCCAGAAATTTTTTGAATTCTCTTTTGATTTCTCCTATGGCTTAATGTTCATTCAGGAGCATGTTGTTCAGTCTCCATGTGTTTCCATATTTTTAAGAGATTCATGAGTTGTTAATTTCTGGTTACATTCCATTGTGGTCAGAAAAGATGCATAGTATGACTTCAATTTTTTGAGTTTGCTGAGACTTGCTTTATCGACTAGCATATGGTCTATGCTAGAGAAAGTTCCATGCACTGATGAAAATAATGTGTATTCTGCAACTGTGGGATGAAAGGTTCTGTAGATATCAGTTAGGACCACTTGGTCTACAGTGTATATTAACTTTGTTGCTTCTTCATTGATTTTCTATCTAGTTGATCTTTTCATTGGTGAAAGTGGGGTGTTGAAGTCCCCCACTACTATTGTATTGGAGTCTATGTTTCCCTTTAGATCCATTAATTATGTCTCTTCATTCTCTCCTAACCTGTAGGGTTTCTTTTTCTTTTCCTAAAGATTTATTTATAATTATTTGAAAGGCAGATTTACAGAAATGCAGAAGGGGGGGGAGGGGGAGAGAGAGAGACAGAGAGAGAGAGAGAGAGACAGAGAGAAAGAGAAAGAGGTCTTCCATCCATTGGTTCACTCCCCTAATGGCTGCACCTGCCGGAGCTGCACTGACCAAAGCCAAGAGCCAGGAGATTCTTCCAGATCTCTTATGCGGATGCAGGGACCCAAGGACATGGGCCATCTTCTACTGCTTTCCCAGGCCTTAATAGAGAGCTGGATTGGAAGTGTGCAGCCAGGACTTGAACTGTCACCCACATGAGATGCTGGAACTGCAGATGGTGGCTTTACTCCCTATTCCATAGTGCTGGTCCCCCCTGTAGGGTTTCTGAAGAGAAGTCAGCTGTGAGTCTAATTGGAGATCCTCTGAAAGTAATCTGATGTTTTTCTTGTACATATTTTCAAAACTTTTCTTTATGTTTTACTATTGAAAGTTTGACTACAATGTGTTGTGGTGAAGATCTTTTTTGGTCATGCCTATTAAGAGTTCTGTGTTCCTCGTCTACTTAGACATCCCTTTCTTTATACAAATTAGGGAAGTTTTCTATAATTATTTGACTGAATAGGCCTTCTAATCCATTCTCTCTTTCTATACCTTTAGAAACTTCTAAGTCCTAAGGGAATTTCTAAGACCCATATGTTGGGTAGTTTGATTCATTTCATAAATGGCAACTTTAAAAATTTTTTTTTCTAATTTCTAATTCTTCCTTTTGGTTTTACTGAGATATTTCCAAAGTTCTGTATTCTTGCTCACATATTCTTTCTTTGCCTCACCAAGTCTGTTTTTGAGGTTTTCGCTATTTTTTTATTTGACACACTAAATTCTGCATTTCTAATATTTCAGACTGATTTATTTTCTAAACCCCAGATTTCATAGAATATTTTCTTCCATGTCATGTGTTGATCTCTTCAACTTGTAAATTTGCTTCTCATCAGTTCTGAGTAATCCTATGATCAATCTTTTGAATTCTTTTTCAGGCATTTCATCAGTTTTTTCATGCTCACATTCTAATATTGAAGTGTTGATGTGTTCTTTTAGGAGAGTTACATTTTCTTCCTTATTCTTGCTTCTTGAGTTTCTGCATTTATTTTTAAGCATTTTTGGGCATACTTGTTGTTTTTCTCCTTTGATGGCTTTTATCTTTGAACTATGCCTCTGTGGCTTAGTGGAGTGCTTGTTCTTTCATTGAATACACAGAAGTATGGGCTGGGTGTGGCTAGGGAGCTCTGGTCAGTGCTCCAGAGAGAGAGGGATATCCAGTGTGACACGCAAGTTGAGCATGGTAGATGTCCACTATATCCAGAAGGGTGGAGGATACAATCACCTCTATGGGCATAATCACACCCTCACCTCCTCTCTTCATAGGTGATCAACGCACAGGGTTAGCCCACAGTGGGTGCAACACCTACCCACACTGCTGCATGAATCACAGGAAGGATCTTTGCAGCACTTAGTGTGAGCACAGATGGTGATGAAATGACCCACCCCAGGCAATCAGGGAGCTTTGAGCCTTTGGTGACAGACTCAATGATTGCTCAGCTATACCCTGCAACCTATCACAAAGTCATAGATTTCACGCATTTTCAGCACAAAAGTTCCTATTGTTATGGGCTGTAGAGGATCCACTCTGCCCTGCTAGCTTGTCTTGTCCATAGAGAGAACAATGATGTTCCCAGGCCACTGACTATGGATTTTCCACCTTAAAAATCTAGCAGAAAGGGTTAGGTTCCTGGACACATACAATCTAGCAAAATTGTATCATGAAGACACAGAAAACCTAAACAGACCAATAACCAAGAAAGAAATTGAATCAGTAATAAAGAACTTCCCCAAAAAAGAAAAGCCCAGTACTGTATGGCTTCACTGCTGAATTGTATCAGATTTTTAAAGAAGAACTAATTACAATTCTTCTCATGCTTTTTGAAACAACTGAAAGGGAGGGAATTCTCTGAAAAATCTTCTATGAGGACAATATCACCTTAATTCTTAAACTGGAAAAAGATACAACAAAGAAAGAGAACTGTAGATGAACACCTATGAACATAGATGCAAAAATTCTCAACAAAATACTAGCTAACTGAATCCAACAACATATCAGAAAAATCATTCATCCAGACTAGGTGGAATTTATCTGTGGTGTGCAGGGATGGTACAATATACACACATCAACAGATGTAGTACATTACATAAATAAACTGAGGACAAAAAATAATATGATCATGTCAGTTGGTGAAGAAAAAAACATTTGATAAAATACAAGATCCTTTCATGATTAAAAACCTTAAGCAAACCAGCGCCACAGCTCACTTGGCTAATCCTCCTTCTGCAGGTTCTAGTCCTGGTTGGGGCACCGGATTCTATCACAGTTGCTCCTCTTCCAGTCCAGCTCTCTGTTGTGGCCTGAGAAGGCAGTGGAGGATGGCCCAAGTGCTTGGGCCCTGCACCCACATGGGTGACCAGGAGGAAGTGCCTGGCTCCTGGCTTCGGATCAGTGCAGCGTGCTGGCCCTAGCAGCCATTTGTAGTGTGAACCAATGGAAGGAAGACTTTTCTCTCTGTCTCTCTCTCTCTCACTATCTAACTCTGCTTGTCAAACAACAATAACAACAACAACAAACCTTAAGCAAAATGGGTATAGAAGAAATATTCCTCAACACAACCAAGGCAATTTATGACAAACCTGTGGCCAGCATCTTATTGAATGGTGAAAAGTTGGAAGCATTCCCACTAAGATCCATAACCAGACAAGGATGCCCACTTTCACCATTGTTATTCAATATAGTCCTGGAAGATTTAGCCAGAGCCATTAGACAAGGAAAAAGAATCTAAGAGATACAAATTGGAAAGGAGGAAGCCAAACTATCCTTATTTGCAGATGACTTCACTAAGAGACTATTGAAACTCATAAAAGAGTTTGGTAAAGTGGCAGAATATAAAGTTAACACAGAAAAATCAGTAACCTTTGTACACACAGACAATGCCATTGAGGAGAAAGAACTTCTAAGATCAGTCCCATTCACAATATCTACAAAAATAATAAGTACTTTGGAATACTTTTATCCAAAGTAGGGAAAGATCTCTATGATAAAAGATTACAAATATTAAAGAACGAAATAGAAGAAGACAAACAAAAAGTGGAAAAATCTTCCATGTTCATGGATTGGAAGAATTAATATCACTGAATCATCCAATTAACATCCAACATGAAAGCAATTTATAGATTCAATGCAATCCCAATCAAAATACCCAGGACATTCTTCTCAGATCTAGAAAAAATGATGCTAAAATTTATGCAGAAACACAAGAGAATCCAAATACCTTAAGAAATCTTATACAAGAAAAACAAAGCCAGAAGCATCAGAATACTAGATTGCAAGACATACTACAAGGGCAGTTATAATCAAAGCATCCCTGTTAGTAGCACAAAAATAAATATTAGACCAATGGAATAGATTAGAATCACTAGAAATCAATCCACACATCTACAACCAGCTATTTTTTGTCAAAGGAGATAAAAATCAGTTCCTGGAGAAAGGACGGTCTGTTCAACAAACTGTGCTGGAAAATTTGGATCTTTGCCTGCAGAAGTATAAAACGAAACCCCCATTTTATACCTTGTACAAAAATCAACTCAATGGATCAAGGATCTAAATCTATGACATGATAGCATCAAATTACTAAAGGAGAACATTGAGGAAACTCTTTAAGACATTGGTATAGACAAATACTTCTAGAAAAGACCCCAGAAGCACTGCCAATCAAAGCCAAAATAGAGAAATGGGATTACATTAAGCTGAGAAGCTTCTGCACTGCAAAGGAAACACTTAAAAAAGTGAAGACACAACTGACAGAATGGGAGAAAATATTTGCAAAATGTCCAACTGATAAAAGATTAATATCCAGAATCTATAAAGAGCTCAAAAACTCAACCACAATGATACAAACATTCCAGGTATTTTTCAAACAGGAAATTTAAATGGCTGGCAGACACATTGAAAAATGCTCAGCATCACGAGCCATCAGGGAAATGCAAAACAAAATCATAGTGAGGTTTTACTTCACTCCAGTTGACATGACTGATATACAGAAATCAACATACAATAAATGCTGATGAGTATTGGTGGAAAACATACCTTAATCTAATTCAGCCATTATTGAAGACAGTATGAAGATAGCTCAGAAAGCTGAAAATAGATCTACCATATGACCCAGCCATCACATTCCTGGGAATTTACCCAAGGGAAATGAAATCAGCATATGAAAGAGTTATCTGTACCTCCATGTTTATTGCAGTTCAATTCGCAATAGCTAAGACAGAGAATCAACCCATATGTCCATCAACTGATGACTGGATAAAGAAATTTTAATGTTAGATATATATATATATATATTTATAGATGTTTATATATATATAAAATATGGAATATTACTCAGCCAAAAAAAAGAATGAAATCCTGTCTTTTGAAACAAAATGGATGCCACTAGAAACCATTATACTTAAATAAACCAGTCCCCAAAAGACAAATACCATATGCCTTCTGTGATAATGAATACAGTACCAAACATGCAATGCATAGGAGTGAAATTGACATTTTGAGCTTTGTTTGCAGTCCTTGTGTCTATTGCTGAGGAACAGTGTTTTTTTCTTGCTACTTGTTGAACTCTTTACTTAATGTAGGGTTAATCTTATGAAGTAAACAGAAAGTAGAAAATTGTAAAAACTAAGAGAGGGAATAAGAGAGGGAGAAGGAGGAAGTGTGGGAGTGTGGGTGGGAGGGAGGGTGGGGTGGGAAGCATCACTAGTTTCCTAAATCTGTATATATGAAATATATGAAATTTGTTTACCTTAAATAAAAAGGTAATTAAGTGGTAGATCTTGATTCCAAATAACATCTGTTGGATTTCAAAGCCCTTCTGATCTCTACTAAATCATGCTTCACTTGCCTGTTCTGTCTTGATCTGAGTACTCACTCATTGACACCAAAGAGAATTAAAGTGGAGAGATCTGCAAAATCAGAGTGAAGATAGGGAAAAGGTAATCAAGAAAGCTAACATCATTAACATGAAGATGTTCAAGAGATTCCCTAAACTCAACTGGATCTCAAATTTGTATTAGTTTTTTCTAATTTTTATCTAATTATCAAGAGGCTCTTTTTTTTTTTTTTACTGTTTTGGCAATGTAGAATATTGAATTCTAATGGGCAAATTATGGGTCGAAGTTGGCAAATGAAATTGACTGAAAGGCTGGGAAAAATTAAAAAGGAACTTGATGTGTATATGGAACTATTATAAGAAAAATAAAAATTTCAGAATCAAAATAAAAGTATTACCAGAATTAACACAAAGTCAAACAAACAAACAAACAAGGATTTGGTTATAGTTTTGGATTTTAAATCAATTTTGTTATGATCCATGTTCTATGGAATTGGTACTCTATTTATGGATAATGAGATTTATGTGAATATTTGAAGCAATGAAATGAGATTCTCATATATGCCATGTAGAGAGATTATGCTGTGACCTGTCTTGAGGATTAGTGATGGGGTGGAAGTAGGGGAAGGATCAAAAGTTGTATTTCTAGGATTAATGGCGGCCAAGTTGAATGTTCATTGTTATATTGTTAGTCTCAGTGTCCTTGCACAATCCTTTTTCAAGTAGCAGAAAAACTTATTGAGGAGAGACTAAATATTTGTATGTCCTGGTGAATATTTCATTTTTCAAGGATATATTTAAAATTCTAAAGCATTTATGTAAGAAATAAAAATCACACTTTCAAAGATAAGTTCTAATATATGCTTTGAATTCCCTGTGATCTTTTGCTGTGAGGTTTCCTTCCTTTATCTTCTTTCATACTGATGACCGTGTTTCTTTGTTTCTGTGTGTAACACATCTTTAAGCATCTGTTGCAGGGCTGGACGAGTGGCGACAAATTCTTTCAATTTCTGTTTGTTATGAAACGTCTTTATTTCACCTTCATTCACAAATGATAGCTTTGCAGGATATAATATTCTGGGCTGGCAGTTTTTCTCTCTTAGTACCTGGGCTATATCTCGCCATTCCCTTCTAGCTTGTAGAGTTTCTGATGAGAAGTCAGCAGTGAGTCTGATTGGCGATCCTCTGAAAGTAATCTGACGTTTCTCTCTTGCACATTTTAGGATCTTTTCTTTCTGTTTCACTGTGGAGAGTTTAATTACAACGTGTCGTGGTGAGGATCTCTTTTGGTCGTGTTTATTAGGGGTTCTGTGAGCTTCCTGTACTAGGATTTCTCTGTCCTTCTCCAAACCTGGGAAATTTTCTGCTAATATCTCACTAAAAAGGCCTTCTAATCCTTTCTCCCTCTCCATGCCTTCAGGAACTCCTAGAACCCGAATGTTGGTTTTTTTAATAGTATCCTGAAGATTATATTATATTATATCCTGAAGCATATATTAGAACTTATCTTTGGCAAATGGCAGGGCAAAGTTATTTTCTCTATTTCTTACAATGATTCATTTCTGTTGTTCTACTTTCAAGTGCGCAATTCATTCTTCTGTCAATTCTCCTACTGAGTGTGTCTATTGAGATTTTGTATTTCAATTCTTCCCAAAGACCTTTTCCATTTCTAAAATACTCACTTGGTTCTTTTTTTCTCTTTTTATGTTTTGATACTCTCCATTTTTCAATTGTTTTTAGAACTTGTATAACTGTCACTTGCAGTATTTTTATTATGGTTATTTAAAAACCATTGTCAGATCATCTCAACATCTCTGTTATCTCTGGGAACAACTCTAGATAGTCCTCTTTAACTCAAGCTGAAATTTGTATTCCCTCATGTGCATGGAATCAAAATGTTGCATCAAAATGTTTATCTTTTTTTTAAAAAAAGGTTTATTTATTTATATGTTTGAAAGGCAGAATTACAAAGAGAGGGGGAAACAGAGAGATCGTCTACCTGCTCGATCACTACCCAAATGGCCACAACAGCCAGGATTGGTCCAGGCCAAAACCAGAAGCAAGGAGCTTTGTCTGGGTCTCCCACATGGGTGCAGGGCCCATCTTCTGCTGCTTTCCAAGGTGCATTAGCAGGAAGCTGGACAAAAGCATGGTAGACAGGACTTGAACAAGCATCCATATGGGGTTCCAGCATCACAGGCGGCTCAACCCACTGTACCACAAAGCCGGCTCCCTAAACTTATCTCTTAATTTCATTTTCTGTGAACTTTTTGAAGTCCTCTCATATTTACTTTTCTTTATTTTCAGTATTTGGAGAATTTCTTGTTTCTCTTTTTCTTATTTTTGTTTTCCTGTTTCTTTATTTTCTGATCTCAGTTGTAAATTAAAAAATTCATCCAACATTTCTATTTGTGGCAGAAAGCTTTCTAGGTTATATGCTTGCAATTTTTCCAAAGCTAAAAGTATTAGTGGGTTTAGGGTATTTTAATATAGATATTTTTTATTTGTATAAATAACCAAATCTGTATTTTTCCTAGGAGAATACTTATTTTTTTTGAAAATCAATTTTCATCATGAGGCCAAATGACCAAGTATAAATTGTCACACATATTTTATAATGGGAACTTTATGTGCATTTATTTAATCAATGGTGAGAAGTGAATCTTTTATTGTAAAATGATTTCCAAAAGTAAGCTAAGTGTCACAGTATCATTTATTATTAATAATAATTTATTATTTTTTCTACTAATTTTAAATAATTCAAATACTGAAGTATTACAATAAGACTTGTATAAATGATTTTAAATTATTAGTAGAATTTAATTATTATAAATACAGAATATTAAACACCACTTTACTTGTAAAAAATCAATTAGAATATTTTTAGGTTAAAATCATGCCTTCTCCATCTTATGTTTCAAAGTATAACAAGTGACCTTTAATGGGTTCTGGGCATTGATTTGAATATGTTGATGAAATCATTTGGCCTGCAAGATATTTGATAGAAAAATGAAACCTTAAGCTACGAACTGTGTTTGAACAGATGATGTTTTTCTGCCTAGTGCATTATAGTCATTAAACAGAAATATGTGCTGAAAGTTCAGATATGAATAAAAATGAAATGGATTTTCTGAGTGCTTACATGTTAATCTCCATTTGGTCATCATTTCTCAATACCGTTATGATTTGTTCTTTGTTCTTCAATATAAAAGAAGCAATTAAAATATTACAGAACCCCCCCCAAAAAAAAAAAATCACACTTTCAAAGGAATTTTAATCAAACTCATCTAAGGTTTCTCCATGCCACACAATATCTGCAGATTTAAATCAATTTCAGGAAAACCATATGCAATTTTTAAAAAGTATAAACAGGTCAATGATACAACATATACTCTCAACTAGAAACTCTCTTTGGCACTGACCTTCTGTCTTTCAGTAGGTCTTAGGTATATGAAGACACAGAAGTTTAATGAGATGAATCCAAAGCTTCAGAGCAGTTGTTTTTCTTCTCACAGGAGTCTGAAGGAAAGCTGGAGAGACACTGAATTATCCCCATAACTTCTCAATGAAGCCCTGGAAAATATTGAATGTTGAGTAGGCAGTCATGAAAGTGAAAGCCTTAGATCAGAAAAGACCACCTGGAGAAAAACTGTAACTATCAAATTAGAAGGCTGTGGAACTGAATTCATCAGAATACAAACTTGAGAAATTCTACCTAAATTCTGGGAAAACTTATGTAGAGAAAAAGATTATGAGAATAATAATTTTAAAAATTATTAATATAAAAACAGATTTCATGTATTTCTAATTGAATTCTAAGAAGATAACCATACTTCCCTCCCACTCTCTCTAAACAAAATACAGGAAATAAAAATCTACTTAACATACATTTCAGAATGACAAAGGAGGGGAAAGAAAAAGGGAATAAACATTTTTGAGCCAAAGGAAAATATTTTTGAAATTAGATAATCCCTAAGTACAAAATAAAATAAATTTTAAAATATTCATACAAACATGTATCTTTATCTTAATGAATGTTTTTAAAAATATTTGAAAACAGAGGAAAATATGCTAAGCAATCAGACTATTTAGATGATTAAAATGTTGTAAAAATACCCATTAAACAAAAAAATGAAAAAAGTCTACTCCCATTCACCATATTAATATAAATTAATAGTATATTGCTACATACATATTAGAACAGTTTAAAAAAAGCCAACACCAAGGAGTGCTGCAAGGACTGAAATAATAGGATCATTCATAAATTTCTAGTGGAAGTATAAATGGTGCTGCCACTCTGAAAAACACTTCCATAATTCTTTAAAAAACTAAACTTTGCAGCTACGATATGATACAACAATTGCAGTTCTTGGAACTTATACTAGAGTGCATGTGCACAACAGGCTATTAAAATATTTAATACTGGTTCATGACATTTTATCATACTATCTCTTTTAATAAAATATTTTATGTGTATTTGTGTGTGTTTTGGGGAAGTAATTGACAGAAACTGAAGCTCAGGAGCAATGCTGACGTAAGAATTCAGTAAGCAGACTAAGAAAGCTGGAGGTGAAATTAAATGTTACATGATCATCTTAAAAAATACAACAACATAGACTCAACATGAATAATGATTTAAATGTAAAAAAATTAAATAGAATTTGAAGAAAATTTAATGCATTTAAGCGTTTCATATTACTTCAATAAATATTAACTTTAGCATTCTGATATTTTTCTTAGGAGTCTAAATGAGATCCCATAAAAGAAACGATTTATTGGTTTACCACATAAAAATTAGTTTGAGTGTTAAAAACTTATTATAGAAATTGGCCGGCGCCGCGGCTCACTAGGCTAATCCTCCGCCTAGCGGCGCCGGCACATCAGGTTCTAGTCCCGGTTGGGGTGCTGGATTCTGTCCTGGTTGCCCCTCTTCCAGGCCAGCTCTCTGCTGTGGCCAGGGAGTGCAGTGGAGGATGGCCCAGGTGCTTGGGCCCTGCACCCCATGGGAGACCAGGAAAAGCACCTGGCTGCTGGCTCCTGCCATCGGATCAGCGCGGTGTGCCGGCCGCGGCGGCCATTGGAGGGTGAACCAACAGCAAAGGAAGACCTTTCTCTCTGTCTCTCTCTCTCACTGTCCACTCTGCCTGTCAAAAAAAAAAAAAAAACTTATTATAGAAATTAAAATATAAATTACAAATCAAGACAACATCTATAAATTAATGTCCAGAGATTCCTACAAATTACCCAAGAGAAAATTAGGAAAAGATACAATATTCATTTCATATGAAATCGTTTCAAATCATCACAGAGCAAATATAATTTTTATAAGGGAGATTACTTTTTTCTTCAAAGAATTTAAATATTACAATACTTAGTTTCAGTAAAAGTGAAATAACCTAAACTGTGGCTTCAATGAGTAAGTGAATTTGACAATATTTATTAGGATCCTTGAAGTAGCAATTTCACATTTAAAAGTTTAGTTATTTGCAAATTTTAGCTACCAGAACACCCTTGTCAACTTTATTTATAATACAGAAATTTAAATGAAAAAACAACAATGGACATTCCTAAATACAAAAATGGCAAGTTAGTTAAATTAATTTTGTTCTATATGTATTATGTTCTATATGTATTGTTCTATATGTATTATTACACTATGTAGTAATTTAGAATTATCTTATAGAAGAACATTAAATGGCATGAAAAAATATAAAAGATGTTACCTTAAAAACTAAAAAAGAAAGGGAGAGGGAAAGAGGGAGGGAGGAAGTGAAGGGGAGGGAGTAAAGAAAGAAAGAGGGGGGAATATCATTATATTCTTAGAAATGCATCTATAAACTGTATTGAGTCTGTTAAAAACTAAAAATTAAAAACTTAAAAATTAAATTAATCAATTAAAATAAAAACAAAAAAGAGTACTTCAAAATCTAGAAAACTGGAAAAAGATGTTTGTTTTGGTGCAAAGATTTTTGAAATCCATGCAGTTTTTTACAACATGCATTTTCCATTAAATTTCTAAAAACTTCTCATATGTTTTGCTTAATTGATAAAGGAGGCTACAAAACAGTATTTTCCTCATTTACTATTCACTGTAAAATGAAAATTTATAATATATGTACATATGTATAAACATATATATATATATATAAGTGTACTGGTACCTACAGACACAGGTATTTAATCACATGCACACTTAGCCTTCAGTTCTATCCCTTTATTAATATTTAGTGGTGCAGTTACAAGTGTTTTTAATTACTTTTTTTTGTATTTTATATTTTTTACATTATCCACAGTGAAAATATACTAGTTCTTATTTTGCAGAACAAATATTTGGATATTATTGAGAATAAAATACTGATAACACAAAATAACCCATAAACAATTGGAAAGTATTTGGTATAATAACAACACATAAACATATTTTTCTGTTTTCACATAGCATGTTACTTAAATAAATCTTAAAAAAAGACACAATTTGCCCTAAAGAAACATTTTCAAAGGATATATATAATTTACCAAGAAATGCCAATGGCCAGTAAGTATATCAAAATTATTGCCTTTGCTAATAATAAAAATCAAAATTAAATCAACACAGAGATTCAATTTCTTTACCACATTTGAAGTATTTATAAATATAAATTCAGTGCTAGTAAGGGGTAGAATAGTAGGCACTATCTTCATTTGTTTAAGGATTTGTATCACTTCTAGGAAAGCCAATTTGACATTTCTAGGAAAATCAATCTGACCTGATTACATAAAAATCCTTTAATGTATGCACTTTTCATGGAAGGACCTCTTCTGACAAGACACGTGCTGCAAAATATGTGCCCCTGTATAGACAACCAGGAGGCAGCGTTTTCATTTGTATGGTTCTTTAGTGCTGATGAGTATAGTGATAAAGTGAACTGATCACTATTAGAGATGACTGGTTCATTTATGAGACCATGTATTTAAGGAAATATTTTGTAATAATTAATTTTTGTAGGAGATTTAGTACTTTTGTGTTATAATCACCAAATAATATTAAGTGAATAAAAAGAATATAACATTGCTTACTAATGATAAATTTCTGATTTTAAATATGTATACTGTATAAAATGCTAAAAGCTCATGGGCAAAATTTAAAAGTGATCTACTTTAAGTGGTAAAAGCAGATTTCCTTTTATTGTTCTAGATTTCCAAATTTTCTTTTTTTTTTTTTTTTTTTTTTGACAGGCAGAGTGGACAGGGAGAGAGAGAGAGACAGAGAGAAAGGTCTTCCTTTTGCCATTGGTTCACCCTCCAATGGCCGCCACGGCCGGCGCACCGCGCTGATCCGATGGCAGGAGCCAGGTACTTATCCTGGTCTCCCATGGGGTGCAGGGCCCAAGCACTTGGGCCATCCTCCACTGCACTCCCGGGCCACAGCAGAGAGCTGGCCTGGAAGAGGGGCAACCAGGACAGAATCCGGCACCCCGACTGGGACTAGAACCTGGTGTGCTGACACCTCAAGGCGGAGGATTAGCCTAGTGAGCCACGGCACCGGCTCAATTTCCAAATTTTCGACAATGAACTATATTTTTTTTATATTAGTTATAAAGTCATTAAAAAAGAAAATGATGACAATATAGGTAATATATTCTGAGTTTATAATAGATTTGTTCTTACATTTTCTTCTCACTACTATGGTTTAGTTACCATGATTATACTCCTCATACTAGATATGAATAAATTGAAATTTGGAGCTTTATGTAATTTTGCAGTTAAGAGACTTTGTAATTATATGGATAGTAAATGGCAGGGCCTGCACTTAATAAAGTAATTATAATGAAAATTTGGGCTTTCAACAAGGCATATGAAATTTAAAATAGCTGCAACTTAAGTACATGTCTCTTTCCACAGTGTTCACTTTTTACTACTTATTGCATGTAGGACTTTAACAGTCTATTGCACAAATCAATTCTTTTCATGTCTCTATGCTTTTGTATGTGACATCACTTCTGCCTGATCCCTCTCCTGTTCCACTTGTCTGATCTCTGATTCTCAAAACTCAGCTCTGCATGATGCTTCCAGATAAGACTAGTCATCTTCCCTATTTTTATACATCCTTTAAAAATAGCTTAATTGGACATTTTCATTACCAATATGTACCCCAATCTGTAAAGTCTGTCAGTATTAAGTGTCTTAGTTATCTTTATAGAGAGGAGCTTGTGTTTGTCTAGAATAATCTTTGTATATGTGTGTTGGCACAATTGATTGGATTAATAAATGACAGAATTCATTCTTTGTGGTGTTTCCACTCACCACTAGAGACTTGTTGTTTTCCATGACTGTTCTTATTTAGTCAGAACTCCCTTTACATTAGGAACTGCACTTAGTGACTCATGTGAGGCATGTGGTGCTGGTGTTGAGGTCTGAGAAGGCAATGGAAGTAGAGAGGAAAAGGCTGTCTCAGTTTCCACTAGGCTTCTGGGAATTACAGAAGGAGTGCTGGCTCCCTGTCTCTGTTGTGGGTGACACTGCAGAAACTAGGGGCCATGGTTGGCCCATGGGTTCCTTGCCAGTCCCTCCAGAACTTTCCTAGAGAGATCCCTTTTGCTGGTCATTTGACTGACTGTTCCAGGAATAGGACTCTACTCCTTTAAGACCTCAATAGCCACATAATCGTCCTAAAGCAGTAGTGTGCCTGGATGTCCTATGCCTCATGAATGTTCCACCAGGGCAAGTCTTCCTTGAGTTAATCAGAGGCAAGTCAAGGCTGAGAGGTGGGTGCATGACCTGCTGAAGCTGCAGGGCCTGGAACTTTCTGACCCAGGAAACCTCGGAGGACAGGACTGGAATAATATGAGTAATACCAATCTTCTCCAGCTTCAGATCTCGTTTACGGTGCACAGTGGACAAGCTGAGGTCTAGGGAAGAAAGGACATGATGAGATCTTCCTAGTGTGCACCCTGTAATAGAATTAGGTGTATATAAAACCTGCCAAAATCTCATCTAGCTGAGCCACTGAACTTGAAAAAGGGCCCTGGGTGATTTGGTGCTTGCTAAGGAGCCTTACCTGTGTCTAATGGGGCATCTGCTGGTCAGCTCTGTCGACTTCCATGCTTCATGCATGGTCTTGAGTATGTGAGGAACTCTGTCTCTGTTTCAGAAGAGCCAGAGGAGAAACAAAGTAAGTCTTCTTCTCTGTCCTGGATGAGCCATTAACATCTGGAGCTTCCACCAGTCCCCTGCTGTCTTCTCTGCCAGCCTTGAGTGGATATACTATGTGAGTGGGACATGCTCCCAGCTCTGACGTTGAGAGTTATTCCCAGCTGTGTCTCATTTTCCTTGGGGCTGGTAGAAAGACTGGAGTTGGAATTTTCCCCATGGTATTATTGGGTTCGCTTAAACTCTTCTTTCCTTTCCTAAGGGAGCCTGACCTCTCTTAGGTTGATTGTCCTTTGAGACCATGATGAATTTCAGATGTCAAAATTCAAGAATGGGGGAGGAGGGTGACATAGTGGGTAAAGCTGCCACCTGCAGTGCTGGCATCCTATATGGGTGCCGGTTCAAGTCCTGGCTGCTCTACTTTCGATCCAGCTCTCCATTTTGGCCTGGGAAAACAGTAGGAGATGTCTCAAGTCCTTGGGCCCCTGCACCTGTGTGGGAGTCCTGGAGGAGGCTCCTGGCTCCTGGCTTTGGAATGGCACAGCTCCAGCAGTTGTGGCCATCTGGGAAGGGAACCAGCAGATGAAAGACCTCTCTCTTTTTCTCTATCTCTGCCTCTGCCTCTGCCTCTCTCTAACTCTGCCTTTCAAATACATAAAAATAAACTTAAAAATTCAAAAAAGGAAAACCAAACTTAAGGGAAGAGGCAATAGCACTTTGTTGAAATAAAGCACCAAAACTTAAAAGTCAGAGGGACCTAAGGTTAATCTCAATTCTGGTACTGTCTCATTCATGATATTTAGAAATTTTGTCAAACTCTCTGGAATTCAATCTTAGGTTGCTTATTTCATAGGACTGATGTTCCAATGACATGAAATGACAAAATAATTGAACCTATTACAGAGATAATAATAAATATTCATTTAAATATTCATTAAGTATGTACTAAAATGTCAGGTGTTCTAAGCATTAGGTTACAGAAGTAAAACAAACAAACAAACAAAAAAACACCAAGAAACAGATATGATTCCTCTGCTCATAAAGCTTGCATTTCATTGGGAATCCGGGTAACTACAAGTGAACAAATAATAAACAAAGAAGAACATAAAGCTAAATGGTAGTTATTAAATACATGATAAAGGAAATTGGAACTATGGTAGAAGAGAAAGAACTCAAATGTATGGATTTTAATTAAGAGATTTTGATTATTATATGGTCATATGCTGGTCACCATTATACAGGAGACAGATCCCTGGAACCTAGGTTGTTCAAGTGAATTGAGATTAATAAATTTTTAAATAGCTAATGAACAATACAAAACAAAAGCAAAATGTATCAAATAGGTTGATTTGGGCTTTTTAAAGTCATTTTGCCTCAGAGAAAAGAAAGATTATGATTTTTTATGTAGCACCATTTTAATGGCAAAACATTGTGGAAAATCCTTTAGTTACATGAATAGGGAATTGATTAAAAGTTGTGTATTTTTCCATGGAATTTAAAGGAATAATCTGTCAATATATACTAATATTTATATTAACAATCAAGATGAACACCTAGTCCCCCCCCCCAGTTTTTTCTAATGTGCTTTCTCAGGCACATTAGCAGGCACATGAGCACATTAGCCAGACTGGAAGTGGAGCATTGGCACTCAAACTGGCACCCAAATGGGATGCCAGCACTGCAGGCAGAGCTTAACCTTCTATGACACAGTAATGGCCCCATAAAATTTGTTATTAGGAAATTTCTGTATGGATATATAAGAAATTTATAATAGTTGTTGGATATATGTGAGTGCATGGGGAAACATAGATCAGGATTGGGAGATATGTATTTTTTTAAAGATTTTATTTACTTGAGAGGTAGAGTTACAGACAGAGGGAGAGACAGAGAGAAAGGTCTTCCATCCACTGGTTCACTTCCCAGTTGGCTGCAATGGCTGGAGCTGGGCTGATCTGAAGCCAGGAGCCACGAACTTCCTTTGGGTCTCCCACGTGGTTGCAGGAACCAAAGGACTTGGGTCACCTTCTACTACTTTCCCAGGCCACGGCAGAGAGTGGGATCAGAAGAGTAGCAGCTGGGATACGAACTGGCACCCACATGGAATGCCGGCGCCTCAGGTGGATGCTTAGCCTATTATACCACAGCACTAGCCCTGAGATTTGTGTCTTTGATTGCTTATTATTTTATACTGATTAGACTTTTGACTTAAACTACTTGATTTGTAAGTAATTTTATTTTATTGCAAGTAATTTTAAATTTACAGAAGAATCAAAAAGTAATTTGGAGAGTTCCTACATACACTTCACTCAGTTTTACCTAATTTGCTCATCTGACATGACCATGGTTCATTTCTTATCACTGCAATATTAGCGTTGATACAATACTATTAAATGAAGTACAGGCTTTATTTGAATTTGATCATTTTTCCAACAATTGTCTTTCTTTAACTCTAGGGTTCAAACCAAGATTACATTTAGTTATTATATATTTTTATTTTTTCTCTAATCTGGGACATTTTCTTAGCATTCCCATATTTTTCCTAACTACTTAGTATTGCTTGGGTATTTTGTGGAATGTCCCTCAGTGAGGGTTTGTCTGTTGTTTTTTCATGACTAGACTTTTTATAAATTTTTTTTGAGGTGGGGGCATGTGAAACAACACATACGTGAGGTGCCCTTCTCATAACAAAATATTCCCATGTGTGCAATATTGGCATAACTTAGTACTATGCTATTAACCTGACTCGCTGGTTAAGGTGAGGTCTGCTGGTTTCTCCATTGTAGAGTTACTCCTTTTTCCTTTTTGTTCTTTATTTCTTAGAAGTGAGGTACTAGGTCTAACTCACATGCACGGGAGAGTAATTAATTCCAACCTCCAGGAAGGAGTCTGACTGAATTCTTATTATGTACACATCTCTCTTATGATTAAAAAAAAAAGCACTATTTGAAACAAAGCCAAACTTACATTTTATCTCTTCTTCAGTGATTCCTAATCTCGTAAAAAACTCGTAATAAACTTGTTCCATGTCTCAGTTTTTTTTTTCTGTATAAAATACTAAGTATTTGTGAGAATTAAAGTAAATTTATTTTGGCACAAAAGATATTGAAATCCATGCATGTGAAAGGACATCAAAATTTTGTGGAAAATGCCTATTATGAAGAAATTTGCATGGATTTCAAAAATTTTTTGCACCCCAATAAACATATTTTCTTAAAACATTGATTTATTTGAAAGGCAGAACGATAGGGAAAAATGGAGGGAGAGAGTAAGAGAGGATGGTGGGGTGGTAGAGAGAGATTGATCTTCCATCTGCTGGTTTACTTCCAAATGGCTGCAACAGCTAGGGCCAGGCTGAAACATGGAACAAAAAACTCCATCTGGATGTCCCATGTGGGTGTCGGTGGTCTAAGTACTTGAACCACAATCTATTGCTTCCCTATATATCTTAGCAGGAAGCTACATTGAAAGTGGAGCAGCTGGAACTTGAACTGGCACTCCAATATGGGATACCAGCGTCAAAAGTGATTTAACACACTGCACCACAATGCTGACCTCTAAACTTATCTTTTTCTTTCTTCTTTTATTTTTAAAGATTCATTTATTTATTTGAAAGGCAGAATTACAGAGAGGCAGAGGCAGAGAGAGATAGAGGTCTTTCATCCACTGACTCACTCCCCAGATAGCCTTGATGGCCAGGGTTGCACCGATCTGAAGCCAGGAGCCAGAAGCTTCTTCTGGGTCTCCAATGCAGGTGCAGGGGCTCAAGAACTTGGGCCATCTTCTATTGCTTTCCCAGGCCAAAGCAGAGAACTGGATAGGAAATGGAACAGCCAGGACTTGAACCAGCGCCCATATGGGATGTGCCACTGCAGGTGGCAGCTTCACCCGGTATGCCACAGTGCTGGCCCCCTAAACTTATCTTTTAATTTCTCTTTCCATGAACTTTTTGAAGCACTCTTATAGGATGCTTTTTGACTGGGGATTTGAGCTCTGCCATCAGGAAGGGAAATGGGCTTTCCAGTTGATACCATGCTGATCACTACCCTTGCTATTGTTGCCTGTCATACCATTTCTGCTATTACTGAAGATTTAGGATACTTGTATATACTAATTCTTCTGCTTCAAATATTGTTCCTCCAAATTTTTACGTTAATTCCCATACAATTATCTAATGCCACTCCACATGTCTTTTTTTTTTTCAATGAGGTATTCTCCAATACTGGATGTAAATCAGGTCTCCCTCTTTTCTTTCTACTCAGAGAACTGTGTCCTTTTCCTTCATAGCAATGGTAACAATTTGTGAATCTGCATTTATTTGTGCAGTGCTTTGTTTAAATGTCTTTCCCCTCTTTGGTCTGTAGTCTCCTAAGGACAGAGCCTCAGTTTTGCCTATCACTGTAAATCTAGTACTTAGCACTATTGGTAGGGGATGGGAAGTGAAAATGAGAGCCATGAGGACAGTGAGCAGGCTTTTCAGCAATATTTTAGAAATAAGGACTTAGGTGAATGGCAGTGGCAGTGAAAATGGAAATTGAACCACGGCTGAGTAAGAAGAATTTTGTCAAGGAAGAATTAACAATGTTAGAAGACTGGTTGAACTCTTCTACTTGTAGCACTTATCTGCATAGAATTATAACAAAGTACTTTGTACAACATCCATTTGAAAGTATTTATTTATTCTATTCTAAAGGCAGAGAGACAGAGAAACAGAGAAAGACAGAAAGAAATCTCCTACTCATTGGCTAACTATTCAAATGCCCACAATGGCATCCTGGGTTGGGGCTGGGCCAGTCTGAGCTAGAAGCACAGAAGTCAGTCTGCCTCCCAGATGGATATCAGGGACTTGGGCCATCACTGGTATGCATAGCAGGAAGCTGGATTCAGGAGAGGATCTAGAACTACAGTTCAGGCACTCTTGGGGTGTAGCATATCAAGAGTTATGCCAAATGCCTTATTTATTTATTTATTTATTTATTTATTCATTCATTCATTCATTTCTTTGTTTGTTTGTTTAATTTTAAAGGCAGAGGATAGATAGAGAAGGGAGAGGGAGAAAGAAACAGCCAGCGTGAGCGAGCTTTCTGTTCTATATCTTTTTTTATTTGTCTTCCCCACTCAAGCAGGCAGGAGCACCTAGAGAGCTGCTCTTGAGCAGCTGTACTCCTAGGATTCAGTATAGAAATTTTCACTGATTAAATTGAAGAATACAGCAATAACAGATAGAGTCAGAAAAAGGAATAAATAGCAAGCAAACATGTTTTTCAATATCCTGAGATTTGGAGATGAAGTCTGTCTGGGAGCTTCTTGTTGCTTAATGTATGGCACTAAACAGAAATGTCCTAGAGACAACTGGAAATATGGAACTCATATCTCAGTGATGGGTCAGGGTTTTACAGAAATAATTTAGCGATTTTGCATGCATTCAATCATTTTTTAATACCTTCTGTATGCTGGGCACTGGATCGGGTCTAAGAAATAGAAACACAAATGATAAACTGTCCTTACTGTGTCCTCAATGCATATAGATATACAATTGTATTTAATGCTTAACAGTTATAGGCATGACATACCATATCTGTACAAAGGAGAATGAGGCCAGTGCTGGGGCTCAATAGGCTAATCCTCCACCTAGCGGCACCAGCACACCGGGTTCTAGTCCTGGTCGGAGTACCGCATTCTGTCCTGGTTGCTCCTCTTCCAGGTCAGCTCTCTGCTGTGGCCTGGGAGTGCAGTGGAGGATGGCCCAAGTGCTTGGGCCCTGCATCCGCATGGGAGACCAGGAGAAGCACCTGGCTCCTGGCTTTGGATCAGCGTGGTGTGCCGGCCACAGTGCACCGGCCCTAGTGGCCATTGGGGGGTGAACCAATGGGAAAGGAATACCTTTCTGTCTGTCTCTCACTGTCCACTCTGCCTGTCAAAAAAAAAAAAAAAAAAAAAAAAAAAAAGAGAGACTGAACCCAATATTAGAGTTGAATCTTTTTTTTTTTTAACTTTTATTTAATGAATCTAAATTTCCAAAGTACAGCTTATGGATTACAATGGCTCCCCCCCCCATAACTTCCCTCCCACCCGCAACCCTCCCCTTTCCCTCTCTCTGCCCCCTTCCATTCACATCAAGATTCATTTTCAATTCTCTTTATATACAGAAGATCAGTTTAGCATATATTAAGTAAAGATTTCAATAGTTTGCACCCACATAGAAACACAAACTGAAAAAACTGAAAAATACTGTTTGAGTACTAGTTATAGCATTAAATCACAATGTACAGCACATTAAGGAAAGAGATCCTACATGAGGAGGAAGTGCACAGTGACTCCTGTTGTTGACTTAACAAATTGACACTCTTGTTTATGGCATCAGTAATCACCCTAGGCTTTTGTCATGAGTTGCCAAGGCTATGGAAGCCTTTTGAATTCACCGACTCTTATCATATTTAGACAAGGTCGTAGTCAAAGTGGAAGCTGTCTCCTCCCTTCAGAGAAAGGTACCTCCTTCTTTGATGACCTGTTCTTTCCACTGGAATCTCACTTGTGGAGATCTTTCATTTAGGTTTTTTTTTTTTTTTTTTTTTTTTGGCTTTCCATGCCTGTAATTAGAGTTGAATCTTAAATGATACACAGGAATTAGCTTTGTATGGGTAATACAGGGAGAGAGGCAGGAATTATAGACAGAGACATTTAGAGACATTTAGCAAGCATAGAAATTTTATAATTATGTCTACTTTATTCTATTTTGAGTAGTTTCTTAGGGAAAAATGTAACTTTGTTAGTTCTTTCAAAGACATCAAAGAAATAGTTTGCCATATATGCTAATAGCTCACTCATTCATACCTACTAGTCTCAAAGTTATTACTCTTATGAACTTCCTGAAGCTTTTTGGGCTTCATACTGCATACAATTCTTTTCTTTATCTCCTAACTTCTTGCTAGCTTCTGTCTCTATATCTTAGAGAACTAACATACTATGTTGAAAAGAACACAATTTTTTGAGGTCAATTAGACTTGGATTCAAATCCAGATTCTGATATTTATTAGATGTTACTTTGTCCTATATAAATCCCTTGAGAATACCTCTGAGTAATAGATGATTCTTTATTGCCAAACAGGCAGTCCACTGGGAACAAGTGGGATGCTGGGATGGCTCAACACATGCAAATCAATATACATGACATTTCACATTAACAAGTTGGTGAATAATAGATATCTCAATAGATAAGAGGAAGCATTTGATAAAATACAATCTCCTTTCATGATAAAAACCTTACGTATACATTGTATAGAAGGAACATATCTCAAAACAATTAAGGCAATGTTTGACAAACCCACTGGCAGCATCATATTGAATAGGGAAAAGCTGGAAGCATTTCCATTAAGATCTGAACCAGACAAGGATGCCCATTACTATTCAATATAGTATTGCAAGTTTTAGCCAGATTCATTATCAAGAAAAAGAAATCAAATGGGTATAAAATGGAAAATGCAAGTCAAATTATCCCTGTTTGCAAATGACATGATTCTATATATAGGGGAACTCATGAAGAAACTATTGGAACTCATAAGAGTTTGGTAAAGTTGCAGGGTATAAAATTACCACACAAAAATCAGTAGTCTTTGTATGCAGTGTCCTGGCTGAGAGAAAGAACTTGTAACATTGGTACCATTCATGAAAGTTACAAAAAATTTAAATGCAATGTGAAAGACCTCCACAATGAAAATTTAAAAAAAAATTAAAGCTAGAAATAGACACAGAAAAAGAAAAAAAAACTTCCATGTTTGTGGATTGAAAAAATTAGTATCACAAATGTACATTCTATCATAAGCATTTCCAGATTCAATGCAATCCCAATCAAAATACCATTCTTCTCAGATCTAGACAAAAAATGCATAAATCCACATGGAAACCTAGGAGGAGTGCCCTAACACCTAAAGAAATTTTAAACAGCAAAAATAAAGCTGGTGGCATCACAATACCAGATTTAAATACTACAGAGTAATTATAATACAGCCTTGTACTGGTACAAAAATAGACATGTAGACCAATGGAACAGGATAGAAATCCCAGAAATTAATCCATGCATCTATATTCAGCTAATCCTTGATAAATGAGCTAGAATCATCTCGCTGAGTAAGTACAGTCTCTTAAACAAATTGTGCTGGGAAGATCGGATCTATGCACGCAGAAATATCAAGCACGACCTTTTACTTTATACCTTACAAAAATCAACTCACAGTGGATCAAAGATCTGTATCTACAGCCTGATACCATCAAATTACTAGAGAAAAACATTGTGGAAACTCTGCAAGATATTGGCATAGGCAAAGATATCTTGGATAGGACTTTAGAAGCACAGACAATAAAAACAAAAATGGGCAAATGGTACTACATCAAGCTAAGAAGCTTCTGAACAGCAAAGGAAATACTTAAGTTATGAAGCAACATTTAGAATGGGAGCAAATATTTGCAGATAAAGGATCAATATCCAGCATATATAAAGACTTTGAGAAACTCAACTACAAAACAAACAATCCAGTTAAGAACTGGACAAAGGACGTGAACAGGTATTCCTCAAAGGATGAAATACAGACAGCCAACAGACACATGAAACGATACATGTGATCCCTAGCTATCAGGGAAATGCAAATGTAAACCACAGTGAGTTTTAACCTCACTCCAATTAGAAAGGCTATCTTCCAAAAATTAAAAAAAAAAATGCTGCAAGGATGTAGAGAAAAAGGTACCCTGACACACTGTTGGGAATGTAAACTAGTTCAGCCAATCTTAAAGACAGTATGGAGAGTCCTCAGAAATCTGAAAATAGATCTACCATATGATCCAGCCATCCTACACCTGGGACATGAAATCAGTGTATGAAAGAGTTACTGGTATCCCCATGTTTATTGCAGCTCAATTCACAATAGCTAAGATAGGGAATCAACCCAAATGTCCACCAACTGATGACTGGATAAAGAAAAAAAAATATATATATATATATATACACACTGTCTGCTGGTTCATTCCCCAGATGCCCTCAATAGCCAGAGTTGCGCCAATCCGAAGCCAGGAGCCAGGAGCATCCCTGGGTCTCCCATGTGGGTGCAGGGGCCCAAGGACTTGGGCCATCTTTTACTACTTTTTAGGCCATAGCAGAGAGTTGGATTGGAAGTGGAGCAGCCAGGACTTGAACCGGTGCCCATATGGGATGCCAGCACTGTAGGTGGTGGCTTTACCCACTATGCCACAGTGCCGGTCCCACTACAAGGGATTTTTTTTATGAAGTGCTAGAACATTCATTTTACTGTGATGATGATGGTTAATCATAAGGAATTTAATTATAGGACAGATCATCAATGAGTGTTCAGGAAGAACCCTGAGGAGGTTAAGGAGGATGTATTGGAACAAGGTGTAAATCTAACTCTGCAGCATGATTAGAGACAAGGAAATCAATGAGGTGGCTCCTGCAATAATCCTAGTGGAAATATAAGTCAAGCTCAAGTTTGTCTCCACAAGGTGATTGGTTGAAACCCTGGGAGCTGTTGGGCTTAGAGAGCACACAGGAAGAGAGAAGAAGGCCAATGACTGAACTCCCACAAGAATAGTTTAAAAGGACTTGGAAAATAACAAAAAGAATCTGCACTGGGATATGTAGGAGGATAACAAAGGAGCCATGGTTATGAAAGGCAAGATGACAGAAGGCTCCAAGAGCTATGTCCCGTTTATACAAGCATCCAAGAACACCTTCCAAAATTTGATTTCCTTCAGAATTTCTCTAGACCATGAGTTGGTCCAAATTCAGTGTAGCTTGACTCTGCTGTCACTTGGTCTCTTCGGATCTCCGTCTCCATGATCATACTCTCTGAGAGCGCAAACATGCTAGAGATGAAACAGTAAAAGACCAGGAGTCAGCTAAGTTTCTCTCCTTCCAATGCACAGACTCTTGACTGAGGTCTGTTATCACTGACTCCTGTCCTTACCCTCGGGGTTGCTGATTAACCAGTCTATTAATGAGAAGTCACTGGCATGGCCTCATTAAAAAAGTTGTTAATGAGGCACTCTGCTATTTAGGGAGCAGAGTTGACTGAGGGTCTCTGTGGCGTATCCTGCGCCTGCAGGGAAAGCTGAGATGAGTAGACAGGATCAGACCTAGAGAGAGGGCTACTGACTTAGGCAGAAGAGCTGTAAGTCCTAATGAATTCATCTTGGCAAGAGGCCATCTCTGAAGCTCAAGTGCCTGCTGGCCTGCAGGTGTGCGGAGTGTCCAGGTCCTGGAGCAGAAGTAATTTTCCTCGGAGCTGTCTCTTCTGCTTTCTGCCTGCTCTTTGACCCATTTTTCTGATGTATTTTAATTTCTGAAGCTAAAATGTAGCTTTCCATGTACTGAATTTTGGTCTCCTCTCTTTTTTTTTTAATTAAAAAATGAATTTCTTTTGTTTTATTTGAAAGGCAGAGTTAAAGCTTGAGAGGCCCCAAGGTCTCCAATCTCCTAACTGTTGAATTACAAATGTCTTTTGACTGGCTCTGTTTTTCAGGTTTCCCCCTTGTCACCCATTCTCCACACTACTACCACACCCCCAACAGTCCCACAGGCATTAGATATAATGTCAACACATCTGGAAAAATCTGTGGCTTCAGAAGCTATACGAGCTGCTATAAATAGAAGTATCATAGGGTACCCAGCAAAAATTAAAGCTTCCCTTCATTGAGTATACTTTTCCTTCCAGCTGGCATTGCAGCAGTGCTAAAGCAGTACCCCAGACCGGTGCAGCCACCCAGGTTCTTTTCCTATGGGACCCCATTGATCTGCAAATGTGCTATTTTTAAGACATTCTTGCTCGAAACACAAATAATGACACCGGTCACTTTCATTAAATGTCTGTATGCACAGTTGGTATGACAAAGGTTTGTGCCAGACAGGAGGAGTGGATAGGAGTTGCCTCCTCCACCTCATCCCCAAGTACCGGGCCCATGTATTCAACATGAAGTTGGCTCATGGATTTGAGATCTTATGCTCCAAATGTAGCCCACATTTTTCTGACTCCAGGAAATCCTCATGACTACCTCACCACTCTGGGCCAGCTTCCTCAAAAGTGTGAAAAAAGAACTTTTAGGCCGGCGCCGCGGCTCACTAGGCTAATCCTCCGCCTTGCGGCGCCAGCACACCGGGTTCTAGTCCCGGTCGGGGCGCTGCATTCTGTCCCGGTTGCCCCTCTTCCAGGCCAGCTCTCTGCTGTGGCCCGGGAGTGCAGTGGAGGATGGCCCGAGTGCTTGGGCCCTGCACCCCATGGGAGACCAGGATAAGTACCTGGCTCCTGCCATCGGATCAGCGCGGTGCGCCGGCCGTGGCGGCCATTGGAGGGTGAACCAACGGCAAAGGAAGACCTTTCTCTCTCTCTCTCTCTCTCACTGTCCACTCTGCCTGTCAAAAAAAAAAAAAAAGAACTTTTAAGGAACTGATAGAAGCTTCTACTCTGTACCAGAAAAGGTTTGAAATGGCAAATAACTACTTCCATCTCTCAGCAAACTGGCCAGAAAGTTCTCTCGCTATGAGTCTAGGTGAAGAAATCTTAACCTTATTACAGACAATACCAATTGAAATAGAGGAGCTTAGGAGAGAAGAGGCTAATCTTCCCCCAGAGGATGATGATAAATGGCTGGATCTCTCATCAGATCAGCAGCTGGCAAAAAAGAATCACAGCCCATTCCCAAGGAGGAAGAAGAGGAGAACTATGACCTAAATCAAGTGTCACAGGGCATGCAAGCTTTCGTATCCAAAGTCTCAATTTGCAAGGGAGCAGAGCTCCTTGAGAACCTTCTGAGACTACAATCCCTTCTGATGCAGATTCTTTTCTTAATTATTTTAATAAGAGTTTAGGGCCAAGTTCTCATGAGTCAGACTCTGATGATCTGAAGGAGGAAGATTTTGAATGTTTAGACAGTGATGATGACTTGGACCTTGAATTGCAGGAATCAGGAGAAGAGGCCTCTCTGAAAGCAACTTTGGATAATCTCAAGTTATACCCAGATGGACTAGGAACTGGCACACACCATCATTGGCAAAAGTTTCATGACCTGGAAGCAAGGGGAACCTTTGTCCCAAAGTACTTACAACAATTCAGATGAGGAAGATTCTGGTGCAGGAGAACCTGTTATGGCACCAGTGGGTGTAGACCTGAACCTGGTTTCAAACATCCTGGAATCCTATAACTCCCAAGCTGGACTGGCAGGACCTGCTTCCAACTTCTTCCAAAGCATGGGAGTGCAGCTGCTGACTACACTGACCACAGGCCTACCAGGAAGCCAATAAAGGACTATCCAGCACACCTAGTTTATTTTTTCTCTTTTTAAATAAATACTGAGTCTGAGTGTAAAAAAAAAACACCTAGGCAGTATAGAATCAGAGTTTATTATTTTATTAGGGTATTAGAAAACTGCATCCTATGGGTCAAATATAATCCTTCATCAATCTTTACAGGGTCTATTAATTAAGAATCCCTTTTTTAGCAAAAAAACCAAAAGAATAAAAATTTTTGACACATAACATATGAATTTCAAATTTCAGTCCCCAGAAATAGAGTTTTATTGGAGCATAGCTACACACATTTATTTATATATTTGGCTACTTTCATGCTACAGTAGCAAAGTTGAATACTGGCAGAGTTTATCCATTAACGGTACTTTCTTTTGCTCTTTTGAGTAAATGTCAAAGTAATGCAATTATAATTGATCAATATTTTCTTACTCGCTCATGGTTTTTATTCAGCAATAGTGGATCCCTTTAAATCTGGGTGGTGTGATATAGCAGGTTAATCTGCTGCCTGTGAACCTGCACCATGCTCCAGTTTGAGTCCTACTGGCTCCACTTCTGATCCAGCTCCTTGCTAATGCACCTGGGAAAACAGTGGAGGATGGTCCAGGTGCTTGGGCTCCTGCCTCCCACTTGGGAGACCTGGTCCAAGTCCTGCACCACATGGGAGACCTGGAAGAGGCTACTGGCTCCTGGTCAGATGGGCTCAGCTCTGGCCATTGTGGACATTTGGGGAGTGAACCAGTGGATGGAAGATCTCTCTCTGTCTCTACCTCTCTCTGTAACTCTGTCTTTCAAATAAGTAAAAAAAATCTTAGAAGAGATAATTTGAACACTTTTAATGGCATATATCATCCCAGCAGATTTCTTCACAAAAATAATAAAAAAAAAGAACATGAGCCTGAACCAAAGATGATTCCAGATGGCTCATTTGTTAGCCAAGCAAGGAAAGTTTTACGAATGATTGCTTAATCAAATCACTTTTTATTGCAAAAATAAAAATGTGCTCATAGAGAATGAACTTGACCATTACTCTTTTGGTCAGAACAGATTCTTGAAGAACTGAAGATATTGGGAACAATCAACATTTTGAGTGGTTTCTTTGACTGTGGCTCTTGATGAATCAACAGATGCAACTGATGTCACTTATTTGTTTCTTTAAAGAGTTAATGCAAGATTTAAAGTTATTGATGAATAAGCCTCATCATGGACAAACAGGAAAGAATAATGTTCAATGAAGCTGAGAAAACACAAAGTCTAGTTTGTTGTGGAATCTGTTAAAATATGTTACAACTTATGTCAAAAATACAGGCAGAGAAGTAAAATATATCCAAGCACTTGGGCCCTCTTTCGCTGCTTTCCCAGGCTCATTAGCTGGATCAGAAGTGGAGCGGCCAGAATTGGAGCAGCCAGAACTGGAACCTGTGCCTATATGGGATGCTGGCACTGCGGGCGGCAGCTTAACCTGCTACACCACAGCGCCAGCCTGTGTTTTTTATTTCTGTCTCACCAATAGACTACATGGACTAATTCAAACTCCGTATGTATTTTTAGTGACTTAATCATATCTTATAATATCCATTTGAGTGAATTAAGAATAGTGATATCATTGTATGAACAGAAACTGATTTCTAGGAAAACTAGAAACTGAATTTCGTATCTCTCTGCCATACCCCCATAATGAGAGATGCTCTTCTTCTGTATTTTGCCATCTCAGTAAAGGTGAATTCTGCCAATTTGGTTGCTTATGCCAGAATGTGGACATAGTCTTTGATGCCTTCTTATTCTTCTTCAAATGACAGATACAATCTGTCTCAACAAATCTTGTCAATTTTATATTCCAAATGGATTTAGAATCTGAAATGTCATCTCTACAGCTACTATCCTAAACTAAACCAGCACTATGATAATCTTTCTCTTACATTTTTGCAAAAACATTTTCTACTTACTAGCTATTCATTTCTTTTTATGTTTTTTTTTAATCACCCTCTTAATGAAACCGTTTCAGTGATCACCATCACATATGAGTATAGGTTAAACTCCAAAATACTTAACATAATAAAATTGATTTCCTATATAAGCTGACCTCTACTTTCCTATCATACCTATTTTCCTCTTCTTTCCCATCTTTACAATGTTTCAAGCAATAATAGGTTTTCTTGTACTTTTACAATGCACTCAAGTTCTTTTTCACCTACAACTTTCGGGTGTTTTTCCATCAGTAGTACCATTTTTATATCTTATATAAATTAGTTTGAAATCATCATCCAAGGAGCTCTTATTTCTTTATTACTATTTGTTTTAACATTCCTTTCTTCCTTCTATGGGAAACTTAATTTTATATGTGGTACTATTCTTTCAGATACTCCCCAGCATAATCACATGGCCCTAGCACTTGCTGAAAGTCAATTTTCTGAATGATGGCCTTATTAGTTTTCCATCCTGTTGATGAATTTTAGAAAAATCCAGGTGGGCATATTGTGATTGTTCTAATATATTTGTAGATTTCTGTGAAGTTATAGTTGATAATTTTTTGTTGTTTCTTCCTGGTAACAAGTACAGTATTGTTAAATTTCTTGGAGGCATCAAACATCTCAAAATTTTAAATGTCTTCTGTTGTTCAAACTTTTAGTGCATATCCTTATGATTATGACAAAATGTAAAAATTGCATCAATACTTCAAATTACTATGAATTATTAGATAAAGGTGTTGAAATCACTAGGCAGATCAGAGAAAAAAATTAAATATCTCACACATCACACCAGAAAAATTCCTGTTTGCAAAAAGATTGAAATATTAAATGATAAATTCAGAGAAGCAGTGATAGAAATAATAAAATAATATTTTTGTAGAATCAAGTGTGGCACTTAAACCTGAGGGACAAAAGTAAGCAAAGTAGAGAGAGAAGTAACAAAAAGATTAAAAAATTTTTTTTCAACTCATTTCAAGAAGCCTATTATCTACCTATTATATGAATAATCAGTGCTAACAGATCCACTATATGGCATATTTGTGCACAAAGGATATAAAGAAGAAATAAATGCAATGACTTTCAACATGATTAGAAATTAAAACTGTAGGAAGAAAAATTTTTCACCTATAAAATTGGCATAAATCCAAAGATTTAAAACAAATATTTTTGAAAGGCAATAAAGAATAAGACAAAATCATTATTCATAGAAATGCAAATTGGTACAAGCTTTCTGTAGGGTAATATGTTTTCAATCTTTTAATATTTGTTTTAATGAATCATCAAGGTTAGTTCTTATTCTTGGCATGTTTTTATTTCAAGTTATACTAGAGATCCTAGATAGTACAAAAGGTAGTATAAAGAGAAAAAGTATGTAATGTTTAGAAAGGAAGAAGAAAACTATATTGGCACATTATATGATTATGTAGAAAATTCAGATAATTTTATGGGTTTTCATTCTAATTCTATATTTGGAAATTGATTTTAGTATGGTTAGCACAATTACAATTAAATTATAAAAATGTTCATCATATTACATTTTATACTGGACAAAACTTGAATTATAGAAAAGAGTTAATATAAGAAAAGTAATTCATGACACTTAAATACATATTGATATACTTTACATATTATTTTAAAATTACATAGTTAAATATCATTCTTACAAGTATAATATTATAAAATAATTATAATTAGGTTTATAAAGGTTACATTTATTATCCAACTTAATTTTTACAGCTATCCTATGTGGAAATTCTCATGGTTATTTCCACTGTTAGATTAAAAAACTGCTTTAGTGCTTTAAATAATTTGTTGTGTTGCAATCTGGCATTCCTAGTTAATTATTGAGTGTTAAAAATAATTCTAAAAATGTCCATAAGTATGGATGCAACTGTCAGAAATCATTACAAATAAGTGCAGTAAGTATTATTATCATTTGTCTCTGGGTAATAAGAATTGGATGAATTTTTTCTTTTTACTTTCAGTTCTTTTCTCAAGTTGTAATGGGAATGGTTTTCTGACTATACAATGTAAACCATCTCATTATATAGAATTATATCAGAGACATTATCCAAAATAACTGCATAAGGATATCCTCTACAGTAATGGCAAGTGGTCAGAAAGTTTGTTTCTTTTGTTATAAAACTATGTACTTAATTTTATGAAAAATTATTCTATTAAGCTCTTCATTGTATTAACATAACTCCTAGATAATTAAATGAAAAAAATTATAGTTCTTGTGAGAATATCAGTTTCAAATGCCTGATCTACTGTTTGCTCACTGTATGATTTTGGGGTTCTCTGAACCTGTTTCAGCCTTTTAAAATGACTATAATAAATATAAGTAGTAAAGGGACTATGGCAACATTAATTCAAATAAAGTGTGAGGTATTTGGTGAATGCTGGAAGTTGGAGAAGAAACAAGAAAGCAAGGTAGAAGCAAATTATGTGTGGATTCCATGTATTCGTAGGAAAGAAAAAGCATGTGGAAGCAATGTGATGTTGGGCCTTGGAATTTTAGTATTTGTTCAAGGGCAGGATGAACTGAGTCAGAATTGTTTTATACTTCAGAATAGGTCTAGTTTAGGTTATACAATCTTGTGTGTTGAGAAAAGCAGAACATGATACACTCTTAGTTTCCTAGTCCCTTAATACATCAAGTTTCAATTTTTGTGTATTTCCATCAATTGCTTAAATGACTGAGATCCATAGCTCAATTACTACAGTAAAAATGCTCAAGAAATGTTATAAAAATATCCCATTTTTAATTTATACCCATTATTCTACTGACCTTTGAAGATAAAGAGGTCTGTATTTTCTTTTCTGCTTATTACTCAAATATTTGAAAACAGCACGTCACAGATTCTTACCTTAAATCATTGCTCACTTCTTCCCTTGAGCTCCTATAGTCTCTCAATCTGTAAATGCTCTGATAATACTTGCGTGTAACTTTCTAAATTTGTTTACCAATATTTGTCTTACAAAAGGATATTTCAGGTGCTGGTGTTGTGGCATAGCAGGTTAAGCCTCTGCCTGTGATGCCGGCATCCATATGGGCACCAGTTTGAGACCCAGGTGCTCCACTTCCAATCCGACTCCCTGCAAAGGTGCCTGGGAAAGCATTGGAGGATGGTCCAAGTGCTTGGGCCCCTATACCCACGTGGGAGACAGAAGAAGCTCCTGGCTGTTGACTTTGGCTTAGCCCAGACCCAGCTGTTTCGACCATTTGGGGAGTAAACTAGCAGATGGAAAAATCTCTCTCTGTGTCTCTCCTCCTTTCTCTGTAACTCTTTCAAGATTTTAAAAAATAAAATAAAAATAAAAAACAAAGATATTCCAAATGAAATGAGATCATAATGGAATAGGATGATACTATTTTTTGGTTAAGATGTACAAATCTAATTATATTTCTGCTAACGCAGTTTAAAGTGGTTTCTCACATCTTTTTTGCATACACCAGTGTGCACTATGGTCTCTCTTTTTTTTTTTAAGATTTATTTTATTTATTTGAAAGACAGAGTTACAGAGAGAGGTAGAGACAGAGAGATCTTCCATCCGCTGGTTCACTCTCCAGATGGCCGCAAATGGCCGAGCTGTGCAAATCCGAAGGCAGGTACTGGGAGCTTCTTCCGGGTCTCCACATGGGTGCAGGGGCTCAAGGACTTGAGCCATCTACTACTGCTATCCCAGGCCATAGCAGAGAGCTAGATTGGAAGAGGAGCAGCCGGGACTAGAACTGGTGCCCATATGGGAAGCTGGCACTTCAGGCCAGGGCTTTAACCCGCTGCGCCACAACACCGGCTGCTCTCCCACTGTTTTTATAAGATGTTCTTTAATCTGAATCTGAATTACTTAATTAGCTATGCATTGAACATTACTGAAAAAATCAAGGAATTAAGATTTAAATGACTGAGTTTTAGTTCTAATTATATATGTGACCAAATACCTTTCAGTTTTGTTTTCCTTAGCCAGAAAGTGAATTTTCTCTTAGAATTACTTCACATGGATATCATTGAGGATTAAATTATTAACATCTGATAGCAATGATTGAAAATTATGGTCTTTTGTATTTTAACATTGGCAACATGCAAAATTAAAATAAAATAAAGTCACTAAATGAAAAATATTAAAGATGTTTAAAAGACTTATATTGGAGTCAGCCGAGATCCACTCTAAGCCTTGAATAAAGCAGTACCATGATTGAAATTCTGGTTGTGAACATTTGAAATGAATTAAAAAGACGAAAGAACCTGAAAATGGATTTGGGGAGAGGATTAGAAATTCAGGTCTCTTTACTTGGGAAGAATATCCTGAGGAAGAGTCCATTTAGGCTTTTCGGGTTGTAAAAGAATACTCTTAGGGATTAGTGAACCACGTTTCTCTATCTCTGCTAAAGCAATCCATTTTCCTCTATGCATGATAAATATCAACAAACCTAATTGTCACCTCTGTCTCAGAGGTATGAAAAATGAAATGAAGGAGCAAGGAAGACTATGTGCTAGTAGGAATGACACCATTTAGTTATTCCTGCTGAAGAGAGTTAGACTTGTCCAAAGGACGTTAAAAGGCCAAGATGACTTGATGTGTCATCTTTTTTTCTTTCTTTTTTTTAAAGATTTATTTATTTGAAGTCAGAGTTAGAGAGAGAGAGGAGACAGAGAAAGAAAGAGAAAGAGAAAGAAAGAGAGAGAAAGAGAGAAAGAGAGAGAGAGAGAGAGACTTTCATCCACTGATTCACTCCCCAGAAAGCTCCAACAGCTGGAGCTGCACTGATCCGAAGCCAGGAGCCAGGAGATTCTTGCGTCTCTCCCACACAGGTGCAGGGGCCCAAGTACTTGAGATATCTTCCACTGCTTTCCCAGGTCATAGCAGAGAGCTGGATTGGAAGTGGAGCTGCCAGGACTCAAACCAGTGCCCACATGGGATGCCGGCTCTGCAGGCAGTATCTTTACCTGCTGTACCACAGTGCCAGCACCTTTATGCTTATTCTCATTTTGTGTCCCCAAATTCACATCACAAGAAGTTTTTAAATGCCCACAATGTATGTCATATTGTGCATATTAGCAGATTAAATACTCAGAAAGGATGGGCCACAGAAGTGTCAATATTAATTTTATCAATAAGGAAGATAGAGTAAGTTTCGAGTTTGGCAGATTGTAATTTTAGGTCTAAGCCGCCTTGGTGCTCTTTTATCTTCCCCAAGATTTGCAACAGACATTGCAATAGCTGGGATTCACTCCAACAGAGCCATGAGGAGAGGCAGAGAGGATGTCTACAGGTTGTGGTTTCTCGGGGCTAGTGCCTTGTGGAAGGTCCTGCTGAGGGCATTCTTCACCTCATTATTTCTCAGGCTGTAGATGATAGGATTCAACATTGGAGTCACAACAGTGTAGGACAATGATAGAAGCTTCTTGCTCTCAGGAGAATTATTTGACTTAGGCCGGAAATAAGTGAGACTTGAGGATACATAGAAAAGGGAGACCACAAGGAGGTGGGAGGAACAGGTAGAGAAGGCTTTACGCTTGCCCCTAGCTGATGGAATCTTGAGGATGGCAGCAGTGATGCGAGTGTAGGAACACAAGATCAGCAAGCAGGGGATCATGACAACCAGAATGGTTCCCACGATGGCGTAGACCTCAAACAGTGCTGTGTCTGCACACACCAGCCTCAGCACAGGAGGGCTGTCACAGAAGAAGTGGTTCACCTTGTTGTCACAGAATGGAAAGCTGAAAAGCCATGTAGTCTGCACAGAAGCTACAGGAAAGCCTGGAAACCAGGAGGCAGCAGCCAGTTTGGCACGTGTCCTTTCGTTCATGATGACTGGGTAGTGCAAGGGACTGCAGATGGCTACATAGCGGTCATATGCCATGGTGGCCAGGAGGAAGCATTCAGCCACCCCAAAGAAGAAGAAGAAATACATCTGAATGGCACAGCCAAGGAAGGAGATGGTTGTATCCTGGGCAAGCAGGGTCCCCAGCATTTTGGGCACAATGACTAGGTTGAAGCCAATTTCCAAGAAGGACAAGTTTCTGAGAAAGAAGTACATGGGACTGTGCAGCATGGGATCTGCCAGTGTAACCAGAATGATGAGGCTGTTTCCCGTTAGGGTGACCAGATAGATGATTAGAAATGTCAGGAAGAGCAATGACTGAATTTCGGTGGGTAAGGAAGAGAAGCTCATGAGGATAAACTGACTTACTCTTGTCCAGTTTCCAGCAGCCATAGGCATGGGCATAAATCCTGAGTGTGGTCTTGGAGAGAGGTTTTTTCTTGATGTGTCAGATTCTGGATTTGCTTTTCATAGTCCTCCTTAATGTCAGGAAATGAGGAAGTCAGGATTTCAGATATAAGAGAAAGAGTCTTATTCCTCTAAGAATAAAGATACCAGAAAAAATGCCCAGAGTCTAAGCTCTGTGATGGACAATGCATCTTTCCTTATTATCAGACATTTTTATAATCTATTTCCCACATTGTCACACTATTTCCTATTTCCCATTTCCACAAATACTACTTTTCTGCTGAATGATTACTTTTGTAATGGAGTTAACTGAGAGGGATTTGCAGACAATAGGGTAGAGTCGGTTTAAAAAAAGAAATTGGCATTCATATCTCTAATATATCTTCCTTTATCAAAAATTCATTCTTTTTGTCTCCTTCATAACTATCAGAATTAATTCTTATATCTATGGACTATACTCCAAAAACAATTTGATAGGGTATGCACTGGAAAGCAATGTATTTTTGTACTATATTTTTATTTGACAGAGTTAGACAGTGAGAGAGAGAGACAAAGATCTTCCTTCCATTGGTTCGCCCCCCAAATGGCCGCCATGGCTGGAACTATGCTGATCGGAAGCCAGGAGCCAGATGCTTCCCCCTGGCCTCCCATGTGGGTGCAGGGCCCATGCACTTGGACCATCCTCCACTGCCTTCCTGGGCCACAGTAGAGAGCTGGATTGGAAGAGGAGCAACTGGGACTGGAACCTGGCACCCATATGGGATGCCAGCACTGCAGGCGGAGGATTAACCAAATGAGCCATGGTGCCAGTCCCTGTACTATATTTCTTTTGAGATGACACAAAGTAGGAAAGGGAAGATGAGATGATGCATTAGGGTATTGTCATTTAAATGAACTTCCCCCAACCCAATGTGGGAACTATAGACTACTTAAATCACATGGTAACTTTCTGGCATAATCAGACTGTAGAGAACAACTTTAGCAAGTTCCTCTTCAGATCAGCAAACATATAATTGACAATTAATTGTAGTAACTGCATTATGCTGTAATTTTGTTTTATATCTTATTTGTTATGTAAAATATTTTATAGTTTCTTCATGCATCTCTAAGTTCAATATATTTGTATTATATATATATATCATTGAAATACAATGAAGTCCTAGGCATTTTATATGCAAGAAGAATTCAGTAAAGAACCTTGGAGTAATGCAAAGAAACCTAGTCAAACTCTTACCTTTTATCATATAAAATTATTTTAAATATGGATAATGATTTAAATTTTGAAATAAAGCTGTGGAAAGTAACTTTATATTTAGTTTTAGATGCTGATGATTTTTCTAAACAATATACTAAACAGCATTCCCAAAGAAAAAAATGATTGTCCAGCTCAAAAATTAAATGATGCCAAACATTTTAAAACTCCAAAATAAAATAAAGATTAAATAAAAAATAAGCATATGGCAAAACATTATTCTATTAATTTCTAAAGAATAGAAAATTAAACAAAAGATGCATAAAAACAGACATGTGGGCCCATATAACAGAAAGTTAGTTTAAGAAATTGGAAAGACAAAGTGAGAGCTATAAGTATAAAGTTCCTAGAAATAAAGGGAAAAATCATCACATTTTTCTTGATGATGAATTATTGGATGTGATTAAAAATGTATAAGCAACAAAAGCAAATTGGGCACAAACATACCATTTGTATTGATTATGGCAGATATTTCATATATGTAGTTATGTGGATATTATATGTTACAAAATCGAATGCTCAGTGGAAATACATTAATTTTAAAACATTGAATTATACCCATCTAGAGAGAAACTGCAATTGTATTAATGTTAATGGTAATATCTTAGTGGTATAATTATTAACATTTAAAATGTTATCTTCATATTTCATATTCCAAATATTATTTACCTTATATATTACTTTGCATTCAGATCAGTAGACACAAATTGTATTGAGAATAAAATACTGATGTAACTCACACAATTCAAACTTACAAGACAAATGGAAAATTTGGAATAATATTTGCAGTAATTAATTCAGCAAGTAAAAAATGTTTAAATGATTTATAGACAGCTCATACAAATCATTAGGGGGAAAATGTCCCTCCCTCCAAAAAATAGAATGCAGAAATATTAAATTCACTGAAAATTCTAATAAGGAATAGACAGAATTATCCTTCCAAGGAATAAAATAAAAAATTTAAAGAAATCAGAAAACCTATAACTTCAATTGTTTTCATCAGATTTAGAAAAGCAAAGATAATCATAATGTTCAGTGCTAATGAGGGGACAGTATGATAGATAATATAATGATTTTGGCTGTAAGTTAGTATGTTTTCTGTAAAGCAGTTTATAGTATTTACATTAAGTCTTTTAAAGTATTCATACATTTTATTTTGAGAACCTCTTCAGAGTCTCTATGCCAATAATTAGAACCATGGACAGATTTCACATGTATACATATTCATTGTTGTATCATTACTGCATCAAAACTGGAACCAACCATTAATCCATGTATTACTATATGTTATGACCGAAGCATTGAAGAAAATGTAATGTAATAATACAACTCATTTGGAAGAACATTTATTGCTATTGAATGATATCTACCCTATAGTCTTAAGTTAAAAGTACACAAAAATATATGCAAATACCTGGCTTCCAATTTTATAAATACATGCATATAAAAAAAGACTGAAAGGATATGTAATATTTTAGTAATGATCACCTCCTAGTGGCAGAAAGATGGGATTATTTCCTTAATTTCATTTTGTGATTTTCTAAGTATTCTGTAATAAATGTTTGTTATATAGCAGCAATGAAAACAGTAATGATAAAAATGAAATTTATGATTATATGTTGGTAACATCTCCTGAATATATGATACATTTTTGCTCTGCATTTTTTCATATTATTCTAACAACTGTCTTATTTATACCCACTATCATCCATCTCGTATTGCTGATGGATAAACTGAAGTCATTTGGTAAATAATTCTATATTCTTTTTACATAGGCAGTAAAATGCAGAACCTGCATTCAAAATCATGATTGGAAATGTAAATCGAAAGTAATACTTGGATTTTTGGCAAAGCAGACACCATGTATACTACAACATATCCTTAAATTTAATTGTTTTGGTAAACTTGCCATCCAGGTACCTTAATCTCCAGCAACACTGAGCTTCTTATCGTTTATTGATCAAATTGCTGCCTTTCATGGTTCGATACCAGAGGTTGGAAAACTTTGCCTGTTAAAAGCCATATAGAAAATATTTTAGGCTGTGTGGGCTGTGTGATTATTAATAATTACTGAAAATTTAAACACATAAGAATTATATAATATCATACATATAAGAAGTCACACATAGATACAAAAACAAGTAATTTGGCAGCATATGTATATATATGTGGCTGGGTTTCAATACAACTATTTATAGACTTCAAAATTTCACATCTAAAGAATTAAATTTAATTTTCAAGTACCAGGAACTCTTGATTTTTAAAAATCATCTGCAAATGTAAAATCCTTTTATGCTCATGAACTATATGAAAGATGGAGTTAGCCAAATTATACCTGTGAGTTTTAATTTGCTAATTCCTGCCCTGCCTTTGCTCATGACCTCATCTCTGGTTGCATGACCCCACTTCCACCTGGCTGACTTCCTTCTTCTCATCTTTAAAACTCAAATGTGTCTCCTCTGCTACATTTCCAGACAGAATTATTCCTATATTCTTTTAAAATACTTTAGTTATTCAATTATATTTTAATTATCTATTGATATCTGAATTTCTGTTTAATGTGAAAAATCCTTCGGACTAGAGCTGCTTATTTTATTTTCAGAAGTAAGCCCATGTATGACCAGATTAAGCCATTTATGTATGTTTTTGGATGAATGAGTATAAGAATAAATATATGGAGTAGGCATTTGGTGCAGTGGTAAAAATGCTGCTTGGAGTGGATGCCACATCCCCTTACAGACTACCTGGGTTTGAGTCTTGCCACAGCTCGATTCTGACTTCACGCTATTGCACACCATGGGAGGCAGCTTAAGTAGTTAAGTACCTGCCACCAATGTCGGAAACTTGTATTGAGGTCCAGGCTCTTAGGTTTGACCTGCCCCTGCCCCTGCCTGGCCTCTTTGTGGCATTTTGGGAGTGAACCATTGATTGGAAAACCTCTGGCTCTGTTTCTCTGCCTTTCAAAAAAAGAAGAAGAATACATCGATTTCAGAAAGTGCATTATTTATTTGATTCTGTGCCTGCTCACCTCCTTCTATGAGCACCATTTTAACTGGAATCCACCCATTTCGTGACAGATGTATGTAGTGGTGAAGAGGGTTGAGAAGGACAAAGAAGTAAAGATGAAAAGGCCTGTTGGATATCACAGGGAACTTCTGCAAACTATTGGCCGCAGGTCGTGGGCCACAGATTCCGGTGGCTCTGGGAGCTGGGACACCCTCTCCTGTGGCTTCACAGTCCCTCGCCTTGGTGCTCACTCAACAAGGCCTCTCATGCCTTATCTGGTTTTCTGTAGGCCCAATGGGGAGCAGGCCTTGGTGGGGCCACCTGTAAGTGTGTATTGTGCACAGGAGCCTGGTGCTGGAGTCCGTGGCAGGGCAGGGGTTTCTGAGGCAGACCCAGGGTGCTGGGTAGTGGGAGAGGGGTCCAAAGTGGCAGACACTGCAGAAGCTGGCAGCCAGCCCACAGGCTCCTTGTCAGTCCCTCCAGAACTATCCCCCTCTGCCGCTTACACCCCCTACCCTGCTTCCGAGCATCTCTTTGTTAATCATTTGACTGTCCCAAGAACTGGAGCCTACTCTTCTAAGCCTTTCATAACCACAGTATTGACGTAAAGAACAAATATACCCTGATATCTCTTGAGTGTTCCACCAAGGCAAGTTTTCCTTGAGTTAATCAGTGGAAAATCAGCACCTGGTGGCATATAGATCCTGTTAAGTCTCCAGACTCTGTAATCTTCCTGACCCAGAAAAATTTAGAGACAAGAATTGGAAAAACCTGGATAATATAAATTTGGGGGGGGGTCTCAGATCTCATCTTTTAAAAAAGAGTTGATTTATTTATTTGAGAGGCAAAGTTACAAAGAGGGAGAGACAGGGTCTTCCATCTGCTGCTTTACTCCCCAAATGACTGTAATGGCCAAAGCTGAACTGATCAGAAGCCAGGAGCCAGGAGCTTTTTCTGGGTCTCCCATGTGGGTGCAGGTGCCCAAGCACTTGGGCCATCTTCCACTGCTTTCCTAGGCCACAAGCAGAGAGCTGGATCAGAAGAGGAGCAGTAGGGACAGGAACCAGTGCCCATACGGGATGCCACTGTTGCAGGTGGAGGCTTAGCCTGCTATGCCACAGCGCTGGGCCCCCTCAGATCTCACTTATCATATGACACAGAAAGGGAAATGAGGTTCAAAATAGAAAGGAACCTAGAGAATCTTCCCAGAATGTATAGATAGAATTAGATGTTCCCTCAAAGCTTGCCGAAACCTTGTCCAGCTGAGTAACTGAACCTGATCAGGGCCCCTGGTTGATTTGTTCCTTGGTAAGGAGCCTTACCTGTGTCCAGTACCTGTGTCCAGTAGGGCCATCTGCTTTGATTCCCTCTGCCTCATGCCTGTGCTTCACACTTGTCCTTGAGCATTTGAAGAGTTCCGGCTCTGTTTCGGAAGAGCCGGAGGAGAAACCCAGGAAGTCTTATTCCCTGAATCATTATCAGCTACAGCTGGGTTTGCTCACGGTTTCTCTCTCCGTCAAACAAGAGTGAATCGGTATATGGGTTGGCCATGCTCCCCGTTCTCACTTTAGGAGAACTATTCCCAGATGTGCCAACTTTGTCCTCAGGGCCAGTTGGAGAGCTGGCACCTGTGTTTTCCCCTAGGTATCTCTGGGCTCACCTAAGTGCCTTTTCCTTCTCTTTCACATGGGGACCTGAACTTTCTCATATCTGCTGTCCTTTGAGGCCCTAAAGAATGTCAAATGCCAAGAGGATGATTGTCAAAAAAGGAAAACCATGCTACAGGGGAGTTGGGTTCTATAGACAAAAGCACAGAAGTTCTTGACTCTAAGTAATGTAAATTTAAAGTCAACTTTGGAACTCACTGACTTGGGAAGTTTATCAATCTGTTAAACTTTGTGTTTCAGTCTTCATATTGCTCAAATATAATAAGGCTTATTTTATAATATTGGTATGATTAGATTGGATATATTAACATTGATATATTATTAATATTATTATTAATATCGATGTATTATTAATATATTAAAATTGATATTAATATATAATAACATATATAAATACCTCATGTTAATAATGTAACCATAACCTATCATACAACCCATATTTATTCAACAAACATGTATTGAGTGATTACTATATGGCAGGCATTGTTCTAGACACTGAGACATAGAAATTAACAACAAAGTCCTTGTGGTCATAAAGCCTGACATTTTAAAAATAGGCAATTTAGTAGACAAGACCAAGTAATTACTGTAAACAAAATCCAGGAGGGGAGAAATGGGGAACTGCTGAAAGGAGTCAGTCGAGGAAACTTTGTTTACTATAGGTTTTTCTTTTGTTTGCTTTTTGGCTAATATTAAGCGGGTGATCGTTAAGGAAGATGTATAAACAGAAGATACAATGCCTTGTTCCAAGGTTGATCAAATGAATTGAGGCTTTCCGATCGTGCAGTGGCTAGTGAAACGTACAAGCCAGAGATGATGATTGAGCCTTGGAGTCATACAATTTAGGAGAGGAAAGATTATGAGTTTTTCACTCTAACACAATTTTAATCACAAAAGAATGAGAAATTATCTTAATTTAATGAATGGGGACAGATTAAAAATTGAAGATTTTCCCACTGGAATCCCATGTAACTGTGAATAAATCATGTATATGGAATAACTCCCAGATAAATATTTATATGAAAAATCAAGGGGGCTGGTGCTGTGGCGCAGCAGGTTAAGCTGCCCTCTCAGTATTGGCATCCCATATGGGCACTGATTCAAGTCCCGGCTGCTCTATTTCTGATCCAGCTCCCTGTTAATGTGCCTGGGAAAGCAGTGGAGGATGATCCAAATCTCTGGGCCCCTGTCACCCAGGTGAGAGACCAGAGCAAGCTCCTGGCTCTGGGCTTGGGCCTGGCACAGCCCTGGTCGTTGTGGCCATTTGAGGAGTGAACCAGCAGATAGAAGATCTCTCCTATATTTCTGTAACTCTGCCTTTCAAGTAAATACACCTTAAAAAAGAAACATCAAGGTAAAGTACATTACACACACATCTTACAAATTCATGTATATATATAGAAGTGAACATCAAACAAAGATACATATAAAATATGAGGACAGAAATTTCTGTGAAGAAGAAATTGTCAGTGGTCATTGCCTCTGGGGCAGGAAAGTAAGCATTTGAGGGAGTCAATATTGAGAAGTTCTTTGGATTGTGTTATTTTCTATGTAATTTTATCGTATGTATTTATTATTTTTTACAGAAATCAGACATGAAATAAGTCAGAGATTTTATTCTGCTTCTTCCCTTGTTAATCTCTATGGTTATTATCCAGAGGAAATATTAAAATTACTCCATGTTCAATTCTATGTTATGAGAAGGAAACAAGATAAAGTACCAAATCCTGGCAAATGCCATAAATGGTAACAGTTCATCATGACACTGTCTGACCTGGGACTTGAAGTTGGCATATGGAAGGGAAGGAGGATTAACTCTGGGTGTATGATGACAACTGCGTTTTCTGTAATCACATTAAGGTTTTGCCAGCGTGACTTCTTTCTTTTCCTACAATACAACAAACTCTTTCTTGTCTTAAGGCATTTGCATGAGTGAATCCATTTAGTTTTACGATTTTCTTAATTTGTCCCTAGTTAATTCCTACTAAATTTTCTGTTGTCATATCCTCAGAATGTACTTCCCTGATGCTCTTCTATTAGGACCCTTAAATTTTCTTTCTAAGAGAATAGTATTCCTTTCATTCATAGCAATTTAACAATATTCCAGTATATTTTTACTTGTGGATTATTTGCTTCCCTTCTTATTGGGCTGTAATGTCCCAGTGCAGGGACTTCTTTGGTTCATCACTAAATTCAGCATTTAGGAAGATTGTGTACTAAGCACAGAATCTGTGAGAATAGTGAAGAGTCTCTTTCCATAATAATCCAGAAGTAAAGGTCTAGGTAGGCTAGTGGCAGTAGAAATGAGAATGGAAGTTGAAACAAAGGATGAGTAAGAACAATTCTGTTGAGGAAAAATGAGCAGGATTTGGAGATTACTTGAGTATTTTTATGATAGCAATTATCAAACTGTTTTCATTTGATTTTTTTTTGTTTTGTTTTCTTATTACTGGACCAGCACCAACTAGAAAGTAGCATGTTTTTCTTTTTAAGATTTATTTAGGGTGCCTGGCCTTTTCACGTGTCCTGAGGGTCAGGCTGCGGGTCTCTCCTTGGAGCGGCGCGAGAGCGGAGCGAAAGCTGCGGCGCTGGGGCCATGGCAGGACAGGCATTTAGGAAGTTTCTTCCGCTCTTTGACCGGGTCTTGGTGGAGAGGAGCGCCGCGGAAACAGTAACCAAAGGAGGCATTATGCTCCCTGAAAAATCTCAAGGAAAAGTATTGCAAGCAACGGTAGTAGCTGTTGGATCAGGCTCTAAAGGAAAGGGTGGAGAGATTCAACCAGTTAGTGTGAAAGTTGGAGATAAAGTTCTTCTTCCAGAATATGGAGGCACTAAAGTAGTTCTAGACGACAAGGATTATTTTCTATTTAGAGATGGTGACATCCTTGGAAAATATGTAGATTGAAATCTCTGAAACAGCATCACATGAAGCTTCCCATTCCATTGAAGTTCTGAAATCTTTTCATCATGTAAATAATTTCCATGTCTCTTTTATAATAAACTAATGCTATCTAAAAAAAAAAAAAAGATTTATTTATTTATCTGAAAGGTAGAGTTACAGAGAGGCAGAGAGAGAGAGGTCTTCTATCTGCTGGTTCACTCCTCAGATGGCCACAATGGCCAGAGCTGCCTGATCCAAAGCCAGGATCCAGGAGCTTCCTCTGAGTCTTCCCACGTGGGTACAGGGGCCCAAGGACTTGGGCCATCTTCTACCGCTATCCTAGGCCACAGCAGAGAGCTGAATCAGAAGTGGAGCAGCCAAGACTCGAATCGGTGCCCATATGGGATGCTGGCATTGCAGGTGAAGGTTTTACCTGCTACACCACAGCACCGGCCCCCATAAAGCAGAAGCTTTTTCATCATTATACCCCAAAGACTCAATGTTCAACTGATTTTGATAGAATGTAGAAATGAATCAATCAAAAATTGGGTACAAAAGGTGGGTAAATAATATGAGAAAAAAATGATAATTGGAACAACAGGTCTTATTGGTTTTTATTCTGAGTGATCCATGGGTTCATAATGTCACCATGTAGGAATGCTGCAAGAAAGGTTAGCGTTGTCTTAGGGTTTGTATGTGATGCTAAGCTAACAAGCTCAGCATACTCCTGACAGGTGCAATCCTTAATTAACGTTCTCCATGGTTTGGACTTTCATGCCACGTGACCCACAGCGGCATCATTCATATTTCTTTTGGTTATAGCCAAAGTACCCTCATATATCACATAACTATATAAACTCTTTCCAAATCTGGGATTCAGTAGGTATTCATCATTTTGGGTGAGTCATCTCAGTGCATGCAAGCAAACGCCATCACAACATGTGCTTTTAAATAAAGGAGTGAACATCTTTTTGTGAGCATTTTGGGAAACATCTGGTGGGGTTTTTGAGTTAAAATTTGGGGGACTTTTGAGAAAAGCAATTTTAAGAAGAATAGCATTTCATTGATATTTGCTTACCAATTTCATCAATATTTGCCCCATCTATATCATTCTTTTTGGGGAAAATCAGGTATCCTTCATAAAAGTTTATTTCATACATTAGTGTTTAACAGTCTTGTTGCTTTAGCAGAAATGTCTTGGAGGCAGTTGAATGAGAGTTTACACCAGAGATGGTGATCTGGGAATTAATAATTCACCTAAATATTTATTGGGAGTTAGCGAATGCCAGGCACAGAAGTGTGAACATAAAAGAGACGCTGTCCTTACTCAGGTGATAGACATGCAAAATATAATTACATTGTGTAAGTGGTTTAACAGTAATAAACCCAGGAGACTACATGTGGGAAAGACAAAGGAATTCAGCTTTGTTTAGAGGAATAAGTTTGTAGAAGAAAAATGGGAGATGGATGTGTGGCATGATGGATAAGTTGCCATTTGGGACACCTGCATTCCTTATTGGAGGGCCTGATTTGAGTCCTGGCTACTCTTGATCCAGCTTACTGCTAATGCACACCCTGGGAGACAGCAGGTGATGGCTCAATTTCTTGGGAACCTGCCACCCACATCTGAGTGCTGGTTAGAGTTCTGAGATCCTGGCTTTGGTTTGGCCAAGCCTTTGCTGTTGTAGGCATTTGAGAAGTGAGCCAGCTGATAGAAAATCCCTCTATTTTTCTTTCTGTTTATCTTTGTCTCTCTGCTTTTCAAATAAAATGAAAATAAAAAATAAAAAAGAATATAATGATGGATTTTAAAAAGTAGAAAAATTTGCATTATACCCCAAATAATAGAATCAGAATTTAATCTTGAAAGACATTAAGCTCGGACTGAAAAACTTAAATGTCTTTATTGTCCTGGAGGTAGGATGTGTGACCAAAACCAAATATGGTCATCAAATAAGATTGTACAAAGTAGAACATAAAACAGGCAGCATCACTCTTTCCATGTGGGGTAAGAGCAGAGGTCTTATATAGCCAGGGGATGTTATTCAGTTGACCAGAGAGTATGCACCCTTGGAGATAGGGTATCTGAAACTGTATTGCAAGGTGTGGTGAACTTGAAAAAATTGGGGATCTAGGTGCAGTACACACAGCTGCAATGTGAGCTTCCATACACTACTTCCCTGGGAGTGATCACCAGCCTGACCTGGAGGTGCCATCCTCTGTAAGGGTACAAGGTTTTGTATGGTTTATTCAGCAGTGCCAAATTTCGAGGAGCTCAACCCAGATTACTGAAGACAGCAGGAAAAGGAGGCACACAGTGAATGGAAGAATAATTCAATGACTAATACTATGGGAAAAGATACATTTGGACCAGGTAGAAATGGTATTCAACTTTGCCCTGAATCACAGGGATACAAATTCTCGTAGGCTGATAGAAGCAGTGTGGTCAGGCATCTGTAAGTCCACAGCTGCCAGGGACAGCCAGTGACCAAAAGGTCATGGCCACAATAAGTAATGGCAGGGCCCTTGGAGACCCTTTAAAGGTTGAGCTATGCCAAATACTTGCATGTAGTTCTGAAACTACATGTTCTACTTATTGCTTATTGCACTTTTATTTATGTTAACTGTGAGAGCTATGTCCTTCATTGGTTTCCTTTTTCCACTTTTGGTTGGTTAAGAAAAGTGATTTGTTTTAAAAAACAAAATTATTAAGCTGCTCAAGTCTTCTGTTGAAGAATGTGAATACTCTGAAAAGTAGCAGCATTTATTTTTAGGGGAAAACAGATTGGATATCCTGCAAAAACCTGTACCCATTTCATGCGTGAGTTACTTAAGATGTCAGTTTTGCAGACTCCACGAGGCTGTCTTCTACATAAATTTTTAATTTTATAATATCAACATTAGACTTTGTAGGTGATATCTTTTTGTCTTAATTCAGATAATTGCCAACTAAATCAATAACTACAAAAAAATCACAACAAAAATAAAGGCAAAACCCCACACAAACCTGATAGCGCTAATAGCAGTGTTTTGAGTATTTGTGATTCCTGGGAATGATTGCCCTCTTCACTGAATGACTGCCACTAAGATGGTTCAAAGGACTGAATCCTGCTATTGTTATTTTTAAACCAAAAGTGAGATTTTTCCATAAGAATTATGGTATAGAATGTGATCTATACAATAACAAGTTTTAGAAGAAAGCAACATTTCCTTAATTAGGATTGTGCTGTTAACCTTTGTTATCTACTTGGTGGATTACACTGAAAGAAACTTTAAAACTGAAGCCTTGAAAATGTATTTTTTGAAAATACCATGCTAAGTATTAAAGTGCAATTTAAAAGAGTTATAAAGTCATTACATATGTTAACCTAATTTTTTAAAAAAATAATTGTGGTAACTATGACAGTGAAAGTTATTCAAGTTGAAATCAGAGTTATATTATAGTCTTAAGTTATAGATCCTAGGTACCTACAGTTATAGAGCCTCAAGTGCAAATATAGGTACTTTATTTGAGATGTGTGTGTATATGTGGTCAAAGATTCTGAACACAATTCATGTAGCCTGATCAGCAAAAGTTAAGAAATGACTCTCAACAAAGCAATTACAGCTTTATTCAGAAATATGAAGGGGGAGTTTATTTATTGTTGTGAATGTTACCAATGTCCACATTTTACTTTATGTAGAAGTGGATATCTGGTAAGTATTACCTTTGTTAGATTTAAATTTTCTGGAATACTCTTTATTGAATAAAATCTGCATTAATGCTAATCAGAAAAAGAATGATAAGTATAACTTAACACAGGGAGGATATGAAGAGAGGGAGAAATTATAGAAAGAAATTTGCATAAAAAAGTAAGGCAAAATCATAGTATGTGCCACTTATTAAACACTCACTCATTGCCAAGGATCTTTTTCTTTCAGAAAATAAAAATCACTTTTTAAGTCCTTTTTTAAAAAATATTTATTTATTTTGAAAATCAGAGTTGCACAAAAAGGGGGAGTCACACACACACAGAATGAGAGAAAGATTTTTCCATCTGTTTGTTCAACCCTTAAATGGCCACCACAACAGCCAGGGTTGGGTCAGGCTGAAGCCAGGCTCGAGAAGCTTCATCCAGGTCTCTGATGTGGGTCGCAGGGGCCCAAACACTTGGGCCACCTTCCGCTGCTTTCCCAGGCCATGAGTAGGGATCTGGATCATATATGGAGCAGCTGGGACATGAACTGGCACCCACAGAAAATATCAGCATCGCAGGTGGCGGCTTGACCCTCTACATCACAATGTTGGCTCCAATAAATATTTTTAATAATTTTAAAGAAATAGTTCTTCATAAATTAGAGCAGACAATTTCTATGTAATTTGGTCTCAGTGTTGTTTCTTGTATTTTGTTTCCTCCGTTGCTCTCCTAAGGACTCTTTAAGTCTTCATGTTAAACTTTATTTTTCCTGCTGGTGCCGCCGTAGCTCAATAGGCTAATCCTCCGCCTACGGCGCTGGCATACCGGGTTCTAGTCCCAGTCGGGGCGCCGGATTCTGTCCCGGTTGCCCCTCTTCCAGTCCAGCTCTCTGCTGTGGCCCGGGAGTGCAGTGGAGTATGGCCCAAGTCCTTGGGCCCTGCACCCTCATGGGAGACCAGGAGAAGCACCTGGCTCCTGGCTTTGGATCAGCGCAGTGCGCCGACCGCAGCGGCCATTGGAGGGTGAAACAACGGCAAAGGAAGACCTTTCTCTCTGTCTCTCTCTCTCACTGTCCACTCTGCTTGTAAAAAAAACAAAATAAAAAAACTTTATTTTTCCCCTTAACACATCTCCAGATTCTACTCCTATATTTTAGACAAGGAATGTGTAGTAATTTAAATGTACATGATATTTTGAATTCAGACCTACATTAAAATCCTATCTCTGACTCTTAAATAGTGCAACTGTTGAACAAGTTATTGGTCCTCTGAAGCAAGTATCCTATTTTATAAATTGGGATAACACCTTGAGGATTAAATGAGACTTTAAGTAAAAATATGTAAATCACATTTGCCTTTGAATAGGTGTTTCCTATTCATTGCCTCCTGCTTCCCAGGAAGCAATGGAGCTTACCTAGATTTCTCATGTTACTATTACAGAAAATGTTCTTGAAAATTATACATAATTAAATTCTCACTTTAAATTACAGGAAATGCTAAAGCACAGAAAGGATCCTAGAGCTCCACACTGGAATTGGTTGGCTTTTATTACTCTTATTTCAATACATAGGAAAGGGTACTTTAGAATGTATGTATAAAAGTGGATTCAAAACATAAGGTTTGGGGTGTATTTTGGTGCAGTCGTTAGACACTCCTTGGATGCTTGGATTCCATGTCTTAGTGCTTGGGTTTGAGTCCTGTCTCTACTTCTCTTTCTGGCTTCCTGCTAATGCACACCCTGGGAAGTAGTAGGTGATGGCTCAAGACTGGGTCCCTGTGGTCCATGAAGAAGACCCCGATTGAATTCATTTTTTTAAGACTTTATTTACTTGGGAGGTAGAGTTATAGACAGAGAGATGGAGACAGAGATAAAGGTCTTCCATCTTGTTGTTCACTCCCCAAATGGCTGCAACAGTCAGAACTGGGCTGATCTGAGGCCAGGTGAAAGGAGCTTCTTCTGGGTCTCCCACGTGGGTACAGGAGCCCAAGCACTTGGACCATCTTCAGCTGCCTTCCCAGGCCACAGCAGAGACCTGGGTCAGAAGAGGAACTGTTGGGACACAAACCAGCACCCATATGAGATGCCAGCGCCACAGGCAGAGGCTTAGCCTACTATGCCACAGCACAGGCCACCAGATTGAATTCTTTTTTTTTTTTTTTTTTTTTTTAATTTATTTGACAGATAGAGTTATAGACAGTGAGAGAGAGAGAAAGACCTTCCTTCCATTGGTTCAGTCCCCAAATGGCCGCCACGGCCGACGCGCTGTGCCGATCCAAAGCCAGGAGCCAGGTGCTTCTTGCTGGTCTCCCAAGCAGGGTGCAGGGGCCCAAGCATTTGAGCCATCCTCCACTGCCTTCTGGGGCCACAGCAGAGAGCTGGACTGGAAGAGGAGCAACCGGGACTGGAACCTGGCGCCCACATGGGATGCCGGCGCCTCAGGCAGAGGATTAACCAAGTGAGCTGAGGTGCCGGCCTCAGATTGAATTCTTGACACTTGACTTCTGCCTGGCCCAGCCCAGCTGTTACAGTCATCTGATAATTGAACCATTGGATAGGAGATCTCTATTTTTCCTGGCTGTCTCTCTGTCTTCTCTGTCTTCCAAGTAGATAAAATAAACAAATTTAAAAAAAAGTTTTTCATGTGAAAGACTGAAATCTATGAAGTTTTTTATAATACACACTTTCCATGAACTTTTGAAGACCCTTTCATAAAAATGATTGCAAAAACTTTTTCAACAAAATAAACTTTTCTTATTCCATTTTCCATAATTCTTTTAAAAAACTTAATTAATTAATTGATTTGAGAGGCACAGACACAGAGAGAGACAGAAAGATCTTGTGTGTACTTTTTCACTATGCAAAAGCCCACAGTGTCCAGGTTGAGCTGGGTCCAAAGCCAGGAACTGGGAAAACAATCCAGGTCTCCCACATGGGTGGCAGGAACTCAACTACTTGAGCCATCACTTTTGCCTCCTGGGGTGTACATTAGCATTGGCAGGAAGCTGGTGTCAGTAGCCAGAGCTGGGAATTGAAACCAGGTGCTCCAGTGTGGGTGGCAGTTTGAACTGTGAGGATACGTACCAGCTTCTCCACACCTTTTGAAATGACTTCATATTATTAGTTGTGAAATATTATATATCCACACACATATATATTCATATATAATTATGTAATATTCCAAATACAAATTAGGAAACTGGTAGAAATATAGAATATTTTGTGAGCAGTTGAGTAACTGGTAAGTAGAAGGCCTAGGATTTGGATCCAGACCTTCTAGACTCTAAATTATTGATGGAAATTAAAAAAGATTATATTCAGGGAAACAAAACAAAAGTACTATGTGAAGATAAATAGGTCAGAATGACTACTGAATGAATAAGTAAGTGGTAAGAATTGAAAATGGGGAGATAAGCTAGAATTTGACTATAAGGAGGTTATATTATGTGCTAACATTGGTGTTATTTTCAATGGGGGTGAATAATTTAGGGTTTCAGGCATGGTAATGACAGATCATTTTATAGGTGTTCAGAAAGAACTCTGGGGAGGTTAAGGAGACTGGATTGGAATAAGATGTGTATGTAAGACTGCAGCATGCCTGGAGACAGAGAGACCAATTAGGAGGCTACAGCTATAATCCTGGTGGGAGATGTAAGTCAGAGCCCAAGTTCCGCCTCCAAGGAATGATTGGTTAAAACCCTAGGAATGGATGGGATTTCTAAGTGAGAGAAATACAGGCAGGAGAGAAAAGAAGGCCATTGACTGAACTTCCATGAAATAATATTTTAAAAGGACTTGGAAAATAACATAAAGAATTTGTTCTGGGTTATGTAGGGGGGATAACAAGGGAATCCATGGTTATGGAAGGCAGGATGATTTAATAGTTTCAAGAGCACTGTTTCATTTACACAGGCATCCAAGAGCATTTGAAAAGCCTTTTTCTCAAGAATTTCTCTAGACCAAGAGTCAGGCTGAGCCCAGGACAGGTTGGCTGTGTTACCACCTCCTCCCACCAAGGCTAGGTCCCTCTAGATCTCTAACTCCAGAGTCATCAGCACTCAAATGGACACTGGAACAAACCAGCAAAAGCCTAGGAGTCTGATAAACTTTTCTCTTGCAAGGCAGTGACACTTGGCTGAACTGTTAGCACTGACTTCTGTTCCCAGGCTTCTTCACCCTCGGGGTTGCTGATTAACCAGTCTGTTTAATGAGCTGTCACTGGCATGGCCTCATTTAAAAGTTGTTAATGAGGCACTCTGCTGTTCAGGGAGCAGAGTTGGCTGAGGCTCCCAGTGGCCTATCCTGGGCCTGCAGGGAAAGTTGAGGTGAATAGACAGGATCAGATCTGGAGAGAGGGCTAATGATTTAGGCGGAAGAGCCACATCTAATGAACGCATTTTGGCAAGCATCCATGTCTGAAGCTTAGCTCCCTGCTGACTTGTAGTTTTACAGGAACAGCTATGGCCTAGAGCAGCAGTAGATTTTCTTTTAAGCTGCTTACTGCCTGCTCTCCTGAAATCAAAAATCTTAAATTAAGAGATGATTTTGTGTTACCCTGAACTGGTGCCTCATGAGCAATTGTGGAAGCCTTTTGATTGGTCTCTGACCCACAAACTGTGTTCTTTTACCACCCATTCTCCACACTGCTGCCCATTGCAAGCTTTCAAACATGTATCTACTTGTTACTTCATTCTTACGACCTTTTAACGGTAAAGCCTATTTAACAAAATTTTAAGCTCATGGGCATAGAAGGGCCTTCAATATTTTTCTCCTGTCTGCCTCTCTGCTATCATCTTCCTCCAGATTTACCCTCCATAATGTCGTATTTATCATTATTAACACCAGTTTCATCAGCTTCATTATCCTCACTATAATTAATGTTTCTACAGTCGTTCTTAAATGTTTCTCAGTGTATTTAAACCTTCCTACAATGAAATGAGAATGTGCTGTGATTATCCATATTTTAAAGATAACACTGAGTCAAGATATGCCACCTAACTTTCACAACGTCTTACACATACTCAGAAAGATTAATGAAGGATTATGACTTAGGTATTAGGCTTTGGAGTTTAAGCTTTTATGCGTTATGGTGTACAGCATGGTGGTTTTGGTTTCTACATCTTTGCATTTATTTGTCTTAGAAGGCTTGTCTCACATACAACTTCAAACTTTGACTTCCATTCTTTCTTATACTTACTGATTTGCTACTACTTCAAAACATTTTACATTAGGTATTTGCAGCTATATTTATGTCTGTCTCCTCAATTCACTGACATTCTTGCACAAAAGTATTAAGTTGGGTTCAGTAACTTTTAGTGGTTTTAATGATACTTTTTATGAAATCCTATACTATATCTATACTCTTTCATAAAGTAGAAAACAATACTTTATCTTTTTTTGCTGCTGTGACCCTACTGCCATATATGTCATCTTCCATCTTTTCTTAACTTAACAAAAGGAAACTATATCAACTTGATGGCTTATGCTAGAAATATTGGTGTCATTTGTCACCTATTAAATATTAAATCATCAACAATTATCACCTGGCCTATTGTCATAATCTCTTACAATATTCTCTCTTTTTATGATCTTGCCATCTACAATAAGTTATTTACCTAATAGACAATTATCTTGGAAAAAAATCATACTTTGCCCAAAATGCTTCATGGATGTCCAGTGGATTTAGATTAAATTCCAAAGCCGTAACATGGTCAGAACGAAGTCCTGAATCAACTGATTTCTTTAAACTATACAATCAGTTTGCCCTATTTTCATCCTAATCTATAAAGTTTCCATCAAGTAGAACCCCTCCCCCAGATTTTGGTGCCAGGATAATACCAGCTTCACAAGGTGATTTGAGAAGAGTCTCCTCCTCTTCGATTTTTTGTGAAATATTGGTGTTACTTCAGCTTTAGAAGTGTGATAGAATTCACCATTGAAATTATATCTCCCTGGGCTTTGTTTATGAGAAGATTAGTAATTCCATTCTTTTAGTTGTTATAGATCTGTTGTGATTTTCTATTTCTCTTTAGTAAGTTTGACTTTGCAACTTACTAGAAATTTTTTCCATTTCCTATAGGCTATCTAGTATAGTATCTCTTATCATCCTTTTTTATTTTGATAAGGTTAGTTTCCACATTCTGTCTTATAGCTCTTATTTTAATAATTTTCATCTTCTTGATGGCCCAAGTTCTTGGGCCCTTGCACCCACCTGGGAGACCTGGAAGAAGCTCCTGGCTCCTGGCTTTGGATTGGCACAGCTCTAGCCATTGAAGCCAACTGGGGAGTGAACCAGGGATGGAAGACCTCTCTTTCTCTGCCTCTCCTTCTCTCACTGTGTAACTCTGACTTTCAAATAAATAAATAAAACCAAGCAAATATCTTGTTTCTACTTCCCACAAAATCTGAACGTAAATACAAGCATAAAAATAATTTCTGACAACATGTGAATCTCATCTGGGAAAAGGATAATTTATATAAATGCTGGATACATGATCATTTCAGATTATGCCCATTTGTATAGTTAACTTAGAAGATGTATACAGAAATATGAGTTTCACTGAAATGCTTAAGCTGATTTTAGCCCAAGAGTTTAAGTATTTCTTACCTCTTTCTGTAGGATTTCTTCTCGAACTTGGGAACTTGCAAGACTCTTGCTTATCCTGCAGCTCAATTAACTTGACTTTGGAAATGTTTTATAAGTACCTAGGAAATACAAATACATTGTTGATAAAGTCCCCCCCACCCCGGTTACTATTTGAAACATATAAGATAGTCAACTCATAACTGAAAAACACCTTTTAGAATAATGTATAAACATTTGGAAGAAAGTGGCCAAAATTTATACTTTCATTGATTAAGTAGAACAGTATTAAGGAGCTATTAATAAAGCTAACACAATCATATCTGTTAAATGTCAAATACATGGACATATTTTTCTATCAAGAAACTAAGAACTTGGAACAAATTCATATCTCTTATCTCCAATGCTGTAATTAAACTGTTGTAGTGATCAGATTATGCTGACTTCCTTTTAACTCACATTTTAACATATTTATAACTCTGAGAAAATAACATACTACTGCAATTTAAAAAGTCTGGAAAAGTACAATTAAAAGGTAAGTTTATTTTGGTGTAAAACATTTTGAAATCCACATACCTAAGAGGTCTTCAAAACGATCATGGAAAATGCACAGTACGAAAAAAAACTGTGCATAGATTTCACAATTTTTTCCATTAAGATAAACTTATCTTTTAACTTCAATTTTCAATGAGCTTTCTGAAATACCCTGGTATTTACGGCTCTGTGGCATTTTGACATTACTTTTCCCAATCTGACTGCTCCTTACTACAAAATCAATTGAAGCACCATTTGCAACTGCTGTCTGATGCCCTACTCCTAGAGGGGATGAGGGAAAGGTGCTGCAGAAGTTATCTGAAAGTCTGTATGGATTTTAACTGCTCAAAAGAATTTTAAATTTTTTTTATTAAAGTACTAAAACAGTAAAAAATAATTTTGATCTCTTTTCAGTGTAGCTAAACATTTGTCAATATTGTGGATATTTTCCAAGAGCCAGTTTCTGATTACATTGATTTTTTTTGTTTTTTTTTTTCTAGTCTCTGTTCAATTTCTAACATAAATTTTTATTTATTTTATAGAACTATTTATTACTCCCTTCTTTCTGTTATCTTTATATGTCATTTTCTCTTTTATTTCTAATTCCTTAAGGTGGAATTTGGTAATATTTATTTGAAAATTTTCTTCTTATATATATATTTACAGGTATCAATTTCTCTAAATTATGTATTAACTGTAACTCATAGATTTTGATAGCTTGTGTTTTGGTTTTCATCATAATGAATGCATTTTCTAAATTTCTTTTTTGATTTCTTTCAGTTGTTGGCTATTGTTTAATTTCAGCTTATTCTTGAAAATTTCCCATATTCACTTCTGTTGTTTCCTAATTTCATTTTATTTTAGACAGAGTGCACCCTTCATATAATTCCTTCCTTCCTTCTCTCTCTCTCTCTCTCTCTCTTTCTTTCTTTCTTTCTTTCTCTCTCTCTCTCTCTTTTCTTTCTTTCTTTCTTTCTTTCTTTCTTTCTTTCTTTCTTTCTTTCTTTCTTTCTTTCTTTCTTTCTTTCTTTCTCTTAAGTCAGAGTTACACAGAGAGGAGAGAGAGAGATAGAGAGAGAGAGGTCTTCCATCTGATGGTTCACTCCCCAATTGGCCGCAATGGCCGGAGCTGTGTGCCGGTCAGAAGAAGCCACAAGCCAGGATCTTTTTCCGGGTCTCCCACGTGGGTGCAGGTGCCTAAGGACTTGGGCCATCTTCTACTGCTTTCCCAGGCCGTAGCAGAGAGAGCAGAGAGCTGGATCGGAAGTGGAACATCTGGGTCTCAAACCAGAGCCCAAATGGGATGCTGTCGCCTCAGGGGAGGCTGTTAACCTGGTGCATCACAGTGCCAGCCCCCGATATAATTTCAATTCTTTTAAATTAAAGTTTATTTTATGGACTAACATATCATCTTTTCTGGAGACTGTTTTATGTATAATTGAAGAAAATGTGTTTTCTGACTTTGTTGGATAGATTATTAAATAAATGTACATTAAGACTAGTTGGATTATGATGTTTTCCATGTCTTCAAGTCTTCTTTTTCTTTATTCTCCCAATTATTTTCTACATTATTGAAATTAGGGCATTGAAATATCCAAGTATTGTTATCAAAGTATCTGTTTCTCCATTAAATTCATTCAGTTTATCCTTTCTGTATTTTTGAATTCTTTTGTTCAGTCTGTATATGTTTAAAATTATCTTTCTGTTGGTTCAACACTTTTATAAACATTAAATTGCTTTCTTCGATTCTAGGACTATTTTTTTTGTCTAAAGTATATTTTATTTGCTTTTAATATAGCTATTCTTTTTGGGTTACTTTTCCCATATGTATAATTTTTTAAAGATTTATTTATTTACTTGAAAGTCAGAGTTACACAGAGAGAGAAGGAGAGGCAGAGAGAGAGGTCTTCTATCCACTGGTTCACTCCCCAGTGAGATGTGCTGATCCAAAGCCAGGATCCAGGAGCTTCTTCCGGGTCTTCCACATGGGTACAGGGACCCAAGGACTAGGGCTATCTTCCACTGCTTTCCCAGGCCATAGCAGAGAGCTGGATCAGAAGTGGAACATCAGGGACATAAACTGGCACCCATATGAGATGGTGGCTTTGCTCTCTATCACAGTGCCAACCCCAGTATATGTATAATTTTTTTTTACTAATCTCTTTTTTATTGATTACTTTGAAAGGTGGAGTTATAGAGAAAGGAGAGACACACACACATATATATAGAGAGAGAAAGCACAATGTTCCATACACTGATACCCTCACTAAATGGCTGCAACAACCAGGGTTGTGCCAAGATGAAGCCTGGAGCCAGGAGCTTTATTCATGGTCTCCTACATGGGTAAAAGGGCCCAAGTACTTGGGACATCTTCTGCTGTCTTCCCTGGTGGTTGCAACAGCAGGGAGCTGGTTCAGAAGTGGAGCAGCTGGGACTCAAACCAGTGCCCATTTTGGATGTTGGCATTGTAGGTGTGGGCTTTGCACACTACATCACAACACTGGCCCCTAACTTTTTATTTTCAACTTATTTCTTTCTTTGAATCTAAAGTGCTCCTCTTATAGATAACGTATGATAGTTCCATTTTTATTTAATTCACTTAAAACATTTGCAATTAATGCAAATGCATGTCTATTATTTTGATAGGTTTTATTTCTATATGTTTTATGTTTCTTTGTTCCTTTATTTCTCCATTACTAACTTATTCTGCTAAATATTTTCTAGTGTAACTTTTGAATTCCTTTATTGCTTTTTTTAAATTCTAATTTTAATTCATTTTCAGTGGTTATCCTTGGGGTTACAAATAACAATTTCTTACAATCTAATTTGGATTAGTGAAAAAATTAGAAAACTTAAAAAACTATGTTCCTATATTGATCCACTCTCTCTCTACTCCTTTTGCTATTATCATACAAGTAACATTGTATACATCATATGCATATTAACATGTAATTATTGCTATATGTAGTTGTCTTTTCAAAAGACAAATACAAATTAAAATACATTAAAAATCTTTTATATTTACCTATGTAGTTAAATGGTAACCTTTAATTCTTTTTAAATTTTTTTCATTAACATAAAGATCCAGGTACATTTTGAATTGATTTTTGTATAAGGTATAAGGTAGGGTCTTTTTTCATACTTCTGCAGAGATCCAATTTTCCCAACACGATTTATTGAAGAGACTGTCCATTTTCCAAGAAAGTGATTTTAGCTCCTTTGTCAAAGATTAGTTGGTTGTAGATGTGGAATTGATTTTTGGAGATTTTATTCTGTTCCATTGGTCTATGTGTTTATTTTTGTGTTAGTACCATGCTGTTTAGATTACAACTGTCATGTAGTATTTCTTGAAATCTTGAGAAATTTCTTGAAATTGTGATGCCTCCAGCTTTGTTTTTGTTGTTTAAGATCATGTTAGCTATTCAGGATCTCTTGTGTCTCAGTATGAATTTTAGCACTGTTTTTTCTAGAGCTGAGAAGAATGTCATTTGTATTTTGATTGGGATCACATGAATCTGCTGAAGTTGGTTTTGATGATATTAATTTTGATGATACTAATTCTTCCAATCCAAGAACATGGAAGATTTTTCCATTTTTTGTGTCTTCTGTTTCTTTCTTTAATATTTTGTAATTTTCATTATAGAGAGCTTTGACTTCCTTGGTTAAATTATTCCAAGATATTTAAATTTTTCATAGCTATTGTGAATGAGAGTGATCTTACAAATTCTTTCTCAGCCATGACATTGTCTGTGTTTACAAAAGTTTTTTATTTTGTGTGTTGATTTTATATCCTGCCACTTTACCAAACTCTCTTATAGTCTCTTAGCAAAGTCTTTTGGTTTCTATATATATATATATATATATATAGCCATGTCAAATGCAAATAGGAAGAATTCGAATTCTTCCTTTCCCATTTGTATCCCTTTCATATTTTCTTACCTAATGGCTCTGGCTAAATCTTCCAGAACTATATTGAATAGCAATGATGAAAGTGGGCATCCTTGTCTGGTTTCAGATCTTAGTGGAAATGCTTACAAGTTTTCCCTATTCAATATGATGCTGGCTGTGGGTGTCTTGTATATATTGCCTTGATTGTGTTGAGCAATGTTTCTTCTATACCCAATTTGCTTAATTTGTTTATCCTGAAAGGATATTATATTTTATCAAATGCATCTATTGAGAGCATAGTAAGATTTTTATTCTTCAGTTTGTTAATGTGATGTATCATATTTATTGATTTGTGTATGTTGAACCATTTCTGCATACCAGTGATAAATCTCACTTGGTGCGAGTTAATAAACTTTCTGATGTATTGTTGGATTTGATTATCTATTTTTTGAGGATTTTTGTATTTAAGTTCATCAGTGATATTGGTCTGTAGTTCTCTTTCTTTGTTGTATCTTTTACTGATTTTGGAATTAAGGTGATGCTGGCATCACAGGAGTTTGGGAGGATTCCCTCCCTTTCAATTATTTTGAATAAATTGAGAAGAATTGTTATTAGTTCTTTATAATTCTGGTAGAATTCAGCAGTGAAGCCATCTGGTCCTGAACTTTTCTTTGTTGGGAGGGTCTTTATTACTAATTCAATCTCTGTCTTGGTTATTGGTCTATTTAGATTTTCTATTTCCTCATGGCTCCATTTTGGTAGATTATATGTGTCTAGGAATCTATCCTTTCTTTTAGATTTTCTGATTTGTTGGCATATGACTCTTTGTAGTAATTCCTGATGATTCATTTATTTCTGTGGTATATGTTGTCTGTTGTCCTATTCATATTAAGAGAACAGATTTGATGCATTTCATAGATACAGTTCCAAGGAGACAACCACACTTCCCTCACTCCCCTGCTCTCCACCCTGGTCCTCTTTCCTCTGTCTCCCCTCTTTTTATCAGTTTTTCAAAGTCATAATTTTAATCCACTCTTTACTTATTTATGTGACTTGAGTTTTGCTCCAGAAGAGAAGCCTGTTAAGGTATTTCTTGGTCTATATAATGGAAAATCTATGTCTGATATTCAAAAACCTAACTTGATTTGCCATAGAGGATAGTACCATCTTAATTATTTCCAAATCCAGATCAAATCTATTTGCTGATACATGGAGTAAGGATCATTTATGTAAGAGTGAATATCATGGAGTTTCATTCCTTTCTAAGACTGTACCAGACAAAGTATCTCATACATAGCAGAATTGTGGAGATTAATGACATTACAAAAGCCTTGAAACAAGTGTGAATGTTTAAATTTATCACATTTTTATTTAACTCACCAGTTTGGTTTGCACAAGTCAGATTGGACTTGGAAAATTAGGTGTTAATTCAGATCACAGCTCATGAAAGTTGAAAAAGTATCTATTAGAACAGATCAACACAATACCTAACACTTGGTATATGGTTATTGACTTAATGCCTTATTTTCCATTTCACTTTCAAGATTCTCCAAACTCTTTTATCTGGCAGGGCTACTATTACATACCTTCACATTTTTTGTTTCAAGGCTAGCTGAATTCTTTTGCTATTTATCATATAGTCTTTTGATATTTCAACCATCTTGACTTTCAACACATAACTCTGATCTACTACATTGATGAAATCATGATTATAAACAGGAAGCATAAAGCAAGATATAAGCAAACATAGGATGGTGGGAGGCAAACTTGTCAAAATTCAACCACCTACAATCTCAGTGCAGTTTCTGAAGTTAATGGTGTGGAGCATGTTGTTATTTGCCCTTCAAAATGAAAGGTAAATTTCTGAAGATCATATCACCTTGATCATAAAAAGTCACAGTGCTTGACAAGCCTGTTTGGATTTTGAAGGCAAAATCCACTATATTTAACTGTTCCACTTTGATCCATTCAGAGATTTATCCTTATGGTTGACGATTTTGGAAAGGAACAAAAACAAGCAGAGGCTCTGCAGTGAAGCATTGCATATGCAATCGCACTTACAGTACTCATAGTGACTAGAGATTTAAACTGAATATCTGGCAATCATTAATGAGATAATAACAGCACAGATTTCTGGAATTTTGGGGAAAGTCTATGACTTTTTTGCAGAATATAAAACTTTAGAGAAACAGAATGACATTTTAGAGCGTATCTTTGAAATGTACAGAAAATACTAAAACATCCTAAAAAATCTATTTGTTTGAGAAGAGGGAGAGCGAGAAAAGAGGAGAGGGGAGAACAGATGAGGGTAGAGGAGAGGAGGGGAAGGAGAAGAGAGGAGAACAAAGAGGAGGAGATAGTACTAAGCATGTATATAATACTTCTCCATTTGAGGCATCTTCTTGGAAAAAAATCAGAAAAAAATTCATGTATAAACATGCTTGTAATTTAAGCTTTCTAACTATAACAGTGATAGGCACATGTTTATATCTAAAGTGAATGGTCTTTTTAGTTCTTTAAAGTTGCCTTATTTCACTTTGTATTTCACCTCTGATATGACATGATGCTGTAGTTCTTGTGCTTGACTTCTGAATAAATATTTGTTAACTTTTATTATGAAGAAAATCAGACTTTGGCTTGCTTGATTCAAATAACTAGAATCATGTATATTATACATCCAATTTCAGTACATCAGCAGCATTTTTTGCATATACGTGTAGTGTCCATTCTGAAGCACCACTAATTTTCTTTCATATGAATATTATGTTTTAAAATTTAACATTACGATTCAGATTTCCTTAAATATTTTTATTAGAAAGGCAGAGTTACAGAGACAAAGGAAGAGAGGGAGAGAAAGAGTTCTTCATTCCCCAAATGGCTGAAAAGGCCAGGGCTGGGCCAGGCTGAAACCAGGAGCCTGGGATTCTAACCATATAGAGGCAGGGGCCCAAGCACAAGGACCTTTGATTGCTGCTTTCCCAGGCACATTAGGAAGGGGCTGGTTCAGACACAGAGCAGATGGAATGCCCATAAGAGATGCTGGTATTGCAGGCAGCAGCTTAACCCTATGCCCACAACGTTGGTCTTGGAATGGACTTTTTGACTTGTATCACAACCAGCTTGCATGGACCTGGCTTACAGGGAGACCCAGAGCAAGGAAGAATACCATGCTGCCTCATCATAGGCTGATGACTATGGATGAGGTATCTGGGTTTATCTTGGCTTCTAAGGTGGATTACCCTTTTTACACACTTCTGCAATTTTTTTCTCTTAACAACACAATAACTGTAGAGTTGGGAAAACCTGGAATAGAGGTGCCCTCTAGTGCTGATCTAGCAATTACACACCAACAGTAAGATTGAGGCAAACCTCCACTTAGGACTTGTCTGATGCTAACATAGTGTAAGTGTCCACAGGTTCAGTGAAAATAAGCAGATGGCTTAGACTTTCTAAAAGACAGGTAGAAATAAACCAGCAAGCAGAGACTGGAAAAAATCCTGATTCTTAGTGCAGATGCCATGGTAGGACATTATGGCATGAGACATCAAGAAATTTCTGGGAATCATGAACTCATCTAATGAGCAACATAAATGTCAGATAGCCACTGATAGATTCAAATTTTCAGAAGCTGAATTCAAAGTAGCTGTTTCAAGGAAATTCAATGAGCTTCAGGAAAACAGGGAATCGTTCAATAATCTAGCAGACATTTAACAGAGACGATGTAGAACAGAAAATGTTTAGTTGAAAATTACACTAAGGGGAATAAACAATTTGACATCAGCCACCAATAGCAGAACAGATAAAATAGAAGAAAGAAATAATGTTCTTTAACACATGCTATTTCGAAGATACAAAGAAGAGAATAAAAAATGGGCAGTAGTGAAGAAAGATTATGGTATTTGGGGACAGTATGAAAAGAGTGAATATCTGTTAGTTACTGGTGTTTAAGACAAAATTGAGAAGGCCAAAGTTTAGAAAGCAAATGCAAAGGGATAGTAAACAAACATTTCCTGAGCCTAGAGAAAGAGAAAGATCAGAGGTTGAGGTTGCCAGTGAGATTTAACCCAATCAAGTCTACCCCAAGAGATACTGTAGCTCTCCAAACTAAAGATAAAGGGGATTATAAGAGTTTTAGAAGAAAATAAGCAAACTATGCATAAGGTGCTGCTACTTGCTTTACTGAAGACTTCTTGGCTGAAACATTACAGAACGGGGAAGAGTGGGATGAGACTTCCACAGTATTGGAGAGAAAAACTACCCATCAGGAATATTGTACACAAGAAATTCATTCTTTTTTTTAAAGAATTATTTTTATTTATTCGAAAGACAGAGGAGTTACAGAGAGAAGCAGAGCCAGAGAGAGAGAGAGAGAGAGGTCTTTCATTCCGCTGTTGCACTCCCCAAATAACCACAACGGCCAGAGCTGAGCTGATCTGAAGCCAGGAGCCAGGAGCTTCTTCCAGGTCTCTGATGCAGGTGCAGGGGCCCAAGAAGTTGGACCATCTTCCACTGCTTTCCCAGGCCATGGCAGAGAGCTGGATCAGAAGAGGAGCAGTCGGGACTCGAACCGGTGCCCATATGGGATGCCGGCGCTGCAGGCTGGGGTTTAACCCACCGTGCCACAGCGTGGGCCCCAAGAAATCCATTCTTTAGATACATACTGAAAGAACAAGATGCTAATGGGTAAAAAGAAAATATCAGAAGGTAGAAAACTCACTGTATAGAGAGTCTAAAAGTAAACCCACATATCTATAGTCAGTTTACCTTTCATGAAGGTTCAAAAACACGAATTGAAGAAATGGTTTTTGGAAAAATTGAATGGCTACGTACAGAGGAATAAAACTAGACCCTATCTTTCACTATATACAATAATCACGTCAAACTTGATTAAGGATTTAAATGTAATACTGAAACTATGAAATTATTGGGAAAAAACAAAAGGGACGCTTTAGGACATTTAAAATGAACAAATATTTTATGCATAAATACAGGAAACAAAAACAAAAATAGAGTCAGCATTTTGCATAGACGTTATGCAGCTTCTTGTGGTGGCTTCACCTACAGCAAAGTGCCTGGGCTCACATTTCAGCTCTGTTCCTGATTTCAGCTTCTTGCTAATGCACACCCTGGGAGGCAGCAGGTTATGGCTCAAGTTGCTGGGTCCCAGACTGAATTCCCACTTTCTGTCTTTGAGCTGGTCCAGTCCTGGCTGTTGTGGACATTTGTGGAGTGAACCAGCAGATGGAAGATCTCTCTATGTCTATCTTTCTCTTTTTCTGTCTTTCAAATAAATAATGAAAATTCAAAAACAAAAATATACACATTGGATTTCATCAAACTAAAGACCTTCTGCAATGCATGAGAAACAATCGAAAGAGTGAAAAGACAACCTACTGAATGGGAGAAAATATTTGCAAGCTAAACATCTGACAAAAGGTTAATAATCAGAATATATAAGGGACACAACCCAAAAGCACAGAAACAAACAATCCAGCTAAAAATTAGGCAGTAGATGTGAATAGACATTTTTCAAAGAGAGTCATACAAATGGGCACCAGGTACATGAAAAAAGTGCAACATCACTCATCATCAAGGAAGTGAAAATTAGAACCATCATTATTTATCGCCTCACTGCAGTTAGAAATGCTATCATAAGAATGATAAAAATAAAGTATTACATTGTACATCAACAGTCAGGACAAGAGCTGATCAAGTCACTATTTCACATAGTGTCCATTTCACTTCAACAAGTTTCCCCTTTGGTGCTCAGTTAGTTGTTGCCGATCAGGGAGAACATATGATATTTGTCCCTTTGGGACTGGCTTAATTCACTCAGCATGATGTTTTCCAAATTCCTCCATCTTGTTGCAAATGCCCGGGTTTCAATGTTTTTGACTGCTGTATAGTGTTCTATAGAGTACATGTCCCATAATTTCTTTATCCATTCTACTGTTGATGGGAATGTAATACTTAAACCATTTTAGTATTTTTTTTGTTCTAGTACCATTGGTTGAACTCTGTAATTAACACACAATTATTCTTAGGTGTTTAAATTTTAACTGAAAAGTGATCCCTGTTAGGAATTTGGAAAACATTATGCTGAGTGAAATAAGCCAGTCCCAAAGGGACAAATATCATATGTTCTCCCTGATCAGTGACAACTAACTGAAAACCAAAATGGAAACCTGTTGAAGTGAAATGAACACTATGAGAAATGGTGACTTGATCAGGCCATGCCCTGACTGTTGATGAACAACTTAATACATTATCCCTCTTAGTATTTTTTTTTTGTTTGTTCTACTTAATACTTTTGGTTGAATACTGCAATCAATACGCAATTATTCTTAAGTGCTGAAACTTAACTGAAAAGTGATCGCTGTTAAATATAAGAGTGGGAATAAGAGAGGGGAGAGATGTGCAATTCGGGACAAGCTCAAGATGACTTACCTCAAACAGTAGAGTTAGAAACATACCAGGGGATTCCAATTCAATCCCATCGAGGTGGCATATACCAATGCCATCTCACTAGTCCCAGTGATCCATTTCTGTTCACAATTGATCATAATGATAGGACTAAGAGCCAAAGGGAGCACATAAACAAGACTAGTGTCTGCAAATACTAGCTGATAGAATAAAAAAGGGGAGAGAACGATCCAACATGAGAAGCGAGATACACAGTAGACCCATAGAATGGTAGATGTCCTAAACAGCACTCTGGCCTTGGAATCAGCCCTTAAGGCATGCGGATCCAGCTGAAAAGCCCATGAGAGTACTTCAGGCATGGAAAGCCAAGACACTCTGGTTAAAAAAAAAAAAAAAAAGAAAGAAAAACCAAAACCTAAATGAAAGATCTCCGCGAGTGAGATCCCAGTGGAAAGAACAGGTCATCAAATAAGGAGGTACCTTTCTCTGAAGGGAGGAGAGAACTTCCACTTTGACCATGGCCTTGTCTAAATATGATCAGAGTTGGTGAACTCAAAAGGCTTCCATAGCCTTGGCAGCTCATGACAAGAGCCTAGGGTGATTACTGATGCCATAAACAAGAGTGTCAAATTGTTAAGTCAACAACAGGAGTCACTGTGCACTTACTCCTCATGTAGGATCTCTGTCCTTAATGTGCTGTGCATTGTGATTTAATGCTATAGCTAGTACTCAAACAGTATTTTTCAGTTTGTGTTTCTATGTGGGTGCAAACTGTTGAAATCTTTACTTAATATATGCTAAACTGATCTTCTGTATATAAAGAGAATTGAAAATGAATCTTGATGTGAATGGAAGGGGGGAGGGAGAGGGAAAGGGGAGGGTTGCGGTGGGAGGGAAGTTATGGGGGGGTGGAGCCATTGTAATCCATGAGCTGTACTTTGGAAATTTATATTCATTAATTAAAAGTAAAAAAAAAAAGGCAGAGCAAGTTAAAAAAAAAAAGAATGATAAAAATAAACCCAATGCTGCTGAAGATTTGGATAAAAGAGAATCACTGTAAATGGTGGAAATTTAAATTAGTACAGTCATTGTGGAGGGCAGCATGAAAGTTCCACAAAAAATTAAAAATAGAACTACCATATGACATATCAATCCCAATTTCTGAGTATATATCCAAAGGACATTAAATCAATCTGTTTATGAGACTCTGAACCTCATTTTTATTGCAATTAGCCAAGACATTGAAATGTCTAAAAATTCATGTGTCTATAAATTCATGAATATATAATGAAAATGTAAAACTTATATAGAATAGAATGAAATGCTGTCATATGCAACAACATGAAGATTATTACATAACATAAAATAAGCTCAGCAAAGAAAGGTAAGTACCACATGATTTCATGCATGTGAAATATAAAAAAAATATATCATACAAGTTGGGAGTAGAATGGTACTTTTTTAAAAATTTTTTTATTATTATTTTTTAAACTTTTATTTAATGAATATAAATTTCCAAAGTATAGCTTTTGGATTACAATGGTAAATTTTTTTTGACAGGCAGAGAGGACAGTGAGAGAGAGAGAGAGACAGAGAGAAAGGTCTTCCTTTGCCGTTGGTTCACCTTCTAATGGCCGCTTCAGCCGGCGCATCGCGCTGATCTGGAGCCAGGAGCCAGGTGCTTTTCCTGTTCTCCCATGTAGGTGCAGGGCCCAGGGACTTGGGCCATACTCCACTGCACTCCTGGGCCATAGCAGTGAACTGGCCTGGAAAAGGGGTAACTGGGACAGAAACTGGCACCCCAACCGGGACTAGAATCCAGTGTGTTGGTGCCATAGCCGGAGGATTAGCCTATTGAGCTGTGGCGCCGGGCAGTAGAATGGTACTTTTAAGATGCTAGAAGGATTAGGGAGAGGAGATTTATGGGTAAAGGTCAATTAATGAGCAATAAATTTTAGTTAGGCTGGAGAAAGAAGTTCCAGAATTTTGTTGCAAGTTATGGTGACTATACGTGATAATAATAAAAAGGAATGATTTGAAAATCAATCAATATAATCTACCATGTTAATAAGCTAAAGATGATATATCAATTGATGCAGAAATTGTATTTGGCAAAAATCAATACTGATTCATGATACAAACTTGAGAAAATTGGAATAGAAGATAACTTTCTCAATCTGGTCATCTAAAAATAAGCTACTACCAGTGTAAAGTACACATAATGGGAAAATGACAGTCTCTTAAAAATAGTATTGGAGTAGAAGAAACAAAAAAAATTCTAAGAGGGATACTTTTGGTTGAATACTGCAATCAATACGCAATTATTCTTAAGTGCTGAAACTTAACTGAAAAGTGATCGCTGTTAAATATAAGAGTGGGAATAAGAGAGGGGAGAATGTGCAATTCGGGACATGCTCAAGCTGACTTACCTCAAATGGTAGAGTTAGAAACATACCAGGGGATTCCAATTCAATCCCATCGAGGTGGCATATACCAATGCCATCTCACTAGTCCCAGTGATCCATTTCTGTTCACAATTGATCATAATGATAGGACTAAGAACCAAAGGGATCACATAAACAAGACTAGTGTCTGCAAATACTAGCTGATAGAATAAAAAAGGGGAAAGAATGATCCAACATGGTAAGTGAGATACATAGCAGACCCATAGAATGGTAGATGTCCTAAACAGCACTCTGGCCTCGGAATCAGCCCTTAAGGCATGCGGATCCAGCTGAAAAGCCCATGAGAGTACTTCAGGCATGGAAAGCCAAGACACTCTGAAAAACAAACAAACAAACAAAAAACCAAAACCTAAATGAAAGATCTCCGCGAGTGAGATCCCAGTGGAAAGAACAGGTCATCAAATAAGGAGGTACCTTTCTCTGAAGGGAGGAGAGAACTTCCACTTTGACCATGGCCTTGTCTAAATATGATCAGAGTTGGTGAACTCAAAAGGCTTCCATAGCCTTGGCAGCTCATGACAAGAGCCTAGGGTGATTACTGATGCCATAAACAAGAGTGTCAATTTGTTAAGTCAACAACAGGAGTCACTGTGCACTTACTCCTCATGTAGGATCTCTGTCCTTAGTGTGCTGTACATTGAGATTTAATGCTATAACTACTACTCAAACACTTTATGTTTCTGTGTGGGAGCAAACTGTTGAAATCTTTACTTAATGTATGTTAAACTGATCTGTATATAAAGAGAATTGAAAATGAATCTTGATGTGAATGGAAGGGGAGAGGGAGTGGGAAAGTGGGAGAGGGAGGGTTGCGGTGGGAGGGAAGTTATGGGGGGGGAAGCCATTGTAATCCATAAGCTGTACTTTGGAAATTTATATTCATTAAATAAAAGTTAAAAATAAAAAAAAAAGTATTGGAAAAACTGGATATGCACATGCTGAATAATGAATTCAGGGGTCAGAGTTGTTATGCAGCAAGTTAAGCCACCTACAATGCTGGCATTCCATATCAGAGTGCTGCTTCAAGTGCCTGTTGCTCTGCTTTTTTTTTTTTTTTTTTACAGGCAGAGTGGACAGTGAAAGAGAGAGACAGAGAGAAAGGTCTTCCTTCCGTTGGTTCACCCCCCAATGGCCGTTGCAGCCAGTGCGCTGTGTGCGGCGCACTGCACTGATACGAAGCCAGTAGAAACATCAAACTTACATGTTTCTGCATAGAAAAGAAAACAAGCAACAGAGTGAAGAGACAACTTAGGAATTATGAGAAGATATTTGCAAACCATACATCTGATGAGGGTTAATATCCAAGGTATAAGCAACTCAAATAAATTAATACCAAGAAGACAATCAAATTTTTTAAAAATGGATAAAAATTATGAATAGACTTCTCAAAAGAAGACATTGACTGACCAATAGATATTTTTAGAAGACACTCAACATTACTAATCATCAGGATAGAAAATAAAACCACAATGAGATATAGATTCAGGCATGCAAAGATGGCTATCATCAAAAGGACAAAGAGTATTGGCAAGGAAATGGAGAATGGAAACTCTTTTTAAAAAGATTTATTTATTTATTCATTTGAAAGGCAGAGTGACAGAGACATATCTTCCATCCACTGGTTCACTTTGCAGATGGCTGCAACAGCCAAGGCTAGGCCAAGCCGAAACCAAGATCCAGGAGCTCCATTCAGGTCTACCAGGTATATGTCAGAATTCCAAGTACTTGAGCCCTTTTAAATTGCTTTCCAGTTGTATTAGCAGGAAACTAGATCAGCAAAAGAATAGTGGACATCCAACCAGAACTACAATGTGGGATGCAGGCATCCCAAGCAGCTACCTAACCTGCTGCACCACAGTGCTTGCCTGGAAAATAGAACTCTTGTACACTGTTGGTGGGAAAGTGAACTAATATAGTGATTATGGATAAAAGAATGGAGGGACCACAAAAAACTAAGAATAGAATCACCATTTGATCCAGAAATTTTACTTCTGGGTATATAGCCAAAGGAAAGGAAAAAGACATATCAAAGAGATACCTGCATTTCCACTTTCATTGCAGCATTATTCACAATAGCCAAGCCGTGGAATCCAAGTGTCCATGAACAGATGGATAGTTAAAGAAACATGGTAAATATACACTGAAATACCATGCAGCCTTAAATAAAAAAGGAAATCCTATCATTTGTGACAATGTGGATGAACCAGGAGGACATTTTGCTTGGTTAAACAACTCAGGCACAAAGGAGACAAATGTATCATAATCTCACTTGTATGTGGAATCTAACAAAGTTGAACTCGTAGAATAATAATTATCAACCGGGGGGGAAGCTGGATGAGAGGGCAATGGGTAGATGGTAAGAGTAAGAAGTTTCAATTAGGTGGAGAAATGAGTTTTGGAAATTTATTGCACAGTAGAGTGATTATAGTAGTAATACTGTATACTTAAAAATTGCTAAGAGAGTAGGTTTGAAATGTTCTCACCACAAAAAGTATGTGATATGATGGGTATGTTAATTAGTTTGAGTTAAGCATTCCACAATGTACACGTATATTGAAACATAATGTATACAATAAATATACACAAATTTTTATTTGACAATTAAAAGCAATATTATTTTAAAACTATTGTCAACGTCATACTTAATGGTGAAGGACTTAATGCCTTCCTGTTAGATGGCGAATAAAATAAGGGAGTCCATTTACCTTTTCTCTCCGGTATAGTTGCTGGAAGATTTAGTCAGTGAAATGAGTAAAGGAAATGAACCCAAAGGAATACAGATCAGAAACAAAGAAATAAAACTATCTCTGTTATGGAGAACTATCTCTGTTACATGGAGAATTCCAAGAAGCCAGCAGGCAAATCTTAGAACTAAAAGTGACTTCTGCAACATCACAGGATACAAGGTAAATAAACAATAAAAGTTTCTCTATACATGAAGATATACATGCTGAAATTCATAATAATATAATTTTCAACAGCTCAATAAGCAAAAAAGAAATACTAAGAAGGTGGAAATCTAATAAGATATTTACAAGACCTATAATTTAAAAACTATACTATGCCTATAAAGGAAATCAAAGAAAATCTAAATGAATAGAAAACGAATAGAAAACTCTACTGTTCTGGTGGACTGGAATGCATAATACAGTAATGATGTAGATTCTTCCAAACTGATATGCAAATTTATACCAGTTGTTCTCAGAATCTCAGGGTTTGCCAATAGATAGGATTGCTCTAAAATGTAGAAAGCAAGCTGGCTATAATTTTAAAAAATGCAAAGGAATACAAGAAAGATCCATTTCACTAACAGTTCCTGTACAATGGAATTTTACTCAAAGGCAAGCTTATTTTGGTGCCAAGAACGATATCTCACAACAAAGAATATTCAAAAAAAACCTATGGAAAATATACATTATGAAAAAAAGCATGGATTTAAAAAATTTTTTTTCACCAAAAGAAACTTATCTTTAAATTCAGTTTTTCATGGATATTTTGAAATCTCTTCACATAGGTAGAAGGCTGTTATTTATGGTGGTATAGCACATCAATCAATGAAACAGAATGGAGAACCCAAAGATAGACCCATAAGCATGTGCTCATTGATTTTTGTTTAAATGCAAAAGCATTTCAGTGAAGGAAAGAAAGCATTTCCAAATGGTGCTGGTGCATTTGGGCACCTGTGGGTCTGGGTTTTGCATATTTGTGGACAACGCCTGATCCAAGTTTCATGCATTGTATTTGTACAAAAATTTATTCAGGCTGGATAATGAACTTAAATTTAAAATGCAAAGGTAAAGAACTTGAAGGAAAGAATAAGAGAACATCTTTGGGATTTAGGGCTACACAAAGAATTCTTAGAATTCATAAAAATCCATAAATATAGAGCTGGTACATCAGACTTCAACAAAATTTAAAATTTTGGCTTTGTAAGGTGTTCTTGAAGAAGAGCAAGAGCAAAGCTACAGAGGAGAAGATATTTGTAAATCATACATTATTACTATATAGAATATATTTTAAAAAACTTTCAAAACATCAGCTTTAGAAACAGCAATCTAACTAGAAAATGGGCGAAAGACTGGAAGAGAATCTCCCTGAAGATATATACAGGTGGCAAATAAGCACACGGAATGGTTAATCTGATTAGCTTCTAGGGAAATGCAAACTGAACCAGAGTAAGGTATCACTTCAAACCAATAAAAAAAAAACACTAAAATAAAAAAGTGACAACACTAAATGAAAGAAAGATGCAAACAAATTATTATCCATACATTTTTGGTAATGATATAAAATGGTACAGTCATTCTGAAACACAGCTTGGGAATTTCTTGAAAAACTAAACATTCAGTTAACATGCAACTCAGTAATTACACTCCAAATTTCTCACAGAAAAATGAAAACTTATGTTCACATTAAAATCATGCACAAATCTTTATAGAATCTTTTATTTTTAACAGCCACAAATGGGAAACAATCTATATGTTCTTCAACTGCTGCATAGTTTTTTTTTTTAAAGATTTTTATTATTTTTTTTTTATTTGAGAGGTAGAGTTACAGACAGAGAAAAGGAGTGACAGAGAGACAGGTCTTACATCTGCTGGTTCATTCCCCAAATGGCTGTAGTGGTCAGAGCTGGGTAGATCTGAAGCCAGGAGCCAGGAGCTTCCTCCAGGTCTCCTATGCTGGTACAGGTGCCCAAGCACTTGGGCCATCTTCCATTGCTTTCCCAGGCCAAAGCGGAGAGCTGGATAGGAAGAGGAGCAGCTGGGGCTAGAACTGACACCCATTTGGGATGTCGGCGCTGCAGGCAGAAGCTTATCCCACTAAGCCACAGTGCCAGTGTATATTTTAACACTGATGTACATTAATAATATGAACTAATATTCATCAATAAAAGTGATAAACTGTTAATCTGTTGCCCAGAGACCGGTATAAATTTCTAGAGAAATATGCTGCATGAAAAAAAGAAGACAAAGAATTCCAAAAGATTAGTTAATGTATATTTTTTAAAAATATATCATTCCAGAAATAGCAAATTCCAGAAATGAGAACAAATTTATGTTGCTAAGGGTGAAAGAAAAGACAGGGCAGGAGAGAAATCAGTCTGACTATAAAATGATAATACCAGAATCTTCTCTATCTGTATTGAATCTTTGTGGATGCAATTTCTGATCATGTATTATCATTTTGTAGCACATTACCACTGTGGAAAGCTAGGCAAAAAGGGGCACAGAACAGTTCTATATTATTTCTTGTGGGTCTACGACAGATTTTTGTTTAGCAATTTTATTTTCCATAGGCTGGATCATATTATATGCAAATAATTTTGCTGCATATAAATCACTATCTATTTCATATTGTATTATAGGGAGAAAGATTGCCAAAGCAGTGTGTATTACTGGCTTTAAAGAATTTTTGTTACCTTACTTTTTTTTTAAAAAAAACGATGTATTTATTTTATTTGAGAGGCATAGCTACAGACAGTGAGAAGGAGAGACAGAGAGAAAGGACTTCCATCTGCTGGTTCACTCCCCAAGTGGCCGCAACAGCTGGAGCTGGGAGTCAGGAGCCAGGAGCTTCTTCTGGTCTCTTACGCAGGTGCAGGGTACCAAAGATTTGGGCTATCTTCTACTGCCTTCCCAGGATTTAGCAGAGAACTGAATTGGAAGAGGAGTAGCTGGGACTAAAATAGGCGCCACAGGTGGGGGACTAACAGACAGTGTAGAGAACTGGAAAAGAGGAGCTGGTAGGCTCCAAAGATAAGGAAAACTAAGTAAAAGGAAAGCTAGTTTCCTGGTTTGATCAGTTTATGATGTACAAATGTGTTGAGATATTGCACGATACCCCGTAAAAATGTGCAAATATTAAATGATAACCAAAAACTTGGAAAAGTATCCTCTCCATCCTAGTGAGTGTTGAGTTTATCAAGTAGATTAAACAATACATACATTGAAATTATTGTTTTATCATTTATATTATTTATGTAATCTTTTCATTGTTAAAAATCACAAAAAGCAAACTGTCATCAAGATCAATAAAACTAACTTTTGTGAACATTTTCACTTAAATAGTGCTACTACATCAACCAAATCAATTAAATTCAACCAGTTGCTAGCTTTGGTAGTTTTTTGACTAATAAAGTATGTCCAATATATGTGTAATTATGAATATACCTATAGGCTTATTCAATTGTTACAGTATCCATAACACATGATTTCACTCAAAATGAGGCTTTTATATTAAAGGTACTTTTTAAAAAAGATGTATTTATTTATCGAAAGACATTGTCACACCCACAAAGACAGAGAGAAATCAGGGGAGACAGGAAAGAAAGAGCCAGAAAGAGATCTATCCACTTACCTTCACCTTAAGTGGCCATAACTGCTGGGATTGGGTTGATCTGATGGCCAGAGCCAGGAACTCCATCCAGGTTTCCCACGTGGGTGGCAGGAACTCAAGTACTTGAGACATTATCTGATGCCTCCCAGGTGCAGTAGCAGGGATCTAGATCAGAAGAAAAGCATCAGGCACTCTGATAGGGATGCAGGCCTCTCAAGCAACAGCCTAATCTGCTGAACCACACCAGCCTTGAGAGTACTTTTAGTTAGTTTGTAAACTGCTTCCTCTCCTTGCTGCTGCGTAATTTTCTTCTGGCTTGGTTAATTTCTGATAGCTTCCTCAGTACTACATCTGGCTTAGGAGGGAGTTTTGCTCCTAATATAGAGCCATTAGACTTCTGAACAGCACACTGACACAATGGTAACTGCCCCTTCACACTCATTTTTGTTCTGGTTATTCAAAGTTTGAAAACATTTCCTCCCAGTTACTTTTAGGAATCCTTCTTAAACTCAGAATCTCAAAGATATTTCCTTTAGCTCCAGTATACCCACTATTAACTCTTTTCTCAAGCCTCAACAGACTCAGATTCAATAAACAATCTTAAGCAACAGCTAACATTTCCAGATGCTACTCTAAGAAGCGTCCATATATGTTAATTTCTTTAATTCTCACAACAATTCTGTGAGATGTATATTAAACTGGTCCCATTTTACAGATGAAAAAGAGAGTTTAAATAATTTTTTCAAGGTCCCATATGGATCACAGTGTGACTTCAGAGCCCACATTGCAAACCTCTATGTTATACTGCTGAGTATGGGTTGAGTATTTTGCCAAATATTTTCACAATTTTATCTTTTTTAATCTTCAAAACACCTACAGTGTGATTGTATTTTGTGAAAAATAAATTTGTAAAAAAATCCATATTAAAATTTGCAATTACAAAAATAAACTAAAACGCAGAAATTGTGGGAGAGCAGATTAAACTGCCTCTTGTGATGTGGCATTCGATATTGGAGTGTTGATTTGAGTCTTGGCTGTTCTGCTTCCAATATAGATTCCTGAGAATGCACCTGGGTGAGCAGTGGAAGATGGCCCAAAATATTTGGGTGCCTGGTTTTGTCCTACTGCAGTCTAGGCTGTAGTGATGATTTGGGAAGTAAACCGGTGATGAAAGATATGTCTCTCTCTCTTTCTCTCTCTCTCTCTTTATCTCTCCACCTTTCTAACTCTGTCACTCTGCCTCTCAAATAAATAGATAGATCTTTTTAAAAATTTACAGAAATCCAGCACTCTGGTGTACTATGCTAAGCCTCCAGTTGCAGTGCTGGCATCCTATAAGGCCACCAGTTCAAGTCCTGGCTGCTCTTTTTTTGATCCAGTTCCCAGCTGATGGCCTGGGGAAGCAGTGGAAGAATGCCCAAGTGCCTGGGCCCTTGTACCCATGTGGGAGACTTGGAAGAAGCTCCTGGTTCCTAGCTTCAGATAGACCCAGCTCCGGCCATAGTGGCCATTTGGGGAGTGAACCAGTGGATGGAAGATCTTTCTCTCTGTCTCTCCCTCTCTCTGTAACTCTATCCCTTGAATACTTAAATAAATCCTTCAAAAAGTTACATAAGAACTTTAGACACCTTAACTTGCAATTCAGTGCTTCCTCTATGACATCATGGCTTTAAAGAGTGTTACCCAAATGGGATCAATGGTTAAAAGAAGAAATTTTTGGGGCCAGCTCTATGGTGCAGCGGATTAACACCCTGGCCTGAAGTGCCAGCATTCCATATGGGTGCCGGTCCTAGTCCCGGATGCTCCACTTCACATCCAGCTCTCTGCTATGGCCTGGGAAAGCAGTAGAAGATTGCCCAAGGGCTTGGGACCCCATACCCACATGGGAGACTTGGAAGAAGCTCCTGGCTTCGGATCCCCATTGTGGCCAATTGGGGAGTGATCTGGCAGAGGGAAGACCTTCTCTCTCTGTGTTAACTCTGACTTTCAAATAAATAAAAAAACTTAAAAAAAAAAAAAGAAGAAGAAAATTTCTAGCAGTTTCGAGCCATAGCAAGTCTCACACATTCTATGCATCTTATAACATTTACTCCTCTCAGTTACTCTGTGAGACTTTTAATCTCATTATACTGCATAGGAATCCAAGGTTTGCAGAGGTTAAGTAAGTTGCCCAGGATTACTTTCAAGACTGTCCTACACCAAAGACTGTGGCTTTCCTTTGAGAAGGAGTATGACATGGTAGAAAGAACTGAAGATTGCCATGGAATGAGATGGCAAGGATTATAACCCTGAGGCTGTGGGGGAACTGTGATAGCCTCTCTTTCATGTAACTTTGCTGATAAATTTCTGTTTCCTAAGTTTCTGAAACATTCTGTTTCCCTATCCTCTGTCCTATCTTTTTTCCCTCTAGTATCTCTTTTGGTCTCTTGGGCTTCTGTCTCAGAGTCATCCCAAAGCATCATAAGGAGGTGCAAGATAATTGAGTCTTTCCTGGCGTGGCTGGGTTTTTGACCATAGGTGGAGGCTCTGCAGGATCTTTTTTCATCTGATGCTGCATTTTATTTTACATCTATTCCCTGAGTACAAACAAGCTGGCCGTCTAAGGAGGACACCTGATGCATCAATGACCTGTGAATAAAGTGAGTAGATTCTGTTATCTGCTGATTTCTCCTCTAAGTGGCTGGTTCTACCATATCGTTAGTTCTGTCCAATGCATTCATCTGCCTATTCCTCTCTACGCCTAACAAAAGCACAAATACTAAACTATAGTCAATGTATGTGCTCAACTATGTCATTTTTAGTGATCTATTTAATGCTTTATTTCTGTTCATTTCCACCCAAATCCTTTGTACGTTCTTCCTTCTCTATCTATTCTGCCTATTATCATACCTTCCTCCATTTTCCCAATCCTCCTTGCATACATGTAACCACTACAATACCTTGGCTAATTGGTAAATAAGGTAGGCCACATAACAGGAATTGCTTTCAGAAGGAGAGACATTCTAGTAAACACCCTGAGTCTGCATAAATTTGGATAGTTTTGAAGGAAAAGTGAAGGTTTGAAACGTGGTGGTTGTTTCTGACAGAGAGAAGTGTATGTGCGAAGTCACAGAAAAAGAACATCATGACACATTTAAAAAATGGAAGGTTAGTAGGTAAAGACTGAATTGTTGTAGAATAATTAAAAGGAAATACATTTTGATGATTTACTGGAGATTTTTTATGTTTTCTCCATAACTGGATGCTCTTATGATCAGCCATTTCTACATGGCTATATGAGTAGAGAAACCAGTGGAGGTTGGGGTGATAAAAGTTTAGGGTGGAGGAAGAAAGAATAGGTAAGAGGCTATTGAAATAGTTAAATCAAGAAACAACAAGGTCCCAGTATATGGGATTTGAGGGGAAGGTGGTAGAAATAGTACAGCAGAAAGGGGATAGGATATATGAGTGAGATTATTGAAGAGGCAGTTTAGATAGGGCTTACATCAGCTGGGATTGCAATGTGTGCTGAGGAAGGAAGAGTGAAGAATATCTAGGAAATTTCCCAATCTTTGGAGAAGATGACTACATAGAAGGTAATTTCCTTCATTGTGGAAGAGGAGAAACAGAATTACAAGATTATTTTCGAGACCTATTGTACCTGAGGAACTCATGTAACATCCAAGGAATGAGGTTGACTCATCACTGTACCAGTAAGGACATGTGGATTCACTTCAGCTACATTGTTCTTCCTTTACCTACCTGATAGCAGTGATGATATGGCAAATAAAAGAATATATAGGACTTCAGGGGCATTAATAGGAGTAAAAATGACAGGAAACTCAGCACACCTATGGGAAACGAGAAAAGAGCAGAGATGACCCATGAGCCAGATTTGAAGGCTATGTAGAACAGAGTTATGTTCGTGGATATTGCAGCATGAGCAAAGTCATGAGGTGATAAACATGTTGTGTGCAGAACCAGAAGGGTATCCGATAAAATGTAGACTGTAGCAAAAGATACGATATTGGTGAAAGCAGTTTCAGAAGATGAAGTAACAGTAGGCCTTCTTATATAGTTTGAACATAATTGCATAGACAATGGGACACTTTGGATGAGTTTTAGGTAGAGGAGTCAAATGGTGAGATTTGAGCTTCCTCAGGAGACAGACTATAGGCTGAAAGGTCAACGGGGAGTCCATGCAGAGGAGGCTAATCATTGTTCATGTGCAGAGAATGAAATGTGATGGTAGAAAAGCACGAAGGCCTGAGGCAGAAAGACTAGAAAGCACAAAGACAGACACATGAAACAGATATTGAGGAGAAAGAATCAAGGGTAGATAAGGTCATGAAAGACAGCTGTAGATCTGAGGTTCTTATTTATGAAGCTACTGTATGAGGGATGATATTCATGGCAAATTAAAGTTCAGTGATGAGAAGCTGAGGATTTGTCTCCACAAGATTCTGAGCTCTCTGTGTCTTATTTTTTTTTAATTTCACAGATAAAGTTAGACAGTGTGAGAGACAGAGAGAAAGGTCTTCCTTCCGTTGGTTCAATCCCCAAATGGCTGCTTCGGCCGGATGCTGCACCGATCTGAAGCCAGGAGCCAGGTGCTTCCTCCAGGTCTCCCTTGTGGGTTCAGGGGCCCAAGCACTTGGGCCATCCTCCACTGCCCTCCCGGGCCACAGCAGAGAGCTGGACTGGAAGACGAGCAGCCGGGACTGGAACCCGGTGCCCATATGGGATGCTGGCACCGCAGGTAGAGGATTAACCAAGTGAACCACGGTGCCGGCCCCTCTGTGTCTTATTAATCTTTTATGTAACACAACTTAACCTGTGGTCTGTAACACAGTTGAGTCACCATACATTTTGAAACTAAGCACAATTGTGGTTTTGGGTGGTAAGAATGGGAGTGATGGTAAATGCAGGTCAGGGGTATAGACATTTCATATTTGCATTTCAGTAATGTAGCATGGGAGAGAGGCCAACAGCTCAAGTGCAGAGTCATACTCGAGCACTGACAGTAGAGCATGGAGAGAAGAGAAACTCAGCTAGAGAATGAGAGCTGGTGGGAGTTTGATTGGTGAGCACATTCTGCTTCTACTAAGCCCAGAAGAACAGAGCTAAAATTAAAAGTAAGGAATCTGCAAATACTCTACCTCTTTCTTTCTAATCCTTTCCTTGTATCCCCACTTGGTTTGAGTTTTTCTTACAATATATGCTTTGCCTTCCCACAGTTATTCAGTAATTCCCATTTGCACAAGTTCTGTGAAATTATGGAAGTTGAGTTATAATTCTAAACATTTGGTGTAGCTGCTTTAAAATGTCATTCAGTAGCCTTTCAGATAAACTCCACTAAAAAAGAATAATAAAAATATCACAATATATCCCATATTGTACATTTATATGTCAAGGCATGTTAATAAATGAAAAATAAAATCAAATAAAATCCAAAAAAGTAAGTTATCTTCTAAAAAAAAAAAACAGCATCCAGAAATCCAGCTGACAGCAGCCATTCTTCCTCATCTCTTCACTGCCTCCCAACACTGTGACCATTCAGGTTCCAAGGGTAAAAATTACCCCTTCTTAACAATTTCCATGTTGATATGCCAACTTTTATTCCACATCAAAAACAGCAAAGGTTTAAAATGTTTGGAATAAGTTTTATTCATTAATATCAAAATAAACAAACTGCCTACTCCTGTAAATGTATGTGTTATATTGGTCTTGGTGCTAAAGGTAGAGCTGTACTCCCATTTCAAGAGATCATAACTTTCAGAAGTGATGAGATTATAATCTGCCGTCTGGTATCCACTTCCTTACATGGTTTCCAAGTGGGTCCCAGGCCCTCTTTCCAAGTACTGGGTTAAGTAGGACTTGCATCGCAGAGTTGCTGTTATCTTCTTGTTGTTCTACCTCACTCTCACTTCTTTACAGGGGGCACTGCCTCACCAGCTGACCCCCAAGATTCCCTTACATGTTTTATATTTGGTGTACATCTTACAGTGCTTCCTTCATGTCAAAGATTTTGGAATCCCTGAGCTTCAGACTTTCTGCATCTCTTAATAATCTATGTGACACAGATCAAATCATTTACTTTCTCTATACCTCAGGGTTTTTAGATATTAAGTGTGCCTATTGATTTTTACTATCTCATAGGATTGTTCTGAAGAGCAAATTAGTTGATACTGAAAACATTTTACAATAGTGTTCATGATAAAAATGCACAGTAAATATACTATTGCATTATATATTATTGTGTTTTTTTTTTTTGACAGGCAGAGTGGACAGTGGGAGAGAGAGACAGAAAGAAAGGTCTTCCTTTGCCGTTGGTTCACCCTCCAATGGCCGCCGTGGACGGCACGCTGTGGCCGGCGCACCGCCCTGATCGGATGGCAGGAGCCAGGTGCTTATCCTGGTCTTCCATGAGGGTACAGGGCCCAAGCACTTGGGCCATCCTCCACTGCACTCCCTGGCCACAGCAGAGAGCTGGCCTGGAAGAGAGGCAACCGGGACAGAATCCGGTGCCCCGACCGGGACTAGAACCCGGTGCGCCGGCGCCGCGAGGCTGAGGATTAGCCTAGTGAGCCGTGGCGTCGGCTTATTGTTGTTTCTGTATTACATAACTCATTTCCTCAAAACAGAATCACAATCTAGATTATAGACAAACTCTCACTTTAGGGTAGGTCAGACAGTCTTACTGTTTTTTTTTTTTTTTTACGTATTAAAATATATTAGTATTGTATTTTCACCATTAAAATTTATGACTTTAGTCTTTCCTTCTTGTCTTTTCATGGGACAAAAAAGGGATTTGGTAACCTACCGGTGTCACATTTGGTTGGTGTTTCTCAATCCAAGCTTCTTTAGGGACTACACTAACCTCCCTTCCTGTCCCTAATCCAAAATAATTTCTTTTTGTCCATATTTGTCTCAGCTGATTTCTGATTTAAGAAAGAGCATTGACCTCAGCCCATTGATTAATTATATCCACTACACACATTGTATCCTATTACCAAGAGAAAGGCTAAGTTCTTGCTGGTGCCTCTTGAAGACTTCATTTTCATCATTTGAAAAGCAGTTGGAAGACTGACACCATGGAGCGGAGGAACCATAGTTGGAGAGTGCATGAGTTTGTGTTGCTGGGTTTCCCAGCTCCTGTGCCACTGCGGGCCCTGATGTTTGCCCTCTCTCTACTGGCCTATGTGCTGGTGCTCACTGAGAACATGCTTATCATTATGACCATCAGGAACCACTCGACCCTCCACAAACCCATGTATTTTTTTCTGGCTAATATGTCCTTCCTGGAGATCTGGTATGTCACTGTCACTATCCCAAAGATGCTTGCTGGTTTTGTTGGGCTCAAAGATCATGGACAGCTAATCTCCTTTGAAGGCTGCATGACACAGCTTTACTTTTTCCTGGGCTTGGGTTGCACTGAGTGTGTTCTTCTTGCTGTTATGGCCTATGATCGCTATGTGGCCATCTGCCATCCTCTTCAGTATCCTGTCATTGTCAGTGACCGGCTATGTGTGCAGCTGGCAGCTGGTTCCTGGGCTGGGGGTTTTGGCATTTCAATGGTCAAAGTTTTTCTCATTTCTCGTCTCTCTTACTGTGGCCCCAACATCATCAATCATTTTTTCTGCGATGTGTCTCCATTGCTCAATCTCTCTTGCACTGACATGTCCACTGCAGAGCTTACAGACTTTGTCCTGGCCATTTTTATCCTGCTGGGACCACTCTCTGTCACTGGAGCCTCCTACGTCGCCATTGCTGGTGCTGTGTTGCGCATCCCCTCAGCTGCTGGACGCCACAAAGCCTTTTCCACCTGTGTCTCTCACCTTACTGTAGTGGTCATCTTCTATGCAGCAAGTATCTTCATCTATGCCCGGCCAAAGGCACTCTCAGCTTTTGACACCAACAAGCTGGTTTCTGTACTCTATGCTGTCATTGTTCCATTGCTCAACCCCATCATTTACTGCTTACGCAATCAAGAGGTCAAGAGAGCCTTGCGCCATACTTTGCACTTATACCAAGGCCAGGATGCCAACCCCAGGAAAGCTGGTAGAGACAGGTAGAGAGTAGGTGAGAAGTCTAGCAAAATGCTGTTGAACTGAGGCTAAATGTCTCCTGGGAAGTCCAGTGGAACTCTTAGGGCCTAAACTAGAGGATAGAGTTTCAAGGACATCACCAAACAACTGGGAATTCTCCCTTGTAACTAGGCAAGGAAGAGGAAGAAGGATGGATTGCAAGCAATAATCTGATTTCTTCAGAACAACTCATGAAATACAGGTTAGAGACAGGTTCCATAATGTTTGCACTGTTGTGATTTACACAAACCCAGCTACATTGAAGGAAGCACAGACTTCATTACAGGAAAGCAACAGGAAATTTCTTGATAAGCTCTCTTCTAGTCACAGACCATGAACTGTATATCCAGGCCCAGATAGTGATCATTCTAATGTGTGTTATAAGGCAAGAAGATAAGTAATCAACAAGTTCTGTCTTGGCAATATATCATCTCCTGGACCACACGAAGTTATCTACTTCATTTCCTAGTTTACCAAGATTGATCTACATTGAATCAGTGGCTGAGTGCAGTTGCTTATTTAATAATATGTCTCCCTAATTAGATTATAAGCTTCCTGGAGACAGAATCACAGTTGCTTGTGCATCATTTTATGATCAATAGCATTATAGTATCTAATGCATGATAGTTATGAAAAATAAAATAAATAAATATAATTTAGGGCCATGTAGTCAAGGCATGTGATTCATGCCTGTAGATGGGATTGGCAGGTGTAGCAAACAAATCTCTCATATTTCACTAGGATACAAGAAGCTGAAAATTGACTCAGCCTGGCAGGAAGGAAATTGGGAAATGTACATCATAAACCCTAAAAATGTTGAGGTCATTCTGACTCAGAAAATATGTGTAGACATTTTAATTTTTAATGACAAAATCATAAATTTCCTTAACTTCCACAAATAAGGCATTGGTTAGAAGCCAGCATTGTGGTGCAGTAGGTCAAGTTGCAGCTTGTGATACAGACATCCCGAATCAGAGTGCCAGTTTGAGTCTTTCCCTGTTTGCTTCCAATCCAGCTTCCTGTTAGTACACCTGGAATTAGCATAAGGAGGCCCAGTAGTTGAGTACAGCCCAAAAATAGCCCAGTACTTGAGCCCTTGCCATCTGTGCGGGGGACAAGGATGAAATTCCTGGATCCTGCCTTTGTCCTGACCCAGACGTGACTGTTGTGGCCATCTGGAGGAATAAACCAGCAGATGGAAGAGCTCTCTCTGTCTCTGTCTTTATATCTCTTCTGTCCCTCTATCTTTCAAATAAAAAAATAAAAATTAACAAAAACCATTAGATTATGTAAGTAATGACAAAAGAAACAGCATTGTTTGCAATTTGTGCCTAAGCATTCTTACCAATATATTGATTTAAATAAACTTTTCTTACCCAGCAAGATCTACAACTCTATTAGTATCGCTAGAGAAATGATTAGAAGTGATTTCAATATAAATTTTTGAAAATTTGTTCCCCACTGTTGCCCAAGACCAGAATACTGAAGGCAATGGAGTTTCTATCTCTGAATGAGTATCCAACTTTGCTATTTGTCTTTATTGTTGGTTACTGCTAAACAAAGTTTGTGAAATGTTATTAGCAAGGATACCAGACATTAATTGCTAGACTACACTTATTAATATTTTAATACTATACATATGTGTGTATATATATATACAGATGTGTGTGTATTTGTACCAAAATCATTAAATAACTTGATATGGATTTTGTTATAATAATTTTTTTTAAATGACTGGATGTAAAGCACATGATAAGTCTACTTTCCAACTGTTCCCATAGAGTAAGTTTCAGCAGTGGGATAGTGATATGGGCTGGGACTATCCTCTGTACATTTCTGTTAAAGCTAAAAGAACTTCCTTTACAGTCTAGCTCTAGATAACAAGAAGCAAAATCATGATGTTGAATTTCTTGATTTTCTCTATGTCTCAAGCTTTTTATAGGAAAATGTGTTATTTTTTCAACTTACAAAAAAAATCTCTACATCTGAATCTGAAATTTCAAACAAAACTTTCAGTATAGGAAAGTATTTGAATAGTGTCCTGCACATATTCATCTTTTAAAAAACAACAATTGAGGTGTTTGACTCTATTGTGAACTATGGTGAGATTGCTATCTCCTTTGGTTTGGACTGAATTTTAATAGTCTTATGACCCTCACTCCTCATGAGAAATTTAAAATTTCACAGCCTAATCTTAATTTTCCTTTGGATCTTTATTTTAATCTCTTGCTGACAACATTCATTGTATAGAAAAATGTTAAAAAATGTTAAGTTGCGAATAAAAATGCTTTAACAAGAAATTATTCATCTAGTATCTTTTGCTATTTGCTAAAATTTCCAGTTGATCAGAACCAGAAAACAAAACCTTTCTGAACAAAGAGTAATGGAAAAAATAAAAGTTATTTTGTAGATATTAAAACCCTATATCTCTTCACTAGAACACTGTTACAATTACAAATATAAGTAGCCTGATATATTTAGACTAGAGAAGACTAAAGAGACAGGACACCTATACAGCGTGTGGTAGAGTGGATTGACTTCTGGAGCACAATTTTAATTTTAATGGAGAGGTAAAATGTGAATAAAATAATAGAATCTTTGTAATTATTAATAAAATCAATTTTGGTTGATTGATTTTCTTAAGTATACATGGTAATGAAAGATAATTATTTTAGAGAAAACTGAATCTGGGTGAGGGGTATATGAGGACTCTAGTATCTTTGCAATTTTTCTGTAAATCAAATTATTTCAAAGTTAAGATTTTTATTAGCCAGTTACATACTTTACAAACAAGTAGAAGAAAGGAACTTCAATCTTCCAATCATAGAGTAAAACCAAAGGGAAATGTTGATTACCTTGATTTGAGCAGTATACATTGTACACAAGCAATGGAATGTCACACTGAATGAACAATTATGTACAACTACTGTTAAACTTATGATGTTATTGCACAGGGTAGTCATGGTAGTAAAATAATTGGAAATTAAAATGTCTGTTGTAGCATGGTTACATGGTTGGTGATGTCAAGGCATTGATAGCAGACAGCAGAGTTAAGATTCTTGCTTGTGTGGATTTGGAGGAAGCTGCTAGAATGATTGTAAAGCTCTATGAAGTAGTGACTTGAGCCAAGCAAGTCCTCATGGTTTTATGTAAAATTTCAGAAACCAATTAGATGTGAGAACACAGTGGACGACTGGAGGGCTTACATGTGTTATAATGGCCATGCATGCTGTGCTCTGTGCTATTGTTCCTTTTTAGTCTGTGGAGACTGTAATTGTCACCCAGTCACACAAACTTTTAATATTTGATCTGCACTTAACTCCTCTGTTCTAATGGACCTGTTTGTACAAAGAATGTACAAATGTAGGTATCTAATTTCTTCTGTTGCAACTGTATTTTTCTACTTCTAATAAAATGCCACTTGCAATATGCCTGTTTATTATTGTTGCGTTCAAATTTCTACATTGATGAGTCCTATAAATAAAATCAATGATAAGCTTTGTTCTGGGGCCAGCACTGTGGCATAGAGGGTAAAGCCGCCACCTGCAGTTCCGGCATCCCCTATGGGCACCTGTTCGAGTCCCGGCTGCTCCACTTCTGATCCAGCTCTCTGCTATGGCCTGGGCAGAGCAGTAAAAGATGGCCCAAGTGCTTGGGCCTCTGCACCCACATGGGAGACCCGGAAGAAGCTCCTGGCTCCTGGCTTCGGATTGGCCAGCACCAGCCGCTACGGCCAATTGGAGAGTGAACCTGCGGATGGAAGACCTCTCTCTCTCTCTCTCTCTCTCTCTCTCTCTCTTTGCCTCCCCTTCTCTCTCTGTGTAACTCTGACTTTCAAATAAATAAATAAATCTTGTAAAAGATATATTTACCAAAGACTTGACAGCCACAATATCAATTTAAGTTAATAAAATTCTCCCCATATGAAAAAAATTTAAAACCAAATTCTTAGTTTTTCTATGCCAAATAATTTAATAGAGTTATGATTGATTTCAGTAGCTTCCATAAGATAAAGGTTTACTGTCCATTCCTTTTTTATTACAGTGATATGTACAGCCAGCACCATTCTTTTGCAAGAAACTGTTCTCAATTTTTACTTGAATTTTTAATCCTCAGGACATTCATGTGTTGATACTGTTTTTATTTAGCTAGCTGATAAGATAGAGTTAAAACAAAGGAAAATTGTACATGTAGGCACTGCCTTGTACATTTATAAATTCAGAGTATATCAGCTTTTTTGAAATCACCATTTGGTACTAGCAGGCATGAGTGGACAGTTCCATCTGTAATAGAGAAATGACCTACAGGGCAAACATCTTCATTTCCTCTTAGAATCATTGCTCAGCCTCCTTGATCTTTACGTTCTTTAGTCTCACTTTGTGAGTAGCAGTGGTCTCTGTCTTCCCAGAATTAGTGTCTGCTCTCCACAGTCCTCTTAGACAAAGCATATGAGTAGAGGAGAGAGAGGAAAGGTCTCAGCCCATTTATTTCCCGCCATATTCCAATTAGTCATGCACAGGTGTGCAGGTTCTCACGGAATGCAGAAAGTTTCTGGTGTCTTCATTTCCAGGCCCTGCTTCAGCTGGCTCTAACTACCTTTGTGGATTTGCTGAGAAACAAGTGCATCTTTGGGGCCTTCATTCTCGTAAAACATCAAGCAGCTGATTTTACATTTTATGGCTTCTTGCAGCACAATTAGTAGTAGGGTCTCTGAAACCTCACTCCACTCTGGACAACTGATGGATAGAAAGTGTTGCTACTTTACCTTGTTCTTTTTGTTTTGTTTTGATTTTTGTTTGTTTTTTAGACTTTATTTATTTGAGAGGTAGAGTTATAGAGAGAAGGAGAGACAAAGAGAAAGGTCTTGCCCCCACTGGTTCACTCTCCAAATGGCCCAATGATCAGTGCTGAGCTGATCCAAAGCCAGGAGCCAGGAGTTTTTTCCTGATCTCCCATGCGGGTGCAGGGACCCAAGTGGTTGGGCCATCCTCCACTGCTTTCCCAGGCCAAAGGGGCAGCCAGGACTCAAACAATCATGTATATGTATGTTGGCACTGCTGTTGGAGGCTTAGCCGTCTACACCATAGAGCTGGTCCCATTTTACCCTGTTCTTGCCACAGGGTGCTCAGTTACGAAGCGTTTTCTAAGTTGCCATTGGTATGAACAGTAAGTCACTGCAGAGAGCTCATTGTGACGTGACTGAGAAGATATCGACAAGCCAACTACTGTGATCCAGTTTGGTAGGTGAATAAACTGGTGAATGAAGATAAGTCTTTAAATCAGATGTCTAAAATGTGGTGGAACCTGGGTTAGGAATCTGATATTCAGGCTGGTAAACCAAAATTATTTCCCATCATGGTAATTTTAAACTGTTTTACCCCACAAGTCTTGAATGACAGAGAGTGTCTGTCTCTCGTTGTAGCTCCCAGAGCATTTTACTTTGCCTTGATGTGGCACATGTGACATGTCAGTGTCATTAGAGTCTGCACTTCTTCCTTGACTTAGAACGTGACGTTTCCAAAGGTAAAGTACCATGACTGACACATTTTTAGTCTGACTAATGTATAGTACGGTATCCTATATATAAGAAGACTTCAGTGAGAGCAGAAAATGTTTTTTAAATTATGAAAAAAATGAGCACTTTTGTTATTTTATTAATCCAATTATATTTCCTGTCCTGTTTCTTTTTTTTAAATACTTTTGCATTACAGCATGGTGCATAAAGAAGTAAGAGAAAAGAACCACTCTGTGCCCACAGATGGAGTTTCAAGGTCCAGGCATAAACAGGAAGTGATAGGCAGGTAGAAGGAGATTCAGCTTCCCCACTCAGGTCCTCTGGACATAGTCTTGGCAGTGCACACAGAGTTTCCCTAGAGTCGGCAGAGACAAAGTGAAAGGGAGGCTCCTGGGGAAAGGACACAGGGAATTTAGGTTCGTGTTGAGAATATTCTCCTGCCTCTGCTTCTGTCTTCTTGCTTTAGTGCTGTGGGACTGACCATGAAGTCTAAGCAAAGAGCAGCCATAGAGCTTCAGAGAATATAAAAATCTGCTGAGCAGTCTGTTCTCTCATGATCAGTGCAAATGCCTGAAGACATTTTTACTTCTGAGGCAAGACAAATGGACAATGGGGAGAGGTGAGGTACCAGGTGATCTTGCTTGATCTTTGAAGAAATATCAAAGAAATTTAAGGAAGTACTTGGGGAAATGTTATCAGCTACCATTCCTGGACAGAAGAATGGGATTAGGGGGAAATGATCAGGGAAATTAAGGTTCAGTGCACAGTTCATTGTTACTCAAGTTTTTATGGTAATTTCGGCAAGTGTGAGATCCTTTGGATTTTGTTTAAAGGGGAAAAGATATGTTCTTTATCCTAGAGGAAATCTATTGGTAAGTTTTCTCTTAAGAACAATCTCATCTAGGACTGAAAAAATTCTGTTGCACAGTGACATGATTTCTTTCCGTGAATAACAGAGATCCCAAAGCTCAGGGGTCTCATTTCTGAGATCAAGAAAAATAAAGAGAATTATGTATCCCTCTATGTTTCAAAATGGAACCTGCTAAGATGCATTCATGACAAAGAAGGTGGAGGAGGAGTAACAAGGTGTATGCTAGAACACATGAAAGCACTATATTAGAGAGAAGATGAGGACAAGGGTGGTCTGAAATGTCGACTCTTCCAAGATGCTTTCTTGTTCTCTAGGAAATTCGATTTATATCAATCCCTAGAAGATAAGAAAAAGTGGATTGGGGAGAATGAATGCCTGTGTATGATAACATGTAATTGAACACATGAGAGTTTGTATGATTAAGTGAGCATGAATGAATGGACTGTAAAATAATCCATTAATAACTACATCTTACAAATGGCAATCGGGACCAAGTATTATGTTAGGGGCCTTCTGTGTAATATCACATCCAGTTTTCACAACAAATCAGTCAATTAGGCATTATTATTAACATTTCCATCATTATAGAGGAGAATACTGAAGTATATATAAGAGTTAATATTTTTAGGGTAACACTGCTAGATTTGTTCTGATTCTAAAATACATGCTCTTAAATTCTGTGCAAAGGTGACTGTGTGGAAATTTTGTGATTGATGACTAAAATGTAAAATGTTATACATTTTCTGTAAACGAGGATCCTCTACATTTGTTGCTCATTCCTGTGGGGGCCAGAGCATGAGAAAACTACTGTGCTTTCAGAAACAGTTACTTTTCCAAGAAAAAATGTCAAAGACATTGAGTAAGTAGGACAGGATCTATCTCAGGAATTGGAGTTGGAGGAGTGGTTGGACGCTGTATATGGAGAGGAGAATGGATAGAGGGAACAGTCTTTTTGCAACCAGAAAGCAGTGTTGTTTTCTGGCTAGGAGTGCTGCCATGGAAATGGAAAGTGGTGCCAATAATATGTATTCTAATACCTCATCCATTAATATCTTTCTGTGAGCCATGGCCAGAAGACTTCCAGTCAAATGGAACATCAAGAAAAACCTAGGTTGGCATACCACCCTCTTGGTACAAAGTGAAAAGTGTTTGGTGGATAGAACGTGCAATTGTATGAGGGAAGGAACTTAACTCAGACTTTATGGATGAGAGTGTTATTTCCATATGTCCTTGTACTGTCACCCTCTCAGGCAGAGACAGAGAGCGGCTGATATTTAGAAAAATAGATCATCTGAGACCAGGGCTAAGGTCTAATGTTCTCAGATGTGGATAGGTTGGTCATGAAAGTATCGTATGGGTTCAGAATTTGGTGCAGTGGCTTATGTTACTGCTGAGTATTCCCTCATCCCATATTGAAGTGTCTGGTTTGAATCTTGGCTACTCTGTTTCCAATCCTGCTTCTTGCTAATGTGCATCCTGGAAGGCAACAGTTGCTGGCACAAGTACTGAATCATTGACACTCACAGGGGTGAACTGGATGGCGTTTTAACCCTCACGTTGGCCTGGCATAGCTCTGGCTATTGCAGACAATTGGAGAAACAATCAGTGGATGGAACACATTCAAAAAATTGAAAAATAAAAGGAAGTACATTGAGGATGTGAGCTCCAGATGTTTCAACTCTGTGTAGTTCGATAGATATGTGCATCCTGCCAAGGGAGACACAGAGATGTCTGTGTCAGCTTATAACCCATTCCCTTTGTATTCCAAAGCTGCAAAGGATCCATTACTTCACTTATCAATCCATATTTGATTAATATCTATGTTTGCTAGTCACCGCCATAGGCATTTCATTCACAGTTGTAAAGGAGAATACCTTGAGTTTTGACCATCTAAATAGTATTCCTTGTGCCAGACATACTCAACTAGATTTTGCGCCCCCCTCCCCCATAATCTCTCTCATCCTTATGGTTATGTATACACTTTCCACTTTTCCTTTACATTTTCCCCCAAAACTGAGTTTTGGATTATTGCAATATAGTAGAGGGAAATCTCCAGACTTAAAGGATCCATGCATTGGGAAACAAAATGCGAATGAAGTACTTCATCAGGTTTTTGTAAATGTTTCCTAAATGGAATTATGACTCTTGAATGAGTGAATACAGTTTTGGGGAAAAGTGTCAAAGAAGAAGTGAAAAGTGTATCAGTGGCACATGGAATACTATTTACGTGGCCAAAAGAGTTAAATGTGTCTGGAGAAATAGCTAGGGATTAATAAATAAAGTGATTTTTACCTGTATCATTAAAAGGTTTTCATTTTTATGTGCATTTAGTGCAGGAGTTATGAAGAACTTTTTTTACATAATCATCTTTAAATTTCCAATTATACTGAAGAAAATGTGCTTAATCAAAACACTACAGCTAAATGTTAGAAACACTAAGATTAAAATTTTGAAATTTTTTCTTCCCCTATGCTATCCCCATGTTTCATTTCAGGAAGGAATACATGTTTGTGTAGTGAGTTCCTAATGGAACAGAGAACTTGAGTCAATGCAAAAAAGAGAGAGTGCAGCGAGAGAGAGAAAGAAAGGAGAGAGAGAGAGAAAGAGAGAAGCTTGGATTTATGTTCATTCAGAAAAGAGCCATGAATGACATTGAAATCAATGAGTGAAGTTAGAAGTGGTAGAATATTTTAATTCTGGGAAATTGTCATAAAATTAATGGAAACAAGTTTCACATTTGGAGAAGAGTCTGTAATAACAGAAATTATTTTATTTTCAGGGAAGACTAAATTAACTTATTTTTGTCTCTCCTCCAATGCCACAGAAATCTTCGTTGTTCATGGTGTTGCTATAGAAGTCGTCAGTCTCTCAGAGCTTTCAATCATCCTGGGGATGAACATCACCCTGGTCAGTGAATTCATTCTGGTGGGATTCCCCACAGCCCCATGGCTGCAGACCTTACTGTTTTTTCTCTTTCTTTTGGTCTACCTGTTAGTGATATTAGAGAATCTTATCATCATGCTCACTGTTTGGATCACTGGCTCCCTCCATAAGCCCATGTACTATTTCCTGAGTAGTTTGTCTTTCCTGGAGGTCTGGTATGTCTCTGTTACTGTCCCAAAGATCCTGGATGGATTCCTCCTGCAGAGATGGCACATCTCCTTCACAGGCTGCATGACCCAGCTCTACTTCTTCATCTCACTTGCTGGCACAGAGTGCGTGCTCTTGGCAGCCATGGCCTATGACCGCTATGTGGCCATCTGCCACCCTCTTCGATACCCAGTCATCATGACCACAGGTTACTGTGTACAGCTAGTGGCCTTCTCCTACACGAGTGGTTTCATGGTCTCTGTCTTCAAGGTCTATTTCATTTCCCATGTCACCTTCTGTGGCTCCAATGTCATGAATCACTTTTTCTGTGATATTTCACCAATCCTCAAACTGGCATGCAAAGACATGTCCACAGCTGAGCTAGTGGACTTTGCTTTGGCTATTGTCATTCTCATCTTCCCTCTCATTACCACAGTCCTCTCCTATGTCTACATTGTCTCTACTATTCTGCATATACCCTCCACTCAGGGAAGGAGAAAAGCCTTTTCCACCTGTGCATCTCATCTCACTGTAGTCATAATTTACTATACAGCCATGATTTTCATGTATGCTCGGCCCAGAGCTATTGCATCCTTTAATTCTAACAAGCTAATATCAGCTGTGTATGCAGTCCTCACACCCATGCTAAACCCTTTCATCTATTGTCTAAGAAACCAGGAAGTCAAGAATGCTATCAAAAAGACCCTGGGGGGTGGCCAGTGCCTCTTGCTCAGCAGAAACCTGCTGCCTTAAGAAATAGGCAGTGTCTCATGAAGGATGCCATTCCCGTGATAATTATCACAATCCTATGTTCTATTATCCCTGCCCCTTAGACCTTGATTCCTAAGGAAATTACCACATGCAAAAATTAAGCATAAAATTTAAAGGAGGATGAGTAGCACACTTGATTGATAAATATAATGTTAACCATAAACTATTTTATATACTATAGATATGAAGTGTTTTAAAATAAAATATAATAATAAATATTTAATACATTTCTAATTTATATTCTAATTTCAATTTCCACCATCTTTGTGATGTACCCTATTTGGTTTAACATCTGCTTTAGATTTGCAAGGTTTAGAGATACAACTCCTCAAATATATGCTCTCAAGTCTATGTATCAATTCCAACCAACTTTGAATAAACTCCGTGTTCTATGCCTTTCTTACAGTATGGCCTTGATTATTCTGTCTTTATTTTTTTTTTATCTTGCTTATGGTGAACCTGTATGGGTGAATATATTTTGTGATTAATAATATTTTTTCAAACTTGAATTAATAATATAAAATATTTTATTGTTTGTTAATATTTCACACTGAACAGAGTCAGAAAGCATCTCCAAATCTTTTCTGGATGAAGTGCATTTTAAAAACAATAGTTATCCTGTAGTTGGAAAATTTGCCATTAAAAGCTTTCATAGTTAAGAAATGTAATGAAAACTGAGAAACTGACAAATCAAAGGAAACTGAGAAAGCACAATGAGTAAGTAGAAAGAATGTGATGCCTTGGATAAGATCCTGGAGCAGAAAAATAAGAATATGGAGAAAACTTGTAAATCTTGAATAAAAATGCTGAAAAATGAATTGTTTACTAGAAATGTATATTTTTCATTTTTTTGGTTTTGACAAGTTTACATGGTACTGTAAGATGATAATGTTAAAGAAAACAGAAACTGGGAAACAGCATATGACAACTATCTCTAATGTCTTTGAAATTTTTCTACAAATCTAAAATTATTTTTAAAAAGTAAGAGTATGGACATTTGGTGCAGTGGTTAAAGATCTTGCTTGGCACACTCACAGCCCATATCTGAATGCCTGGGTTCAAGTCCTGGTTCTGTTTCTAATTCCGGCTTCCTGCTAATGCACACCATAGGAGGCAGCAGGTGATGGCTCATGTACTTGGGTCTCTGCTTCCATGTGGAAACCTGGCATGAATTCCAGGCTCCTGGCTTCAGTCTTGCTCAGCCCTTACGTTGTAGGCATTTTAAGAGTGAACCACAGGATGAAGGATCTGCCTCTACTATTCACATAAAATTTTTAAAAATAAAGAAATGCATTATTGTTTTCATTATTGGTCTTTTTATGCCAAATAACTGAAAAAAATTTTGCTGATTTCAATGCATTCTATATTAATAAAGGTATTCTGTCCATTCATTTCTTTGATACAGTGATGTGCATATAAACATCTATGCTTTTAGCTGAAAAACTCTTTGAATTTATACTTAGTTCTCATGAAATTCATGAATTCATGCTTTTGATTTAGCTGATTGAAAAGACAGAGTTAAAAGAAAGAATAACTGACACATAGTTTCTGCCTTATACATTTTTTATTTTAAAACCTAAAAGCAGTATCTAGTGTGAGCACATATTTATTTATTTATTTATTTATTTATTTTTATTTGACAGAGTTATACAGTGAGAGAGAGAGAGACAGAGAGAAAGGTCTTCCTTCCGTTGGTTCACCCCTGAAATGGCCACTATGGCCAGAGCTACGCCGATCCAAAGCCAGGAACCAGGTGCTTCCTCCTGGTCTCCCATGCGGGTGCAGGGGCCCAAGCACTTGGGCCATCCTCCACTGCCCTCCCAGGCCACAGCACAGAGCTGGACTAGAAGAGGAGCAGCCGGGATAGAACCCAGTGCCCATATGGGATGCCAGTGCCTCAGGCGGAGGATTAGCCAAGTAAGCCACTGCGCCGGCCCCACTGCTTCATACATTTAGCAACTCAGAATATATCAACTCTTGAAAGCAAAATAAGCTCATCTTTTAATTCCATTTTTCCTTTTTATTTTTATTGAAAGCAGGGATGGAGCTTTTAATACCATATAACATGAGATTCGTGACAAGGTCGTAAATGAGGAAGGAAGGGCATATTATTTTATTATTTAATATGTAGGGTATATAGTAAAACAACATTTATAAATAGATATATGACACCACATATTTTTATTCTATATACATATTGATTTCTTTCTTTTTTTCTCATTTAGAGTTTTTATTTCATATTAATATTTTCTTTTTTTTTTTGAGGATTTTAAGCCTGTTTTATTTCACTTTCTTTTTTTTTAAACTTTTATTTAATGAATATAAATTTCCAAAGTACAGCTTATGGATTACAATGGCTTCCCCCCATAACGTCTCTCCCACCTGCAACCCTCCCCTTTCCCACTCCCTCCCCCTTCCATTCACATCAAGATTCATTTTCGATTCTCTTTATATACAGAAGATCAGTTTAGCATATATTAAGTAAAGATTTCGACAGTTTGCTCCCACACAGAAACATAAAGTGAAAAATACTGTTTGAGTACTAGTTGTAGCATTAAATCTCAATGTACAGCCCACTAAGGACAGAGATCCTACATGAGGAGTAAGTGCACAGTGACTCCTGTTGTTGATTTAACAATTTGACACTCTTGTTTATGGCCTAAGTAATCACCCTAGGCTCTTGTCATGAGCTGCCAAGGCTATGGAAGCCTTTTGAGTTCACCGACTCTGATCATATTTAGACAAGGCCATGGTCAAAGTGGAAGTTCTCTCCTCCCTTCAGAGAAAGGTACCTCCTTCTTTGATGACCCGTTCTTTCCACCGGGATCTCACTTGCAAGGATCTTTCATTTAGTTTCCTTTTTTTTTTTTTTTTGCCAGAGTGTTTTGGCTTTCCATGTCTGAAATCAGCTCTTGTCCTGATGGTTGATGTACAATGTAATACTTTATCCATGTTAGTATTTTTTTTTTGTTCTAGTACCATTGGTTGAACTCTGTAATTAACACATATTGATTTCTAAATATGAGAGCAAATGTGGATTTTTATCTTTCTGTGTCTGGCTTATTTCACTCAGCATCCAGACTTCCAATTTCATTCTTTTTGTTACAAATATCAGGATTTTTTATGGCTTAGTAATATTTGATCATGTATTTATACTGTATTTTTTTAAGTTTTTTATTTAATGAACACAAATTTTATATGTACAGCTTTTAGGAATATAGTGGTTCTTTCCCCCATTCCCGCCCTCCCCTACCACTCCCATCTACCTCCTACTCCCTCTCCCATTCCATTTGATTCACAGAGGGTAGAGATTATAACTAAGCTTTTTTTATTCTAGAGAATAAAGCACAGTTCTCACTAAATAATGAAAGATCACTGAAAGTAGAAAGTATACTTTATATAAAAAATTAAAAAGGATACATGTCTCTATTACTGTAACACATTTAGCTTTCTTAAAATGGTTTCTGTGTAATTGGATGTTACATTACCTTGTACATAGGAGTAACTGAAAAACACCACACCATGCCAATAGGTATAGGTAAACATGATCCAGGATGAAACAGGAATTGACATAGGTGAACAAAGATGCAGCTTCCTAGGTTCCCTGGATGTACACGCAAGCCAAGGCAGTACACACCAAATTTCCCCAGAGCCAGAATGGGTGGAATGTAAGTTGTTCCCATGGGAAAAGATATGAGATAAATAGAGGTAAGGGCTGGATATATTACACTTTCCCTGCTCCCCTCTTCTTGCTTTAGAGTGGCAATTGCTGCCATGCACACTGAGCAAGGGTCACACACAGTTCTCTCAAGAGTGTAAGAGTCTGAAAACCAGTTTCCTTTCCCATGATCCGTGTGAATGTCTGAAGACTTTTTCTATTACTAGGCAAGGACAAGTGGACCATGGTGAGTGTTTAGAGATACTAAGATATGTTGGTCAATTCCTGAAGAAAGTTCCTAAGATGACAAGACAAGGAAGGCCTTGAGAAAATGTCTAGACAGATCATTTTGGACAGTAGAAGTATTTTGGGGAATAAAATCAGAAAGAAAACTGCAGTATATCTTTACTTCAGATTTGGGAAGTTTGGGCAGATCTGCATCTTTTGAGTGTTAGACAAAAGCACAAAGGATATGTTTTTTTTTTGTTTGTTTGTTCAAGAGATATCTAGTAGTGTTGATGTTGACTGTTCAGAGAAAGCACATTCAGCATTGGTGTTCTCCATTTATAACCAGGACATCCATACTAAAGTGAGTTCTATACACTAGGATATCATAGACAGTCCAGAGCTCAGTGTTTTTTGTTCTTTAACAAGAAAAATAGAATGTGATAGTTTTTTTTTAAATCTACATGCTTCAGATTAGAGCCTTCTGGGGGGTACATTTGGTGCAAAAGTAGAGGAAGTATGAGGGAAACATGATTGTGTTTGAGTAGTGAAAATAATTCATTGAAGATTGAATTAGGAAGAAGGCATGACTGGTTGTAGGATTTTATAGACAATTAAATTGTTTCTCCGGGAAAGTTGAGTTGTTTTATCCTCTGAAGCATAACAGGAAAAATTAGTGAAAGAAAGAAAATTAATGACTGTATTTATGAGAATATGTGAATGAAAACATGTGAGCACATGTAATTGAATAAGCTTCTAGGAGCCTGCTGTGACATAACAGTTAAAGTTTGTAGGGGAAAACTACAGTTTGAGTCCTATGTTAAGTATCTTCAACATGCTATCACATTTAATTTTCACAAAATAACCCAGTAAGGTAGGCATCATTGTATTTTTTCTCAGTTTATAGGAGAAGGCATGAAAATAACATTAAATGTTAAGTGATCTGGTCAGTGTGACCAAGCTACTAGGTGATGCAAGAAAGAAAGAATCCTGGCTCTGACTCTTAATTCCATTTTCTTAGATTCTTTTTAATTTTTTTATTAATTTAAAGAGGAAAGATTTCATGAATTTAAAATTCTATGCTGAAGAAATTTTATAGAAAATTGAGTGACTGATGTTGGAGTTGTGGATTGTAACACATATTTTAAGAGTAGGAGATTCTATGTTGGTACTGATTCCTGCTGGGTTAGATTGTAGGTAAAATTAGATATTCTTCTCCCACACAATTTCTTTTCCACATTTAAAAGATTTGGTGAAAGACAGCGGAAACTAAGCCAGGAATTCCTTACTAGTAAAACTTACTCAGAGATAAAAGTGTAGACGGGAGACTGAGTCAGAGTTACCCAGCAGAGTGCTGAGCTCTATCACACTATGCTGCTAGAGATAAAGATAGTGTGCCTATAATATATCCTTCAGCCACTCACCTTCAATCCCTTGCCTATGAACTATGGACAAAATGTCTCTAGTTCAAGGGGATATCAGAATAGACTAATCCGTCTAACACTTCCTCTATGCCAAATGCACAACGTGGTCAACAAGAGTTTGGCAGACAGTGAACATGGTTTAAAGACAGGGCCTGGTTCCAAGATTAAGTGGGACATTTAATAAAATTGATTCATATAACAGTTGTGTCAGCTCAAAAAGTATTCTGGCTTTCAGTCTTACAAGATCAACCTGCCTTTGTACTGCATTCGTGAGCCTGCCTTTGAACCAGAACCTGATACATTTGCTGTTACTTGGAAACACTGGCCCGCCAAGTAAACTGAGACTGGGGCTCATGTCTAATGTTCCCAGACACTGTGGATATGTTTGTCATGAAGGTACCCAAGGTATGCAAGATATGACTATGTCAGAGATGTGCAGCTAAATAGACATGTGCCTCCTTCCAACAAAGATCTAAAGATCTCTTTCTTCTATTACTGACCTATTTCCTATAGATCTGTAGATCTGAGAGCTACAAAGGATTTACCAATTAACTTTTGTTGTGTTTGCCAACCACCAGACTAGGCATCTGTTCACAAACATGAAGGATAAGGTCTTGAGATTTGAAAGATTTCAGTGTGTGTTGCAGGAGGCGGGTGGTGGGGAATCTCCATGCATGAAGTTGTCATGCACTGGGAAGCAAATGCTGAAGAGGCATTGCAGAAGTTTTGTAGATGTCTCCTAAATGGTTCCTGACTCTTAAATCAATGGATTAGGGAAAGAGTATAAAAGGAAGAGGCAAGATTATGTACAAAGTCACAGGTGTGAAAGAGATTATAGTTTGCTTGTGGATCCAAAGCTATTTGTGTATATCTAGAGCCTGGAATACTGTTTAGAGGGTTATAAAAGATGAGGATGGAATGTAAGTCCAGATGAAAATGTGAAATGCTTTCTGTGTGTGAAAACAATAATGTTTGCATTTTTATGTGAAGTGAATGAAGAAGTCATGAGGAAATTTTCTAATAATTATTACCATACGAAAATTTCTGAAGACTCTAATTTGAAGAAAATATGTTGGATCAAAGGACTACAGGCAGAGGACTACCCACATATTAAACTTTTGAAAATTTGCTAACTGATGTTATCATCTATATTTCCTTTAAGGAAGTCCAGTGACTTCTTCAGTTATCAGAGAACTGGAGAAAAATGGAAGAGAAACATGGCTCACTTTGCTGTAGCAAAAGAACCAAGAATTACCTGATGGTTGACATTAAGATCACTATCATCAGGTGAATAATATTTGGGGTGGAAATGCATTTTAATTCTAGGAGACTTTCACTTAAAAAAAAAGAAGGAAACTTTTATAGAAATATGTGCTTTACATCGGAAGAGTCCCTATTAGTATTAAAGACAGAATTATGAGTCTCATTCACAAGGAATATTGCATTGCTGACATATTTTGGTCTCTTCTCTGATGCCATAGACATCTTCATTGCTCATGTTTTTGCTGTAGAAGAGTTCAGTACATCCAAAAGTTTTTAGCCATCCTGGAGATGAATATCACCCTGGTCAGTGAGTTCTTCCTGGTGGGCTTTCCTGGTGCCCCATGGCTGCAGAACCTGCTCTTCTTCCTCTTCCTTGTGATCTATCTGTTAGTGATATTAGAGAATCTTATCATCATGCTCACTGTTTGGATCACTGGCTCCCTCCGTAAGCCCATGTACTATTTCCTGAGCAGCATGTCTTTCCTGGAGGTCTGGTATGTCTCCGTTACAGTCCCAAAGATGCTGGATGGATTCCTCCTGCAGAGACGGCACATCTCCTTCACAGGCTGCATGACCCAGCTCTACTTCTTTATCTCACTTGCTGGCACAGAGTGCGTGCTCTTGGCAGCCATGGCCTATGACCGCTATGTGGCCATCTGCCACCCTCTTCGATACCCAGTCATCATGACCACAGGTTACTGTGTACAGCTAGTGGCCTTCTCCTACACGAGTGGTTTCATGGTCTCTGTCTTCAAGGTCTATTTCATTTCCCATGTCACCTTCTGTGGCTCCAATGTCATGAATCACTTTTTCTGTGATATTTCACCAATCCTCAAACTGGCATGCAAAGACATGTCCACAGCTGAGCTAGTGGACTTTGCTTTGGCTATTGTCATTCTCATCTTCCCTCTCACTACCACAGTCCTCTCCTATGTCTACATTGTCTCTACTATTCTGCATATACCCTCCACTCAGGGAAGGAGAAAAGCCTTTTCCACCTGTGCATCTCATCTCACTGTAGTCATAATTTACTATACAGCCATGATTTTCATGTATGCTCGGCCCAGAGCTATTGCATCCTTTAATTCTAACAAGCTAATATCAGCTGTGTATGCAGTCCTCACACCCATGCTAAACCCTTTCATCTATTGTTTAAGAAACCAGGAAGTCAAGAATGCTATCAAAAAGACCCTGGGGGGAGGCCAGTGTCTCCCATTTATCTGAGTGCTGCTGTCATGAGGGATAGACCATGTCCCATGCAGTATGTCATTCTCATGATATTTATCATAGTGCTGTTTGTTTGTTACAAGCATGGCTCCAAATTTGGGTTTCTAAAGATATTATAGCATGGGGAAAAGTATGAACAAACATTAAAGAAAACTAGAACAATATTATTTGTAACCATTAGCTATTAATAATATTTTTAAAAATTGCAAATATATTCATCATGAATATTGATCTATGGTTTACTTTTTGTTTTTCACGTCCTTTCCTGGTTTTGGATCAAGGTAATGCTGAACTTCCAGAATGAATATTGAAGGGTACTTTCTTTCAATCATTTGGGTTACTTTGAGAAGAAATGCTGTTAATCCTTTCTTAAAAGTTGGGTAGACAAAGGGACAAATACCATATGTTCTCCCTGATCGGTGACAACTGACTGAACACCAAAAAGGAAACCTCCTGAAGTGAAATGGACACTATGGGAAACGGTGACTTGATCAGCATAGCCCTGACTGTTAATGAACAACTTAATACATTATCCCTCTTAGTAGTTTTTTTATCTGTTCTACTTAATATGACTGGTTTAATTCTGTAATTATCACACAGTTATTCTTAAGTGTTGAAAATTAACTGAAATGTGATCCCTGTTAAACATAGGAGTGGGAATAAGAGAGGGAAGAGATGTATAATTTGGGACATGCTCAAGCTGACTTGCCCCAAATGGTAGAGTTAGAAACATACCAGGGGATTCCAATTCAATCCCATCAAGGTGGCATGTACCAATGCCATCTCACTAGTCCAAGTGATCAATTTCTGTTCACAATTGATCATAATGAAAGGACTATAGTCAAAGGGAGCACATAAACAAGTCTAGTACCTGCTAACACTATCCGATAGAATAAATAAAGGGGAGAGTGATCAACATGGGAAGTGAGGTACTCAGCAGACCCATAGAATGGCAGATGTCCTAAATAGCACTCTGGCCTCAGAATCAGCCCTAAAGGCATTTGGATCTGGCTGAAAAGCCCATGAGAGTATTTCAGGCATGGAAAGCCAAGACACTCTGGCAAAAAGATCTCTGTGAGTGAGATCCCAGTGGAAAGAACAGGTCATCAAAGAAGGAGGTACCTTTCTCTGAAGGGAGGAGAGAACCTCCACTTTGACTATGACCTTGTCTAAACAAGATAAGAGTCGGAGAACTCAGAGGGCTTCCATAGCCTTGGAAACTCATGACTGGAGCATAGGGAGATTACTGATGCCACAGACAGGAGTGTCAATTGGTAAAGTCAACAACAGGAGTCACTGTGCACTTGCTCCTCATGTAGGATCCTTGTCCTTAATGTGCTGTGCATTGAGATTTAACGCTATAACGAGTACTCAAACAATATATTTCACTTTGTGTTTCTATGGGGGTGCAAACTGTTGAAATCTTTACTTAATGCATACTAAACTGATCCTCTGTAAAAAAAAAAAAAAAAAAAAAAAAAAAAAAAAAAAGAAATCATCAATTCCCAACTTGACCCTCACTGGGATTAAACATGACAATAGGTCTGATCTGATTTCATCATCATTTAAAAAAAAATCATCTATTATTTTTCACTTTATGTTTCTGTGTGGGAGCAAACTGTTGAAATCCTTACTTAATGTATACTAAGCTGATCTTCTGTATATTAAGATAATCGAAAATGAATCTTGATGTGAATGGAAGGGGAGAGGGAGTGGGAAAGGGGAGGGTTGTGGGTGGGAGGGACGGTATGGGGGGGAAGCCATTGTAATCCATAAGTCGTACTTTGGAAATTTATATTCATTAAATAAAAGTTAAAAAAAAAAAGTTGGGTAGAGTTCAGCAGTCAAGCCATCTGGTCCTAGGTTTTGTTTTGTTTTGTTTTTGGTGAGATCTTTTATTATTCATTCAATTTCATTATTCATTGGCCTATTCAGGATTTTTACATTATATAGTTCAATTTTGGCAAATTACATGTAGCCAGTGATTTATCTATCATTTCTAGGGTTTCCAATCTGTTAGTCTCTAATGATAATAGTGCCTAATGATATCTTGTATTTCTGTAGTGTGGTGTGATATATTCTTTTTCAATTCTGGTTTGATTTGAGTCTTTTTTTAAATTCTACTTAGTTTTATAATTTGTTGTCATTTCAAAAAATATAGTTAATTGATCTTTTGTATTTGTTCTTAACTTGCATTGCATTTAATTATACCCTGATATTTCTTTCTTTCCTTCTATTAATTTTGTGTTTAGTTTTTCCTATTTTTCTAGGTCCCTGAGATATTATTATGTTGTTTATTTGAAATATATGGCTTTTAAATGTGGGCACTTATTGTTATAAACTTTCTTCTTAGTATTGTATTTGCTTTATTTTACAGGTTTTGATATTTTATTTTTCCATTTTCGTTAGTTTCAAGGGATTTTTAAGTTTCCTTTTGTATTTGTATAATTTCTAGTGATTCTTTTGTCAATGATTTCTACAATTTTGGTCAGAAGACATATATAATATGATGTTTAGTTTTGAATTTGTTGAAAATTTTTTATGTCTTATTATATAGCTCATCCTAGAGAACATCCCACTTGCCAATGAAAAGAATGTGCAGTCTGCAACTATTGGATGGAATATTTCAGAAAAGTCTGATAAGTTCACTTGGTTTATGGCATAGTTTACCTCTGATGTTTCTTTGTTGATTTTTTTGGTTAGTATGAAAATAGAGTAATGAAGACTCCCTCAAATACTGCTTTGTAGTTGGTATCTCTGTTTAATTCTTATTTTTGTTTTATAAAATTGGATGTTTCAGCCCTAGATGCACTTGTATGTGCAATTGTTATATTTTTTTGTTGAAGTAATCCCTTGATTATTATATGTGACTGTCTCTTTACAGCTTTTCATTTAAAATGTATTAAGTTTGATATAAACACAGCTATTTCTGATTATTTTTGGTTTCCATTTGCATGGAATATCTTTTTCCATTCTTTCTCATTGCAGATACTTATAATTATCTTGAAATAATTTAATAACAAAGCTTTTTGTTCTCCTAACATTTTATTAATTATGGTCAGTTACCTGATGGAAGCACAGAGAGGTGCACACCAAGGGTGAGTGTTTGGCAGAGCAATTGAGATGCCACTTTGTACACCCACAGCCCACATCTGAGTAGCTGGGTTTGAGTTTCTAACTCTGCTCTTCCTTATAGCTTCATGCTGATAGTATGCACCCTGGGAGGCAGCAGCTGATGGCTCAAGAAGTAATTGGGCTCCTGCCACCCTCTTGGGGCAGCTGGGTTTAGTTCTTGGCTGCTGGCTTCAGCCTAGCATAGCTCTGGCTGATGCAAGCATCTGGGGAGTGAACCAATGAATGAGAGGTTTCTAGCCTCTCTCTTTTTCAAATCAGTGAAAGTTTTAATAAACAGAAATTATACAAGATTTCAAAGACTGGACACCCAATTAATGTCAAAGTCATTATTAAAGGCCAAGGAGTCTGGCTGTGTAATTTACTACATTAGATTTTCCAAATATCTAAATTCTGTGGTAGTAGCTCTATAGTCAAATACAGTAATAAATATTGATATATGGATGGATAGGTGTAGCAATCCAGTGATGTGTGTCTGTGTGTCTGTGTGCCTGTGTGTGTTGATACCTGATAGTAGTGTCCTATGCTTTGTAGTGATTCCACTGAGTTACTAGTGACTGTCATTAATATTAATAATAATATTGATCATTTTACAATCATCTACCAGATTTAGTCTCATGTAATAGCTTATTTCTCATGACACATTTGAAATCAATAGTTTCATGAGAAATGACAAAATTGATACTCCTGCAACTTTTGCAGTTGATATATATCTAAGCTTGAAGCCTCAACACACCATTATAGTATATCTGGTGTACAAACTAGGTGAAAAACAAAGACACAATTTTCTAAGGCAAATGGGATTGCGAGATATTGAGACATCTCTGACTAAAGAAATAAATAGTGTATGAAAGAAAGTTATACAAAATTTCAAAGAGTAAATATATGAGAAATAACCAGAGAAAGCTACTCTTACCATCCATATCCTGAACATTTTAAGTAGAATTCCAAAGTTGGTGTCCTATTTTGATCCCTCAAAGTTACTCAACATAAGGGGACTAATAATCTTTTATATGGCTCTTATGATTTTATTCTGCTTCTTAAGAATTCTCAGGGTGGGTGTTTGTTTCAATAGTTGGGATGCTGCTAGGGACACTACATTCTATGTTGGAGTGTCTGGCTTCAGATCCCAGTTCTACTTTTGATTACATGCTCCTGCAAATGCACACCAGGGGGTGCAGCAAGTCATGCCTCAAGCATTTGTATCTCTGCCACCCATGTGGGAGACCTGCATTGAGTTTTTGGCTTCAGCCTAGTCCAGCCCCAGGTGATGCAGGCATTTGGAGAGGGAAACAGAGGAGGGAGGAGCTTCCCCTTTGTCTCTGCCTTTTAAATAAATTGAATCATAAATAATAAATAGATAAAATTTTAAAAGAATTATCAACTTAAATTTATAGGACCTACCCATTCTATTTGTTATGATGATGATATATTATTCTAATAATCATGACCCTCAATACTATCTTATCCCTACCCCACCAGCAGCAACTCACGTTTGTGTTTTGCTTATCTTCAATATGGAATACACATTCAAATGGCATTTCTCACTTAATGTTTTCAATAATTACAGAAAAATAATTGTTGCCTTGCTTAACTTGTCACTGATTCATTATTTCTTGAACTCCTATTTGTCAATGTCAAAGTGAATGAGTATATAATGATGAATAAAATAGAACAAATGCATATTGTTTTTGAATACTTTAGATGTGCAAGGAAGATAAGGGCACAATTATATTACATTTTATAAATGTGATGATACAAGTACACAGTACTATGAAAGCAAATGGTCAATATATGGTTGGATGCTCAAAGCAAATGTTCTGGCAGCAGCAGTGTTTCACATAGCATTTGAAGTGGTCAGACGGAAAGCTTGAGCAGTAGCAGGGGTCAGGGGTTGTGGGAAGAGGACAGCTAATGGCAAGAGAGATAATTATACCCTCAAAGAAGTGAAAGATGAATAGTATATCTAGAGCATAAAATGACTTGAGAAAGTAGCCATGTAGTGATGATATAGATTCATCTTTATCAATCAAGATATTGTAATTTGTAAATATTCTCTTACTATAAAATGTACGGATATGCAATGATATATCATTGCATTTTGGATTTCTGTAACTATTAGTTCATCATTTTATAGTGCTTCTACCAGGTGAGTGGTAGTCACTGACTGAGTGAAGCAGGAACAAGAGAAGTTGAATTTTCAGCCTCAGATGCAGTACCCACCCTTCCTCCCTCCCTCCTTTCCTTCCTTCCTTCCTTCCTTCCTGACTGCCTGCCTGCATTCATTTTATTTGTAAGATCGTGAGGTGGGAAGAGAGAGAGAGAGACTGACCAATGGAGATTTTCCATAGGGGGTTTACTGCTCAAATACTTGTAAACAGCTGGAGCTAGGCCAGGCTAAAGCCAGGAGCCAGGAACTCAGTCCAAATCTCCCATGTGAGTGGGAGAGCGCCATCATCAATGCCTTCCAAGATATGCATTAGCAGGAACCTTAAATCAGAAGCATAGCTGGGAACTGAACCTAGGCACTGAGATATGGGATGTGGCTTCCCAACCAGCATTTTAACATTTACGTCAAATGTCTTGCAGCACCTTTTTCATGTTCAATGACATCTATCAGTTTTTGTGTTTGACTTCCCTGCTATATTAAGTTCCTCTAGAGTAGGAGTTAACTCTATTCATTTTCATTATTAAAGATTTATTATTTATTTGAAAGGCAGAGTAAAATTGAGAGACATACAGACAGATAAGGAAATCTCCATGTTTTGGTTCACTCCCCAAGTGGCTGCAACCCTGGGGACTGAGGCAGACAAAGTCAGGAACCAGGAGCTCCATCTGTGGGGAGCAACCCGGACTGGACTGAGTTACTGGAATTAAGACTTATTCTATGCATCTGCTCCCCCACAATATGGCGCTGGGAGAGGAGAAAACAGCTTCTACGCAGCTGCCTCTTGCCAACTTGAGTGATGACCTCCAGGAGCTGATCCTGCTCCTGATTGGAGGAGAGCAGCGTACTCGGCGTGTGGGCAGCCAAGTTAGGATTGGCGGAGGAGGACTATAAAGGAGGAGAGAGACAACATGCACCAGGAACATCTAAGGGGAACATCTGAGGGAACACCTGTGCAGCCCCCGAGAGAGCCGGCCAGCGGTGTGCCGCTCCCCCGCGGAAGTGGGGAATGTGGCAGGGGGAACCGCCCTTCCACGGAGGTGGAAGGGTCGGTAGCCAACCCGGGAAGAACCAGCAGCAAACCCGGGGAGGGCCGAGCAGACGAAGGAACAACGCAGGGTCCTATGTCGTTCCTCCACGAAGACGGGGAGCGACACCATCAATGTCTTCTACTTGATTGGCAGAGGCCCACATACTTGAGCCGTGATCTGCTCGTTTCCAGGTGCATTGTCAAGGAAGTGGATTGGAAGCAGAGCAGCCAGATCTAGAACCAGCACTCTGATATGTAACTCTGGCATCCTATACAGCACTGCCACAATGCTGACCCCCACTGTTAATCTTTGTGTTTACAATAACTGCCTCAGTGCTTGATGTCATATGCACTTGGCTGGCTGTTCTCTACACCCAGTTTTCTATTCTCTGCATCGTTTTATTCCTTTGCAAGATGAATTGACCCAGTGGACTGCATCACCCATCCACTGTTGGCCTGTGGTTTCCAATTTGATTAGGCCAAGGGGAAGTAGCAGCAGGAGATGAAGGATGCAAAGAGAGGAGAAAGGATTACTTTGCTTACTGTGTGTGACTCTGGGATCCTGGCTGATACAGAATTTGATAAATATTAGGCAAATTAAATAGATAGCAATGGGGATGTCTGTAATAAATCATTTTATTTTTTAAGATTTATTTATTTGAAAGTCAGAATTACACAGAAGGAGAAGGAGAGACAGAGAGAGAGAGGTCTTCCATCCGCTGGTTCACTGCCCAAATGTCTGCAATGGGTGGAGCTGCGCCAATCTGAAGCCAGGATTCAGGAGCTTTTTCCAGGTCTCCTATGTGGGTGCAGGGGCCCAAGGACTTGGGCCATCCTCTACTGCTTTCCCAGGCCATAGCAGAGAGCTGGGTTGGAAGTAGAGCAGTTGGAACTTGAACAGGCACCCATATGGGATGCCAGCACTGCAGGTGGTGGCTTCACCCACTAAGTCACAGCTCCTGCCTCTGGAATAAATCATTTTAAAAACTCACATGTGTTGGGGCCAGCACTGTGGCACAGTAGGTTAAGCTACTCCTTGGCATCCCACATCAGAGTGCTGGTTTGAGACTTAGCTACTCTGCTTCTGATCCAGCTCCCTGCTAATGTGTCTGGAAGAGCAAAAGAAGATGACGCAAGTACTTGGGCCCCTGTCACCCAGTGCGAGATCATGGTGGAGCTCATTGCTTCTGGCTTTGGCCTGGACTAGTCCAGGCCATGGTAGCCATTTGGGGAAAGAACAACTGGATAGATTTTCTCTCTCTCTCTGCCTGCCAGATAAGAAACATACATTTTTACAAAAATTCATGTGTTTAGATGTTGAAATCAATAGCACAATATAAGCAAATTTCTTTTTCTGTTTAAGCATATGACAGAACTAACATAAATCACAAAAAACTCTCATTCCACATTTAATTTTTCAAGTTTTCCCCATAAATTATTTCTACTTTCCTTCCATTCACTTGATACCACCACCAGATGGAAGTGTTTCTCAGTTATCTGAACTAACACAGTGAGAAAATTTAAATTTGGGTGTTAAATACATGAGTACTGGGCAAAGCTTTTCTGCTACTTATTGTAAGACTCCTACTGCCATCAGGGAAGTACTTAGTTCCTACAGAACTAGTTGAGTAAGTCTACTGCACAGAGAAGAAACCTCTGCTTTTCCCCTTTAAGATTGCTTTTCCTTCTTACCAGAGTCAATCCAATGATTCAGTTGAACACTGTTGGTCAGATGTATTCAGTTGAAGAATTTTTTCCTGATTTATTTCATAAATGAATACACATTAACTAATGACATTTTAATATTTGGGGAAGAACTTCCCCCAATATTTTCTTTTTTTTAAAGATTTTATTTATTTATTTATTTGAGAGGTAGAGTTACAGACAGTGGGAGGGAGAGACAGAGAGAAAAGTCTCCCATCTGCTGGTTCACTCCCTAAATGTCCACAATGGGTGGAGCTGCATTGTTCCGAAGACAGGAACAAGGAGCTTCTTCCAAGTCTCCCACACAGGTACAGGGACCCAAGCACTTGGGCCAACCTCCACTGCCCTCCAGGGCCACAGCAGAGAGCTGGACAGGAATAGGAGCAACCGGGACTGGAACCAGTGCCCATATGGGATGCAGGCATCACAGGTGGAGGATTAACCTAGTGTGCCACTGAGCAGACCCACTATTCTTAAGGACATTTACATAATCCTATTGTTCGAGCTCAGAATAGAAAGGAAAAGTAAAGCTTCTATTTGGAAATAATACGGTTGAAGGTTGAATCCTGCCTCTGTCCCATTCTGTCTATTTGTCTTTAGCAAATCACCCATCCTTTATTGCCCTTCTATTAACTTATTTATTGGTTTATTCCTTTGCAAGATGAATTGACCCAATGGACTGCATCACCCATCCACTGTTGGCCTGTGGTTTCCAATTTGATTAGGCCAAGGGGAAGTAGCAGCAGGAGATGAAGGATGCAAAGAGAGGAGAAAGGATTACTTTGCTTACTGTGTGTGACTCTGGGATCCTGGTTGCTACAGTGCAGGGTTGTATTGACCATTAAAATAAATAACATATATAAAGGTTCTACTGTTTAGCAAAATATGAGGAAGCTTAATAAAAAGGTGGCTAACATTATATGAGTTAGTTTCATGGGGTATAAAATACTTCCAAATAATCCCTTTGACTTTTTTTTATTTTTTATTTTTTATTTTTTGGACAGGCAGAGTGGACAGTGAGAGAGAGAGACAGAGAGAAAGGTCTTCCTTTTCTGCTGGTTCACCCTCCAATGGCCGCCGCGGCCAGCGTGCTGCGGCCGGCACACCGCACTGATCTGAAGCCAGGAGCCAGGTGCTTCTCCTGGTCTCCCATGTGGGTGCAGGGCCCAAGTACTTGGGCCATCCTCCACTGCACTCCCAGGCCACAGCAGAGAGATGGACTGGAAGAGGAGTGACCGAGACAGAATCCGGCGCCCCAACTGGGACTAGAACCCGGAGTGCCGGTGCCGCAGGCAGAGGATTAGCCTATTGAGCCATGGTGCTGGCCATCCCTTTGACTTTTAATCCTATCTATAATTGGATTAATAAAGTAACAAAAGTACTCATTTTTACATAATTTAAAAAAACATTTTCTGCTGTCACTGAAGTCTTCTTATATATAGGATACCGTACTATACATTAGTCAGCCTAAAAATGTGTCAGTCATGGTACTTTACCTTTGGAAATGTCATGTTCTAAGTCAAGGAAGAAGTGCACACTCTTAATGACATGGACATGTGGCATGTGCCACATCAAGTCAAAGCAAAATGCTCCAGGAGCTACAACGAGAGACAGACACTCTCTGTCATTCAAGACTTGTGGGGTAAAACAGTTTAAAAGTACCATGATGGGAAATGATTTTGGTTTACCAGCCTGAAGATCAGATTCCTAACCCAACTTCCACCACATTTTAGACATCTGATTTAAAGACTTATCTTCATTCACCAGTTTATTCACCTACCAAACTGGATCACAGTAGTTAGCTTGTCGATATCTTCTCAGTCACATCATATTAAAAAATGAGAGTGTGAGTATACAAGGGTATTTCCAAAAGCTTATGGAAAAATTGAATTAAAAATTAGTCTGGTGCAAAACTCTAATATCCACAGATAGTTTTTGTCAAAATACACATTTTTTTCATGATGAAATCTACACTTCCACATATATCAAACAATTTTGGACAAATGTCAACTTACCTTTTGAATACACTTTCCATGAGCTTTTTGAAATACCTTTATATGAAAGCCATTCTAAGACTTCTCTGTGACAACCATACAAGCATAAACCATTTGCACTAGAATATGAATCACTGCTAGGATTTGATCAGTAAGAATGAAATGATAGGGCTGAAGAATATAGAGTAATAACTGCAGAAGGTAAGGTGACACAATGAGTTCTTCACAGTGACTTATTGTTCATAACAAATGTCAAATAGGAAGCACTTTGTAAGTGAGCACTGTGCGGCAAGAACAGGGTGTAGTGGGACCAGCTCTACGACGTAGCAGGCTAAGCCTCCACCTGGGAAGCCAACATCCATACGATCAGGGAAGAAACTCCTGGCTCCGGCTTCGGATCAGCTCAGCACCGACCATTGGGCCATTTTGAGAGTGAACCAGTGGGTGCAAGACCTTTCTCTTTGTCTCTCCCTTTCTCTGTCTGTAACTTTAACTCTCAAATAAATGAAATAAAAAACAAACAAACAAACAAAAACAAAGCAAAACAAAAAGAACAAGGTAAAGTAGCAACACTTTCTATACATCAGTTGTCCAGAGTGGAGTGAGGTTTCAGAGACCCTACTACTAATTGTGCTGCAGAAGCCGTAAAATGTAAAATCAGCTGCTTGATGTTTTACGAGAATGAAGGCCCCAAAGATGCACTTGTTTCTCAGCAAATCCGCAAAGGTAGTTAGAGCCAGCTGAAGCAGGGCCTGGAAATGAAGACACCAGAAACTTTATACATTCCGTGAGAACCTGCACACCTGTGCATGACTAATTGGAATATGGCAGGAAATAAATGGGCTGAGCCCTTCCCTCCCTCTCCTCCACTCATATGCTTTGTCTAAGAGGACTGTGGAGAGCAGACACTAATTCTGGGAAGACAGAGACCACTGCTACTCACAAAGTGAGACTAAAGAACGTAAAGATCAAGGAGCCTGAGCAAAGATTCTAAGAGGAAATGAAGATGTTTGCCCTGTAGGTCATTTCTCTATTACAGATGGAACTGTCCACTCATGCCTGCTAGTACCAAATGGTGATTTCAAAAAAGCTGATATACTCTAAATTTATAAATGTACAAGGCAGCGCCTACATGTACAATTTTCCTTTGTTTTAACTCTATCTTATCAGCTAGCTAAATAAAAACAGTATCAACACATGAATGTCCTGAGGATTAAAAATTCAAGTAAAAATTGAGAACAGTTTCTTGCAAAAGAATGGTGCTGGCTGTACATATCACTGTAATAAAAAAGGAATGGACAGTAAACCTTTATCTTATGGAAGCTACTGAAATCAATCATAACTCTATTAAATTATTTGGCATAGAAAAACTAAGAATTTGGTTTTAAATTTTTTTCATATGGGGAGAATTTTATTAACTTAAATTGATATTGTGGCTGTCAAGTCTTTGGTAAATATATCTTTTACAAGATTTATTTATTTATTTGAAAGTCAGAGTTACACAGAGAGAGAAGCAGAAGCAGAGAGAGAGAAGGGAGGGAGGGAGGGAGAGAGGGAGGGAGGTCGGTCTTCCATCCGCTGGTTCACTCCCCAATTGGCCCAGTGGCTGGAGCTGGCCAATCCGAAGCCAGGAGCCAGAAGCTTCTTCCAGATCTCCCATGTGGGTGTAGGGGCCCAAGCACTTGGGCCATCTTCTACTGCTCTGCCCAGGCCATAGCAGAGAGCTGGATCAGAAGTGGAGCAGCTGGGACTTGAACAGGCGCCCATAGGGGATGCCAGCACTGCAAGCAGCGGCTTTTTTTGCTATGCCTCAGTGCTGGCCCCAGAACAAAGCTTATCTTTGATTTTATTTATAGGACTCATCAATGAAGAAGTTTGAACGCAACAATAATAAATGGGTATATTGCAAGTGACATTTTATTAGAAGTAGAAAAATACCGTTACAACAGAAGAAACTAGATACCTACATTTGTACATTTTTTGTACAAACGAGTCCATTAGAACAGAGGAGTTAAGTGCAGATCAAATATTAAAAGTTTGTGTGCACCAAAGGTGAAACTTGTTGAAGTGAAATGGACACTATGAGAAACAGTGACTTGATCAGCTCTTGTCCTGATGGTTGATGTACAATGTAATACTTTATCCTTTTTAGTATTTTTTTTTGTTCTAGTACCATTGGTTGAACTCTGTAATTAACACACAATTATTCTTAGGTGTTTAAATTTTAACTGAAAAGTGATCCCTGTTAGGAATTTGGAAAACATTATGTAGAGTGAATAAGCCAATCCCAAAGGGACAAATACCACTTGTTCTCCCTGATAGGTGACAACTAACTGAGCACCAAAAAGGAAACCTGTTAAAGTGAGATGAACACTATGAGAAACGGTGACTTGATCAGCCCTCACCCTGACTGTTGATGAGCAACTTAATATGTTATCCCTCTTAGTATTTTTCTGTTTGTTCTACTTAATACTTTTGGTTGAATACTGTAATCAATACACAATTCTTCTTAAGTGCTGAAACTTAACTGAAAAGTGATCGCTGTTAAATACAAGAGTGGGAATAAGAGAGGGAAGAGATGTGCAATTCGGGACATGCTCAAGCTGACTTACCTCAAACGGTAGAGTTAGAAACATACCAGGAGATTCCAATTCAATCCCACCAAGGTGGCATGTACCAATGCCATCTCACTAGTCCCAGTGATCCATTTCTGTTCACAATTGATCATAATGATAGGACTAAGAACCAAAGGGATCACATAAACAAGAATAGTATCTGCAAATACTAGCTGATAGAATAAAAAAGGGAGAGAATGATTCAACATGGGAAGTGAGATACACAGTAGACCCATAGAATGGCAGATGTCCTAAACAGCACTCTGGCCTCAGAATCAGCCCTTAAGGCATGTGGATCTGGCTGAAAAGCCCATGAGAGTATTTCAGGCATGGAAAGCCAAGACACTCTGGGGAAAAAAAACAAAAAAAAAAAACAAAAAAACAAACAAACAAAAAAAAACAAAAACCTAAATGAAAGATCTCCGCGAGTGAGATCCCAGTGGAAAGAACGGGTCATCAAAGAAGGAGGTACCTTTCTCTGAAGGGAGGAGAGAACTTCCACTTTGACCACAGCCTTGTCTAAATATGATCAGAGTCGGTGAACTCAGGGGGCTTCCATAGCCTTGGCAGCTCATGACAAGAGCCTAGGGTGATTACTTAGGCCATAAACAAGAGTGTCAATTTGTTAAGTCAACAACAGGAGTCACTGTGCACTTACTCCTCATGTAGGATCTCTGTCCTTAGTGTGCTGTACATTGAGATTTAATGCTACAACTAGTACTCAAACAGTATTTTTCACTTTATGTTTCTGTGTGGGAGCAAACTGTCGAAATCTTTACTTAATGTATGCTAAACTGATCTTCTGTATATAAAGAGAATCGAAAATGAATCTTGATATGAATGGAAGGGGAGAGGGAACGGGAAAGGGGAGGGTTGCGGGTGAGAGGGACGTTATGGGGGCGGGGGAGCCATTGTAATCCATAAGCTGTACTTTTGAAATTTAGTTTATATTCATTAAATAAAAGTTTTAAAAAAAAGTTTGTGTGACTGGGTGACAATTACAGTCTCCACAGACTAAAAAGAAAAGGAACAATAGCGCAGAGCACAGCATGCTTGGCAATTATAACACATGCAAGCCCTTCAGTCGATCACTGCGTTCTCACATCTAATTGGTTTCTGAAATTTTACATCCACGAGGGCTTGCTTGGCTCAAGTCGCTACTTCATAGAGCTTTACAATCATTCTAGCAGCTTCCTCCAAATCCACACAAGCAAGAATCTTAACTCTGCTGTCTGCTATCAATGCCTTAACATCACCAACCATGTAACCATGCTACAACAGATATTTTAATTTCCAATTATTTTACTACCATGACTACCCTGTGCAATAACATCATAAGTTTAACGGTAGTTGTACATAATTGTTCATTCAGTGTGACATTCCATTGCTTGTGTACAATGTATACTGCTCAAATCAAGGTAATCAACATTTCCCTTTGGTTTTACTCTGTGATTGGAAGATTGAAGTTCCTTTCTTCTACTTGTTTGTAAAGTATGTAACTGGCTAATAAAAATCTTAATTTTGAAATAATTTGATTTACAAAAAATTGCAAAGATACTAGAGTCCTCATATACCCCTCACCCAGATCAGTTTTCTCTAAAATAATTATCTTTCATTACCATGCATACTTCAGAAAACTAATCAACCAAAATTAACTTTAATAATAACTACAAAGATTCTATTATTTTATTCATATTTTACCTCTTTCCATTAAAATTAAAATTGTGCTCCAGGAGTCAATCCACTCTACCACACGCTGTATAGGTGTCCTGTCCCTTTAGTCTTCTCTAATCTAAATTTATCAGGCTTATTTGTATTTGTAATTGTAACAGTATTCTAGTGAAGAGATATAGGGTTTTCAGGTTGCCAATAACTTATTTTTTCCATTATTCTTTGTTCAGAAAGGTTTTGTTTTCTGGTTCTGATCAGTTGGAAATTTTAGCAAGTAGCAAAAGATACTGTTGAATAATTGCTTTGTTAAAGCCAAATTTTATTTTTAATAAAGGCTGTTTATTGAATGAGTCGATTGATATAATTGATATTGATATGCAACATATAATATTCTGGGTTTTTGTTTTAAAGATTTATTTATTTATTCAAAAGTCAGAATTACACAGAGAGAGAAGAGGTAGAGAGAGAGAGAGAGAGTGGTCTTGCAACTGGTGGTTCACTCCCAAGATGGCCGCAATGGCCAGAGCTGCGCCGATCTGAAGCCAGGAGCCAGGAGCTTTTTCTGGGTCTCCCACAACAGTGCTGGGTCCTAAGGACTTGGGCCATTTTCTGCTGCTATCCCAGACCACAGCAGAGAGCTGGATTGGAAGAAGAGCAGCCGGGACTAGAACCAGCACCCATATGGGATGCCAGTGCTTCAGGCCAGGGCATTAACCCGTTGCACCACAGCACTGCCCCCCTATAATATTCTGTTTTTCTAGAAATATATTCACAATAAGAATCTCTTTGTTTTTACTTTAAATTTGATGAAGGTAATTTAAGAGTACTTCAATTTTTTGTAAAATAGAATTTAAATATTTTATTTTTGTGAAAAAGATTTGAAGTCATAACATACAAGGGTTCTAAAAAGCTTCATGAAAAATGTGTACTATGAATAAGGTATTCATACAATTCCAATTTTCCCCCCAAATAAACATCTTTTAATTCCATTTTCATGAATTTTGTGAAGTATTATCCTATATTTGCATGAATGCTGTAAGGAGTGGAGAAAAGATGTGCTTCTCTTGAGAACATAATAAGCACCGCTAACACCATTAAAGAGTTCTTTTCTATACTTTGGTCTTCTTACTAGATTCCCTTACAAATAATATTGCCTTAAGGAAATAGTTCATGTGTGAGAGCTATTTGCGCCTGAGAGTTGAAAGACAATCAATGCTTGTCACTAGGATTCAGAGCAGTCACCATGCTGATTTGTCACCAACTTGGTGTTGCTTTTCTTCCCCATGTCTCCATCTGATAATCATCTAGCATTTTCTCTGTTGACCTACAGAGATCACTAGGGACATTTCTCTAACTTGTATATCATTATTGTTCTTGAAAAATTCTCCAGCATTTGTGAATCAGATCCCCAAGGATGTGCCTTTTAAGCAACAGTGATCTTTGCTGAGCAGTGGGCTTACTGCATTGGACTTGTCTGAAGCTAATTGTCTGAGATGGTGGGAGAAGTCATCATACAAAGCTATTGGCAGAGGAAAAGATAGAAAGCAAGATCAAAGACAAGAGCAAGACGGGGTTGAGAAGAGACCCACAGTGCTCAGATTCAGATAGAGGAAAAACACGTAAAAACAAAAAAATCTCTTGTCTCTTAGGCTCTTAGCATCCAGCAAACATGTCCAATAGGCCCAGAAGTACCCTGTGAATTTTGGACTTAAGACTTTTCACATGTATGAATTGAGGTGAATTTTTGAATCAATAGCAAAATAATATTTTTATTTCTCCATAAACCATCTGGACTACAGAATCTCCTAGTGAGGAGAATCATAAGGCCATGGAATTCTTCAGCTTCATAAAGAAGCAGTTTCTCAGGATTTAGGTTGGATTATTCCAAAGCCTCTCTTTTATCTCTTTATCCATTTTCCTTCTGTACCTTTCTGCAACTCCTTTTAGGTGGACAGACAGACTTGTGGTGTGCTATAGTCCATATGTTCTGGAACATCTCTCCACAGATCTGAAAACTGGAAAACCTGTTCCAAAATCTTCAAGCTAGGGTCAACCAAGATGATCTGTGCCCCTGGTCCCCACGGATAAAGAATCAGAATGCAGTGTGGTGAGACATCTGATTTTAGGTAAACATCACAAATAATGTACTTATTGAGTGACAAATGTATGTTTGGAACAGTGCTAGATACTAAAAATAAAAAGACAAATAAAACTAAGATAAAATTGGTATTTACAAGGAATTCACAAATTTAATAGCAAAGCAGTCACAAAATGATATGTATTATCATGATATGATGCTATAAGGTCCAAAATGTTATGAAATCAGAGATGATATTAAAAAGTATCTGGGAGTGATGGATAGGAGGTAGATGATAAGAGTGGGTGGTAAGTGATAATTTGTTGGAAATACTAAAATCCAAATAAACATTTGCCTGGTGGCAAGAGTTAGAAAGAATTTCAGTTAGAGCACAGAGTATAACTATATAGAGCCCTGAAGGGGAATGTCACACTGAAGAACTGTAAATTCTTTAATGTAGCTTGAAATTGGGTTGAGTATGTGACAAAGGCAGAAGGCTGGGATTTAGAGGAACATGGGGGTCAAGTCATGGGGGACCCACTCCACAATGTAAAGAGATCAGCATTGCAGGAAACCACTGAGGATTTAAAAGGGAGCACATGCTCATATTTACATTTCATCAAATTTCTCAGTTTTGAGATAGGGATTCTATTCAGCATCTGGTAAGTTTTGTATTAAATGAACGTTAGATCTTTTTCCAGCCTCTGCATCAGTTTTGTTCCCTTTCAGCTGCATGTTCACTATTTCTCTACTAAGACTTACACTTTTGGTTTTCTTTTAATTTTGGCACTGACACATAAAAATTGTACATATTTATGGGGTACCATGTGGTGTTTTGATACATGTATACATTGTATGATGTTGAAATCAGAGTAAACATGACTTATGTCCTCAAACATTTACCATTTTATTCCGGTAAAATAATTCAAATTCTTTTCTGGCCTTTTAAGAAAAAAATACAGTACATTATCATTCTCCATGGTCATCCTATTTCTCAATGTAGCATCTGAACAACTTACCTCCTTCTAACCATTACTTCTTACCACCCTAATCAGGCAAAAGCTTCTTCTTTATTTGCAATATACCTGTAATTTTCATCTACTTTCCCTTTTTTCTTGCAAAACCCCTATTTCTCCACCTATGCATCTCCCAAGTAATCCACATCAACTCTATGACTGACTCAGCAGATGAGCTCCCTTCCCTGGTTGACCCTACACTCTTTGTAGTGAAGAATTTCAGACCTGGGAAAGGGTGAAACACCTCTGCCCAGAGAACAGATCAGAGATCAATGGATAGTTAGGGGTGTGATCATTTAGATTCAGGTTTTAAATATATAGAGATTTTCAACTAGGGGTGAATGGAAAGTATCACAAATGTTAGGAGGCTTTAACCATTCTGTGAACTTAAGAGGTAATTTGCTAATTGCAAATGACTTTATCAATTAGTTTGGGACTTAAAGACCCAATGTAAAGATTGAATCCAGAGTTGAGCAGTTTGGACATAAAAGACACTTCTTTCATTGTAAGGGTCAAGATGCAGGAATCAGGAGAATGTAGAAGATGACAAAGGGCAGCCTCTTGATGCATAACATTTGAGATGTGGCTTGAGAATGTGGCAGGGGTGGGGGGTGGGGGATGGGGGAGTGAGGGGTGAGGGGATGGAGGGGCGGGCATGGGCAGAGAGAGGGAGCTGAGAAGCAATATATAAAGAAGGATTATCACATAGTAGAAAGCGTATAGGCAGGGCCGGTGCTGTGGCTCACTTGGTTAATCCTCCACCTGCAGCGCCAGCATCCCCTATGGGCGCTGGGTTTTAGTCCCGGTTGCTCTTTTTCCAGTCCAGCTCTTTGCTGTGGCCCAGGAAGGCAGTGGAGGATGGCCCAAGTGCTTGGGCCCCTGCACCCGCATGGGAAACCAGGAGGAATCACCTGACTCCTGGCTTTGGGTAGAGGCCATTTGGGGGGTGAACCAACAGAAGAAGACCTTTCTTTCTCTCTCTCTCTCTCTCACTGTCTGACTCTACCTGTCAAATAATAAAAAAAGAAAGTATAGGCTTTGGAAACTGATAATCATAGATTATAATTCCATATCTGCCACATGTAAAATAATTTCTATTTAATTATTTATTTATTTGTTTGAAAGTTGATTCCAGAGGGAGGGAGGGAGAGAAAGAGAGAGAGAGAAACAGAGAGACAGATATATATATATATATATATAGAGAGAGAGAGAGAGAGAGATCCTCCATCTGCTGGTTCACTGCCCCAAAGTGCCTGTAATAAGCAGGACTGCACCAGGCTGAAGCTAGGACTTCAGAACTCTATTTAGGTCTTCCACGTGGGTGGCAAGGACCAGAGCACTTGAACCATTACTTGCTTGCTGCCTACTAGAGTGCATGTTAGAAGAAAGCTTAAATGCAGAACAGACTAAAAGTGGGGCACTTCAATATGAGATGCAGGCATCCCTAGAGGTGGCTTAAGTACTGCACAAAACTCCCACTCCTTCTACCAGTTTTTATTTGTGTGAATTGTGCCAAACCATTTGCCCTCTTACCTATAATGAGGGAACAGTAATATCTACCCTACTAGGTTGTAGTGAGAGTTAAGTGATAACAATATCTGGAAAGTGTCTACTACAAATTCTGCCATATGATAGAAACCCAGCAAATGATGAATGTTATTATTACAGGACAAAACATACAGGCGTGGACTTAGCAAAGTCAGAGATGAGGCATGGTGTTGAAGGGTGGGTAGGAAAGCCCAGTGAGCATTCAGCAGGGAAAATGTGTCCAACAGTTTACCTGGCCCTCACTAAGTGTACCCAGAACAGTGGAGAGTAGGCAGAGATCCAGGTCGTGTTTGAAACAATACAGCTTATCGGTCTACTCAAGGCTTAAAGGATATACTCTATAGTTTTAATGATCTGTGATTACTTTAAAATTTACTGTACATATGAGAAGTGGTCATTTTTCTGTTCATTATTATTTATAGCCATTGTTTATATTCCCATTGAATATATGCTTTTTACTTGTTAAACTTCTTATTTGGTGAAGCATTAAGCCTTTTTACTATAATGTAAACTCAAAATATGTTATTTCAAAAACTAAAGAGAGAATTGAAGGGAGAGGGATGGAGAATGGGAGGGAGACAGGGGGCGGGAGGGTGGAGGGAATATCATTTTATTCTTAGAATTGTATCTGCAAGCTATATTGAATTTGTCAAAAACTAATTAAATTAAAAAATAAAAATAAGATTAAGAAGAATAAAATACAAGCCTTAAAAGTCAAAGGAGCTGAGACTACTTTGAGAGAACATGCAAATGTAATTTATCTCATTTTCTAGATGTGGCCCAATAATCTATCAGATGTTCCTTGATTCAGTGTACTGCTCTTAGGTAAGAAGTAAAGAAAGAATTAGTGGACATATGAGAAGGTAAATATTAACCATTTGATAGTGGGAAATTGAATGTATTCCCATCCGATAGCTTCATTTGTCTTTGTAAGAGGTAAAATTGTCTGCTAAGAGTTGGGAGAGGGGGAGAGTGGAAGAATGATCAGGAAGTAAAAAGAAATTATAGGTAAGTAAAAAGTAAAACTATAAGATAAAAAGAAACTATAAGATAGTTGGTCGTTGTCTGAGGCCCAGCTGAGCTCTCTGACCACAAATTTATGATGGACAGATTTATCTCTTCTGTGATTTTTCTCCAGTAGGACTCAGTTGAGATGCAGATGAAAGCCCTATTTCTTTACCTTTAAGGTCACTGCTGTGGCAATACTAAGTCATTTGTCCAATAGGCTGTCTGAACACATATCTTTCTAGTGACTGTGAAACATTGGAGTTTAATAGTTTATAACTCTCAAGACTATGTATATGAGAGTATAACTTTTTTGTTTTTATTTTTTAAAAAATGTTTGAAATGACATATTTTTAATTTACATTATAGCCAAGGGCTTAATGCTCTACTAAATAAAGAGCTCAATAAGTAACATGTAAAAAGAGGATCATTCAGTAGGAAAATAGACAGGGGGCTGTAAACAATAGTCAAATGAAAAGATGTCTATTTCACTCATACACAATAAATTTTAAAAGTCACATATCATTAAAACTATAGTAGCATAATCATGCTTAACAATTTATTTGATAAAGATTATAATTTTTATCTTTATATTTCCAATGTCCAGTATGAGGACAGACCGAAAATGCATATCCAATTGATCTTTACCATAACCACTAATATTGCTACAATTTTCTTGCATTCATAATTTGCTGAATTTGTTGGTGTTGTAAATGGCTCCTTTTCACTCATTAATGAAGTTTAGACATGTTGAAATTTGATTGAAGTTTGCTTCAGATTATAAAAATTGTACTAGAACTGAGGTCTTCTAGTTATTATTCCACTGGTATGTAGTCGTCTTCTTTTTCTTCTGTAATATTTACTTATTTATTTGAAAGGCAGACAGAGAGAGAGAGTGGGGGGGGGGGAGAGAGCGAAAGAGCTTGATCTTCCATCTGTTGGTTCATTCAACAAATGATTGCAATGACCAGGCCTGGGCCAGGCTGAAGCCAAGAACCTGGAACTCCATCTGAGTCTCCCATGGGGGTGGCAGGGGCCCAAGTGCTTGGGCCACTTTGTGCTACTTTCCAAGGCACATAAGCATGGGCTGAATTGGAAGCAGAATTGATGGGGTTTGAATGGGTGCTCATATGGGATGCCTGTACACCACAACTCTGGTCCTTGGTATGTAGTTTTCTTAATGTCTTACTATGTTCTTTGAATATTAGTGCTCCATTTGTTCATGTTAGTCTCTTGTTATGTTACTCTTGTGCTTTCTATGATTCCTAATAAATCAGACATGACAGAGTATGCATTCACATCTAAACATTCCCTCACACCTTGCTTTGTAATTGCTTGATTTAGATTATTTGCTTCCTTACTGCATTATACCTCTTGGATAAGAATGATCTCTCTAAGAGTGTTGTTAAAATTAATTAAGAAACAATTCTTCTTAGAGGAGAAATAAATCAAGTTTTATGTTTCATTATGGTGATTTTTTCAACAAATATAACCAACTAATTTATCAGCAACCTGGAGGTTTTAGCTCAAAAAGTAACTGTTTTAGATGTGTGTATATGTAATTATATTGCATATATATATAACTGATATTACTTGTATTAAATAAACATTTAAAATATCAAAATGTGTTTATTCTAAAAAGATGGACATTTATCCATTCAATTTTTAAATTCATGGCCCTAAACATATGCAAGGGATTCAATTTTAAGTATTTATTTATCTTAGAGAGTATGGGGTGAAAGACCCCTCCCACCTGCTGGTTTACTCCCCAGATGCCTATAGTAGACTGAGCTGGGCAAAGCTAAAGCAGGGAGCTAGGAATTCAATCCAGGTCTCTCACATGGGTGGCAGGAAACTAATTTCTCAGTGTCAGTATTGACAAGAAGCTGAAGTCAGGAGCTGGAGCCAGGAATCAGAGGAGGATGTAGAGGCTGGAGTGTTTGTTACCTCTCCTTCCCTGCCGACAGGACCATAATTTGGGCAGTGTCTCTGCCCCTGTCTTGCTACAGCTGCCTTTAAGATCTATCTTTCCAGCCTTCACATGTAAGGGTGATGGCTGTCTCTGAGTATTTCTCTATCATTGGTTGGTTTTCTTTAATTTTGAACAATTCTCTGTAAATAGTTTCTATATTTTTTTAAAACTTTTATTTAGTAAATACAAATTTCCAAAGTACAGTTTATGGATTACAATGGCTCCCCACCCCCGTAACTTCCCTCCCACCCACACCCCTCCCACCTCCCATTCCCTCTCCCATTCCATTCACATCAAGATTCATTTTTGATTCTCTTTATATACAGAAGATCGATTTAGTATATATGAAGTAAAGATTTCATCAGTTTGCACCCACACAGAACATAAAGTGTAAAATACTGTTTCAGTACTAGTTATAGCATTAATTCACATTGAACAACACAGTAAGGACAGAGATCCTACATGAGGAGTAAGTACACAGTGACTCCTATTGTTGACTTAACAATTTGACACTCTTGTTTATGGCGTCAGTAATCTCCCTAGGCTCTAGTCATCAGTTGCCAAGGCTATGGAAGCCTTTTGAGTTCGCCGACTTCGATCTTATTTAGACAAGGTCATAGTCAAAGTGGAAGTTCTCTCCTCCCTTCAGAGAAAGGTACCTCTTTCTTTGATGGCCCATTCTTTCTACTGGGATCTAACTCACAGAGATCTTTCATTTAGGTCCTCTTTTTATTTTTTTTTGGCAGAGTGTCTTGGCTTTCCATGCCTAAAATACTCTCATGGGTTCTTCAGCCAGATCCGAATGCCTTAAGGGTTAATTCTGAGGCCAGAGTGCAATGTTCCTGATTTAAAAAACAAACCAAAAAACAAAACAAAACAAAACAAACCACCCTAGCATGGCCCTCTCAGGGACTGTAAGACACCGTGTGCTAGGCTGCTGTAGACTGCTCTGTGGCACATCCTGCAGGGGTGTGCAGAGCCTCTTGTGGGACCCTGATTCTGGGGTCCACAGCTACTGAGGGCTGTGCCCCACTGTGCTGCTTCCTGGAGATGGTCAGCCTCAGGCCTCCGCTGCAAGGCTGCTGCGAGCACAGATTGCTCCTTAGCTGTGTGTGAGCTTGTAGGCCGACAGTGCCCTCACTTCTCTCCTGTCTTGTCAGGCCTTCATCAACAAGTTTGTCCTTACCTTCTTTTTTGTTTTTTTTTCCCCCCACTTTTTCATATATATATATATATATATATATACACACACACATACATAAATTTGTAAATTCTAATTCAAAGATGACTACTGTGTGAAGGTCTTGAGTTTGATTTGGGTGATGTGTGTGTGTGAGGGCTGGGCTCTAGTTTTTAATTTCTAAAACATTTATATTTTAGTGCTGTTAAAAAAAAAAAAACTAGGACTCCAATGTGGAAAGAAGGCTTATCAACTGACAGGCTAAATTCTTGCTCCCAAACCAGGGATTATTAACCATTATTGCCAGAGTCTTCCAAAGATATCTAATAATTCTGCCTTTATTTTCTCTAGGTTTTGAACTTCCTTGATTCCCCATCCTACCTCCTGAACTATCCTTGGCATTTATTTCAACCACCATGGTCTCCCACCTTAAAGTTGTCTCTGAAATCTCGAATCTGCTGACAAGGGGAGGATTTGTTCCCAGTACTACCTGAAGACCTTTTTCTGATCCTGGTCCAAGGGCCTGAGCCCTGAATCTGACTTAATGATCCTATTTTGTATCTGCGGCTGCCCTGTTTTCAGGTCCTGTCCTGATTGTTGACTTTCTGGAGAGTACCTTGGACCTCTTGATTCCTAAATCATACGTATGGCTAGGTGATGACAGTGGGATAAAGGTTAATACTGAAGTCCTTATAGCTTGAGGGCCCCTTGCTGCTAATGTGGCTATCACCTTTGCATTTGTTGTTATTATCAATAAATTCTTTGTCCTTTAGTGTCCTAACTATGTGGAAGGAAAATACCACTGCTATTAGTGAGTTCATCCTAGTGGGCTTCCCTACTGCCTCTTGGCTGCAGGTTCTGCTTTTCTTCCTCTTCCTCATCACCTATATATTTGTGCTCTTGGAGAATTCTGTTATCATCCTCAGTGTATGGGTAACCAGGTCCCTGCACAAGCCAATGTACTATTTTCTGGGTACCATGTCCTTTCTGGAAGCCTGGTATATATCTGTCACTGTCCCCAAGATGCTTGCTGGATTCCTACTTCATCCCAATACAATTTCCTTCCTTGGGTGCATGACCCAGCTGTATTTCTTCATGTCACTTGCCTGTACTGAATGTGTGCTTTTGGCTGCCATGGCCTATGACCGGTATGTGGCCATATGTTGGCCTCTTCGCTATCCAGTCATGATGACCACAGGGTTTTGTGTTCAGCTAAATATCAGTTCCTGGGTGAGTGGCTTCACCATCTCCATGGCAAAAGTGTACTTCATCTCCCGAGTTGCCTTCTGTGGCAATAATATCTTGAACCATTTTTTCTGCGATGTTTCACCTATCCTCAAACTGGCCTGCATGGATTTATTTGTGGCTGAGATGGTAGACTTTGTGCTAGCCATTGTGATCCTAGTGTTTCCTCTCTCAGCCACTGTCCTTTCCTATGCCTTCATTGTTTCTACTATCCTGCACATACCCTCAACCACGGGGCAGCAGAAGGCATTCTCCACCTGTGCATCCCACCTTACAGTGGTGATCATCTTCTATACAGCCGTCATTTTCATGTACGTCCGACCTCGGGCCATTGCTTCCTTTGATTCTAACAAATTGATCTCAGCCATATATGCAGTCTTTACTCCCATGCTTAACCCTATCATCTATTGCCTAAGGAACAAGGAGGTCAAGGATGCCATCAGGAAAACCATAGCAAGGGGCCAAGCCCTTTTCTTGAGAGATTCTCTTTGCTGAAGACACCCAGCTATTCTTGCTCATAGCTTGACTTAAGCTCAAGAAATATCTTCATTAGCAGAGTCTGCAATTGTGAATATAGTGACTTGGTATAATGATTTTGGATGTGGAGCCAGAGATGAAAGAAAATGCCCTTTCCCCTGACCTTAATTAAATATTCCATTTTATAAGGTAGTAGATGAAATAAAGAACTCACACATAGGTAAGTGAAAAGTTCTAAATTCATATTTATGAATATTAAAAAAATCATTGACCTGGATTTTAGTTTTGTTGGTAAAGTTTTCTGTTTTGACTTGTCTCTGTCTCGCCTATCTCAGGAGTGTGCGCAGAGGTTCTGCTGTAGACCATGCCATGGGTGTGCACTGTGTTCATTGATTCCAAGGTGGTTAGGGTGCTGAATCCTTGTATAATCAATTGATCTTGATGATATTCATTTTATCTTTAAAATTTTTTTAAAGATTTATTTATTTGTTTGTTTGAAAGGCAAATTTACAGAGAGGCAGAGGCAGAGAGAGAGAAAGAGAGAGAGAGAGAGATAGGTCTGGTTCACTCCCCAGATGGCCAAAACAGCCAAAGCTGTGCCGATCTGAAGCCAGAAGCCAGAGCTTCCTCCAGGGCTCCCACATAGGTGCAGGGGCCCAAGGATTTGGTCCATTTTCCACTGCTTTCCCAGGCCATAGCAGAGAGCTGGATTGAAAGTGGAGCGGCCAGGATGTGAACTGGTGCCCATATGGGATGCCAGCACTTATCTTTAAAATTTAACAAAATGAGAGATAAACTTCTTTAAGGTTCTAACATAAGCACTATCAAGTAGAAACATGTATTAATTGTCATGAATGAGAGAAATCTTTGTATATATATATGTGTGTGTGAATATATATACATATATTTGTATATAAAATTTCATGCTTTAATTCCTTTCCTTTGTTGGAATCTCTACATATAATTTTTGAATGAAATATGGAGGCCAGACCATAGGAGAACTAGTGGCTTTTCAATATAGCCCATTCCTTTTCAAGTAAAGCTGGCCCTGCCATTGACAAAAGGCCAAGAGCTTTTGCTTAGATTGTACATGGATTTATATGAAGAATTTTCCTGGGTTCTCCAGAATAGCTGAATTCTCACTTGTGTTCCTTTTCATTTTTGAGAAGTAGATGTGAGACTCTGAGGAGCAGTATATGCTTTCATTTAGTCATTAAAAATTGTATAAAAGGTATGGAGTCTGTCTGGCTTAGCAGGAATTTAGGATGAGGGAGTTGATATAATATGGTCTGTTGAGAATGGAAGAATAGCAGGTGTACTATTTGACTTTATCACTTTGGAACCTATATGTCATATTTTAATTGGGCCATTCATTTATATACCACGTATTCTTTATTTCTACTTTATCATTACATGTCCTTCCTATTTTGTAAATTATATTATAATATCGGATGGAATTGTTTTATTTTATTGTTTGTTTTTGTTTTATTTTATATAGATTAAGGTGCTTTACAAACTGTGGTAATTTCCAAATTATCTTAATATGTTATATTCTCTTGGTTTTCATTACTTTTAGACTAAACACTGAGTGTTCCTAGTGATATGTATTTTTTCTTTTGTCAAAAAAAAAAAACAGTATGACTCTTGGCCCTCACAGGGTACTAAAAATAGTATAAAATATTTTGTCTTCAGTTGTATAATTTTTTTACTTTAATCCTAGAATTTTTTATTCTTTTTGTCAAAAAAGAGTAATTTCTGCTATATATATTTCTGCTTCAAGACCATAACTAAGGATGCACATTTGGCAAGTGGTACAGATGCTAGTAGGAAGGCCACCATCTCATATCAGAGTGCCTGAGTTCAAGTCCCAGCTCTTCTTCTGATTCTACCTCCTGGCTAATGTATTCCCAAGGTGGCACCAGGTCATGGCTCAAGTAGTTGAATCTTTGCCACACATGTGGTAGACCCAGTTGAGTTGCTAGCTCCTAGCTTCAGTATAGCCAAACCCTGGTTGTTGTAAGCATTTGGGAAGTAAAACAAAAGATAGACGATCTCTATTTGCCTATCTGCTTTTCAATTAAAATGAATAAAATAATTATAAAATTAAAACTTTTGTTAAGTAATTAATGGAAAATTATCCACATTTCACAAGATTATTTTTAAAGCATTTATTTAATGAATGCAAATTTCACAGGAACAACTTTAGGAATGTAGTGACTCTTTCTCCCCATATCCACCCTGTCACCCCCCCATCCCATCACACTTCCTACTCCCTCTCCCATGCCATACTTCATTAAGATTCATTTTTAATTAACTTTATATGCAGAAGACCAACTCTATACTAAGTAAAGATTTCAACAGTTTGCACCCACACAGACATGCAAGTGCCAAGTTTCTGCAATAGTTTGTGTTCTTGTAGTTTTGTATCGGTGTTTGAGCACTTCAAAAAACAAGTACCTCTTTTAGTCTCTACGGACTGGTTTTGAAAAGAAAAGATCACCAATATGTCTGTCTAGGGATTCTTGGAGCCTTTCAAATCTTTTACACAGATGTGTATGCTCCACATCTCCCTTTCTCCTGTGGGATGGGTCAAGTTGTAATCTCCCAGTATGGCAGAACCATACCAGCTATAGAATATTCCCCCTCTCCTCTGATACAACACTGAAAGGATGCGATATTGGTTATGTACTCCACTCCTCTTCCTCATTCTTGGAAGAGAAGTCTCAGGGTTGTCTGCCTTCTCCCAAACACGTAGACCTGTACAAATTTACTAAGTCACCAGCCTCTTTTTCCTAGGATATTGCATTAAAAGGCCAGTGATTCTAGGTGTATGAGCTTCTCTCTCTCTCCCAAGCAGAAGTCATGAGCCAAGATGATCCCTCTTAATGTTGATCTCTGTTGGCTTGGAGAGAGGGGTTGACATAGCTAAGGTGAAATTGTTCTTCTTACCCATTTCAATGCAAATAATCTAGATTTTGTGACATCTGGGCACTGCAGCTTCCCAACTGGACTTGGGACTCCTCATGAAGATCTTTTTGACCAGAAGTCATGATTAAATCAGTGTTTCTATGGAGGAACGAGAACTAGGACTTCCTAGTTCACCATCTTGCTGACGTCACTTCCCTGGTTACACAGTCCTGGTGATAATTTTAACTGCCTTTTCCCACTACCAATTCCATACTACCTTTACTCTCAGATAGCATGATTCTTTGTATGGTGGGGATGACACAAATTTTGATTTTTGAAGGAGCTAGACCACCATCAGATTCCTCTCTGTTTTTGTATGTAGTGGATTGATACTTATATTCTTTTCATGTAGTATATTGAAAGTGTAATCATAAGTGATAGTAATAAATGGTGGATGTATTTGGGAAGGTGATTAGGTTGTGAAGGTAGAACTATCACAATTGAGATTAATGTTTTAATGGAAAAAATCCCAGAGAAGTCACTATCCCCTTCCACCATTTGCAGGTACAGCAGGAAGAGTCAATCTGTGAACCAAAAAGTAGGCCTTCACCAGACACTAATCTTAATTTTGGAATTCTCAGCTGCCATAACTGTTAGAAATAAATGTATGTTATTTATAAGCTATTCAGTTGATCACATCTGTTAGAAGTATGTAGGGACTGAGATAGAAAATTGGTTCTGAGAAATGAGTTTTACCACTTTAACAAATATCTAATGATATAAATGAAGGTTTGTAATGGAGTAATTGATGAGATTTATAAGAGTTTTGAGGTGTATGCTAGAAAAATTTATTTCAATGAAAGGATCTTAAATGGTGACTCTGATGAGGTCTCAGAAGGAGAAACAGAGAGCTACAGAGAAAGGCTCAGTCATCTCAGATTACCCCTGAAGTGTCCATGAACATGAGTTCACGGAGTTATGGATGGGAAAGATCATTCTGAGGAGATCTGTTAAGGAAGGATACATTCTTGGAAATATAGAAGAAATGTCATTATTGTTACAAAGTAGCAAGTAATTTAGACAAATTGTGCTTGTGTTCTAGCAGTTTGTGGAAGATAGAATTTATGAGCAATCAAATAGCATATGTAGCACACCAAAAATGAAATACTTAGATATAAATGTAACAAAATATGTGTAAGATTTACACGAAGGATTTTGGAAAAGATCTCTGTTGCAAGAAATCTAGGAACAAAATAAATGGAGTGATAGTCCATTTTCCTAGATAGGAAAACTCAAAATTGTCAATGTATATGTTCTTCCAAGCTTGATTTATAGACTCAATGCAGTTTCAATTAAAATGTCAATTAAAAAATTGACAAAGTATTTTTAAAATTTACATGTAATTTCAAAATAACAAAATAATTAACTCAAGGGAAGAACAAAATTGGAGTATAGATGATACTCAACTTCAAGCATTACTATGAAATTACAGTATAATGGGTCAAGTGCTGTAGTGTAGTAGGTTGCATCTCTGCCTGCAGTACTGGCATCCTATATGGGTGTCAGTTTGAATCTTGGCTGCCCCACTTCCAATCCAGCTCCCTGCTAATGGCTTAGGAAAGCAATAGAAGATGGCCCAAATGCTTGGGCCCCTGCACCCACATGGGTGTTCAGAAGAAACTACTGTCTCCTGGATTTGGATCAACCCACCTCCAGCTGTTGCTTACCATTTGGGGAGTGAACCAGTGAATGGAAGACATCTCTTTGTCTCTCCTTCTCTATCTGTAACTCTGCCTCTCAAATAAATAAATAAATAAATAAATCCTTTAAAAAAGAAACTATAGTATAGTAATCAAGATATTGTAGCATTTGGTTAAATAATAGAAAGTCTATCAATGGTATAAAATTAACAGCTCAGAAATATACCCACTTAAAATATAATCAAATGGGGCCAGCACTGTGGCATAGCAGGTTAAGACTAGGACTGCAACATTGGCATCCCACATGGGCACCAGTTCAAGTACTGGATGCTGCACTTCCGATTCAGCTCTCTGCTAATGTTCCTGGGAAAGCAGTGGAAGATGGCTCAAGTTGTTTGGGTCCCTTGCCCAAGCTCTTGATCCATGACCTTGGCCTGGCCCAGGCCCCAGGCCCTTGTTTACACTTCTGGAGTGAGTCAGCAGATAAAAGATCATCGTTGTCTCTCTCTGTTGCTTTGTATTTCTCTCTTTCAAATAAATAAATAAACCTTGTAAAAATATATATAATTAACTGGTCTTTGACAGAGGAGAATATCAATGCAATAGAGAAAAGATAGTTTCTTTTTAAAAGTCCTGTAAATACTAACAATAAACATGCAAAAAATACGGGCCAGTGTTGTACCACTGCAAGTAAAGGTACTTCTTGTGACACAGGCATCCCAAATATGCACCAGTTTGAGACTCGGTAGATCAACTTCCTGTCCAGCTCCCTGCTAAAGTGCCAGAGAAAGCAACAGAAGATGGCCCAAGTGTTTGGGCCCCTTCACCCACGTGGGAGAACTGGATGAAATGCCTGACTCTTGGTTTTGGCATGGCCCAGCCTCAACTGTTTCAGCTGTTTGGGAAGTGAATCAGTGGATGGAAAATCCCTCTGTCTGTCTGTCTATCTGTATCTCTTCCTCTTTCTGTGTAACTCTGTCAAATAAATAAATGAATCTTTAAAATGCAAAAAATGATTAACATAGGCATAAACCTTACAACTTTCATGAAAACTAGCTCAAATCAATTATGAACATAAATATAAGTTGAAATACTATAAAAATCCTGAAGATAATGAAGGAGAAAATCTAGGTTGCCTTGTGTAGGGAGAGGACTTCTTAGATTCAGCACCAAAGCCAAGGTCCATGAAGGGAAGACTTGGCAAGCTAGATTTCATTAAAGCTGCAAAAAGTAACCTCTGTGACAGATATTTTCAAGAGATTGAGAAAGCATGCCCAAATTAAGGGAAAATATTTTTAGAAATATGTCTCAAAGACTGTTATCCAAAATATATTAGAAAGCATCTTAAAACTCAACATTAAGAAAAGGTACAAGCTGATTTTAAAACGAATCACAGAACTGAAAGACACTTCTCCAAAGAAGTTAAACAGATGGCTATTAGGGATATGAAAATATCCCCAATATCATACATCATTAGAGATTTACAAATTAAAACAATGAAGTATCACAACATACCTTCCGGAATGGCCAAAATCCAAAACATGGAAACACCAAAGGTTGGCGAGTATGTGAAATAATGGCGATCATCATTAATTGCTAGTGGGAATGCAAAATTGTAAAGTCAGTTTGGGAGATTTTTGTTGTCTTTCAAAACTAAATGGATTTCAGGCCTGCGCTGCAGCTCACTAGGCTAATCCTCCGCCTGCAGCGCTGGCACCTGGGGGTTCTAGTCCCGGTTGGGGCGCCGGAGTCTGTTCCGGTTGCTCCTCTTCCAGTCCAGCTTTCTGCTGTGGCCTGGAGTGCAGTGGAGGATGGCCCAAGTGCTTGGGCCCTGCTCCTGCATGGGAGACCAGGAGGAAGCACCTGGCTCCTGGCTTGGGATCAGCGCAGCACGCCAGCCGTAGCACCCCTTTGGGGAGTAAACCAACAGGAGGAAGACCTTTCTCTCTCTCTCTCACTGTCTAACTCTGCCTGTCAAAAAATAAATAAATAAATAAAACTAAATGGATTCAGAATTATTTAAAAGATATATATGGTAGAATTTGGTAACAGCTTTCCGGATGTTAAGAGAGATAATTTAATGCTATTATGATGATTACATTTCTATGGTACAAACTATGAGAAGTTAGCAAGGATTTTCAAATTTAAATCTTTATTCAGAATGAGTCATTATTTCTTCTCTGTGTGATTTCTGTACAGTACAAAGTTTCTCAAAGTTAATAGAAAATGCATATTCTGAAAAGAATATGCTTGAATTTCAAAATTTTTAACCAAAATAAGCTTATCTTTTAATTCTGTCTTTCCATGAACATTGTGAAATATACCCATATATGAAGAAATGTCATTGAAGTACTCTTAAATCCCCTAACCTGTCACATATATATTTTTATTTTCCCACAGGATTAAGAAGACAAAAAAAAGTGTGATAATATTATAGGTAATAATACTGGCATGTACTTGACGTGCATTTACTAGTGAACAAGATTAATTATGTTCCAGAAAGTGCAAGTACAAACTGTCTATCCTTTCTCTCACTTCTCTTGAGCACAAATGGGAAGATTTGAGGGTATTACTGCTCTGGGAAGGATGGCCATTCTTTCCGTTAATTTCCCATCTCCATGTGGCCATGATACAGATTCTGGCCTATTAGGAATGGATTGTTCATCTTGCTCCATGTAGTTTTGAGCAGTAGACTAAAGGTGTTTTAGAGACTTCTGCATTTTTTCACTTCTCTGCAGACATGCTAAGATGATTGTCCCAATGTTACAAATGAGTTTTAAATTAGTTTGTGAGCCCTGTGCTGGTTGGAGAAGGTCAAGCTCAGTGGTAAACTGAAAGGTACTGATTTTCTGTCCTACAACTGAGAAAGTGGTATTGCATTTTTCCTTCATGTGTTATTTATGGATTATGTCTTGATCAAGACAAATAAGATTCTCCTGACTCTGGATATACAACAAAAGTCTTCAAGGGAAAACTTAGTTAATTTCTGTAATATAAATAATCAGCTTTTTTCTAAAAACAATATATAAACACAAAAGTGACTCCATTATACTAACATTGATTTTATGCATTATTTTAAATTTTAGGTCTCTGTTGACAATGATTATTATTCTACTTTCAAGATAGAAAAAAATACTTTTACTAATTTTCTTCTTCAGCCTCATAACACAAGCTTGCCTTATAGAAACTCACCTGTGGCAGACAGAGTTACATATGGAGAAGTGGTACAATGTGAAGCAGGAGTGATTGTCATGAGAGTAGACCAAGGTTAGAGTCCCAGAGTTTTTCAAGTCTGTTTGACATTTTTCTAGTCACTTAGTCTCCAACTTTCAAAATATTATTCTATAATATGTCCTTAACAGCAAGTCACTCTGTTTCTTCCATTTATCCTTTATCTGGACAAATGCTACAAGCTTTTTCACAGTCTACCAAATTGGAATTCTCAGAGACTTTATTTTTGTTATCAATTTATTCCTTCCATTTAATAGTTTTTTTTCTTTTTTTTTTAACTTTTATTTAATGAAAATAAATTTCCAAAGTACAGCTATGGTTTACAATGGCTTCCCCCCACCCCATAACTTCCCTCCCACCCACAACCCTCCCCTTTTCTGCTCCCTCTCCCCTTCCATTCACATCAAGATTCATTTTCAATTATCTTTATATACAGAAGATCAGTTTAGTATATATTAAGTAAAGATTTCAGCAGTTTGCACCCACACAGAAACACAAAATGAAAAATACTGTTTGAGTACTAGTTATAGCATTAAATCACAACGTACAGCACATTAAGGACAGAGATCCTACATGAGGAGTAAGTGCACAGTGACTCCTGTTGTTGACTTAACAAATTGACACTCTTGTTTATGGCATCAGTAATCACCCTAGGCTCTTGTCATGAGTTGCCAAGGCTATGGAAGCCTTTTGAGTTCACCAACTCTGATCATATTTGTCGCTCCCCCTCTTCATGGAGGAACGACACAGAACCCTGCGCTGTTCTTTCATCTGCTCGGCCCTCCCCGGGTTTGCTGCTGGTTCTTCCCGGGTTGGCTACTATCCCTTCCACCTCCGTGGAAGGGCAGTTCCCCCTGGCCACATTCCCCACTTCCTCAGGGGAGCGGCACACCGCCGGCCGGCTCTCTCGGGGGCTGCACAGGTGTTCCCTTAGATGTTCCCCTTAGATGTTCCTGGTGCATGCTGTCTCTCTCCTCCTTTATAGTCCTCCTCTGCCAATCCCAACTCGGCTGCCCACACGCCGAGTACGCTGCTCTCCTCCAATCAGGAGCAAGTCCTACAGTTTATTGGTTGAACTGGAGGCAGCTGTGTAAAAGCTGTTTTCTTCTCTCCCAGCGCCATATTGTGGGAGAGCAGGTGCATAGAATAAGTCTTAATTCCAGTAACAGTCTAGTCCGAGCTGCTCCCCACAGATCCCCCTTTCTTTTTATTTTTTGGCGTTGATACGCGCCTGTCTTCGGTGTCCCGCCGCACACACTCTGCTCTACTTGCTAGAGTTGCCACAGGTTCTTACAAGTCCTATCAATCAGGCAAACCGAATCCGGGTCCTCTCTTTGCCATGTTGTGAGGAGGTTTTTAGGCGCTGATACGTGCCTGTCTTCGGTGACCTGCAGCTCATACTCTGGTCGAGCGCCTGCTGGTGCTTACCGCCTTACTAATCAGGCAGACCGAATCCAAGCCTTCTCATTGCCATATTGTGGGGAGGCCTATTGGTGTTGATTCGTGCCTATCTTCGGTGACCTGCAGCTCATACTCTGGTCGAGCTGCCTGCTGGTGCTTACCGCCTTACTAATCGGGCAGACCGAATCTAAGCTCTCTCATTGCTGTGTTGTGGGGAGGCCTTATTGATGTTAATTCGTGCCTGTCTTCGGTGACCTGCGGCGCATAAGCTGCTAGCCACCCGCAGGTGCTCACCGCCTCACTAATCAGGCAGACCGAATCCAAGCCTTCTAATTGCGGTATTGTGGGGAGGCCTTACTGATGTTAATTCGTGCCTATCTTCGGTGACCTGCGGCGCATAAGCTGCTAGCCGCCCGCAGGTGCTCACCGCCTCCCTAATCAGGCAGACCGAATCCAAGCCTTCTAATTGCGGTATTGTGGGGAGGCCTTACTATTTCTCTATTTCTCTATCTCCGGGCATTCCTATTTCTCCCATTTTACTTCTGTCTGCCAACATTCCTATTTCTCTCATTTTACTTCTAAACTTCTGTTTCTCTTATCCCCGCGGCTTCCCGGCGGCGCCCGCCCCAAGGCTGCTTCTCGGCACCTTGCCCCGCGGCAGCTTCACGGCTCCACGCGGCTTCCCGGCGCCTCGCCCCGCCGGCGGGCTCCCGGCTCTGCGCGGCTCGGCTTCGCGCGCACACTCCGCGGTCTCCACGCCCCTTCACGTCTGAACCACGGCCTCGCGCCAGCCCCGCGTTCCCTATCTATTCACGCCCCGTGCTCTCTCTGCACGCGGCGGCTTCCGTGAGTCACACAGCGTAGCTTGCGTCTCCGCCACTAGCATTCAATCTAAGTTCCCCGGGCTAGCCTGGCGAATTCAACCCAGCTCATGTCTCCGCCCCACGATTTGGCTACCCGTCCTTTGCTCCCCGGGCTAATCAGACGGATCCCAACCAGGCTTACGTTTCCGCTTCTGGTTTTAACTTTTCGCCCCCTATTCCCGGGCTAACTTGAGAATCCCAAAGTGGCTTTCGTCTCCGCCTTGGCCTGCCCCCCGCGGCTTCAATTTCCCTAACATTTTTCTCTACCCGGTATGTTTCCCCAAGCTTTCCTCCAACAATACTCCTCCCTCATTTCTCCTGGCCTCTCCCCACAGTCCACATCCGAGTCTATTTGTTCTAGCTTTCACTTTCGCTTTCGACTTTAGAGATTTCTCCCAGCTTCCCCCTGTAGTCCGTATCTGAGTCTATGCCTAGGCTTTCAATAGCTTCTTCCGGCACCTTTTTCGTCCGGCTTTTCCCTAGGCTGTTTGCTAGTCTCTCTCTCCGATATTTTCCACTTCTTCCCGTTTCTTCCCTCCTAAGTTTCCTATCCGTCCTAGGTTTCCTATCCGAGTCACGGCACCATTATGTCGCTCCCCCTCTTCATGGAGGAACGACACAGAACCCTGCGCTGTTCTTTCGTCTGCTCGGCCCTCCCCGGGTTTGCTGCTGGTTCTTCCCGGGTTGGCTACTATCCCTTCCACCTCCGTGGAAGGGCAGTTCCCCCTGGCCACATTCCCCACTTCCTCAGGGGAGCGGCACACCGCCGGCCGGCTCTCTCGGGGGCTGCACAGGTGTTCCCTTAGATGTTCCCCTTAGATGTTCCTGGTGCATGCCGTCTCTCTCCTCCTTTATAGTCCTCCTCTGCCAATCCCAACTCGGCTGCCCACACGCCGAGTACGCTGCTCTCCTCCAATCAGGAGCAAGTCCTACAGTTTATTGGTTGAACTGGAGGCAGCTGTGTAAAAGCTGTTTTCTTCTCTCCCAGCGCCATATTGTGGGAGAGCAGATGCATAGAATAAGTCTTAATTCCAGTAACAGTCTAGTCCGAGCTGCTCCCCACAATATTTAGACAAGGTCATAGTCAAAATGGAAGTTCTTTCCTCCCTTCAGAGAAAGGTACCTCCTTCTTTTTTTTTTTTTAATGTTTTTATTCTAACTCTTTTTTTAAACTTTTATTTAATGAATATAAATTTCCAAAGTACGGCTTATGGATTACAATGGCTTCCCCCCCATATCGTCTCTCCCACCTGCATCCCTCCCCTTTCCCACTCCCTCTCCCCTTCCATTCACATGAGGATTCATTTTCGATTCTCTTTATATACAGAAGATCAGTTTAGCATACATTAAGTAAAGATTTCAACAGTTTGCTTCCACACAAACATAAAGTGAAAAATAATAGATGATTTTTTTTTAAATGATGATGAAATCAGATCAGACCTATTGTCGTGTTTAATCCCAGTGAGAGTCAAGTTGGGAATTGATAATTTCTTCTTCTTCTTCTTCTTCTTCTTCTTCTTCTTCTTCTTCTTCTTCTTCTTCTTCTTCTTTTTTTTACAGAAGATCAGTTTAGTATACATTAAGTAAAGATTTCAACAGTTTTCACCCCCATAGAAGCACAAAGTGAAATATATTGTTTGAGTACTCATTATAGCATTAAGTCTCAATGTACAGCACATTAAGGACAGAGATCCTACATGAGGAGTAAGTGCACAGTGACTCCTGTTGTTGACTTTACCAATTGACACTCCTGTCTATGGCATCAGTAATCTCCCTATGCACCAGTCATGAGTTTTCAAGGCTATGGAAGCCTTTTGAGTTCACCGACTCTTATCTTGTTTAGACAAGGTCATCTTCAAAGTGGAGGTTCTCTCCTCCCTTCAGAGAAAGGTACCTCCTTCTTTGAAGACCTGTTCTTTCCACTGGGATCTCACTCACAGAGATCTTTCATTTCATTTTTTATTCCTTCCATTTAATAGTTTATCAATTCTGTAAATTCCTTAGAAATATCTAAAATGATTGAAAAATTAAGTAATTAGAATTAAAATAACTTCAGATTCTACAAAAAGGGAAACAAAATGTTGTCTTTATAAATAGCAAATATATTCAAAAAATTTTATTTGGAAAGAAAAAGCAAAGGAATAAAGTAGAAGCAAGCTAAAATAATAATTAATTCTATTTCAATAGATAAAGTACATGAGATCCTAGTGAAATATCTCAAAACAGAATAAATAATAACTTGATTGGTGAACCAAAGAGGTACCCATTATCCTACTTTCCTCTCTACACACCCCCTCCACCTTTTTACCTTCTAATAGTTCATAGAACTGGGAAGTGACTACAATTCATAATAATTATTATCTACTGTATAAAGAACTTGAAAGGAAGAGTTGGAAAACTTTAAACAGAAAAATAAATGAAAAAACTAGTTGCCTGATTTGATCAGTTTATGTTACACACATGTGTTGAAACATTTTACTGTATCCCACAAAAATGAATAACTACTATGTTAATAAAAAATTTAAAATAACAATAATAAGACAAAGAAAAATGTCAAAAGCAGAAAAAAGCTAAATATGTACCAAATATATATAATGTAGGATAAACATTTGAATTTAATTGAAAACTAACAATATGATATATGGAAGGACTTGCTGATAAAATGCATAAAGAATTACAAAGATTTATACAGGAATTTACTGTTAGCATTAAATAATAGTTGGTGGGCAAAATTTAATAGCAAATATGGCAAAGTATTAAAAGAATTTCCATATATAGAGAAGCAAAATTTGATGAGAAAAGAACAACACTGAGGAATTTCAATATATCTTATCCTACAAATTATGGATCTTTTCTAACATCTTGAATATGAATGAAGTCCTTGATTTTTGTTTCAGAAAATACAAACCTGTTATTTTTTACACTTGATCTTAGCCAAAAGGCTGAGAAGCGATGAAAGCTGTTATTTTTTAATATCAGTTAACATTAAAAAAATGCCATGTCAGAGACCAGGAGAAGCACCTGGCTCCTGCCATCAGATCAGCGCCGTGCGCCGGCCGCAGCGCACCGGCCGCGGCAGCCATAGGAGGGTGAACCAATGGCAAAAGGAAGACCTTTCTCTCTGTCTCTCTCTCTCGCTGTCCACTCTGCCTGTCAAAAAAAAATGCCATGTCATATTCAAATGAATAATAATTTTATACTCCTTTTCCTAAATATGACTGAAGGTAAAAACTTCCATTTTTCCAATGATTCAAGTTTAAGGATGCAAAGATTCTTGGGTGCGTTCACTTGATACTCTTGGCTCTCCTGCCAAGCAGAGACAGACAGATGTCAGTGGTTTCTAGGGTCCTTCTGAAGCTCATAGCATACATTTATTTTCTTTCTTTAGAAAAAGTTTGGAAATTAAAGATATCCAAGATTCCAATCCATCACTACAAATAATCATAGTGTCCCAAGGCAACTCATTATGTGGCTAGGTAATCAAATGAGCTGCTCCCAAAGAGAACCCTAGAGAATGTCTTGTTTGCATCACCTCTCAGGACCTAACGCTTTTATGAATTCCTCATAGAAAAAGGGTCAGTTCAGCAGTGGGGCTTAAAAATGAGTGTTTTCCTCAGCTGAGAATAGAGCAAAAGTCTACTGCAAATCCCAGTTAATGCCAACTGTCAAGGGATGATTGAGACTGACCAAGACCCAGTACATAACTTCAAAAACACAGTGTAGTTCTCTGGATCTCACTCTACTGTCCTTCGGGTGAGGCTCCTACACCTTTAGTTCTCCATCTCTAGAATGAGTTGGTCCCAGACCTCCAAGTGAGGAGACAGTACAAAAGTAACAATGTCCTGAAGGAAACAAGACCCTCTGAAACTAAAAACATCTATCCTAGGAGAAGGCCAGCTTCTTATTTTATAGCCTGCAGTCCGTTTGGGAGGTGGGGTTTTTGTTTTCCCCTTCTTTTCTAGAATTCTCAGTCCTTCAAATCTTTCTGCTGGGCTCTTCAGGAGAGGGGAACAGTTGAGGTGCTGAAATCACAGGAAATCAGAAGGATGCTTGTTGCTCAAACAGGCTTCCCCTTCTCAGCTACCAAGATCTCCCTTCCTCTAGCCATTCATTTCTTTCAGCACTGGCGTTCTCTGCTGCTCTTATTTTTTTCACGGGTCTCTTGCAAGCAAACGCTGGATTCACCGGGCACTGCCTCGGAAGCAAGACAGAGTTTCAGCAGTTGGCCACCCATTTTCTGACACGTGGGAAGGAGTCAAGGAATGGTGAGTACTAATGCTGGCCAGCACCATGGTCCTCAGAGGCATTGATACTTTTTTATTTTTAGGTTAAGAATAAGAAAGAGAACAGGACTGTAAATAGTTTGTCCTCATATCTGCTGGAAGAAGGGCAACTGCCAATGATTCCCTCTTATCTGCATGAGCAGCCCACGTGATATAACTTGTGTTTCTCCTTATTAATGTTTTCTCCTTTCAAAGGAGTTCACCTAGGGAACCACCACAGCTCTGTCCCTCAAAGGCATGCTCTGATTTAGACAAGATGAGTAGTGCCCAAGAATTTTTGAGTGCATGTGTGTGACAGCACCCATGTATGAAGAAAAGTCCACTCATTCCTACATGATTTAAATCAATCATTCACTAATTCAATCAATGTGAGATCATTTCATGAAAATGTAGCGCATTCCAGGAAATGTATAATTGTGGAGTAAGTAAGATCATTAAACACCACCCCACGCACACACACAAAAAACGAAAAAACTGAGATCCAAACATTCCAGCTCTCCATTGGTGCCCACACACCCTGGGAGGCAGCATGACATGGCTTTCTGTCACTCCCGTGGGAGACACGGATTGATTTCCTTGCTTCTGCCCGTTACAGGCAACAGTTAGGTACTCTGTGACTCTGTCTGCCTCTCAATTAAGTATCTAATTAAAAGTCAAAAAGAGGCTTATAAACAAATATTTGTGTATACTTATTGAATACTTTTGAAAACCATATTGTTATTTACATTTACCCATCGACCAAATTGTACACATGAAAATACATATTTCACTTAATAATTTAATAAAAATGTACATAGTAAGACAGTGAATTATTAAAACTTTGAAAATTGTAGGAAAATGAAATTAGCAATAGCTTATTTTACAGTGTCCTTAAGAACTTTTCTTGTAACAGTATTTTTTTCTAAAGTTTAATGATGATCCTTAATAAGGAACAGATTTACATTGTAAATAGTACACACAAACACATTTATATTAAAACAAATATTTTCTGCACACTATGACTATGCTATAGTAAGATACAGTATTTTATTTCCTTATTAGATTTTAATAAACATTAATGTAACCCACTAGTTCTATTTCATTACACATGAACATGTTCTACTTCTGGTTTCAGAGGGACATTATCAAAAGCACTGACTTACAAGAGAGATTTTTAGTTCATGATGTCACAGACATTATCGCTAATCGTTTTGTGTTATCTGCTTACACTGTAGCTAAAGAGAGGGCCTTGCTTATTTGATTTTACCAGTCCCTCAAAATATTCTCTGTCTCTTCCTTCATGGCCTATCAAAGACAATTGATCCTCTTGCAAGTTCAGGCTGAACAGAATTTAAATCCAATATGGACGAAAATACTTACTGTCTCCCTGTGGTCTTAACGTCAAGTCACTCCTGATTGTTCATGAGCCAATGATCCAGCTACGACAATTATGTTCATACTTCTCCTCTACTCCCAGATAGACATGGAGTCTTATTGTGAAAACAAACCCTTCAGTAAGGATTTTTGTCATTGACTTTTTAAATCTTGAGACAGGAGGGCTGACTTTCTACTCTTACACTTCTTTCATCATTCATTCCAATGGGCAAAGCTCCTGACTATTACTTTACTCCTTCTTAGGGATAGCATGCTACATTGTTGAGTCCAAATATGCGTGCTTTCCCTTACGTTCCTCACAAACTTGTGAATTAGTTTGGACCCAGTCATCCTATTCTTTGCTATGGACATACAGTAGAGTGTAGACCTGGATAAGTATTCCATGCCTGGCTTCAGAGCACTGGATCAGTGCCTGATTTACTACTGATGCACACAGTAACTGATTGGACTGTAAATCAAACGACAGAAGGAATTAGAACAAACACTGTTATGCCATATGAAACTTACAAAAATGCAAACAAATATGGCTTCACATGGTCTCCATGAAGGGCTCCCACACTGCACTGGGATGCTTAAGTCTGCACTGTTTTTTAAACTATGTTGGCTCCATGACAATGAGGTCCCTTCTTGCCCTACTCTAACACCATCTTCACCACAATGGCTATTTCTCTGTTGAAGTTAGGGAAGGACCAGGACTTTGAACTGCAACATAATTGAAAACAGCATCTTAGAATTTTCTTTCTTTCTTGGAGGATGATATAGAATCCACTGGAAGCAAAAATGATGAAGTTAAAGCTGAAATATGCTGTATTTGAGTAAAATACAAAACAGCATACACTTTGGGATTTCTAACAATAGGGGAATCTACATAACATATTTGCATTCTTTATCTTTGGTTCAGACAAACAACATATAATTTTATATGAAGATATTTCTTGGCATTATCCACAAAATTGGTCAACAATCGTTCTGTGGATGATAGGATTCTTCCAGCAAAGATTACCAAGAAGGCATCATTCTAGTTTGGGTGTATCTGCCAACCAAAAGGCTTCAGAAGAAATATAGGAATGGAAAAATTAGAAAAAAATCAAGTGTGTTAAGTTTTTATAAGAATTCCTAAAAACACATACATCTAATCATCCAATGAGAACCTGGATTTCCAGATTTGGAGCTCCAACATAGTCAACTTTTGATTGATCTCTTTCTGTTCATCTACAGACAGAAATAAACACTGATGGGCAAAGAGAACCAAACCTATCTGACTGAATTCATCTTGCTGGGCCTATCTTCAGATCATCGGACCCAGATCGTACTGTTCGTGTTGTTTCTTATTGTCTACCTGCTGACCGTGTCTGGGAATCTGCTTATCATACTCCTAATTTATGCTGACTCTCGACTTCATACACCAATGTACTTCTTCCTTAAAAATCTGTCATTTACTGATCTCTGTTTCTCCACAACTATCGTTCCCCAGATGTTATTCCACTTTCTGGCCACGAGAAAGATCATTTCCTTTACTGGGTGCTCCATTCAGATGTTTTCTTTCCTAATAATGGGATGCACAGAGAGTTCACTCCTTGCGGTGATGTCTTATGATCGGTATGTGGCCGTCTGCAAGCCCCTGCACTACACCACCATTATGACCCAGAGGGTTTGTGTTCTGCTGGTCATGGGGGCCTGGGCTAGTGGAGTGTTTGTGTCTTTGGTAGATACCACATTCACTTTATGCCTTCCCTATCAGGGACTTAATGTAATTAATCATTATTTTTGTGAGCCTCCTGCACTCTTGAAATTAGCTTCAGAAGAAACTTACAAGGCTGAAATGGTCATCTTTGCAATGGGTGTGTTAATCATCCTAGGTCCTGTGTCTCTCATCCTTTTCTCCTACTGGAATATCATTTCCACTGTGATTCAAATACAGTCAGGAGAGGGGAGGCTCAAAGTCTTCTCTACCTGTGGTTCCCATTTCATTGTAGTTGTCTTCTTCTATGGGTCAACAATATTTACCTACATGCAGCCCAATGCGAAGAAAATGAATCAGGGGGACAAGGTGATCTCAGTGTTCTACTCGGTGATAACACCCATGCTGAACCCATTCATTTATAGCCTGAGGAATAAAGATGTGAAAGAGGCATGTAGGAAACTATTTAGAAGATAGCCTCACAGAGAGAGGGATAATTTTATTTGTATATAATCAAGAGGATGGCACCCTCTCATTAGGAAAAGCTGAGGGCTGGCACCACGTCTCACTAGGCTAATCCTTCGCCTGCGGTGCCGGCACCCTGGGTTCTAGTCCCAGTTGGGGCGTCAGTTCTGTCCCGGTTGCTCCTCTTCCAATCCAGCTATCTGCTGTGGCCCAGGTAGGCAGTGGAGGATGGCCCAAGTGCTTGGGCCCTGCACCCTCACAAGAGATCAGGAGGAAGCACTTGGCTCCTGGCTTCAGATTGGTGCAGCGCGGACCATAGCAGCCATTTGGAGGGTGAACCAACAGAAGGAAGACCTTTCTCTCTGTCTCCCTCTCTCACTGTCTAACTCTGCCTGTCAACAACAACAACAAAAAAAGTAAAAGTTGAGAATGTGAAACAGCTTTTAGATGAGCATGATTTCATAAAGGGTCTCAAAATGGTCTCAGCATAGGGAATGGTGAAGAGAATTATCATGCATAAATGAACTTTCAAACGTGCAATAGGAAAGATGTATCATATAATTGAAATTATTAATGAAAACCTGGTCATTAATCACCTTGCATACATAAAATTGTGTAACTGACTACCAATAGGAAACAGTTGGAATCAACAGAGTAAATGAAAATCTCAATTGCATGCTAGACACCAGATCATCAATGACTGTGCATCAGACTTAGACCAATATATAGCACATAAGAAATAAGTTACCGAAGTTAGTATGTTCTGGGAACCTCTCATGTTTTTTAGAGTAAATGTTTTCTTCAGGTTTTAAAGATAATAAACTTTCTTTCATTTATCCCATAAATTATATCACAGTTATTTATGTAATAAATAACACCATATAGTATTGGCTTCAATAATACAACTTATGTGAGTTCTTTTATTCATTGAGTACAGACTTACACATTGCATTTATTGACTAAATATTTGTTGAGTTTTTCCTAGGAATTTTATGCATACCATTGAAAGTTGGCCCAATTCCACAAAATCTTAGATTTTAGATAATGGTGATAAAAATAAGCAAAGCATGTACATGATGTTAGTAAGTGCTATGAGAAAATAAAAAGCAAGGAAAGTGAGTTTTAATTTTACCTGGTTGTTAGGAAAGGCCATCTCACAGTTAAAGGATGTCTTATATCCCAGAATAATGAAGAGTTGGGCTTTGACTAGAAAAGAAAGAACAAATAAAAGAGTAATCTGGGGGAGGAGATTCAGGAGAGAGATAAGGATGTCTAGTGGCTTGGATAGGAATGTGGTGTTTGAGATCAGGACAGGGAAGAAAGGGGTGTTTGGAGGCCAATGAGTGACAAGAATGTGGTATTGAATGATATCACAGAAACAGGAAGAACCTAGATCAGTGGGACATTTGTCTTTTTGTTTTTCTACAAAATCTGTGGTTAACATAACAGGAATTTTTTCTCTCATCATTTTAGAGGTCAAATGCCCACAATCAAGACGTCTTCAGACCACACTCCCCTGAAAGGCTGTGGAAGAGAGAGCTTCCCTACTCTTCCAGCTCCTGGGAGCTTCTGGGGGTCCTTAGCTTGTAACAGTATCAATCTCTGCTGCTGTCTTCTGAGGATGTATCCCTGTCTGTGTGTCTTTCTTTCTTCTTATAAAAACGTATGCCATAATATTTTGAGCCCATTGAGTCCAGGATGATCTCATCATGAGATTTCTCTTCATTACAACTGCAGAGGCATTTATTTCAATTTAGTCACATTCAGAGGTAACAGGTGGATATATATTTTAGGTGACACAATTCAACTTATTGGAGCCTTGGAGGTTCTTGAAGAAAGTTGGATTTTATTTAAATGCAATGTAAAATCACCTTGATATTATGCTTTGAAAGGTCATGTTGAGTATTGTATGGAAAATAGATTGCAGTGGGATAAGCATGAACTTAAGAAAATAATCAGTAACTTGAGCCCTATTGCAGAAGCCCCAGTAAGGATTTAAACTGCAGTGGAAGTAATGGGAGGTAGAACAGAGGAGGTAGAACAACAGCTGGGTAAACAGGACATAGAGATGAAAAAGGAGAAAGGAACAGAATATCCTTACTAAGTTTTGTTCTGAGCGACAATGTGGATGATTGGAAAGGCTCAATGAATCTCAGGTGTGTTTCTTACCATATTAGATGACATGTGGAGCATTTTGAGTATAAATGCAGACTAGGTTTCTAATCCTTTGGTCATTCATAGATTAGAGGGCATCATCAGATGATGAAGAACATCACTGGCCCTTGCTACTCTAGGGTTCTGCAACTGCAGTTTCATCCAAGTACAGGATGAAAATACTTTACTAATTGCATTTTATTGGAAATATATGCACTTTTAAAGGTACTAAAATAATGTGATGACTTAAATATATGAAATGATGGTGTAGGTTATACACACAAATGCCATATCCGTTCAAACAAGTGACTAGAGCATCCATGAATTTTTGTATGTGTGGAGGTACTTAAACACCCCAGAGATACTGAGGAAGGGCTGTTTATATCATCTGCATTTTACATTATCCTTTTAATTAAAATATCCACTTTAAAAATCCAGAAAAAATTTGGGTTTTCAGAGTTCCACATGGTGTTTGGAGAAATTTTAGTGCAGTACCTGGCATGAGATAGGCCAGGCATTTCAGTTTTAGATTTAAATTTAAATTTACCCAAGGGTATCTGTTACTCTAGAAAAAAGTTAACAACATGGATTGCTCTGGGGAATGCCTTGATTATAACAAATCTTAGGATCTCAGGTTTGTAGATTTCCTTCAGGAAAAACCTCCATGCTGGTTTCTAGGAGGGTGAATTTGGGTTTGTGTTTGCTAACAAAATTGTGCTCCTTAGGATGGGATAAAATAAGACTCAGACAGGATCATGTCCCACCCTCAGCAAACTTGGCAAACTATAGGGGAGCTTGCCTGGCTGGATAAGGATTAGCAGACTGCAGAACCCACACCCTTCTTCATCTGTTATCTATCTATCATTGCATGCACTGTCCTGTGCCAACCTCATGCCAATGCCCCAGTAGAGAGTTGGTAGGATGATCAGGGGTGAGGCATCGTATTAAGCAGTCTGATATCTTGAATAGTTCATCGGGAAGGAAGGCTTTGCCTTTCCCTGTTGGGCCCTCTCTCTTTTCCAGCTGGCTTCTAGAGAGAATAGGTCCTCCTCAGGAATCTTGTTCTGCACCTTCTCTAGGAAGGGTTAAATCTGTATCAAGAACACCAGGTGATTCTAAGGACTGTAGCCCTGCACTGCCTCTCCTGTGGCACTGTGAGCTACTCTGCCAGATTCCCCTCTGCCCCTTGCTCCCTCAGTGCTCCCGCTTCAGGGCCTTCTTTTTGTCTATCTAAGCAATCAGGACCAAGATAGAACTCTGAGCCCTCCAGCTCAGAGTCATAGTCAAGAACTTCTTGTGGTAGACAGCCCTGCATGTCCACACAGGCTGTGTGTGAGGACGCTTATTAACAGTGTGCAGCCCTGACCTATTCTTGTGCTGTCATTCTGAGCTAATTCTACCTCACTGGGACATGGCTTGTGGTGAGTCCATAAATGTAGCGTGATCATTCCTGGGAGTTTTAAGTCAAGATTTTCCCATCCTAAAGCTGGTGTTTAAGGTCTCTTCATCCAAGGTAGACCCACCTTCTCATTCACTCTTCTTCTGGACAGGCAGCAGGGGAGAGAGCATCATGGTGAGGAGTGTCAGCAAGATTCTATTTATTCACTCATTCGACTAACTTTTATTAATCCTCTACCATATGTCAAGTGGTAACTGAAATTCAGTGATAGCAGGACATGATATATGTTACACTACCTTGAAGCAGCAACCAATTTCAGAAAAAAAAGCATGTAAATGTAATTAAAAGGTAATAACAACTGCCTGAAAAGAAGTGGATATCTTTATCTGTACATTGTGAAGAATAACATCAACTCTACCTTGAAAAGTGAGTAAAGAACTTTACAAGTATTTGATTAATGCTAATTCTAGGTGATTAAGGGATAGTTAACGCTAAGGGCCATGACATACTTGTGAATTACTGTGAAATTTAGGGAGAATTGCAGAACGTTTTTTTGACCCAGAATAAAAGGTGAAAACTTTTATTTTATTGAAAACAAATATATTTAAAAATTTTACTGTGTAAATTGTCAGAAGACAGACCACACAAAGAAATGCAAAGGAATTTTTTTGAAATTACCTGAAACTGAGTGGAGGTTGAATGTTTGTATTTTGTCTAGTTGTTATTAGTTTATCATTTCACTTGAAAGAGATTGATTCATGTTAAGGATATCAATTCTTTTTCTGCTGTGTATGTATCAGTTATTTCTCTATTTAATTATTTAATTTTTATTTTGTGCATGTTCATGTATTTAAGATATATTGTCAAATGTATGCCTTTGTTTTTAACCTACTAAAATATGATTTTGCTTGTAACTTTTCATATTGTCTGCATGCTATTTTTATTTTTCACGTTTTAATTTTAAATATTTATTCATTTTTAAATGATTTTAATTTTTTACTTAAAAAATCTGGGCTGAACTGTAAAATCATCAAACAATACACACAGACAAAAAAAAAAAGTCTGTCAATCATTTGCATTGTTTACACTAGACTCTCACTTCCTGTAATCATTACCACCAACTTATTTTCAATGGATGGACTACCCATGTATACAGGCTATTCTACTGTGGCTCAATAATAGTTTTCCTCAAAATTCTTGCATATGGTTATCTTAATTAAAAAGAATTTAACTTTGGGGACAAATTATGTTCTAATTTCAAACATGAAGGATAATTTAAATTTCTCTTTCCGAGTTTTAATAATAAATGAGTTTAAAAAGTAATTTTAAATATGTTTTGTTATTAGATTTAACTTTCAGGAAATAGAAATAATTGATTGCAATACAGGGGAGTGTTATTTTTAGGTACTTGCAATTTTATTGTAATATCATCTCTGCTTTTATAAGTGTTCAAATCTTCCTTAAAGGAAACGTTTTAAAGAAAAAAAGCAAAGAATAACTGGATTAAATCTACCAAGCCTTGCCTCTAATTCTGGTTGCATTTTGCTTTGAGTTTGAGTTTCCATAGCAATACACATCCAATCCTACAGGTTTAACAACAAAAGTATATGAATGATAAAAATTAATTAGAACAATCATTTTCCTAAATCAAACACAGCACCCATGTGCTGCTTTGCTTTGTTCTTAACCAGGGTTTTTCTAATTTTTCACTTGCTTCTAGATTATGTTTTCATCAGTGTAATGAGATGTTAAATAATATCATGAAATAGACTTGTTTACTGTCTTAAACTTTCAAAATAACATATTTTAGTTAATCTTTACACATACACTATATTAGTTGTATTATTTTTGTTACCATTATATGTTTAAAGATAGCTAAGCACAGTGATTTGCTGTTCATCACACACCAAGCAAGGAAGCCAATATTGAAATCCTGCAGTACAGGTTCAGAGCTCCTGTAAGCAGTCCAGGATCAGTGAGCTCCCCTTGCAGGAGAGATGCCTACAAATAAGCAAATGTCACAGCTACAGACATATATACAAACATACTTCCACCCGTGCTCCACTTAAAATATTAAAATGATACATCGTATATAAGTCTGATCACTTTATTCACTTAATAACATAGCATAATCATCCTGCTACATCATCAATCTTGAAAGTATATTATATCCATTTAAATTCTACACAGAAGAGAAAATATGATATTTGGTTTTTCATTAGATGTGCATTTGTTTATTTTATGTTTGTTTTTCTATTTGCCTATTTTTAGTGGATTTAAATTCAGATACTTAAGTTATTTGCATAATTTTCTAATGATTGTGCATCTTTTTTCTTTGATTTTTAAGAGGTCTTGATATATCAAAAATAATAAAAAATTCTGTTAAGTGCTTTGCAAGTATTCATACATCTCCGGATTTTTCTTATATTTTTAGTTTTGTTTGAGTTGGCATCCACTAAAATGGAAGTCTGATATTTTCAAGGTGTTACATTTGTTAGCATTTCCTTTCCAACTGTTTTGTCAGTTTTTGTACAAGTTAAGGAAAGCTTTTAACATTCATACTTTGGATAGATAAATGAGAGAAAAATAAACTGTTTACCTAATTTAATAAAGAGCTGAAATGTAAAACATCAACTTTACTATGTATTTTGGTAGTATATGCATGGTGTTATCAGATGCGTATAAATTTTAAAATAGGTTACTATAATGAAGCAAATTAGCAAATCCAGCATCTTAAAAATTTATCCTTTTGGTGTGCATCAAGGGCAACCAAAATTTACCCATTTAGCATGAATCCCAAATGGAGTACACTTTTACTACCCGTAGTCTTCAGTTTATATATTAGATTGCTAGACTCATCCATCCTATACATCACTATTTGTATCTTCTGATCTACATCTCCCCATTTCTTCTCCAGCTTTCTGAAGATTTAATCATCTTTACTTTTATGCCTTCTTCATATGAAAATAAAGAATTTGGACAAGGAATAGAATGACATACTGCTACAACTTCCTTTGCTGGGGCTCTCCATTTTTGATCAAAGAATATCTGTAGGAATAATTGGAAATATAATGCAAAAAATCAGCCTTCAGAAATGTTATCAGAGAGTTGTGGCAGGCTGGCGCAGCGGCTAACTAGGCTAATCCTCTGCCTGCATCGCCAGCACCCAGGGGTTCTAGGCCCGGTTGGAGTGCCTGTTCTGTCCCAGTTGCTCCTCTTCCAGTCCAGCTCTCTGCTGTGGCCCGGGAAGGCAGTGGAGGATGGCCCAAGTGCTTGGGCCCTGCACCTGCGTGGGAGACCAGAAAGAAGCAGCTGGCTCCTAGCTTCAGATTAGTGCAGCGGGCCGGCGTTGTGGCCATTTGAGGGGTGAACCAATGGAAGGAAGACCTTTCTCTCTGTCTCTCTCTCTCACTGTCTAACTCTGCCTGTCAAAAAGAGAGAGAGAGAGAGAGAGAGAGTTTGTGGCATAAAACCTGTTACAAAGAATTAGTCATCATTCACTTTCCAAGCCTAGTACATAGGAAGTGCACAACAACAGCACTATCAGCATCTGCAGAGTGGAAACACTGGGTGGCCCATCCAAAGCTCTGGTGTGTAGCATTCTCAGCATGATTTCTCCCCTACTGGTGCTACTAAGACATTTGAGGAAGAGAAAATCAGAAATGGCTTTCAATTCTCAGAACTATGAGCAAAAAACTAAACAAAACAAAAATTAAAAAGCAAAGTCTTTTAACAAATTGAAGCATAAAGAGAGAGAATAAGCCAATTCGGGGTACCTGTTAACAAATACAATAACTAAGTTACTCAGATATTTTATGTAACTGATGACTGTGTTTCATTTATTGCTGGCAACCAATAGGCAGAAATAAACACCCATGGGAGAGGAGAACCAGTCCTCCGTGACTGAATTTGTCCTCCTGGGCCTTTCCCAGGATCCAGAGACACAAGTGCTGCTCTTCTTCCTCTTTCTGAGCATCTACCTGCTGACCGTGCTGGGAAACCTGCTGATCCTCACGCTCCTTCACATCGACTCCAGACTCCACACACCTATGTACTTTTTCCTGAGAAACCTGTCCTTTGCTGATCTCTGCTTTTCGACTACCACAGTGCCCCAGGTGCTAGTCCACCTCCTGGTGAAAAGGAAAACCATTTCCTTCGCTGGGTGCTCCACACAGATACTCGTTTTGCTCCTGGCTGGGTGCACAGAGTGTGCACTGCTGGCAGTGATGTCCTATGACAGGTACGTGGCTGTCTGCAAGCCCCTGCACTACTCCAGCATCATGACACACTGGGTGTGTGTCCAGCTGGCTGCAGGGTCCTGGGTCAGTGGGGCCTTTGTGTCCCTGGTGGACACCACATTCACACTGCGTCTGCCTTACAGAGGGAAGAATATCATTAACCATTTTTTCTGTGAGCCTCCTGCCCTTCTGAAGCTGGCTTCAGCAGACACCTACAGCACAGAAATGGCCATCTTTGCCATGGGTGTGGTGATCCTCTTAGCTCCTGTCTCCCTCATCCTCATCTCTTACTGGAATATCATCTCCACCATAATCCAGATGCAGTCTGGGGAGGGGAGGCTCAAAGCTTTTTCCACCTGTGGTTCCCATCTCGTTGTTGTTGTTCTGTTCTATGGATCAGCAATATTTGCCTACATGAGGCCCAACTCCAAGATAATGAATGAGAGGGATAAGATGATCTCTGTGTTCTACTCGGCAGTGACACCCATGCTGAACCCCATCATTTACAGTTTGAGGAACAAAGATGTCAAGAGGGCCTTCTACAGAATAATTGCAAAGTAGCAGGCTTTGAAGGTGGTGATCTCCATGATGACCAGTAGGGATCCGTGGAGAGAGATGGTTGTCTTGTAAATTGTTCTTTTTTTTTTCCATCTCTCCAATTTTGGTTCTTCTATTTTCTTATAGTCTTCTCAGATCATTTCCTCTGATTTAACAGCCAGGCACCTCAGTAGACACAGGAAAGACACTAATTTAATTTAAAGGAAAAAGGATTAAGGAGATTGAAGGAAAGTTAGGTCGTAGGGAAGGAAGGAAGGGGTGAAAGTACAGGAGGAGAGGGGAAGGAAGGAACTGGGAAGGAAGGAAGAGGAAACAGAGGAGGGAGACGAAGATGTGAAGGAACAAGTAGAGGGAGGGGATGAGGAAGGAGGGGAAGAAGTCAAAACAAGCCAACAACTTAAAATAAATATGGTTTTATTTTATGTCAAAAAGAGAAAAAGATTCAATAGACAACACAAAACTATCACAAATGTAAGAATCTGTTTTGGCAAAAAGAGTGATTGCCTTTATTCTTGCTTGTGATTACCATGTAACTTTTGAAAACCTGGATCCCTGGTACCTTTATGGAGTTTGTGATATATTAATAAAAATAAAATCTTCCATAGTGTTTTATTTATTTTTAAAAGATTTATTTATTTCTTTGAAAGGCAGAGTTACAGAGAGAGATGGAGAAATAAGGAGTGGGGGAGAGAGAGAAAGAGAGAGACAGAGAGAGAGAGAGAGAATCCTTCATCCTTTGGTTCATTCCCCAAATGACCACAATGGCCAGGGCTGGACTAGGCCAAAGTTAGGAGCCAGGAGCTTCATCCAGATCTCCCTCATTGCAGGGCAGGGACCAAAGAGCTGGGGTGATTGTTTGCTGCTTTCTGAGGCACATTAGCAGGGAGTTGGATCAGAAGTAGAGCAGCTGGGATTTTAACCTATGCCCATAAGTGATCCCTATGTCTCAGGCACTGAGTCAACCTGCTGAACCACAAAGCTGGCCCCCATAGTGTTATGTTTCTAACATGGTCATCCAGTCTAAAATAGAAATTGCTTCAAATGAGGAAAGTACATTTAAGGATTTATATATTGGAATTTCTCTAAGACTGTGTAAGTTAGGAAAACATAAATAAGGCTAAAAAGAAAATGCATCTAGATTAGAAATACATTGAGTTCAATAATAAAAACATGCCCAACTTGTTCTGAGGAGAGCTAAAGATTAGGAGATTTATGGGATAGTGTGGAACAATTGAGGATAAATGTGATAAAAGAAGATTGAGGGCACTGTCTTAAACATTAGTTAGGCACTTAAACTTCGTAATGTAGACCAATATTACATGACATGACATACAATGGTCCCTGTTGCTAATTAAAAATAATACTTCTATAAGTTCAAAATGACAGAGAAAAGTAGTGGCTGAATAAGATACTCCTTTACTGTCTCCCAACAGAGATCCTATTTAGAACAGTTATTCCCGCACTAATATACATTTACCTAAACTAAAGGAGCCAGTGGACAGGCATATATATAGTGCCTGCTATAATGAGAAGACAAGACAAATTGAGGAAAGAGGAAGGAAAGAGTTCCTGTGTCATCCCTCCTCTAATTCTAAGCAGCACCACATGGAGAGGGGGAGTGCTAGGGGACCCAGTACCAGGCCCACTATGGTGAAACCCAGTGCTAGGCAGAGTCCCAAAGCAGCTGGTCAGACTACCTGAGTAGGTCAGTCCCCTGAGGCTCTGTGAAGTTACCTGTGTGGCTGCTCATCATTCTCCAGCTGTGGCCCCACCCCGCTTCAAACTTCAGACACTGACAGGGACCCCAGCTTACAAGTGGGAATGCTGTGCTACATCCATCTTTGTCTATAGGATGGCCACACACTCACATGACCTGAAGGAACTGGTGAGAGCCCATGCCTGCAGAGAGGCACACCATTCACAGAGCTACCAGTGAATCTGCCCCATGGAAGGGACTGGTGGTGTAATCTCACAACTCCTGTGGCCCAACCAATGAGAAACCCATAGACATCATTGACTAGGTTTTACTGAATTTGTGTTTTGAAGAAATATGGGCACTTCATGTACATTGCTAAGATTCTTAGTGTAACATCTGTAAACATTGTTTTAAAAATAGAGCTACTCTCTGATGCATGTATCCCACTGCTCTTTCAACATGCCAGTGAAATGAAATCAATCTATTTAGAGACATCTGCATTCACAATTTTATTGTAGCACTATTCACACTAGCAAAGGTACTGAATCAGCAAACTTGAACCAATAGATGAAAGAATAAAGAAAATATGGTATGGCTCAAAGGCTTAAGCCACTGTCTGTAACACCAGCATCCCATACAGGTATTGATTCAAGTTCTAGCTACTTTGCTTCCAATTCAGCATCCTGCTAATGTGGAGGGAAGCAGAAGATGACCAAAGTAGTTGGGTCTCTGTCACCACATGGAAGTCCTGGATAGAGTTCCTGGCTCCTGGCTTCCTCCTGACTCAGTCTAGAGTGTCTTTGCCCTTGGGGAGTGAATTTGCAGATGGAAGATTCTCATTCTCTATCTCTCTCTCTCTCTCTCTCTCTCTCTCTCTCTCCCTCTCTCTCCCTCTCTCATCATCAGTATGGCATTTACTGTTCACATTTATATAACCATTCTGGTATTCTGAACCCTCACCAGAATCATTCATAACTCTCTGTTTAGAGCATTCTTGATTCTCTATATTCTCCTCTCTAACATTTTTGCAACATTTTACAACAACCCAATCCAAAGGGCTCTTCCACATCTTCAGGTTTAGGTATAGCAATGATTCCACTCCTAAGTACTGATGTTCTGTATTAGTCAACTTTTTATCACTGTAATGGAATACTTGAGGTAACCAACTTCACAAAGGCAAAAGGTTTTTAGCTCACAGTTTTGGAGCTTGAAGTCCAAGATTGGGTAGTCCCATTGGTTTGGCCTCTGTGAGGGTGGTAAATGCAGTGCAGGCATATTGGGGACAAACAATCACATGGTCTGCCAGCAAGCAGAGAGTGAGGTGGGGCCAACCTCCAACTTTTATTAAAAAAATAACTCTGACAAGAGAACTCATTACAACAATATTCCCTCAATGAACTAAGGACCACTAACTACCTTCTAAAACATCCACCAACACCCAATATTTACAATCTGTGTTCCAAATCAAGTGTTTTAATTTGGAATGAGTTTGAAATACCTATTAAATATGGCAAATAGGCAATTTTTCATATAAATGTGTGGTCTATGTTTTTACTCAGATCTTTGGACTGAGTAAATATCATGAGCATGATATTTAAGCTTTATTAAAGATGATATTATGGAGAAAGATATTAGATGAAGTGGAAGTCTGATTAACTACCATGGTTTTAACCTCGGCATTTGAAGAGAGAGACACCCAAAAAGGTAGAGTTATAGAAGTGAGAAGGTAAAGCAGGAGTGTGTGGGGTCTGGAAGTAAAGAGAAGAAATATTTTCCGGAGGAAGCAGATGTCTAACTGTGTCAACATTGCTGAAGAGTTGAAGGAGGAGAATGTGGAAGTACCTTTGCATACTTTGTGTAACGTACAATCAGGGTAGCACACCAGTGATGACTTTGGCAAAGAAAAAAATCTATGGAAAGAGACCAGAGCTTGATTGCAAGAGGGTTAAAATGTGACCAGAGGACCATCAGAGGAAAAAGTGGGCATAGATACTCCTTTCATGAAGAAAAACTAAAATATAAAAAGTGACAGTAACTGAAGGGGATTGGAACAACAGAAAGGATTTTTTTATGATGGGAATTATCAAACATTTGTATTCCTATGGGTATGATCCAGGAAAGTGGAAGGAAATTACTGTAGAAGAAAGTGATTCTGAGGATTAGAATACTGGGGATATCAGTGAGGTTTAGAACCAAGGTCCCAGTGGAGGTTGGTCATTGACAGTTGAAATGATGGAACATTTGGTATGTTTGCACATTTAGGTGAGTGGGAAATTTAAAAAGGGGAAGACCAGGAGCTTTATGGATGAATTTTCTGTTCTAGTGAAATATGGCACAAGGATCAGCAGAAACTGAAGATATGAAATGGTATTTTAAAAATAGAATGGAGACTAGCTTTGTGATGTATAGTAGTATACACTAGTATTGAAGGAAAAGCTGATTAGTATTAAAAATTTATAATTGACAAGTTAATTTATAAGTTCAATATTTGAATCAAATTACCAGTTGGCTTTAAGATGTGGATTATAATATCAAATCTTTTCAGTAAGAAGAAAATATCAGTAGGTATAAAACTCTCATAAGAATTGCTATGTAGACAAACTTAGAGTGCTCTGATATTGTAGGCATGGTGCATAACCATATGTCTTTATTATTAAGGTCAGAAACAAAGCAACTAAAACTGATAAGCACATTAACATGTTAAGAAATAGATAATATAAAAATGTGAAATGAGACTCAAAATAGCAAATTGGATGTGAAACTGAGTGCAGTTTAGAGATTTTTTATAGTATTTTATTTCTTTTGTGATCTTTTCAAATAATTTATGATCAATTTTATCATTTCAACAAGCTATCAATTCAATTAGCATTTTTAATGAAAAGGTTTTTTGTGAGCCTCATGGCAGCAAAGAACAAAAATCTGTAAATGATATACTAAAGGGGACACAGAATAAAAGACTCAAAGCCAGAGATGAAAAAGGAGACACTGCAACAGACACTACAGAAATACAAATGATATTAGCAGCTGTTATAAACAAATATATGACAACAGACTTTACTGCAAAGGTGAAATGGACAAAGCTCTGAACACATACATCTTACCAAGAGTGCATGAAGAAATGGGAAATCTGAGCAGATCAATAATAACTAACAAGATTGAATTACCAAAAAAATTACCCACTAAAGAAACACCTATGACCAACTGACTTCATTCATTTTGCCAAATATTTAAAGAAGAATAATACCAATTCCTCTCAAAACTATTCCAGAAATTGGAGAAGAGGGAAATTTTCCTAAGCCATTCTGTAAGGCTAGAATTACTCTGATATCAAAACCAGACAAGGACAGAAGAACAGCAAAAAACCAAAAAACCCTACAGGACAACATCCCTGATGAATCTAATGAAAACATCCTCGGCTGGCGCTGTGGCTCAATAGGCTATTCCTCTGCCTGGCGGCGCCGGCACACCAGGTTCTAATCCCGGTCGGGGTGCCGGATTCTATCCCGGTTGCCCCTCTTCCAGGCCAGCTCTCTGCTGTGCCCCGGGAGTGCAGTGGAGGATGGCCCAAGTGCTTGGGCCCTGCACCCCATGGGAGACCAGGATATGCACCTGGCTCTTGCCTTCAGATCGGCGCAGTGTGCTGGCTGCAGCAGGCCAGCGGCGGCAGCCATTGGAGGGTGAACCAACAGCAAAAGGAAGACCTTTCTCTCTGTCTCTCTCTCTCACTGTCCACTCTGCCTGTCAAAAAAAAAAAAAAAAAAAAAAAGAAAAAAAAAGAAAAAGAAAAGAAAACATCCTCAACAAAATACTAGCAAACTTAATCCAAAATCACATTAAAAAGATTATTCAGCATGACCAAGTGTGATTTATCTCAGGAATGAAGAATGGTTGAACAAACCAATTAATCATCATTCCATACCAATAGAATGAAAGAAAAAAAGCTATGTGATCATCTAAATATATATGGAGAAAGGCATTTGATAAAATTCAATATCTTTCCATGACAAAAACACTCAAAAATTAAGTATGAATGGAAACGTACTTTAGCATAATAAAGGTCATATATAATAATCCTACAGCAACATCACATTCAATGGTGAAATATTGAAAGCTTTCCCTTTAAGATGAGAAGCAAGTTATTGATGCCTGCTTGTCCAACTTCTATTCAGAGTAGTTTTAGAACTCCTACCCAAAGCTACTAGGCATAACATGGATACAAAATTCGTCCACTTTGAATAAAATAGCCCAAGACTGAACTCATTTATATATGGTCAATTGACCTTTGAAAAGAGTGCCAAGAACATAAAATGGTGAAATACTTTAAAATAAATGGCCTTGGTAAAATTGGATATACTTATGTAAAAGAATCAAATGAGACCCTTGTCTTAACCATACACGAAAAGTAACTTGAAATGAATTAGACTCAAGTGTTGGACTTGAAACTATAAAATGCTTGGGAGATAACATGGGGATTAAAGCTCCTTGATATTGGTCTTGGCAATAATTTTTTTGTGTGACACCAGAAATACAGCAACAAATGCAAAAATAATCAAATGGCGCCTTCACCACCACACCACACCAGATGCCCAGTTATAAGTCTTACTTTTAGAGATATAGTACCATTCTATGGTTGTAAATTGTGTGTGTCAGCTTGATTAAGCTGAGATGGCTGATAAAACATTAATTCTGTGTGTGTCCATGAGGTTTTATTTTTCTGGAAGAGATTTGAATTTGAATCAATAGACTAACAAAGCACCACCCTCAGCAGTGTGGGCAAACCATCTAATCCACTGAGATCTCACATTCAATAAAAAGATTGAGAGGTCAAGGAAATGTGAATCCTCTCCCTCTCCCTTTCCCTCTCCTTCTCCTTCTCCTTCTCCTTCTCCTTCTCCTTCTCCTTCTCTTTCTCCCTTTCCCTCTCCCTCCCTTCTCCCTCTCTCTCTCTTTTTGTTTCTCCCTCTCTCTGTCTCTCTATCCATCTCCTCCTGCCCTTGGACATGAGAGTTTCAGATTTTCAGGCCTTCATGCTTTGAAACTTAAACCAAACTCACCCTCTACCATCATTTCTGAGGTCTTTGGCCTCCAACTTCAAGTTACTCATCAGCTCCCCTGATTCACAGGCCAGACAATGGCCTGAATTATACCAATGGCTTTCCTGCTACCGCAGCATTCAAATGACATGTGTCACCTCTCAGTCTTCAGAACTATGTCAGTAAATTTCTATAATAACTCTCCTCTTATGATTCTTTTTTTTGACAGGTAGAGTTAGACAGAGAGTGAGAGAGACAGAGAGAAAGGTCTTCCTTCCATTGGTTCACCCCTCAAATGGCTGCCCATGGCCGGCGTGCTGCGCCGATCTGAAGCCAGGAGCCAGGTGCTTCCTCCTGGTCTCCCATGCAGGTGCAGGGCCCAAGCATTTGGGCCATCCTCCACTGCCTTCCCGGGGCACAGCAGAGAGCTAGACTGGAAGAGGGGCAACCGGGACAGAACAGGCACCCCAACCGGGACTAGAATCCGGGGTGCCAGTGCTGCAGGTGGAGGATTAGCCTAGTGAGCTGCGGCGCCAGCCACTCTTATGATTCTATAGGATTCTTTTTTAGTTCTTCTGGAGTGTACTAATACACAATTCCTGGTGATGTTTTGGAACTATGTAAAGTCATTTTTGTTTGCCATAATGATTTGAAATTAGGGGCACTGCTGACTGACATCTAATGGCTAAAGGCCAGGGCTACTAAGTGCTAGTCAATGCATGAAAAGGTTTTGTATATTCTTACAATTCATAATAACTTTGAATGCCTCACAGAACATTTAAGCATATAGGAAACCTGTTTATCATCATATGAATCTAGAACCTAACTCTGCCAAGTGTCTTACAGAACCTAAGGCAAAATTTTTTATGCAGATGCTGTATTGGGGTGTACAAACCCAGAGAAGCAGAAGCTTTGGGAAAAGAGTGAATACAGAGCAGAATGTTCAAAAAGTAATGTACAAAGAATTAGTTTTCATGAAGTTGGCCCGAGACTCACTAAGACTTTTTTTATTGTTCTCAAAATATCTTGTGAGAGATGTCTTAATGAAATCTTAATTTAACACCAATAGTCTATCTTCAGGAAGGATAGAACAACATATGGGCTAGCTTCAATCAATCTCAAATCTGCATCATATGAGAACGCTAAACCTTGACGATTGTGTCTTACCTTTTACAGCAATAGTAAACCCTCAGGTTTGGGAATAGTAGCACACAAAGGATGTGTGAAATTAGTGCTATTGTCTATTACTGATGATACATATGAATGGGTTGGCTCAAAACAGACCAGCTGCTACTATTATTATGACCATAAGTCAAGGTAAAGTACCCAGATTTTCTGTGGTTTGTACATTTAATTTTATCTATACTCTGACATAATCATATATAAATATAAGATGATTTGTCAATTTTAATATGCATTGAATTTTCTAGGAATACATTTATGATATAAGTTGAAGAAAAGTTATTTCTTGTTTTTTTTTTCAGAACGGTAACTAGAATTGCTAATCATTTTTAAAAATTAAAACTCTCAAAGAGAATATACTTATGAAATCTAAAATGCCTTTAAAACCTCATTGTATAAGGTTGTATTTATAGTTCTCCCATTCACAGTGATATTATGCACAGATGAAGCCATATGAATCTGTAATTACCTTCTGATAATGCTATTTCATATTTACTTACTAAACAATATTTTATTTTTAAATTACCTTATTTATGTAATGTAATATATTATTTTATTAATTATGAAAATATTTATTATGCGAAAGAGGTATAGGTATGATCATTCTGAGGAAAACTGACCTGTATTCACTTTATAGGTGACCTTATTTATTTCCAAGGCTTTTGCTGTTCTATATGATTAACCATTCCCAAATTTACATTTCATTCTAGACTATTCTTTGAAATCCAAAGTATATTTGTCACTAATAACTTAAGGACTATTCATAGGACTCATCCATATATACCTAACACTCAGCTCATTATTTGGAAAAATGTTTATATATATATATATATACACACACACATATATGATATACAAATGCAAGTGTGATAAATAGTTTATACATATGTGTAGAACATCATGAGACTTTAGTGGACATTCCACTGTTTTATCAAGTGAGATACTTCTAGGTGATTGAGCATATGAAAATATTGGTGAATCCCATAGGTATGAACCTACAGGTATACTTTCTGTCATAAAATGTATGTACTGTTTGGAAGATAATGAATGATTAGATTTTGAACAGAGGAAGTAGTTTATCAGGATTTTCAGAGAAGGGATTGTTTAGAGTTTGATTCCTGTTAATATAAACAGAACAGATTTCATGTATTAAATGATACAATTCTAAGTGGATAACCACACTTGCCTCTAATTGGGGCAGTTATTTCTCACAACAATATCTAGGGAATAGATGTTTGAGTAGAATATTGAAGTGGTATTGAAGGAAAAGTAGTTAGAGTCAAGCAGGCCAAATAAGTGAGAAACCACGGTGTTTGTGACTTCACTACCTTTGTTAAATTTGCTAAAGTAGTGATGGAAATAGCAGCTGGATGTAGTATTATAAGCCATGTGCTGAAGTCATCAAAAATGAAATGTGTGTAGGAAGACAAAACACAGAGGCACACTAATTGAATCATTCATTAAACAAGCAATTATGCGATAGATAATAAATTTTAGACCCTGTGCTAAGCACTAACAATTGGAAGACAACTAGGTCAAGGTCAATGCATTGTTCTCCTTTTAAGATTATTCTATTTATTTGAAAGACAGAGTTACATACAGAAGTAGAGCCAGAGAGAGAAAGAGGTCTTCTCTCTTCTGGTTCACTCCCTAAATGACCAAAATGGCAAGAGCTGAGCTGATCCAAAACCAGGAGCCAGGAAATTCTTATTGGTCTCCCATGCAGGTGCAGGGACCCAAGATCTTGTGGCCATCTTCCACTGCTTTTCCAGGCCATAGCAGAGAACTGGGTCAGAAGTGGAGTAGCCAGGACTCAAACAAGTACCCATATGGGATGCTGGCACTGTAGGCTAGGGCTTTAACCCACTGGGCCACTACTTTCTAAGAGCTGAAAACCATACAACAAAGAAGGAGCTGTATAGGATTGCTGAATTATCTGATTCACAGAATTCTCCTTCTGTATGCCACTGTTTTTCAGTATAACTAGTTTATTACCAAATCACCAGTTACTTATATACTTGTTAAAAGCACAGATTTCTCCTACTCTGTCCATTGAGTTTTGATTTCATGATATCTGGAGTAGGGTATGAGTGTCTACCTGTAGTTTTAAAAAGTACTACAGGGGGCTGGTACTGTGGCTCAGCAGGTTAAGTCATTATCTGGGATGCCAGCATACTACTTGGGCAATGGCATGAGTCCTGGCTTCTCCACTTCTGATCCAGTTCCTTCTTAATGTACTGGGAAAGTAGCAGAAGACAAGAGTGCTGAAGTGCTTGGTCCTCTGCACTCACATGGGAGACCTGGATGGAATTCCTATCTCCTAGATTTGGCCCTGAACAGCCAAGACTGTTGCAGCCATTTAGAGAGTGAACCCAAAGATGAAAGATCTCTCTTTCAGTCCCTCTCTCTCTAACTTTGTCTTTCTAATAAATAAATCTTTTAAAAGATGTGACAGCATATCATGAGATGGTTGATCCTCAATATAAGCAAGGATAAGCTTGATTTAGAAGGTCAAGAAAAATGAAGAACTGCTTTCCTGCCTAAAAATAGATGAAAATATGTCTGACAATTATAAGATGTAAAAGTGCCTTGAAAATGCCAAATGAGTTCCTATGTACTCAGGGAAGATGAAACTTCATGGTACAAAATTTGGAAACCATAATGGGACTAGGAACAATGGCAGTGGGGGAATTTTCTGTAGAATAAGAAAATGATTGCCTAGATTCCTTACCAAGGGCTCCGGCTGCAAAATTTGCTCTTTATAGGGAAGATTTCCAAAGAGACAAAAGTGTAGGGTTCCCAGCCAATTGTTTATGGAGCTCTGGAACCTCCATATAGCACAAAGAATGGCAGAAAGAGGTGACACTCTGGCCAGCACTCAGAAGGTTTAAGCTCCGGACCGCAGTGCCAGCATCCCATATGGGCGCTGGTTTTAGACCTGGCTGCTCTGCTTCTGATCCAGCTCTCTGCCATGGCCAGGGAAAGCACAAGATGGCCCAGATCCTTGGGCCCTGCACCCATGTGGGTGACCCGGAGGAAGCTCCTGACTCCTGGCTTTGGATTGGCTCAGCTCTGGCCATTGTGGTCATTTCAGGAGTGAACTAGAGGATGGAAGACCTCTCTCTGTCTCTCTCTCTCTCTGCCTCTACCTCGCTCTGTAACTCTGCCTTTCAGATAAATAAAATAAATTTTTCAAAAAAAAAAAAATAAGAAAGAAAGAAAGAGGTGACACTCAGGCTCTCTCAGGCCTAACTTTTCAAGAACTACTCAGCCACACCCTCCTGATTTATTATCCCATGATTACAGTAAACATAAATGGGGGATTTTCAAATTAATTAAGTGTTGAAATGGTCTCTTATGTAGAAATAAATAAGCCAAAAAGAAATCTTGAATTACGAACATGGGGGTGGGCTATTTTATGATAGTTATTGCACAATCTGATAAAAAGAAAAGGTCAGCAGTCCATCATGACAACAATCCTTTTCTAAATTGTTTGCCTCTGAGTAAGCTTAGGTTGTGGTTACTACTGCTGTTGTTATTTGGTTATTTGTTTTTCCTGAAATCATGGTTAAAATGAGATTGTCAACTTCATATAAGATAATCTTCAATTTCTATGATCCAATAATCAAGTGATATAATGGTGAGAACACTAGGAGCAGAGCACATGATGTTCTTGAGAAAGGAAACACAGTTCTCTACTGTCTATCCCATATCCCCACAATGCTGTCCTGAGCTTCAGTTTTCTTCCTCCTTCTTCTCCTACAATGCTCAATTTCCAGAACTGTACTAGAAAGGAAGTCATATTTCTTATGCCTAATACATAATATAAGCAGCAACATAGGATAAAAACATATCACCAAGTATTAATCAGTGTTTATTAATGAAACTGCTGTCATCCATGGAGAGAAAATATCTTTCCTCCAGGAAGGTAGCAGTGTGCTCATCAACGTCCTCAATGAGTAAGTAACTAGACTTACGGCAGGTGACAAGGGGAAGAAGGTCGTGACATTTTGATTGTTGACTTGCTGGACAGCAGAAAAAATGATCCACAAGAACCACAGAAAGAGTACAATTACATGTAGAAAAAAACCAGAAATGTAGAGGAAATAGTAAAGAAAGAAAAAAAGTCAATGAACTTAGTTATGAGAAAGAGTATCTTCAGACTAGTCAGTGGACAACACTCTGCCATATATGTCACATATATGAACAGAACAAAAAGATACATGCAGACCACGTTACTTGGTCTTCCATGGTATAGATAGGTACACCAGTATACTCTGTTGGGTAGGTTGCCTCCAGTGTCAGCCCTTTTGGCTTCTGTCTCAGGTCTGTTAGAGTTTTAATTAATCTTCTGTTAGAGTCATTAATCTTCAGATGACAGACTGAGACACATTTCAAAATATCTGCCCACAGAAAACGTCTAGCACAGATCAAATCATGGGATTGAGAGAAATGGGCATTTCCCTTCAGATTGATGACACTGCCCCTCCCTTGTGAGATTAATGTCCCTGACTAATGCATTTACTTCAAGAGTTATCTGTGGTGAATGCCATCATATCAAGCAGATCTGTTAGGCCTCAGAACCACCAGTGTATTTGTTGAAAATGAAGATTTCTCCACCATACCTTCTGAAATCCTGATTTCAGTGTGTTTATTAAAAAATATAAAAACCACCAAAATAAGAAGGCTTTAGTTGCAAAGACTATTGCAGTAGGAAGAATGTTTTGTCCTCAAAAATAATTAGGATTTGATTAATTAACTTATTAATTTGAGAGCCAGTGTTACACAGAGAGAGAAGGAGAGGCAGAGAGAGACAGAGAGAGGTATTCCATCTGCTAGTTCACTCCCCAGATGGCTGCAATGGACAGAGCTCTTCCAATCCAAAGCCAGGAGCCAGGAGCTTCTTCTGGGTCTTCCATGTGGGTGCAGGGGCCCAAAGACTTCCACAAGCATCTTCCACTGCTTTCCCTGGCCATGGCAGAGGGCTGGATTGGAAGTGGAGCAGCAGGGCCACAAACCTGCACCCATATGGGATGTCAGCACTGCAGACAGCGACTTAACCTGCTATGCCACAGTGCCTGCCCCTATCCCTAGGGTTCAAAATCAAACAGGAAAGTTTTTCTTACGATGAATGAGAAGGAAGCAAAGAAAAGCAGGATCGTTGAAAGAGGAGATTGATAAAGAAGGGCAAAGGGTCAATGAGCGATGGCTTGAAAAGGGCCTCACTGTGGTTAGCTGTTCCCCACAAAAAGTTGTTAACAAGAACATTGTCTATGTGTTTTTGTGTGTGTGTGTGTGAGCCGCGAGCGTCTCAGGAAGTCTGGCCAGCAGACTCAACCCAGGGCCCGCGACGACGTTTTCTCGGGCGAGAAAAGAACGAACAACGCTTACCGGTCTTCAGTAGACTTTTTATTAGAGAAAGTAGACGTGACAGAGGTAGAAAGGAAGGAGGAAAGGAGAGGAGAGAGCGAGAGCTTCCTCCTCACACCCGCGGCTTATATACAATATGTGACCAATCAGAAGCAAGCTAGAGTCCATGCATCAGGAACACCATCCGGTCTCTGTTCACGTGAAGGACACGAGTCCTTTGGCCAATCAGGTGAGGTGTCACTCAGCAGGCAGGCAGGCAGACTCACTGCGGGGGTCCTGGCGTTATCTTGTTGTTTACCGCGACCTCCATCCCTCCACCTCCAGAGAGCCCCGCCCGTTGGAAAGCCCCCGGTCAAAACCAAAAGTAAAAACCTCCACCTAGCGATGCTGCCGTGGACTATTCCCCAACATGTGTGTGTGTGTGTGTGTATGCGAGTGTGATTCTCAGTTGAGAACAAGCAATATTTTCGACCTCTAAGAGAGAAACCTGACTGGATTTTGATCAATACAAAGCAGAGTATGGAAAATAGGCTATTATGAACATTTGAGCTAGTGGAATGCTGTGTTCCCATTTTTAAACTAGATGCTACAAAGCTCTGAAGATATGGCTCTCAGAACAGGCCAAATAAATTTCAGAGTTCTTAACATAGTACCAGTGAGAACTCGCCTTGTGTATAAGAGTGGTAGACCCACTGTCATTAGTCAGTGGTGGGAAACATACACCTAGAGAATCTCAGTAGTGTCAGAAATTCTGAAGTGCGCGAAGCTACCCACTACTGGGAAGTGGAATGCCAACCTCAATAGATACTACGTTGACCAGAGAAGGTCAGAAGACTGTACTGCTTAGCACAGACCAGAAATGTATCTGGCAATTTTCTCCATAGTCTGCATGCTATGAATTTTGAAGATGGAATAAGTTTCCCCATGATGAAGATACACACACAGGCTAGGGCAGCCAGCATTTTGTGTGCTAATGTGAATTGAAATATAACAGAAAGAGATGACCAAAGCTAATCTGAAGTCTGCTTCAGGAAGGAGCAGTTTCAAGCACAGTGCAGATGTGAGTTTTCAGGAACATCTAAGCAGAAAATGGACAATGTACACAGTCCACCATACAATACATTCTTTTTTTTAAACTTTTATTTAATGAATACAAATTTCCAAAGTACGACTTATGGATTACAATGGCTACCCCCCATACCGTCCCTCCCACCCACAACCCTCCCCTTTCCCACTCCCTCTCCCCTTCCATTCACATCAAGATTCATTTTCGATTATCTTAATATACAGAAGATCAGCTTAGTATACATTAAGTAAGGATTTCAACAGTTTGCTCCCACACAGAAACATAAAGTGAAAAATAATAGATGATTTTTTTTAAATGATGATGAAATCAGATCAGAACTATTGTCATGTTTAATCCCAGAGAGTCAAGTTGGGAATTGATAATTTCTATTTTTTTTTTTTTTACAGAAGATCAGTTTAGTATGCATTAAGTAAAGATTTCAACAGTTTGCACACCCATAGAAACACAAAGTGAAATATATTGTTTGAGTACTCGTTATAGCAATAAATCTCAATGTACAGCACATTAAGGTCAGAGATCCTACATGGGGAGTAAGTACACAGTGACTCCTGTTGTTGACTTTACAAATTGACACTCCTGTTTATGGCATCAGTAATCTCCCTATGCACCAGTCATGAGTTTCCAAGGCTATGGAAGCCTTTTGAGTTCACCGACTCTTATCTTATTTAGACAAGGTCATAGTCAAAGTGGAGGTTCTCTCCTCCCTTCAGAGAAAGGTACCTCCTTCTTTGAAGACCTGTTCTTTCCACTGGGATCTCACTCACAGAGATCTTTTTGCCAGAGTGTCTTGGCTTTCCATGCCTGAAATACTCTCATGGGCTTTTCAGCCAGATCCAAATGCCTTTAGGGCTGATTCTGAGGCCAGAGTGCTATTTAGGACATCTGCCATTCTATGAGTCTGCTGAGTATCTCGCTTCCCATGTTGGATCCCTCTCCCCTTTATTTATTCTATCGGATAGTGTTAGCAGGTACTAGACTTGTTTATGTGCTCCCTTTGACTCTTAGTCCTTTCATTATGATCAATTGTGAACAGAAATTGATCACTTGGAATAGTGAGATGGCATTGGTACATGCCACCTTGATGGGATCGAATTGGAATCCCCTGGTATGTTTCTAACTCTACCATTTGGGGCAAGTCAGCTTGAGCATGTCCCAAATTATACATCTCTTCCCTCTCTTATTCCCACTCTTATGTTTAACAGGGATCACATTTCAGTTAAATTTCAACACTTAAGAATAACTGTGTGATAATTACAGAATTAAACCAGTCATATTAAGTAGAACAGACAAAAAAAACTACTAAGAGGGATAATGTATTAAGTTGTTCATTAACAGTCAGGACTATGCTGAGCAAGTCACCGTTTCTCATAGTGTCCATTTCACTTCAGGAGGTTTCCTTTTTGGTGTTCAGTCAGTTATCACCGATCAGGGAGAACATATGGTATTTGTCCCTTTAGGACTGGCTTATTTCACTCAGCATGATGTGTTCCAGATTCCTCCATTTTCTTGCAAATGACCGGATTTCATTGTTTCTTACTGCGGTATAGTATTCTAAAGAGTACATATCCCATAATTTCTTTATCCAGTCTACCGTTGATGCGCATTTAAGTTGGTTCCAGGTCTTGGCTATTGTAAATTGTGTTGCAATAAACATTAGAGTGCAGACCGCTTTTTTGTTTGCCAATTTCATTTCCTTTGGGTAAATTCCAAGGAGTGGGATGGCTGGGTCGAACGGTAGGGTTATATTCAGGTTTCTGAGGAATCTCCAGACTGACTTCCATAGTGGCTTGACCAGTTTGCATTCCCACCAACAGTGGGTTAGTGTCCCTTTTTCCCCACATCCTCGCCAGCATCTGTTGTTGGTAGATTTCTGTATGTGACCCATTCTCACTGAGGTGAGGTGAAACCTCATTGTGGTTTTGATTTGCATTTCCCTGATTGCTAGTGATCTTGAACATTTTTTCATGTGCCTGTTGGCCATTTGGATTTCCTCTTTTGAAAAATGTCTATTGAGGTCCATGGCCCATCTCTTAATTGGGTTGTTGGTTTTGTTTTTGTGGAGTTTCTTGATCTCTTTGTAGATTCTGGTTATTAACCCTTTATCTGTTGCATAGTTTGCAAATATTTTTTCCCATTCTGTCGGTTGTCTCTTCACTCTCCTGACTGTTTCTTTTGCAGTACAGAAACTGCTCAATTTGATGCAATCCCAATAGTTGATTTTGGCTTTGACTGCCTGTACCTCTGGGGTCTTTTCCAGAAATTCTTTGCCTGTGCCAATATCTTGCAGGGTTTCTCCAATGTTCTCTAATAACTTGATGGTGTCAGGACGTAGATTTAGGTCTTTAATCCATGTTGAGTGGATTTTTGTGTAAGGTGTAATGTAGGGGTCTTGCTTCATGCTTCTGCATGTGGAAATCCAGTTTTTCCAGCACCATTTATTGAATAGACTGTCCTTGCTCCAGGAATTGGTTTTAGATCCTTGATCAAATATAAGTTGGCTGTAGATGTTTGAGTTGATTTCTGGTGTTTCAATTCTGTCCCATTGGTCTATCCATCTGTTTCTGTACTAGTACCATGCTGTTTTGATTACAACTGCCCTGTAGTATGTCCTGAAATCTGGTATTGTGATGCCTCCGGCTTTGTTTTTCTTGTACAAGATTGCTTTAGCTATTCGAGGTCTCTTGTGCCTCCATATGAATTTCAGTATCATTTTTTCTAGATCTGAGAAGAATATCTTTGATATCTTGATTGGCATTGCATTGAATCTATAAATTGCTTTTGGGAGAATGGACATTTTGATGATGTTGATTCTTCCAATCCATGAGCATGGAAGATTTTTCCATTTTTTGGTATCCTCTTCTATTTCTTTCTTTAAGATTTTGTAATTCTCATCGTAGAGATCTTTAATGTCCTTGGTTAAGTTTATTCCAGGGTATTTGATTGTTTTTGTAGCTATTGTGAATGGGATTGATCTTAGCAGTTCTTTCTCAGCCATGGCATTGCTTGTGTATACAAAGGCTGTTGATTTTTGTGCATTGATTTTATATCCTGCCACTTTGCCAAACTCTTCTATGAGTTCCAATAGTCTCTTAGTAGAGTTCTTTGGATCCTCTAAGTAAAGAATCGTATTGTTTGCAAAGAAGGATAGTTTGACTTCTTCCTTCTCAATTTGTATTCCTTTGATTTCTTTTTCTTGTCTGATGGCTCAGGCTAAAACTTCCAGAACTATGTTAAATAGCAGTGGTGAGAGTGGGCATCCCTGTCTGGTGCCAGATCTCAGTGGAAATGCTTCCAACTTTTCCCCATTCAATAGGATACTGGCTGTGGTTTTTTCATAAATTGCTTTGATTATATTGAGGAATGTTCCTTCTATACCCAATTTGCTTAGAGTTTTCATCATGAAAGGGTGTTGAATTTTATTGAATGCTTTCTCTGCATCAATTGAGATAATCATATGGTTTTTCTCTGCAGTCTGTTAATGTGGTGAATCACATTGATTGATTTGCGAATGTTGAAACATCCCTGCATGCCAGGGATAAATCCCACTTGGTCTGGGTGGATGATTTTTCTGATGTGTTGTTGTATTCTGTTGGCCAGAATTTTATTGAGGATTTTTGCGTCTATGTTCATCAGGGATATTGGTCTGTAATTTTCTTTCAGTGCTGCATCTTTCTCTGGCTTAGGGATTAAGGTGATGCTGGCTTCATAGAAAGAATTTGGGAGGATTCCCTCTTTTTCGATTGTTCTGAATAGTTTGAGAGGAAATGGGATTAGTTCTTCTTTAAATGTCTGGTAGAATTCAGCAGTGAATCCATCTGGTCCTGGGCTTTTCTTTGTTGGGAGGGCCTTTATTACTGTTTCAATTTCTGTCTCAGTTATGGGTCTATTTAGGTTTTCGATGTCTTCATGGTTCAATTTTGGTAGATTGCATGTGTCCAGGAATCTATCCATTTCTGATAGATTTTCCTGTTTGCTGGCATACAGGTCCTTGTAGTAATTTCTGATGATTCTTTTTATTTCTGTGGTGTCTGTTGTTACGTTTCCTTTTTCATCTCTGATTTTATTGATTTGGGTCTTTTCTCTTCTTTTTTTAGTTAGTTGGGCCAATGGGGTGCCAATTTTGTTTATTTTTTCAAAAAACCAGCTTCTCGCTTGGCTGATTTTTTGTAGTGTTTTTTTTTGGATTCAATCCTGTTAATTTCTTCTCTGGTTTTAATTATTTCTCTTCTCCTACTAGATTTGGGTCTGGTTTGCTGCAGTTTTTCTAGGTCCTTGAGATGCGCTGAAAGCTCATTTATTTGGTACCTTTCCAATTTCTTGATATAGGCACCTATTGCTATAAATTTGCCTCTCAATACTGCTTTTGCTGTATCCCATAAGTCTTGATATGTTGTGTTGTTGTCTTCATTTACTTCCAGAAAGTTTTTGATTTCTCTTTTGATTTCTTGAATGACCCCGTGTTCATTCAGGAGCATGTTGTTCAGTCTCCATGTGTTTGCATACTTTCTGGGGTTTCCTGAGTTGCTAATTTCCAGCTTCATCCCGCTGTGGTCTGAGAAGCTGCATGGTATGATTCTATTCTTTTAAATTTGCTGAGACTTGCTTTATGGCCTAGTATGTGATCAATCCTAGAGAAGGTTCCATGCACTGCTGAGAAGAATGTGAAGTCTTTAGATGTAGGGTTGAAAGTTCTGTAGATATCTGTTAGATCCATTTGGGCAATAGTGTCAATTTAATCTGCTGTTTCCTTGTTGATCTTCTGTCCGGATGATCTGTCCATTTCTGAGAGTGGAGTATTGAAGTCCCCCAGTACCATTGTATTGGAATCTAAATCTCCCTTTCAGTCCCTTAACATATCTTTTAAATAGACTGGTGCCCTGTAATTAGGTGCATATACATTTATAATAGTTACATCTTCCTGTTGAATTGAACCCTTAATCATTATATAGTGTCCCTCTTTGTCTCTCTTAACAGTTTTTGTATTAAAGTTTATTTTGTCTGATATTAATATGGCTACACCTGCTTTTTTTTGGTTTCTGTTGGCATGGAATATCTTTTTCCAACCTTTGACTTTCAGTCTGCATGCATCTTTGTTAGAGAGATGTGTTTCTTGTAGGCAACAAATAGTTGGGTTGTGTTCTTTGAGCCAGTCAGCCAAACGGTGTCTTTTAACTGAAGAATTCAGACCATTAATGTACAATGTGACTATTGATATGTAGTGACTTTGTCCTGCCATTTTCCCAAAAATATTTTCTAGTATATGCTTTGAGCTTCCCATGCTCTTTTACTGGTAGGTTTTCTTCCTTTACCTTCTTTCATATTGATGGCCGTGTTTCTGTGTTTCTGAGTGTAGCACATCTTTAAGTATCTTTTCCAGGGTTGGACGAGTGGTGGCAAACTCTTTCAATTTCTGATTGCTATGAAAGGTCTTTATTTCACCTTCATTCACAAATGAGAGCTTGGCAGGATATAATATTCTGGGCTGGCAAATTTCTCTCTTAGCACCTGTGCTATGTCTCGCCATTCCCTCCTAGCCTGTAGTGTTTCTGATGAGAAGTCTGCTGTGAGTTTAATTGGAGATCCTCTGAGAGAAATCTGACGTTTCTCTCTTGCACATTTTAGGATCTTTTCTTTATGTTTCACTGTGGTAAGTTTAATTACCACGTGTCGTGGTGAGGATCTCTTTTGGTCATATTTACTAGGGGTTCTATGAGCTTCCTGTACTAGGATGTCTCTGTCCTTCTCCAAACCTGGAAAGTTCTCTGCTAGTATCTCCTAAAAAGGCCTTTTAACCCTTTCTCTCTCTCCATGCCTTCAGGAACTCATAGAACTCAAATGTTGGTTTTTTTAATAGTATCCTGTAGATTCCCAGCAATATTTTTTAGATTTCTAATTTCCTCTTCTTTTCTTTGGTTTGACTGTATGTTTTCCTGTGCTCTGTCTTCTAAGTCCGATATTCTCTCTTCTGCTTCACCCATTCTGTTTTTAAGGCTTTCTAATGTGTTTGTCATTTGATCTATTGAGCTCTTCATTTCGTTTTGATTTCTCTTCACTATCACACTTTCCTGTTCTACTAGTTTCTGCGTTTCACTTTGATTCTTCCTTAAAATTTCATTTTCACGAGAGAGATTTTCAATCCTGTCCAATAAGGATTTCTGTAGTTCAAGGATTTGCTTTTGAAAACTTCCAAATGTTCTTATCATAAATTTTTTGAAATCCGTATCTTGCATTTCTTCTATCTCATCATCTTCATAATCTTGGTTTGGGGTGTTTTGTTTATTTGGAGGCATCATAGTGTCATCGTTGATCTTGTTCCCTCGATTTCTGTGTTTGTTGCTTGCCATAGTTAATTCTTGTTTCGTCACTGTGCGTTTTTTTTTTTAATATTTTTTTATTTTATTTTATACTATGTCTGTGTTAAGTGGACTGCCTGCTGTTGGAGGAGCCTTGGAGGCTTGAGATGGGTGCGGCCTGAGAGCTCTGCTTGGCTCTTCCTGGTTACGGGTGTGCAATGGTGACACCCTCAGGTTATGCGTGGTAAATCTCTCTCTATTTATTTATTTATTTATTTATTTATTTTATTCAGGGGGTAAGTAACACCGCACGGCACGGCTGTGCAGAATTGATGGTATTTAGCTTCCAGTCTCTGGCTTCTACCCAAAGAGTCTGTGTAGGCTCCTCTGGACTCCCACTGGGTTGCCTAGGCTACTGAATTGTAGTGCCTCAGTTCCTTAGCTCTCCCCTGTTGATATGTAAATCCAGAGAGGGGGCCTGCTCTTTGTCTCTTGCGAATTCTTCAAGCCTTGCAGCCTTGCAACCTTTGCAAGGTTAGGGGAAAGAGAAACCCCCAAGCTTTTTTTTTTTCCTTCTTTCTGGTAGTGAGTTTGCTGCACTTTCTGGCCCCCCTCTAGATTCTGACCCCCGTTTCCCCACCAATGTCTCGGGTTATTGAGCTCACCTCCCCTTCCAGCACCGATGTGTGGACTCGGAGCCCTGGACGTCGCAACTCTCCCTGCTGTTGTCTTTGTGACATGCACTCCCCTACCTGCACTGGCACGCAGACCCTGCGGCTTCCATGGCACCCGCGGCACCCGCGGCACCCGCAGCTCCCGCGGCTCGGCTTCCACGTGGTGGGCGACCTTGTTCTCCCAGTAGGTCCTCCGATTCACAGCAAATCGATCCAGAAGAGTTTCCTCTGCAATATTTTCCTGGTTCTTTTTTCTGAGGCTACAGTAACTCCCCTTTTATAAAACTAAATTTTCCTGGACTATCGGTGCACACCCTCACTATTCCACCATCTTGGCTCCACCCACCATAGAATACATTCACTGAAATTTAAATACCTGCCTAATCTCAGAAATTAACAAAAGTCATGGAAATATGGAACAGATATGTTGACAAGTAAAGAAGAGTATTTAGTTTAAAGGAAATAACGTGAAGATAATAAAATAGTGCAGTAAAACGAAAGTCAGCAAATGTTTTCCACAAAACGACAGAGCTTAAGCATTTTATAGTACTCACTGAGAAGTTTATCACAAAAGTGCACACAGACAACATCTAAGTAAACATGTATAACTGTATTATCTTAAAAATTTCATTTAAAAAACTGGTGATGTGTTTGATTTTGTCTTTTGCCTCTAGTTTGTTAATCTCTGCTATAAGACTCTTATTTTGATATAGTAAGCAGTAGAAAAGTAGATATATTTGGGTTACAAAAGGCAAGACTAAGAAAATTTTACATTTGAAAAAGCACTATCATGCCCTTGATTATCAGCTAGGTTATCAATGATGGAATGCGAAAATGTACTTAATAATCTGAAATATCTTCTATTTTTTGGATCTTCCTTTTTCAGTAAGTGGTTCTAGGAGCAGGCTGGATTTTCCACAAGGGAAAGGAGTGTTCCTCAAAAAGATCTCTTGTTCCCGTATCACTTTGTTGATGGAGGCAGATGATTCTTCCCACTTACTAAGATACAGCAAAATATTGTGCCAAAAAGAACCTACTCTTCTTTGGTAATGTAACTATAATCTTTTTCCTCATTATGTGATAATTCAACAGCAGACTTCATGCCTTAGGGTAGAGTGAGTCAAGTCAGAGGAGCCAAAACAACTTGATATTTTTCTTTGCTCAAGGCTGTTTTCCAGGCTGAGCCATTGCAAAGACAATCACCGCTTAGGCAACTGAAATATCTCAAAAGACCAGTTGATTAATAGAACAAGAAATTCTTTTTTTTCAACTTTTATTTAATAAATATAAATTTCCAAAGTACAACTTTCGAATTCTAGCGGCTTCTCCCCCCATAACCTCTCTCTCACCTGCAACCACCCCATCTCCCACTCCCTCTCCCATCCCATTCTACATCAAGATTCATTTTCAATTATCTTTATATACGGAATTAACTTAATAGATACTAAGTAAAGATTTCAACAGTTTGCACCCACACAGATACACAAAGTATAACATACTGTTTTAGTAGTAGTTTTACCGTTAATTCACGTAGTACAACAAATTAAGGACAGAGATCTTACTTGGGGAGTAGGTGCACAGTGACTCTTGTTGTTGATTTAATAATTGACACTCTTATTTATGATGTCAGTAGTCACCCGAGGCTCCTGTCATGAGCTGTCATGGCTAGGAAAGCCTCTTGAGTTCACCAACTAAGAAATTCTTGAGATTCATACAAAGGTAGACTCTTGAGTGGCCAAGATTGTTATGAGTTGAAACTTATAGAAACAGAACAAGACAAAGTGCTTGTTGCTTGATGCAAACAGGATGAAATGTCCTGGTATAGATCAGTGATAGAAAGAATGCAGTGGATTCCAGAGGTGAGTTTGAAAACCTAACAGTGCAAGGATGGGAGAGAAGCTAAGGGGTTTAAACGTGTGTGTGATAACAACAATTAATTTTTCAAAAGTCCCACAATTGTGCATTAACAAAACATTTCTGGTTGTCTGGTAAGTCTCTCCAGGCTTAGATCAAATGAAATGATTGTGCATTCTGACTTCATGGTAGGTCTATTTTAGAGATTGTTCATGACAGTTTTGTTGGCAGACCTGCAGAAAAGCAAATGTTAATATGGTCTCCTGTAGACATTGAAATCTATACAGGTTGGGAGGTAACAACAGTGACCTGGTTGCTTGCTCTGACAAGGAAAATCAGGGATGCAGCCCTAAGACAATCTTTTCTGTGCATACTCTGTGTTTCTGAGAGAGCATGGATTTTCATAGGAGAGAGATTAGCTTTATGTTCTTACTTAATAAAATACACTTGTCAATTTATATTTTATATGCACTTTTATATTTATACAGTATTTAGCTTCTTACCTAGTGGATTGAAAGCAGCTTAAGGTAGTTCATCATGCACAAGATGAGGATGCTAATAAATTCCTGACTATTGGAACTCGGGACAGGTCTGTATCACAGAAAATTGTGAGAATGTGAAAAGTGGGCCTTTGCTCCATACTGGTTATGTCACCACTCTCTTGGAAATGTAATATATCTGACTTACCCATTAGTTTCAGGAGTACCTTCTGCTAAATGATATATTGCCTGTCTGCACATAAAAAATCTTTTTTGTGTCTCAAAACCACATGAATATCACAGAATGATTGTCTGCATCCTCATATCATAGGCCTTGAGGAAAATATTTTTGCCTATGGGTAAAAGGATTTCCAAATTGGCTGTTAAATATTAATAGAACAGGATTTCCTTTTGTAGTATGTTCCAACCAAAAGAAAGGACAATGATTTAATCAGCTTCTTTAGAGGTGCATTTCCATGATTTTTTCAGCAAAACTACATAAAATTGACCATTAATCCATCCAATCACTGTGTCTGAATACAAATGCAGTCAATCTAACAGAATATGTCTTCATAAAGACCTCTGGGGATATAAAAGGGAGTGCTGGATCATGAAACCCTTGTCTGTTGGAGAACACTTTGCCTGTATCTTTCTGTCACTTGATTGTCTACTGGATGTGAAGAAGCCTATATTATGTCTATTTAGCCCTTGCTCATTCTCTCTTCTTTGGTCTACTTTGGTCTCTGAAACAAAAGAAAGGGCAGGAGGAATAGGGACCATCAAGAAATAAGAGCTCCATCAGGGTCTCTCAGTTGTTCTCGTATCTCAAATTAGATGGTGAACCCAGACTACTATTTTTTCTTTTCTTCGTATGTCTCATTGTCTGTGTTTTGGCTACTCCAACGCTGGTGATGCCCAGACAAATCAGGTAAATCTTAGAGTTATGAAATCTCTACTAATGAGAAAATAGTCTGCCAAAGAAGAGCAGGCTCACCCTTCTTAGTAAAATAAAGGTGAAAATGACCTCATAATTTAAGTAAAACTAAAACCAAACCAAATCAAATAAAAACAAACACAAAAGGGAAAGAGCATGGAACTCATAGTGGATACACCACAAGATTATCTCATTGGAGTGTTGCCTAAACTAAATATGAAGAGATGGTAAACCTAATGCAGTTTTTGTAAGAAGGATGAATTCTATACAATTTTAGGCACGAATTGATGACAAGACAAACTTTGTTATTTCTACTATGTACTCCTGAGTGACAGTGGGTTTGCCCAAGGTGAAGAGTTATAGCTAACTACATAAATCCATTGTAATATTGCTTTGAAATTTTATATTTATTTTTCTACATACTTTTAGTTTCATGTTTTACTTATATGAGTTGTTTGAGTATCAAGGCATATTAAAGATGACAAAAATATTTAACGAGGTCCTAGGAAACAAGGCACAAAACTGCCCTATGTCACTAATCTCTGTAATCACTCTTGATTTCACTCCCTGTTAACTACCCTCACTGTTAACAAATTATTTCTTATTCTCCAGAGGTTAGTTGATATTTATAGGAAAAAAATGGAAACAAATCCTGTTAAATGAATTACAAATCCCAGGAATCATTGAAAGACATTACAGGGTCCAGCAATCTGGCATAGCAGGTAAAGCCACCACCTGCGGTGCCAGGATCCAATATGGGCGCTGGTTCTAGTCTCAGCTGCTCTACTTCTGATCCAGCTCTCTGCTACGGCCTAGGAAAGCAGTGGAAGACGGCCCGGGTGCTTGGGTCCCGCACCCGAGTTGGAGAACTGGAGGAAGCTCCAGACTCTTGCTTTGGATCGGCTCAGCTCCAGCCATTATGGCCACTGGGGTGTGAACCAGCAATGCCTCCCTCAATATGTCCCAGGTGTTTGTTACCACTCTCAGACACTTCATCCACGCTTGGGTGAATATATCATGATTTTTTGAAAAGTATGACACCAGTTTTTTGATTTTTGCCCCCAAATTTAATGCTCCCAGTCCCAATCCTTGCTTCTTGTATGCAAAGAGGACGCAGGACCTCTTCAGGTCTGGTGACCCCAGTGCAGGTGCTTTAATAGATTCCAGCCTTAGCAGTGAGAATATCCAAGATCATATCTAGTTAGAATCTCTTTCTTGAAATGACAGCCCTCTGTTGAGGTTGTAGCTCTGGCAGAGCCTTTTATGAGCTACCATCAGACAGCAATGAATGGGAACGCTTTCTCCATAACCTCTTGACTTCACCTATTTTAGTTGATGTTTGGTACCAGTGACTCCACATTGATATGACAACTTTTGTATTTTCTTATTGTAATCAATATCATTTTCTGAAAAACCTGCATATTGGTCATCCTGTAGCCATATGTTTTTGCTCCTCATTGTCAGGATGGACCCATCCTGGTTGCTGATCTGATCTGGTTCTATATCAGGAGGGAGGTAATTGACAACCAGGAGTCAGTGTCAAAACTCTTTTGGCCACTTGTGAGCAACAAAGAAATTTTAGGAGGAGATTTACTTGGGTTAAGCTTATCTGCAGTGTATTATCAAATATAACACTATTTGTAATGTGGTGATAATTATCATCTCACCGGGTCAGAAGTGAGTTAGGAGTTAGGAATTGTACTTCTGTAGAAATCTGACAGGCACCAGGCATAAAGTCCAAAAAGGAAAATACAAAGCAAAGCCAACAAGAATTTAACAAGTAAAGATTGCATCTTTAAAACAATGAACAGAGTTATAATCAACTAAAAGGGTATTACAGTTTTGAGACACAGACACAGTTTTGAGGTTGACCATTTTCATAAATGCATCAAGAAAAATTGATTTACTATGTAGTCATCTCAGAATGTAAAAGCTATCAAAGTTAGGAAACATTCCATGTCAGACTTTAATTTTTTTTTAAAATCATGCTATCTAATCTTTAGATGTTTCAGCACCCAATAAGAACCAATAAATTTATTTACTCATTATAAATGAAATCAGGCATTGTATGTATTCCTAGATATGTCAATATTTCTAGCCAAATCCTGTAATGATGAGCACAGATTCTTTGGACATGTACAAAAAATCATATTTCTGTGAAAACAAAAATACTCAGTTTCTGAAGTTTGTAAGTATTAAATAAGAAGAGCCTAATGGCTTTTTCTATGTTTACACAAATATACTTTATCAAGTGATGTAAAACTTTAGACAACTCAAGAAAAAATTTTATTTCTATTTAGAAGACAAATATTGAGGGGGCGGAGCCAAGATGGCGGAATAGTGAGGGTGCGCACCAATAGTCTGGGAAAATTTAGTTTAATAAAAGTAGAGTTATGGTAGCCTCAGAAAAAGGATCAGGAAAAAGTTGCAGAGGAAACTCTTCTGGATCTAGTGGCTGTGACTCGGAGGACCTACAGGGAGAGCAAGGTCGGCTGAGCCACGGGAGCCACAGGGTCTGCGCACCAGTGCTGGAAGGGGAGTGGATGTGACACAGACGACCAGCAGGGAGAGCAGGGACGCCCAGGGCTCCGAGTCCACACATCGGCGCTAGAAGGGGAGGTGAGCTCAGTAACCCGAGACATTGGCGGGGAAACGGCAGACAGAATCTAGAGGGAAGTGGGCTTGAGGCGGGAAAGTTCACCAGACTGACTACAGGAGAGAGGAAAAAAAAAATGTGGGGGGGGGTACTGGTACAGACGAGTTTCTCTCTCTGCCAACCTTGCAAAGGTGAGCAAGAGACAAAGAGCAGGCCCCACTAAGGGATATACATAACAAAAGGGTAGAGCTAAGGAACTGAGGCACTACAATTCAGTAGCCTAGGCAACACAGTGGGAGTCCGAAGGAGAAACTGAGCCTGCACAGACTCTTTGGGTAGAAGCCAGAGATCGGAAGCTAAATACCATCAATTCTGCTCAGCCATGCGATATTACTTACCTCCTGAATAAAAAAATAAAATAAAATAAATAAATAAATAAAAAGAGAGAGAATTTACCACACATAACCTGAGGGTATCAACTTTGCACATCCATAACCCAGAAGAACCAAGCAGAGCTCTCAGGCCACACCCATCTCAAGCCTCCAAGGCTCCTCCAACAGCAGGCAGTCCACTTAACACAGACATAGTATTAAAAAAAAACTCACAGTGAGGGAAGAAGAATTAACAATGCCAAGCAACAAACACAAAAATCGAGGGAACAAGATCAATGATGACACTATGACGCCTCCAAATAAACAAAACACCCCAAGCCAAGATTATGAAGATGATGAGATAGAAGAAATGCAAGATACGGATTTCAAAAAATTTATGATAAGAACATTTGGAAGTTTTCAAAAGCAAATCCTTGAACTACAGAAATCCTTATTGGACAGGATTGAAAATCTCTCTCGTGAAAATGAAATTTTAAGGAAGAATCAAAATGAAACTCAGAAACTAGTAGAACAGGAAAGTGTGATAGTGAAGAGAAATCAAAACGAAATGAAGAGCTCAATAGATCAAATGACAAACACATTAGAAAGCCTTAAAAACGGAATGGGTGAAGCAGAAGAGAGAATGTCGGACTTAGAAGACAGAGCACAGGAAAACATACAGTCAAACCAAAGAAAAGAAGAGGAAATTAGAAATCTAAAAAATATTGCTGGGAATCTACAGGATACTATTAAAAAAACCAACATTTGAGTTCTATGAGTTCCTGAAGGCATGGAGAGAGAGAAAGGGTTAAAAGGCCTTTTTAGGAGATACTAGCAGAGAACTTTCCAGGTTTGGAGAAGGACAGAGACATCCTAGTACAGGAAGCTCATAGAACCCCTAGTAAATATGATCAAAAGAGATCCTCACCATGACACGTGGTAATTAAACTTACCACAGTGAAACATAAAGAGAAGATCCTAAAATGTGCAAGAGAGAAACGTCAGATTTCTCTCAGAGGATCTCCAATTAAACTCACAGCAGACTTCTCATCAGAAACACTACAGGCTAGGAGGGAATGGCGAGACATAGCACAGGTGCTAAGAGAGAAAAATTGCCAGCCCAGAATATTATATCTTGCCAAGCTCTCATTTGTGAATGAAGGTGAAATAAAGACCTTTCATAGCAATCAGAAATTGAAAGAGTTTGCCACCACTCGTCCAACCCTGGAAAAGATACTTAAAGATGTGCTACACTCAGAAACACAGAAACACAGCCACCAATATGAAAGAAGGGAAAGGAAGAAAACCTACCAGTAAAAGAGCATGGGAAGCTCAAAGCATATACTAGAAAATATTTTCGGGAAAATGGCAGGACAAAGTCACGATGTATCAATAGTCACATTAAACGTTAATGGACTTAACTCTTCAGTTAAAGGTGCAGACTGGCTGCATGGATTAAGGAACAAAACTCAACTATTTGCTGCCTACAAGAAACACATCTCTAACAAAGATGCATGCAGACTGAAAGTGAAAGGTTGGAAAAAGATATTCCATGCCAACAGAAACCAAAAAAAAAGCAGGTGTAGCCATATTAATATCAGACAAAATAAACTTTAATACAAAAACTGTTAAGAGAGACAAAGAGGGACACTATATAATGATTAAGGTTCAATTCAACAGGAAGATGTAACTATTATAAATGTATATGCACCTAATTACAGTGCACCGGTCTATTTAAAAGATATGTTAAGGGACTGAAAGGGAGACTTAGATTCCAATACAATAGTACTGGGGAAGTTCAATACTCCACTCTCAGAAATAGACAGATCATCCGGACAGAAGATCAACAAGGAAACAGCAGATTAAATTGACACTATTGCCCAAATGGATCTAACAGATATCTACAGAACTTTCAACCCTACATCTAAAGACTTCACATTCTTCTCAGCAGTGCATGGAACCTTCTCTAGGATTGATCACGTACTAGGCCATAAAGCAAGTCTCAGCAAATTTAAAAGAATTAGAATCATACCATGCAGCTTCTCAGACCACAGCGGAATGAAGCTGGAAATTAGCAACTCAGGAAACCCCAGAAAGTATGCAAACACATGGAGACTGAACAACATGCTCCTGAATGAACACGGGGTCATTCAAGAAATCAAAAGAGAAATCAAAAACTTTCTGGAAGTAAATGAAGACAACAACACAACATATCAAAACTTATGGGATACAGCAAAAGCAGTATTGAGAGGCAAATTTTTAGCAATAGGTGCCTATATCAAGAAATTGGAAAGGTACCAAATAAATGAGCTTTCAGCGCATCTCAAGGACCTAGAAAACTGCAGCAAACCAGACCCAAATCTAGTAGGAGAAGAGAAATAATTAAAACCAGAGAAGAAATTAACAGGATTGAATCCAAAAAAAACACTACAAAAAATCAGCCAAGCGAGAAGCTGGTTTTTTGAAAAAATAAACAAAATTGGCACCCCATTGGCCCAACTAACTAAAAAAAGAAGAGAAAAGACCCAAATCAATAAAATCAGAGATGAAAAAGGAAACATAACAACAGACACCAGAGAAATAAAAAGAATCATCAGAAATTACTACAAGGACCTGTATGCCAGCAAACAGGAAAATCTATCAGAAATGGATAGATTCCTGGACACATGCAATCTACCAAAATTGAACCATGAAGACATCGAAAACCTAAATAGACCCATAACTGAAACAGAAATTGAAACAGTAATAAAGGCCCTCCCAACAAAGAAAAGCCCAGGACCAGATGGATTCACTGCTGAATTCTACCAGACATTTAAAGAAGAACTAATCCCATTTCTTCTCAAACTATTCAGAACAATCAAAAAAGAGGGAATCCTCCCAAATTCTTTCTATGAAGCCAGCATCACCTTAATCCCTAAGCCAGAGAAAGATGCAGCACTGAAAGAAAATTACAGACCAATATCCCTGATGAACATAGACGCAAAAATCCTCAATAAAATTTTCGCCAATAGAATACAACAACACATCAGAAAAATCATCCACCCAGACCAAGTGGGATTTATCCCTGGTATGCAGGGATGGTTCAACATTCGCAAATCAATCAATGTGATTCACCACATTAACAGACTGCAGAGAAAAACCATATAATTATCTCAATTGATGCAGAGAAAGCATTCAATAAAATTCAACACCCTTTCATGATGAAAACTCTAAGCAAATTGGGTATAGAAGGAACATTCCTCAATATAATCAAAGCAATTTATGAAAAAACCACAGCCAGTATCCTATTGAATGGGGAAAAGTTGGAAGCATTTCCACTGAGATCTGGCACCAGACAGGGATGCCCACTCTCACCACTGCTATTTAACATAGTTTTGGAAGTTTTAGCCTGAGCCATCAGACAAGAAAAAGAAATCAAAGGAATACAAATTGAGAAGGAAGAAGTCAAACTATCCTTCTTTGCAGACAATACGATTCTTTACTTAGAGGATCCAAAGAACTCTACTAAGAGACTATTGGAACTCATAGAAGAGTTTGGCAAAGTGGCAGGATATAAAATCAATGCACAAAAATCAACAGCCTTTGTATACACAAGCAATGCCATGGCTGAGGAAGAACTGCTAAGATCAATCCCATTCACAATAGCTACAAAAACAATCAAATACCTTGGAATAAACTTAACCAAGGATGTCAAAGATCTCTACAATGAGAATTACAAAATCTTAAAGAAAGAAATAGAAGAGGATACCAAGAAATGGAAAAATCTTCCATGCTCATGGATTGGAAGAATCAACATCACAAAATGTCCATTCTCCCAAAAGCAATTTATAGATTCAATGCAATGCCAATCAAGATATCAAAGATATTCTTCTCAGATCTAGAAAAAATGATACTGAAATTCATATGGAGGCACAAGAGACCTCGAATAGCTAAAGCAATCTTGTACAAGAAAAACAAAGCTGGAGGCATCACAATACCAGATTTCAGGACATACTACAGGGCAGTTGTAATCAAAACAGCATGGTACTAGTACAGAAACAGATGGATAGACCAATGGAACAGAATTGAAACACCAGAAATCAACTCAAACATCTACAGCCAACTTATATTTGATCAAGGATCTAAAACCAATTCCTGGAGCAAGGACAGTCTATTCAATAAATGGTGCTGGAAAAACTGGATTTCCATGTGCAGAAGCATGAAGCAAGACCCCTACATTACACCTTACACAAAAATCTACTCAACATGGATTAAAGACCTAAATCTACGTCCTGACACCATCAAGTTATTAGAGAACATTGGAGAAACCCTGCAAGATATTGGCACAGGAAAAGAGTTTCTGGAAAAGACCCGGGAGGCACAGGCAGTCAAAGCCAAAAACAACTATTGGGATTGCATCAAATTGAGCAGTTTCTGTACTGCAAAAGAAACAGTCAGGAGAGTGAAGAGACAACCGACAGAATGGGAAAAAAATATTTGCAAACTATGCAACAGATAAAGGGTTAATAACCAGAATCTACAAAGAGATCAAGAAACTCCACAAAAACAAAACCAACAACCCACTTAAGAGATGGGCCATGGACCTCAATAGACATTTTTCAAAAGAGGAAATCCAAATGGCCAACAGGCACATGAAAAAATGTTCAAGATCACTAGCAATCAGGGAAATGCAAATCAAAACCACAATGAGGTTTCACCTCACCCCAGTTAGAATGGGTCACATACAGAAATCTACCAACAACAGATGCTGGCGAGGATGTGGGGAAAAAGGGACACTAACCCACTGTTGGTGGGAATGTAAACTGGTTAATCCACTATGGAAGTCCATTTGGAGATTTCTCAGAAACCTGAATATAACCCTACCGTTTGACCCAGCCATCCCACTCCTTCGAATTTACCCAAAGGAATTTAAATTGGCAAACAAAAAAGCGGTCTGCACTCTAATGTTTATTGCAACACAATTTACAATAGCCAAGACCTGGAACCAACTTAAATGCGCATCAACGGTAGACTGGATAAAGAAATTATGGGATATGTACTCTTTAGAATACTATACCGCAGTAAGAAACAATGAAATCCGGTCATTTGCAAGAAAATGGAGGAATCTGGAACACATCATGCTGAGTGAAATAAGCCAGTCCTAAAGGGACAAATACCATATGTTCTCCCTGATCGGTGATAACTGACTGAACACCAAAAAGGAAACCTCCTGAAGTGAAATGGACACTATGAGAAACGGTGACTTGCTCAGCATAGTCCTGACTGTTAATGAACAACTTAATACGTTATCCCTCTTAGTATATTTTTTGTCTGTTCTACTTAATACTACTGGTTTAATTCTGTAATTAATACACAGTTATTCTCAAGTGTTGAAAATTAACTGAAATGTGATCCCTGTTAAACATAAGAGTGGGAATAAGAGAGGGAAGAGATGTATAATTTGGGACATGCTCAAGCTGACTTGCCCCAAATGGTAGAGTTAGAAACATAGCAGGGGATTCCAATTCAATCCCATCAAGGTGGCATGTACCAATGCCATCTCACTATTCCAAGTGATCAATTTCAGTTCACAATTGATCATAATGAAAGGACTAAGGGTCAAATGGATCACATAAACAAGTCTAGTGCCTGCTAATACTAACCGATAGAATAAATAAAGGGGAGAGGGATCCAACATGGGAAGTGAGATACTCAGCAGACTCATAGAATGGCAGATGTCCTAAATAGCACTCTGGCCTCAGAATCAGCCCTAAAGGCATTCAGATCTGGCTGAAAAGCCCATGAGAGTATTTCAGGCATGGAAAGCCAAGACACTCTGGCAAAAAGATCTCTGTGAGTGAGATCCCAGTGGAAAGAACAGGTCTTCAAAGAAGGAGGTACCTTTCTCTGAAGGGAGGAGAGAATCTCCACTTTGACTATGACCTTGTCTAAACAAGATAAGAGTCGGTGAACTCAAAAGGCTTCCATAGCCTTGGAAACTCATTAAGGAGCATAGGGAGATTACTGATGCCATAAACAGGAGTGTCAATTTGGAAATTCAACAACAAGAGTCACTGTGCACTTACTCCTCATGTAGGATCTCTGTCCTTAATGTGCTGTACATTGAGATTTAACAAGTACTCAAACAGTATTTTTCACTTTGTGTTTCTATGTGGGTGCAAACTGTTGAAATCTTCACTTAATGTATACTAAACTGATCTTCTCTATATAAAAAAAATTGAAAATGAATCTTGATAAGAATGGAAGGGGAGAGAGAGCAGGAAAGGGGAGGGTTGCAGGTGGAAGGGAAGTCATTGCAGGGGGGAAGCCAATGTAATCCATAAGCTGTACTTTGGAAATTTACATTCATTAAATAAAAGTTTTTTAAAAAAGAAGACAAATATTTAAGTATAGAACCAACAATGTTTTAAGTAAATTTTTATCACTTTGTGGAATCTCATATAATTAACTCTTGTTTGATCTCTGTTAGCAGTTTTATGAATTGATCAGTTTCCTTTTTAGACTCCTAGAAAGTTTTATTTAGTTATTTATCTTAAATTTGCTAGAAACCTGCATCTAATTATAAATGTTAAAAGCTCTTTAAAATTTAATTGTAAATCTTTCTAGAGAAAACTCAGAACTGTGGATGACTCACCATGGTTAAAATTCTGATAATAACTCAGCAAGCAATGCAAATTTAGTTATTTCCATTGAATGCAGCATTTTAGAAACAGCAATAGTGTTTCACAAACCTATCCTGCCCTTTATGGCCTCTGGTTCTGTGATGGGAGGAACAGTACCAAAGATTTTTGAAAGGCTCCCAGGGTCCTTATCCATTACAAAAGAAATCATGATTGATATTGTTCCACCAAGATCAGCATGCTTTCATAAATTTTAAATATCTAGACTAGTTACACCAGTAGCATACTTATACAAACAGAACTTAAAGTTTATCATCATTTCCAGATTTGACAATGTTTGCCATGTAGTCCAACACATCTAATTAGCTGTTATCTCTACAAGATGAGAGATGCATGCTCTGAAAATTTCCAGGAGTCTATTTGGAAATCTCAGGGGAAAAAAAGTTAATTTAGAATTTTCATCTGAGGTAACTTATCTAAGATGGCAATGATTAAATTATTTGGTCACAAGATGACCTCAGATCATTGTGTAATAATAGTTATCTGTTTAATTGGGGTGATTTAACCAGGATTACAGCTAGATTTAATCAGAGTTATAAAGGGACCACTTAAATTGGAGGAATCTGGAAAATATTATGCTGAGTGAAATAAGCCAGTCCCAAAGGGACAAATATCATATGTTCTCCCTGATCAGTGACAACTAACCGAGCACCAAAAAGGAAACCTGTTAAAGTGAAATGGTGACTTGATCAGCCTTTGCCCTGACTGTTGATGAACAACTTGATACGTTATCCCTCTTAGTATTTTTTTCTCTGTTCTGCTTAATACTATTGGTTTAATTCTGTAATTCATACACAGTTATTCTTAAGTGTTGAAACTTAACTGAAAAGTGATCCCTGTTAAATATAAGAGTGGGAATAAGAGAGGGAAGAGATGTACAATTTGGGACATGTGCAAGCTGACTTGCCCCAAATGGTAGAGTTAGAAATTCCAATTCAGTCCCATCAAGGTTGCATGTACCAATGCCATTTCACTAGTCCATTTGATCAATTTGTGTTCACAATTGATCATAATGATAGGGCTAAGAATCAAAGGGATCACATAAACAAGACTAGTGTCTGAAAATACTAACTGATAGAATAAACAAAGGGAGAGAACGATCCAACATGGGAAGCAAGATACACAGCAGACTCATAGAATGGTGGATGTCCTAAACAGCACTCTGGCCTCAGAATCAGCCCTTAAGCCATTCGGATCTGGCTGAAAAGCCCATGAGAGTATTTCAGGATGGAAAGCCAAGACACTCTGGCAAAAAAAAAAAAAAAAGAAAAAAGAAAAACCAAAACCTAAATGAAAGATCTCCGCGAGTAAGATCCCAGTGGAAAGAACAGGTCATCAAAGAAGGAGGTACCTTTCTCTGAAGGGAGGAGAGAACGTCCACTTTGACTACGACCTTGTCTAAATATGATCAGAGTCGGTGAGCTCAAAAGGCTTCCATAGCTTTGGCAGCTCATGACAAGAGCCTAGGGTGATTACTGAGGCCATAAACAAGAGTGTCAATTTGTTAAGTCAAGAAAAGGAATCACTGTGCACTTACTCCTCATGTAGGATCTCTGTCCTTAGTGTGCTGTACATTGAGATTTAATGCTATAACTAGTACTCAAACAGTATTTTTTACTTTATGTTTCTATGTGGGTGCAAACTGTTGAAATCTTTACTTAATATATACTAAACTGATCTTCTGTATATAAAGATAATTGAAAATGAATCTTGATGTGAATGGAAGGGGAGATGGAGCGGGAAAGGGGAGGGTTGTGTGTGGGAGGGAAGTTATGGGGGGGAAGCCATTGTAATCCATAAGCTGTACTTTGCAAATTTATATGCATTAAATAAAAGTTGAAAAAAAATAAATAAATAAAGTAAATATCTTTTAAAAATCTTAGATCTTTTAAGATTTATTATTCCTAACCCATCAAAACCTACTAAAGACAACAGGGAATATAAGATATTATCTTTCCAAATAAACAAGTTTTTTTTCTTGTTCAGTTACCAAAAAGTAAAGAAAACTTGCTGCCTTGGTTTGTTTCTTCTTGTGGGAAGCCATCTGGACAGCCTAGAATTTAAATAGACAGTAGAATAATGTGTCTAAGATAATGAGTATACACCGTATTATAAAATAGTGTAAATAAGAAAAACTTGAGGGCTTTTTTTTGCATGTGAACTATATCTAATACAGCATTGGAAAATAAATAATTAAATAATACAGTCTTAAAGAAAGCCTTTAGACATTTGTTATAAAAGTCCTTTGTCTTTCTTAGCTTCTATTTTTCTTGATAAATTGGATTTCCAAGTGAGTTACCCTCTTGCCTCTGTAACAGTACATTTTCCCCTTTCTTTTTATTATTATGTTTTTTATGTTTCTTTACTTTAAACTATTTAAAATAGTTTATTCTTAAATGTTTAAACACACAGAAAAGCAGAGAATGTAAACTGACAATTTTGTTCACACCCAGATTTAAAAACTAGAGATTTGAATGTTTATTTAATTACATTTATAATTTTATATGTATTTATTATTGTAATCCAGAAAAAGAAAAAAAGAAGTGGTGGGGGAGAACAGGAGGGAGAGGGAGGGAACATCATTATATTCTTAGAATTGAATCTATGAACTACATTAAATTTATTTCCTTTGTATTAATATCACATTAACATGAAAAGAGTAACAGATGGCATAAAAGATGGAAGGATGACATTCAGAAGAGAAAGATGGGATGATGTATAACTTAATAGAAATGTTCATAGGGAAGGAAATGTATTGGTAAAGGCCTAGTTTTCCTGGACATCCATTAAGCAGTGACCCAACAAAAAATAATGTAGCTGGCATATGCAGACTTTTTAAGTATTATTTATTTATTTGGAAGACAGAGTTACAGATAGGCAGAGTCAGAGGCACATAGAGAGACCTTCCAACCACTTCTTCACTCCCCAAATGGTAACGACAATGCCTGGAGCTGGGCAATCTGAAGCCAGGAGCTAGGAGCTTCTTCCAGGTCTCCTGGCTAGGTATAGGGGCCCAAGGACTTGGACCATCCTCCGCTGCTTTCTCAGGCCATAGCCGAGAGCTGAGAGCCTATATGGGATGCTGGCATTGTAGGCAGCGGCTTTACCTGCTGCACACAACAGCACCTGCCCCAGACCTATGCAGTTTTAAGGGCAGACTATGCAAGGCTGAAATTCATAGGGCAGGCTGACTGGAGAGTATGTTGGACCTCTCCAGCCTGGGGTAAGCGAAGCTCCTATCTACAGGTGGTATATCTTCTTCCTCAAGGAAGCCTCAGTTGTACTCCAAGGTCTTTTCAACTATTTGAATCAGGCTTCTATATATCTAAGTCAAATGATTTTAGACTTAGTCAAGTCAACAAAATTACTTCAGAGCAACACTTAGATTATTGTTTGAGTGAATAATTGGAGAATAAAGTCTATCCATATAGAAAAATATATTTTTTTAAATTTGTCTCAGAATTGGGGAGTGGCTTATGAGAGAGGGAGCAAGAGAGAGGGAATCTTTCATCCCAAACGACCACAGTATCTGAATGCTGGACAAAGCTGAGTCCAAGATCCAGGAACTCAATCCAAATTTCGTACATTTGGGATGCCAGCACCTCAGGCCAGGGCTTTAACCCACCATGCCACAGCACCGGCACACCTGTTAATTTTTAATACCAGTTAACATTAAACAAAGGCCATGACATACTCAAATGAATAATAATTTTATTCATTTTCCTAAAAATGACTGAAGGTACAAATTTGCATTTTTCCAATGATTCAGGTTAAGGATGCAAAGAGCCTTGGGTGCATGCAATTTATACTCTTTGCTCTCTTACCAAGCAGACATGGACAGATGTCAGTGGTTTCCGAGGCCATTTTTTTTTATTTGACAGATAGAGTTAGGCAGTGAGAGAGAGAGACAGAGAGACAGGTTTTCCTCCCGTTGGTTCAGCACCCAAATGGCTGCCATGGCTGGTGCCACGCCGATCCAAAGCCAGGAGCCAGGTGCTTCTTCCTGGTCTCCCATGCAGGTGCGGGGGCCCAAGGACTTGGGAAATCCTCTTTTGCTTACCTGGGCCACAGCAAAGAGCTGGACTGGAAGAGGAGCAACCAGGACTAGAATTTGGTGCCCATATGGGATGCCGGTGCCACAGGCTGAGGATTAAAATAGTGAGCCATGGCGCCAGCCCCTGGGGTCCTTCTGAAGCTCATAGCATACATTTATTTTCTTTCTTTAGAAAAAGTTTGGAAATTAAAGATATCCAAGATTCCAATCCATCACTACAAATAATCATAGTGTCCCAAGGTAACTCATTATGTGGCTAGGTAATCAAATGAGCTGCTCCCAAAGAGAACCCTAGAGAATGTCTTGTTTGCATCACCTCTCAGGACCTAACTCTTTTATGAATTCCTCATAGAAAAAGGGTCAGTTCAGCAGTGGGGCTTAAAAATGAGTGTTTTCCTCAGCTGAGAATAGAGCAAAAGTCTACTGCAAATCCCAGTTAATGCCAACTATCAAGGGATGATTGAGACTGACCAAGACCCAGTACATAGTTTCAAAAACACAGTGTAGTTCTCTGGATCTCACTCTACTGTCCTTCGGGTGAGGCTCCTACACCTTTAGTTCTCCATCTCTAGAATGAGTTGGTCCCAGACCTCCAAGTGAGGAGACAGTACAAAAGTAACAATGTCCTGAAGGAAACAAGACCCTCTGAAACTAAAAACATCTATCCTAGGAGAAGGCCAGCTTCTTATTTTATAGCCTGCAGTCCGTTTGGGAGGTGGGGTTTTTGTTTTCCCCTTCTTTTCTAGAATTCTCAGTCTTAACAAATTTTCTGCTGGGCTCTTCAGGAGAGGGGAACAGTTGAGGTGCTGAAATCACAGGAAATCAGAAGGATGCTTGTTGCTCAAACAGGCTTCCCCTTCTCAGCTACCAAGATTTCCGTTCCTCTAGCCATTCATTCCTTTCAGCACTGGCGTTCTCTGCTGCTCTTACTTTTCTCACAGTCTCTTGCAAGCAAACGTTGGATTCACTGGGCACTGCCTCGGAAGCAAGACAGAGTTTCAGCAGTTGGCCACCCATTTTCTGACACGTGGGAAGGAGTCAAGGAATGGTGAGTACTAATGCTGGCCAGCACCATGGTCCTCAGAGGCATTGATACTTTTTTATTTTTAGGTTCAGAATAAGAAAGAGAACAGGACTGTAAATAGTTTGTCCTCATATCTGCTGGAAGAAGGGCAACTGCCAATGATCCCCTCTTATCTGCATGAGCAGCCCACGTGATATAACTTGTGTTTCTCCTTATTAATGGTTTTGCTTTTCAAAGGAGTTCACCTAGGGAACCACCACAGCTCTGTCCCTCAAAGGCATGCTCTGATTTAGACAGGATGAGTAGTGCCCAATAATATTTGAGTGCATGTGTGTGACAGCACCCATGCATGAAGAAAAGTCCACTCATTCCTACATGATTTAAATCAATCGTTCACTAATTCAATCAATGTGAGATCATTTCATGAAAATGTAGCGCATTCCAGGAAATGTATAATTGTGGAGTAAGTAAGATCATTAAACACCACCCCACGCACACACACAAAAAACGAAAAAACTGAGATCCAAACATTCCAGCTCTCCATTGGTGCCCACACACCCTGGGAGGCAGCATGACATGGCTTTCTGTCACTCCCGTGGGAGACACGGATTGATTTCCTCGCTTCTGCGCGTTGCAGGCAGCAGTTAGGTACTCTGTGACTCTGTCTGCCTCTCAATTAAGTATCTAATTGAAAGTCAAAAAGAGGCTTATAAACAAATATTTGTGTATACTTATTGAATACTTTTGAAAACCATATTGTTATTTACATATACACATCCACCAAATTGTACACATGAAAATACATATTTCATTTAATAATTTAATAAAAATGTACACGTAAGACAGTGAAAATTAATACTTTAAAAATTGTAGGCCGGCACTGCGACTCAATAGGCTAATCCTCCGCCTTGCGGCGCCAGCACACCGGGTTCTAGTCCCGGTCGGGGTGCTGGATTCTGTCCAGGTTGCCCCGCTTCCAGGCCAGCTCTTTGCTATGGCCAGGGAGTGCAATGGAGGATGGCCCAAGTGCTTGGGCCCTGCAACCCATGGGAGACCAGGAGAAGCACCTGGCTCCTGCCTTTGGATCAGCGCAGTGCGCTGGCCTCAGCGCGCTGGTGTGGCGGCCACTGGAGGGTGAACCAACGGCAAAAAGGAAGACCTTTCTCTCTGTCTCTCTCTCTCTCACTGTCCACTCTGCCTGGCAAAAAAAAAAAAATTGTAGGAAAATGAGATTAGCAATAGCTTATTTTACAGTGTCCTTAAGAACTTTTCCTGTAACAGTATTTTTTTCTAAAGTTTAATGATGATCCTTAATAAGGAACAGATTTACATTGTAAATAGTACACACAAACACATTTGTATTAAAACAAACGTTTTCTGTACAGTGTGCCTATGCTATTGCAAGATACAGTATTTTATTTCCTCACTAGAGATTAATAAACATTAGTGTAACCCACTAATTATATTTCATTATCCATGAACATGTTCTACTTCTGGTTTCAGAGGGACAGTATTAAAAGCACTGACTTACAAGAGAGATTTTTAGTTCATGATGTCACAGACATTATCACTAATTGTTTCATGTTATCTGTTTACACTGTAGCTAAAGAGAGGACCTTGCTTACTTGATTTTACCGGTCCCTCAAAGTATTCTCTGTCTCTTCCTTCATGGCCTATCAAAGACAATTGATCCTCTTGCAAGTTCAGGCTGAACAGAATTCAAATCCAATACGGACAAAAAATCTTATTGTATCCCTGTGGTCTTAAAATCAAGTCACTCCTGGTTGTTCATGAGCAAATGATCCAGCTACGACAATTATGTTCATACTTCTCCTCTACTCCCAGATAGACATGGAGTCTTACTGTGAAAACAAACACTGAAGTAAGGATTTTTGTCATTGACTTTTTAAATCTCGAGACAGGAGGGCTGACTTCCTGACTATTACTTTAATCTTTCTTAGGGATAGCAGGCTTCATCGCTGAATCCAAATGATGTGTGCCTTCCCTTACATTTTCTCACATACTTGTGCATTAGTTTGGACCCACTCATCCTATTCTTTGCTGTGGACATACAGTAGAGTGTAGACTTGGATACGTATTCTGTGCTTGGCTTCAGAGCACTGGATCAGTGCCTGATTTACTACCGATGCACCCACAAACTGAGTGAACTATAAATCAAATCAAACAACAGCATGAATTAGACCAAACACTGTTATGCCATATGAAACCTTACAAATATGCAGACAGGTGGCATGGCCTCACGTGAAGTTTTCCCACACTGCACTGGGCTGCTAGAATCTGGACCTTTTTAGAACTACTTCGGCTCCATGACAATGAGGTCACTTCTTGCTCTACTCTTTTAACAGCATCTTCGGCATCAAAGCTATTCCTCTGATGAAGTTAAGGAAGGAACCAGAAATTTGGATTATATCATGATTGAAAACAGCATCTTAAAATTTTCTTTATTTCTTGGAAGGATGATAAAGAATCCACTGGAAACAAAAAAATATGAAGTTAAAGCTGAAATATGCTGTATTTGTGTAAAATAGAAAACAGCATACACTCTGGGATTTATAAGAATAGGGAATCCACATAACGTATTTGCATTGTTTTTCTTTGGTTCAGAAAAACAATGTATAATTTTATATGAAGATATTTCAAGTTATTGTCCACAAAATTATTCACCAGTGATTCAGTGGATGATAAGACCCTTCTATCAAGAATTACCAAGAAAGCATAGTTCTAGTTTGGCTTTATCTGCCAACCCAATGGCTTCATAAGAAATATAGGAATGGAAAAATTAGAAAAAATCAAGTATCTTAAATTTATAAAAAGAATTCCTAAAAACACATCTAATCATCCAATGAGAACTTGGATTGATCTCTTTCTGTTCATCTGCAGACAGAAATAAACACTGATGGGCAAAGAGAACCAAACCTATCTGACTGAATTCATCTTGCTGGGCCTATCTTCAGATCATCGGACCCAGATCGTACTGTTCGTGTTGTTTCTCATTGTCTACCTGCTGACCGTGTCTGGGAATCTGCTTATCATACTTCTAATTTATGCTGACTCTCGACTTCATACACCAATGTACTTCTTCCTTAAAAATCTGTCATTTACTGATCTCTGTTTCTCCACAACTATCGTTCCCCAGATGTTATTCCACTTTCTGGCCACGAGAAAGGTCATTTCCTTTACTGGGTGCTCCATTCAGATGTTTTCTTTCCTAATAATGGGATGCACAGAGAGTTCACTCCTTGCGGTGATGTCTTATGATCGGTATGTGGCCGTCTGCAAGCCCCTGCACTACACCACCATTATGACCCAGAGGGTTTGTGTTCTGCTGGTCATGGGGGCCTGGGCTAGTGGAGTGTTTGTGTCTTTGGTAGATACCACATTCACTTTATGCCTTCCCTATCAGGGACTTAATGTAATTAATCATTATTTTTGTGAGCCTCCTGCACTCTTGAAATTAGCTTCAGAAGAAACTTACAAGGCTGAAATGGTCATCTTTGCAATGGGTGTGATAATCCTCCTAGGTCCTGTGTCTCTCATCCTTTTCTCCTACTGGAATATCATTTCCACTGTGATTCAAATACAGTCAGGAGAGGGGAGGCTCAAAGTCTTCTCTACCTGTGGTTCCCATTTCATTGTAGTTGTCTTCTTCTATGGGTCAACAATATTTACCTACATGCAGCCCAATGCGAAGAAAATGAATCAGGGGGACAAGGTGATCTCAGTGTTCTACTCAGTGATAACACCCATGCTGAACCCATTCATTTATAGCCTGAGGAATAAAGATGTGAAAGAGGCATGTAGGAAACTATTTAGAAGATAGCCTCACAGAGAGAGGGATATTTTTATTTGAATATAATATAGAATATGGTACCCACTCATGAGGAAAAGCTGAGAATGTGAAACAGCTTTTAGATGAGTATGATTTTTTAAAAGAGTCTCAACATAGGGCATGGTGAACAGAATTATCATGCATAAATTAAATTTCAAATGAGCAATAGGAAAGTTGTATCATATAATTGAAATTTTCAATGAAAACCTGGCCATGAATCACCTTGCATACATAAAAACTGTGTAACTGACGACCAATAGGAAATCTCAATTGCCTGCTAGAAATTTTTTCTCTCATCATTTTAGAGGTCAAATGCCCACAATCAAGACGTCTTCAGACCACACTCCCCTGAAAGGCTGTGGAAGAGAGAGCTTCCCTACTCTTCCAGCTCCTGGGAGCTTCTGGGGGTCCTTAGCTTGTGACAGTATCAATCTCTGCTGCTGTCTTCTGAGGATGTATCCCTGTCTGTGTGTCTTTCTTTCTTCTTATAAAAACGTATGCCATAATATTTTGAGCCCATTGAGTCCAGGATGATCTCATCATGAGATTTCTCTTCATTACAACTGCAGAGGCATTTATTTCAATTTAGTCACATTCAGAATTAACAGGTTGATTTATTATTTTAGGTGACACAGTTCAACTCATTGGAGCCTTGGAGGTTCTTGAAGAAAGATGGATTTTATTTAAATTCAGTGTAAAACATCAAGATACTATGCTTTGAAAGGTCTTGTTGGGAATTGTATGGAAAATAGATTGCGGTGGGATAAGCATGAAAGCAAGAAAATAATCAGTAACTTGAGCCCTATTGCAGAAGCCCCAGTAAGGATAAACTGCAGTGGAAGTAATGGGAGGTGGAACAGAGGAGGAGGAACAACAGCTGGGTAAACAGGATATAGAGATGAAAAAGGAGGAAGGAACAGAATATCCTTACTAAGTCTTTGGCCTGAGCGACAGTGTGGATGATTGGAAAGGCTCAAAAAGGGAAGTTTGGTGGGGATGTCATGAATCCCCCTTCGAACTATTTACATGACTCTATGTTATGTGCAGTCTTGTCACACCATCCTTCTGTGTTTCACTGGTTAGAATAAAGCCTTCATCTGGACAGCCAGGGCAATTTAGAATGCACAATGAATCTCTCTTGTGTTTCTTACCATATTAGATGACATGTGGAGCATTTTGAGTATAAATGCAGACTAGGGTTCTAATCCTTTGGTCATTCATAGATTGGAGGGCATCATCAGATGGTGAAGAACATCATTGGCCCCTGTTGCTCTAGGGTTATGCATCTGCAGTTTCATCCAAGTACAAGATGAAAATATTTTACTAATTGCATTTTTACAGGAAATAAATCTACTTTTAAAGGTATTATAAGTAATTTGATGACTTAAAGTATATGAAAATATGGCAATGGTTATACACACAAATACTACATCAATTCATATAAGTGACTAGAGTATCCATTAGTTATTGCATGTGTAGCAGTCCTGCAACAAATACCCATAGATACTGAGGAATGACTGTACTTATATCATCTGCGTTTTACATTATCATTGTTATTGAAATCTCCACTTTAAAAATTCAGACAAAGTATTTGGGGATGTCAGCGTTCTACACAGCCTTTGGATAAACTTTAGTGCTGTACCTGGCTTCAGATGAGGGCCAGGCAATTCAAGTTTACATTTTAATTTTAAAAATACCCAAGGGTATCTGTTACTCTAGAAAAAAGTTAACAACATGGATTGCTCTGGGGAATGCCTTGATTATAACACCTCTTAGGATCTCAGGTTTGTAGATTTCCTTCAGGAAAAACCTCCATGCTGGTTTCTAGGAGGGTGAATTTGGGTTTGTGTTTGCTAACAAAATTGTGCTCCTTAGGATGGGATAAAATAAGACTCAGACAGGATCATGTCCCACCCTCAGCAAACTTGGCAAACTATAGGGGAGCTTGCCTGGCTGGATAAGGATTAGCAGACTGCAGAACCCACACCCTTCTTCATCTGTTATCTATCTATCATTGCACACACTGTCCTGTGCCAACCTCATGCCAATGCCCCAGTAGAGAGTTGGTAGGATGATCAGGGGTGAGGCATCGTATTAAGCAGTCTGATATCTTGAATAGTTCATCGGGAAGGAAGGCTTTGCCTTTCCCTGTTGAGCCCTCTCTTTTCCAGCTGGCTTCTAGAGAGAACAGGTCCTCCTCAGGAATCTTGTTCTGCACCTTCTCTAGGAAGGGTTAAATCTGTATCAAAGAACACCAGGTGATTCTAAGGACTGTAGCCCTGCACTGCCTCTCCTGTGGCACTGTGAGCTACTCTGCCAGATTCCCCTCTGCCCCTTGCTCCCTCAGTGCTCCCGCTTCAGGGCCTTCTTTTTGTCTATCTAAGCAATCAGGACCAGGATAGAACTCTGAGCCCTCCAGCTCAGAGTCATAGTCAAGAACCTCTTGTGGTAGACAGCCCTGCATGTCCACATAGGCTGTGTGTGAGGATGCTTATTAACAGTGTGCAGCCCTGACCTACTCTTGTGCTGTCATTCTGAGCTAATTCTACCTCACTGGGACATGGCTTGTGGTGAGTCCATAAATGTAGCGTGATCATTCCTGGGAGTTTTAAGTCAAGATTTTCCTATCCAAATCCAGTGTTTGAAAACTCCTTCTCCAAGATAGACCCACCTTCTCATTCACACTTCTTCTGGTGGCGTGTGGGGGCCGTGGAGAGCATCATAGAGTGGAGTGTCAGCAAGATTCTATTTATTCACTCATTTGACTAACTTTTATTAATACTCTACCATATGTCAACTGATAACTGAAATTCAGTGATAGCAAGACATGATATACGTTACACTACCTTGAAGCAGCAGCAATTCAGAAAAAAAAACACGGAAATATGTAATTAAAAGGTAATAACAACTGCTTGAAAAGAAGTGGATATCTTTATCTGTACATTGTGAAGAATAACAACTCTACCTTGAAAAGTGAGTAAAAAACTTTACAAGTATTTGATTAATGCTAATTCTAGGTGATTGATTAATGGATAGTTAACGCTAAGGGCCATGACATACTTGTGAATTACTGTGAAATTTAGGGAGAATTGCAGAACATTTTTTGACCCAGAATGAAAAGTGAAAAATTTTATTTTATTTTGATAAAATATATTTAAAATTTACTGTTTATATTGTCAGAGATGGACCACAAAAATAAATGCAGTCGTTTTTTTGAATGGCCTGAAAATGAGTGGAGGGGGATTGTTTGTATTTTGTCTAGTTTATCATTTACTTTTTTATTAGTTTATCATTTCACTTGAAAGATGTTGATCCTTTTGTTTTGTTTTGTTTTTTAACTTTTGTTTAATAATTATAAATTTCAGGCCGGCTCCGCGGCTCACTAGGCTAATCCTCCGCCTTGCGGCGCCAGAACACGGGGTTCTAGTCCCGGTCGGGGCACCAGATTCTGTCCTGGTTGCCCCTCTTCCAGGCCAGCTCTTTGCTGTGACCAGGGAGTGCAGTGGAGGATGGCCCAAGTGCTTGGGCCCTGCACCCCATGGGAGACCAGGAGAAGCACCTGGCTCCTGCCATCGGATCAGCGCGGTGCACTGGCCGCAGCACGCCTGCCGCGGCGGCCATTGGAGGGTGAACCAACGGTAAAAGGAAGACCTTTCTCTCCTCTCTCTCACTGTCCACTCTACCTGTCAAAAAAAAATAATTATAAATTTCCAAAGTATACCTTTTGGATTATAGGGGCCTTTTCCTCCCATAACCACCCTTCCACCGCAACCATCACATCTCCCACTCCCTCTCCCATCGCATTCAGATCAAGATTCATTTTCAATTATCTTTATATGCAGAAGATCAATTTAGTATATACCAAGTAGAGATTTCAACAGTTTGCACCTACAAAGAAACACAAAGTATAAAGTACTGTTTGAGTACTAGTTATACCGTTAAATCACATAGTACAACACATTAAGGACAGAGATCCTACATGGGGAGTAAGTGTATAGTGACTCCTGTTGTTGATTTAACAATTGACACTCTTATTTATAACCCGAGGCTCTTGTCATGAGCTGCCAAGGCTATGGAAGCTTCTTGAGTCCACAAACTCTGGTCTTATTTAGACAAGGTTATAGTCAAAGTGGAAGTTCTCTCCTCCCTTCAGAGAAAGGTACCTCCTTCTTTGATGGCATATTGATTCTTATTAAGGATACTAATTCTTGTTCTGCTGTGTATGTATCAGTTATTTCTCCATTTCATTTTCCTAATTTTATTTTGTGCATGTGCATGTATTTAAGATATTTTTAGTCAAATGTATCAGTCTTTTGTAGAATATCTTTGTTGCTAGGCTCTGAAAAATCTTCTATCAAATGAAATTAGTGAATAACCAACTTATTTATAAATACTTAAGCTTATTATATATACACAAACACATCTTGAATCCCTCTGGAATGTATTCTCTATGATTAATGATGGGGACAAGGCTCACGTGTTCATCTACTAGCTAGCCGGTTGAGTTAGCATGTGGACTTCATTTGCTTATTGGAAATGCACCTTTAGCATTTAACTGATCCTTGGGCAGTTTTTAATGATTCTGATATCTGTTGAAAACCAGTGATTTGTCTTTTTGTTTTTAACCTACTAAAACATGATTTTGTTTGTAATTCTTCATATTGTCTGTATGCTATTTTTATCCTTTTATGTTTTAATTTTAAAAGTGATTTATTTTAAAATAATTTTAATTTTTTACTTAGAAAATTTAGTCTCAACTGTAAAATCATCAAACAATACACACAGGCAAAAAAAAGTCTGTCAATTATTTGCATTGTTCCCACTAGAATCCCACTTCCCGTAATCAGTACCACCAGATTATTTTCAATGGACCTACTAGCCATGTATACAGGCTATTCTGCTGTGGTTCAATAATAGTTTTCCTCAAAATTCTTGCGAATGGTTACATTAATTAATAAAAAAATTAACTTTGGGGACAAATTATGCTCTAATTTCAAACATAAAACATAATTTTAATTTACCTTTCAGAGTTTCAATAATAAAGGAGTTTAAAAAGTAGTTTTAAGTATGATTTGTTATTATATTCAACTTTAAAGAAATAAAAATAATTGGTTACAATACAGGGGAGTGCTTTTTTTGATACTTGCAATTTTATTGTAATATCATCTCTGCTCTTATGTGTTCAAATCTTCCATAATGGAAACATTTTAAAGAAAAAAAGAAAATAACTGGATTAAATCTATCCAGCCTTGCCTCTCATTCTTCTTGGTTGCATTTGGCTTTGACTTTGAGTTTCCATAGCAATACACTTCCAATCCAAAAGTATAAAAAAGGTAAAAAAAATTAATGAGAACAATCATTTTCCTCAATCAAACACAGCACCCATGTGCTGCTTTGCTTTGCTCTTAACAAGGGTTTTCCTAATCTTGTAATTGCTTCTAGACCATGTTTTCTTCAGTGTACCGAGATGTTACATAATATGAAGTAGACTTGGTTACTATTCTAAACTTTCAAAATAGCTTATATTTTAGTTAATCATTACATAAACACTATTCTAGATGCATAACTTTTGTTACCATTATATGTATGAAGAAAGCTAGCACAATGATTTGCAATTCATAACATACCAAGCAAGGGAGCCAATATTAAAATTCTGCAATACAGGTTCAGAGCCCTGTCATCAATCCAGGATCAGTGGGCTCCCCCTGCAGGAGAGATGCCTGCAGATAAGCAAATGTCACAGCTACAGACATATATACAAACACATTCCAATACGTGCTCCACTTAAAATATTAAAATGATATATCACGTGTAAGTCGGATCACATTCTTTTCACTTAATAACATAGCATAATCATCTTGCTATATCACCAAATTTGAAAGTAAGTTATATCCATTTAAATTCTGCTCAGAAGAAAAAATATGATTCTGGTTATTCATTTGATGTGCATTTGTTATTTTACGTTTTTTTTTTTTTTTTTTTTCTGATCTGAAGCCAGGAGCCAGGTGCTTCCTCCTGGTCTCCCATGCAGGTACAGGACCCAAGCACTTGGGCCATCCTCCACTGCACTCCTGGGCCACAGCAGAGAGCTGGACTGGAAGAGGGGCAACCGGGACAGAATCCGGTGCCCCGACAGGGACTAGAACCCGGTGTGCCGGCACTGCAAGGCGGAAGATTAGACTATTGAGCCACGGCGCCAGCCATTTTATGTTTATTTTTCTATTTACCCCTTTTTAGTGGATTTAAAGTCAGATCTTAAGTTATTTGCATAAATTTTTAATGATTGTTCATGTTTTTCTTTGATTTTAAGAGGTCTTCATAAATCAAAAATAATAAAAAATATTTAAGTGCTTTGCAAATACTCAGACATCTCGAGATTTTCTTATATTTTTAATTTTGTTTGAGGTGGCATCCACTAAAATGGAAATCTGATATCTTTAAGGTGTTACATTTGTTAGCATTTCCTTCCTGATTGTTTCTTTCTGGTTGTTTTTGTAAAGGTTAGGAAAGCTTTTACTATTCGCGCATTGGCTAGATAGATAATATTAAAGATAACTGTCCACCTAATTTCATAAAGAGATGAAATGTAAAAAATCAACTTTACTATGTATCTTCAGAAATGTTTTCAGAGAGTTTGTGGCATAAAACCTGTTACAAAGAAACAGTCATCATTCACTTTCCAAGCCTAGTACAAAGAAGTGCACAACAACAGCACTATCAGCATCCACAGAGTGGAAACACTGGGTGGCCCATCCAAAGCTCTGGTGTGTAGCATTCTCAGCATGATTTCTCCCCTACAGGTGCTACTAAGAGATTCCAGGAAGAGAAAATCAGAAATGGCTTTCAATTCTCAGAACTACGAGCAAAAAAAAAAACAAAAAACAAAAAACAAAAAAAAAAACCAAAAATTAAAAAGCAAAGACTTTTTACAAATTGAATTATTAAGAAATAGAGATAAGCCAAATTAGGGGTACCTGTTAATTAATATAATAACAAAGTTACTCAGATTATTTTATGTAACTGATGACTGTGTTTCATTTATTGCTGGCAACCAATAGGCAGAAATAAACATCCATGGGAGAGGAGAACCAGTCCTCCGTGACTGAATTTGTCCTCCTGGGCCTTTCCCAGGATCCAGAGACACAAGTGCTGCTCTTCTTCCTCTTTCTGAGCATCTACCTGCTGACCGTGCTGGGAAACCTGCTGATCCTCACGCTCCTTCACATCGACTCCAGACTCCACACACCTATGTACTTTTTCCTGAGAAACCTGTCTTTTGCTGATCTCTGCTTTTCGACTACCACAGTGCCCCAGGTGCTAGTCCACCTCCTGGTAAAAAGGAAAACCATTTCCTTTGCTGGGTGCTCCACACAGATAATTGTTTTGCTTCTGGTGGGGTGCACAGAGTGTGCACTGCTGGCAGTGATGTCCTATGACAGGTACGTGGCTGTCTGCAAGCCCCTGCACTACTCCAGCATCATGACACACTGGGTGTGTGTCCAGCTGGCTGCAGGGTCCTGGGTCAGTGGAGCCTTTGTGTCCCTGGTGGACACCACATTCACACTGCGTCTGCCTTACAGAGGGAAGAATATCATTAACCATTTTTTCTGTGAGCCTCCTGCCCTTCTGAAGCTGGCTTCAGCAGACACCTACAGCACAGAAATGGCCATCTTTGCCATGGGTGTGGTGATCCTCTTAGCTCCTGTCTCCCTCATCCTCATCTCTTACTGGAATATCATCTCCACCATAATCCAGATGCAGTCTGGGGAGGGGAGGCTCAAAGCTTTTTCCACCTGTGGTTCCCATCTCGTTGTTGTTGTTCTCTTCTATGGCTCAGGAATATTTGCCTACATGAGGCCCAACTCCAAGATAATGAATGAGAGGGATAAGATGATCTCTGTGTTCTACTCGGCAGTGACACCCATGCTGAACCCCATCATTTACAGTTTGAGGAACAAAGATGTCAAGAGGGCCTTCTACAGAATAATTGCAAATTAGCAGGCTTTGAAGGTGGTGATCTCCATGATGACCAGTAGGGATCCGTGGAGAGAAATGGTTGTCTGGTAAGTTATTCCCATTTTTTTTCCCATCTCTCCACTTTTTGCTTTGTCATGGTTTCTTATAGTCTCCAGATCATTTCCTCTAATTGCCGTTTAACAGCCAGGCACCTCAGTAGACACAGGAAGGACACTAATTTAATTTAAAGGAAAAAGGATTAAGGAGATTGAAGGAAAGGTAGGTCGTAGGGAAGGAAGGAAGGGGTGAAAGTACAGGAGGAGAGGGGAAGGAAGGAACTGGGAAAGAAGGAAGAGGAAACAGAGGAGGGAGACGAAGATGTGAAGGAACAAGTAGAGGGAGGGGATGAGGAAGGAGGGGAAGAAGTCAAAACAAGCCAAAAATTTAAAATAAATATGGATTTTATTCTGTGTCAAAAAGAGAAAAAGATTCAATAGACAACACAAAACTATCACAAATGTAAGAATCTACTTTGGCAAAAAGAGTGATTTCCTTTATTCTTGCTTGTGATTACCATGTTGCTTTTGAATGACTGGATCCCTGGTATATTTATGGAGTTTGGAATATATCAATAAAAATAAACTCTTCCTAGTGTCATATTTGCTTTTTAAAAGATTTATTTATTTATTTGCAGGGCATAGTTACAGAGTGAAATGGAGAGAGAGAGAGAAAATATCTTTCATCCTCTGGTTCATTCCCCAAATGTCTAGAAAAGCCTAACTGGTCTACGCAAAAGGTAGGAGCCAGGATCTTCATCCAGATCTCCCACATTGGATGGCAGGGACCAAAGAACTTGGTTGATCATCTGCCAGTTTCTAAGTCTCATTAGCAGGGAGTTGGATCAGAAGTGGAGCAGCTGGGATTTGAACCTATGCCCATAAGTGATCCCTATGTCTCAGGCACTGGGTCAACCTGCTGAACCACAACACCGGCCCCCATAGTGTTATGTTTCTAACATGGTCATCCAATCTAAATTTAACAATTGCTGAAACTGAGGAGAGTACATTTAAGGAATTATTTATTGAAATTTTTCTAAGCCTGTGTATGTTAGGAAAACATAAATAAGGCTAAAAAGAAAAAGTGTCTAGATTAGAAATCTATTGAATTCAATAATAAAAACATGCCCAACTTGTTCTGAGGAGAGCTAAAGATTAGGAGATTTATGGGATAGTGAGGAGCAACTGAGGATAAATGTGATAAAAGAAGATTGAGGGCACTGTCTTAAACATTAGTAAGGCACTTAAACTTTAAAATGTAAACAAATATTTCATTACATGATATATAATGGTCCCTGCTTTCTTATTAAAAATAATACTTCTATAAGTTTAAAATGACAGAGAAAAGTAGTGGCTGAATAAGATACTCCTTTATTGTTTCCCCACAGAGATCCCATTTAGAACAGCTATTCCTGCACTAATATGCATTTACCGAAACTGAGGGAGCCAGTGGACAGACTGTAGTGCCTGGTACAATGAGAAGAGAAGACAAATTGAGGAAAGAGGAAGGAAAGAGTTGCCTGTGTCATCCTCCTAACTCTAAGCAGCACAACAAGGAGAGGGGGGAGTGGAAGGGGACCCAGTACCAGGCCCACCATGGTGAAACCCAGTGCCAGGCAGAGTCCCAAAGCTCCTACTTCCAAACCAGTACCTGCACACCAAGTCCCTGAAACTCTGTCAGCCAGGAGGCCAAAGGACTGTCACCACCACCTCTCCCTCTGCCTTGAGCAGCACATGCCAGTCACTGTGGAATAGTGTTGGAAAGAGTGCAAAGAACTAGACATTGTAGAGTGAGGAGTTCCACAATGGCTTTATTCAGAAGGGAAGTAGCGCGCAACGTCTTTGTTCCAAGTCTTGAGATCAGCCTTGAGTTGAGTTACGAAACTGTTACATTGCCCTAGATAAAAAGGCCAACCCATATGGCACTCTGCATCATGAAGTGTCTGGCTGTATGGAGCGACCTTGAGACCCACGTGCCTGGATTCCATGAAGTAGCTGCTCCCTAACTCATGTTGTGACTTAGCTGTAAGGCCTCATCCACCCTCCTGTGGCCCCAAGAGAATCTGCGCATCAGACCCTGCCTCTCATTAAGAGTTCGCTGCCCTCCTGACTCTCTCCTGGCTTTGAAAGCAGCCTGAAGGCCTCAGTCATGCATCCTCTATCCAGCAAGCAGCTGGACCGCCATCCCTGAGTAGTTTGGCCCACAGAGTCAAAAATATGGCCCTGACTAACCAGTCAAAACTGCAAGAAACAAACACTTTTCCTGAGTACTTGGACTATTCTAGACTGCTGAGATGCTCCTCCCATTCTCTGGTGATCTCAAAAAGCCATTGAGGGCCTGCCGTGGTGGGACTCGCAGGACGCCGGCTTGCGACTGCTCTACGTCCTCTCCACGCCACCTTCTGCCATTTCGCGGCCCCAAAGGGCTGGGCGCGGGGAAGACCTGCCGGCGCCATGGAGGACGAGGTAGGTAGTCCGCATCGCCAAGAAGATGGACAAGATGGTGCAGAAGAAGAACGCGGCTGGAGCATTGGATTTGTTGAAGGAGCTTAAAAATATTCCTATGACCCTGGAATTATTACAGTCACAAGAATTGGAATGTCAGTTAACGCTATTCGCAAGCAAAGTACAGATGAAGAAGTTACATCTTTAGCAAAGTCTCTCATCAAATCCTGGAAAAAGCTATTAGATGGAAAGAAAAAAGAACCTGCAATTACATCACAGAATAGCCCTGAGGCAAGAGAGGAAAATATCTCCAGTGGCAACGTGAGCAACAGAAAGGATGAGACAAATGCTCAAGATACTTACGTTTCATCTTTTCCTCAGGCACCAAGCACTTCTGATTCTGTGTGGTTAAAGTGTAGGGAGATGCTGGCTGCTGCTCTCCGAACAGGAGATGACTACATTGCCATTGGAGCTGATGAGGAAGAATTGGGATCTCAAATTGAGGAAGTTATATACCAAGAAATAAGGAATACAGACATGAAATACAAAAATAGAGTACAAAGTAGGATATCAAATCTTAAAGATGCAAACAATTCAATTTAAGGAAAAATGTATTGTGTGGGAATATTCCTCCTGATTTATTTGCTAGAATGACGGCAGAGGAAATGGCTAGTGATGAGCTCAAAGAAATGCGGAAAAACTTGACCAAAGAAGCCATCAGAGAACATCAGATGGCCAAGACAGATGGAACGCAGACTGACTTGTTCACATGTGACAAATGTAAAAAGAATTGCACCTACACTCAGGTGCAAACCCGTAGTGCTGATGAACCAATGACCACATTTGTTGTTTGTGATGAATGTGGAAATAGATGGAAGTTCTGTTGAGTTGGAAGAATTGGCAAAATATCTGGACCATTAAGAAAACGAATATTGTAATTAGCTTTCAAACTAGGCCAAGTAACTAGTTTTCTTGCAAAACAAATTTTTAAAGCAACATACATCCCTTGGATTAATCTGTTTTCAACTGAACATCCCTTCCTTTAAATGCCTTTTGTAGTCAGATCAGTAGGGCCACCATATATTAATTGTATGGTATCTGTTTTATAAGTAAGTTGACATTAAACTTTCATCGGTTAAACTTTCAGTAATTTAAGGTTTTTTTCTCCTTAAAAAAGTTCTTTAACTTTTACAATCTGAAACATACACAGTAGATATTTTCTGTCCCTCTGTTAACCCATAAATGAAAATTACATTGTTTTCTATATTGGCATGTACTTACACCAGATATTACAGGAATATAAAAGGTAATATAATTTTAAGTTTACCAAATATGGTGTGTATTCAAATGATACTTGACCAGCTTACCTAAATTGTATATAATATTTGAACTAGCACATTAATTTGATTTTAATTATTCACAAGCCTGGATAATTAGATATTATTTTGCATCTGTAACTAACCATGATCATCATTTCTTGTAATTTCTTGTACATGTATATTACTTGTTCTTAATAAATTTTACTTTTGGAAATATGAAAAAAAAAGCCATTGAGAACATTATTCTCAGAAATTCAGCCAGCAAGACACTGATAAGCACACATTCAGCCTTACATACCCACACTGATCCCCAACCAGCAGCTGGGCAGCCTTACGGAGTAGGTCAGTCCCCTGAGGCTCTGTGAAGTTACCTGTGTGGCTGCTCATCATTCCACAGCTGTGGCCCCACCCCTCTTCAAATTTCAGACACTGACAGGGACCCCAGCTTACAAGTGGGAATGCTGTGCTACATCCATCTTTGTCCATAGGATGGCCACACACTCACGTGACCTGAAGGAACTGGTGAGAGCCCATGCCTGCAGAGGCACACCATTCACAGAGCTACAGTGAATCTGCCCCATGGAAGGGACTGGTGGTGTAATCTCACAACTCCTGTGGCCCAACCAATGAGAAACTCATAGACACCATTGACTAGGTTTTACTGAATTTGTGTTTTGAAGAAATATGTGCACTTAATGTACGTTGCTAAAATTATTAGTGCAAAATCAATAAGTGCTGTTTTATAATTAGAGCTACTCAAAAAATGAAAATAGAGCTGCTCTCTGATGCATTAATCCCACTGCTCTTTCAACATGCCAGTGAAATGAAATCAATCTATTTAGAGACATCTGCATTCACAATTTTATTGTGGCACTATTCCAATAGCTAGGATATTGAATCAAAAAACTTAAAAAGTAGATGAGTGAGTAATGAAAATGTGGTATGGCTCAATGAATTAAGCCACTGTCTGTGACACTAGCATTCCATATGGGTACTGACTCGGTTCTAGCTACTCTGCTTCCAATCCAGCTCCCTGCTAATATGCCAGGGATGCAGGAGTGGATGAACGCAGTACTTAGTTCTTTCTTACCTACATGGAAGACCTGGCTGTAGTTCCTGGATCCTGGCTTCCACCTGCTCAATCTTGATATATCATAGCTATTTGGGGAGTGAATTTGCAAGTGGAAGGACTCTCTCTCACTCATTCACTCGCTCACTCTTTTCTCTCTCTCTCTTCATCAGTATGGCATTTCCTGTTCACATTTATATAGCCATTCTGGTATTCTGAGCCCTCACCAGATTCATTCATAACTCTCTGTTTAGAGCATTCTTGGTTTTCTCTATTCTCCTCTCTAACATTTTTGCAACATTTTAGAGCAAACCAAAGGGCTCTTCCACATCTTCAGGTTTAAGTATAGCAACGATTCCACTGCTAAGTACTGATTTTCTGTATTAGTCAACTTTTTATCACTGTAATGGAATACTTGAGGTAACCATCTTCACAAAGGCAAAAGGTTTTTAGCTCACAGTTTTGGAGCTCGAAGTCCAAGATTGGTAGCCCCATTGGTTTGGCCTCTGTGAAGGTGGTAAATGCAGTGCAGGCATTTTGAGGACAATCACATGTTCAGCCAGCAATCAGAGTGAGGTGGGGCTAACCTCCAACTTTTTTTTTTTGGACAGGCAGAGTTAGACAGTGAGAGAGAGACAGAGAGAAAGTCTTCCTTTTCCGTTGGTTCACCCCTAAATAGCCACCAAGGCGGGTGTGCTGCGGCCGGTGTGCTGCGCCAATCCGAGGCCAGGAGCCAGGTGCTTCCTCCTGGTCTTCCATGTGGGTGCAGGGCCCAAGGACTTGAACCATCCTCTACTGCCTTCCCGGGCCACAGAAGAGAGTTAGACTGGAAGAGGAGCAACCGAGACTAGAACCTAGTGCCCCTATGGGATGCTGGTGTTGCAGGCAGAGGATTAACCAAGTGAGCCATGGTGTCAGCACCAATAGTTAAGCCTGTAAAAAAAAAATAGAATGGATACTAGCTTTGTGATGTATAGTAGTATATACTATTATGGAAGGAAAAGCTGAGTATTATTAAAAATTTATAATTTACAAATTAATTTGTAAGTTTAATAGTTGAAGCAAATTACCAGTTGGCTTTAAAATGTAGATTACTGAATCAAATTTTTTCAGTAAGAAGAAAGTATCAGTAGGTATAAAACTCTCATAAGAATTGCTGTTGTGGTTCTGTTGTGGTGACTGTTCCACAAAGTGGTTGACATGCATTGATCAATGCACTCATATATATCTGGCTGATTTTTATCTGTTTGGTCCATGAGTTACTAAAAGAAAAGTATTAATTATCTAACTGTGTGGATTTTTTTCAGTTTCTTATTTAGTTCTGTGGGTTTTGTCTCATGTTCTTTTAGATTTATTTTTTATTTATTTGAAAGACTTACAGAGAGAAATAGAGACAGAGAGAAAGAGTGAGAAGGGTCTTCCATCCTTTGGTTCACTTCCCAAATGGCTGTGATGGCCAGAGCTGAGCTGATCTGACACTAAGAGCCAAGAGCTTCTTTAGGGTCTCCCACATAGGTGCAGAGGCCCAAGAACATGGGTTGTCTTCCACTGCTTTCCCAGGCAAATTAGCAGGAAGCTGGATGGGATGTGAAACAGCCAGGGCTCGAATGAATGCCCATATGGGATGCTGGCACTGCAAGCCTGGGCTTTAACCTGCTGCACCACAGTGCTGCCCCTCATGTCCTTTGAAATTTGTTTTATGAACATGGACATTTATGACTATTATATCATAATGACACATGAGCTATTTATTGTGAAGAAAAGTCTCTACATCTGTGGTAACATATTTTACATAAATATTGTTATTTTGTACCAAATATGATACACACTTGAGCTTTTTTTTAAAAAGATTTTATTTATTTGAGAAGTAGAGTTACAGATAGTGAGAGGGAGAGACAGAGAGAAAGTTCTTTCTTCTGTTGATTCACTCCCCAAATGACTGCAACGGCTGGAGCTGCACTGATCCCAAGCCAGGAGCCAGGTGCTTCTTCCTGGTCTCCCATGTGGGTGCAGGGGACCAAGCACTTAGGTCATCCTCTACTGCCTTTCCAGGCCACAACAGAGAGCTGGATTAGAAGAGGAGTGGCCTGGACTAGAACCAGCATCCACATGGGATGCTGATACCACAGGCAGAGGATTAACTTACTGCCACACAGCACCAGCCCCCTCAACTTGAGCTTTTTATGATTAGTGTTCATATAGTATATCTCTGTAAAATATTTATTTTTATTTAAATGGCAGAGATGGAGAGAGGTCTCATCTTTGATTCAGTTTCCAAATACCTACAATGACTGGGACTGTGCTGTGTTGAAATCATCAGCCAGCAATTCAGTTACTTGCATCATCCAGCCCCCTAGAATCTGAATTAGCAGGAAAGTAGAGCTGGAAGCCAGAACTGTGTATCAAACCAACATACTCCAATATGGGATGCAGTTTTCTTTACTACACTGTACATCCCACTCTGCATGGTGCATCTTCTTTTACTTTTAGTTTGTGTACCTGTATTAAAATGGATCATTTATGGATTTGCATAATGAAATGTCTTGTTCTTTTAATCAAACCTTACGAGTTCTGTGTTAATCATCAGTCCATTTACATTTAATTAAAATGTGGTTGAAATTAAAAAAAAAAAAAAAAAGAATTGCTATGCAGGCCGGCGCCGCAGCTCACTTGGCTAATCCTCCACCTGCGGTGCCAGCACCCTGGGTGCTAGTCCCGGTCGGGGCACTGGATTCTGTCTTGGTTGCTCCTCTTCCAGTCCAGCTCTCTGCTGTGACCCGGGAGTGCAGTGAAGGATAGCCCAGGTCCTAGGGCCCTGCACATGCATGGGAGACCGGGAGGAAGCACCTGGTTCCTGGCCTTGGAACAGCACAGCACGCTGGCAGTAGCAGCCACTTGGGGGTGAACCAATGGATAAAGGAAGACCTTTCTCTCTGTCTCTCTCTCTCACTGTCTAACTCTGCCTGTCAAAAAAAAAAAAAAAAAAAAAAGAATTGCTATGCAGAATGCAGACAAATTCAGAGTGCTCTGATACTATAGGCATGGTACATAACCATATGTCTTTATTATTAAGGTCAGAAACAAAGCAACTAAAATTGATAACTACATTAATATGTTAAGAAATAGATAATATAAAAATATGAAATGAGACTCAAAATAGCAAATTGGAGGTGAAACCAAGTGCAGGTGTAGAGATTTTTATAGTATTTTATTTCTTTTGTGAACTTTTCATATAATTTATGATCAATTTTATCATTTCAACATGCTATCAAATCAACTAGCATCTTTAATGAAAAGATTTTTTGTGAGCCTCATGGTAGCAAAGAACAAAAATCTATAACTGATATAATAAATAGGACACAAAATAAAAGACTCAAAGCCAGAGATGAAAAAGGAGACACTGCAACAGACACTACAGAAATACAAATGATATTATAAGCTGTTATAATCAACTATATGACAACAGATTTTACTACAAAGGTGAAATGGACAAAGTTTTGAACATATACATCATACCAAGAGTGCGTGAAGCGATGGGAAATCTGAGCAGATCAATAATAACTAACAAGATTGAATTAGCATAAAAATTGCCCATTAAAGAAACACCTATGACCAACTGACTTCACTAATTTTGTCAAATATTTAAAGAAGAATAATACCAATTCTTCTCAAAACTATTCCAGAAATTGAAGAAGAGGGAGTTTTTCCTAAGTCATTTTGTAAGGCTAAAATTATTCTGATATCAAAACCAGACAAAGACAGAATAACAGTAAAAAAACAAACAAACAAAAAAACCTACAGGCCAACATCCCTGATGAATCTACATGAAAACATAGTCAATAAAAGACTAGCAAACTTCCAAAATCACATTAAAAAGATTATTCAGCATGACCAAGTATGAGTTATCTCAGGAATGCAGAATGGTTGAACAAATCCAAATTAACCATCAGTATATACCATTAGAATGAAAGATAAAAGCTATGTGATCATCTCAATATACGCAGAAATGCATTTTATAAAATTCTATATCCTTCCTTGATAAAAACACTCAAAAATTAAGTATGAATGGAAATGTACTTTAGCATAGTAAAGGTCATATGTAATAATCCTACAGCTAACATCACATTCAATAGTGAAATATTGAAGGCTTTCCCTTTAAAATGAGAAGTAAGTTATTCATGCCCACTGGTCCAACTTCTATTCAGCATAGTTTTAGAACTCCTACCCAAAGCTACTAGGCATAAGATAGATATAAAATTCATCCACTTGGAACAAAATAGCCTAAGAATGAACCCATTTATATATGGTCAATTGATCTTTGAAAAGAGTGCCAAGAACACAAAATGGTGAAATATTTTAAAATAAATGGCATTTAAAATTGAATATTCTCATGTAAAAGAATGAAATGAGGCCCTTGTATTAACCATATACATAAATTAACTTGAAATGAATTAGACTCAAATGTTGGATATGAAACCATAAAACGCTTGAGAGAAAACATGGGGTTATAAAGCTCCTTGATATTGGTCTTGGCAATAATTTTTTTTGACGTGACACCAGAAATACAGCAACAAATGCAAAAATAATCAAGTGGTGCCTTAACCACAACACCACACCAGATGTTCACTTCTAAGTCTTACTTTTCAGAGGAATAGTACCATCCTATGATCGTAAATTGTGTGTGTCGGCTTGACTAAGCTGAGATAGCTGATAAAACATTAATTCTGGGTGTGTCCATGAGGTTTTATTTTCTGGAAGAGATTTAAATTTGGGTCAGTAGACTGACGAATGAAGCTCCACCTTCAGCAGTGTGGGCAACCATCTAATCCATAGAGATCTCATGGATTCTAGGTTGAGAGGTCAAGGAAATGTGAATCCTCTCCCTCTCCCTCTCCTTCTCTCCCTCTCCCTCTTCCTCTCCCTCTCCCTCTCTCCCTGTTTTTCCCTCCCTTCCTCTCTTTTAGTTTCTCCCTCTCTCTGTCTCTCTATCCATCTCCTCCTGCCCTTGGACATTGGAGTTTCAGATTTTCAGGACTTCATGCTTTGAAACTGAAACACGCCTTCCACCAACATTTCTGAGGTCTTTGGCCTCCAACTTCAAGTTATCCCATCAGCTCACCTGGTTCACAGGCCTTCTGACATGGCCTGAATTATACCAATGGTTTTCCTGGTTCTTCAGCTTTCAAATGACATGTGGTACTTCTCAGCCTTCAGAACTATGTAAGTAAATTTCTATAAATAACTCTCCTCTTGATTCTATATGATTCTTTTTCAGTTCTTCTGGAGTGTCCTAATACACTATTCTTGGTGATGTTTTGGAACCATGTAAAGTCATTTTTGTTTGCCATAATGATTTGAAATTAGGGGCACTGCTGACTGACATCTAATGGGCAAAGGCCAGGGATACTAAGTGCTAGTCAATGCATGAAAAGGTTTTGTACATTTTTTTCAATTCATAATAACTTTGAATGCCTCACAGAACATTTAAGCATATAGGAAACCTGATTATCATATGAATCTAGAACCTAACTCTGCCAAGTGTCTTACAGAACCTAAGGCAAAAGTTTATATGCAGATGCTGTATTGGGGTGTACAAACCCAGAGAAGCAGAAGCTTTGGGAAAAGAGTGAATACAGAGCAGAATGTTCAGAAAGTAATGTACAAAGAATTAGTTTTCATGAAGTTGGCCCGAGACTCATTAAGAATTTTTTTTCTATTGTTCTCAAAATATCTTGTGAGAGATGTCTTAATGAAGACTTAATTTAATACCAATAGTCTATCTTCAGGAAGGATAGAACAATACATGGGCTAGCTTCAATCAATATCAAATCTGTATCATATGAGAATGCTAAACCTTGACGATTGTGTCTTACCTTTTACAGCAATAGTAAACCCTCAGGTCTGGGAATAGTAGCATACAGAGGATGTGTGAAATTAGTGCTATTGTCTATTACTGATGATACATATGAATGGGTTGGCTCAAAACAGACCAGCTGCTACTATTATTATGACCATAAGTCAAGGTAAAGTACCCAGATTTTCTGTGGTTTGTACATTTAATTTTATCTATACTCTGATATAATCATATATAAATATAAGATGATTTGTCAATTTTAATATGCATTGAATTTTCTAGGAATAAATTTTTGGTATAAGTTGAAGAAAAGTTATTTCTTTTTTTTTTTTTCAGAACGGTAACTAGAATTGCTAATCTTTTTTAAAAATATAAAACCCTCAAAGAAAATCCACTTTTGAAATCTCAAATGCCTTTAAAACTTCATTGTTAAGGTTGTGTTTATAGTTGTCCCATTCATAGTGATTTCATGTACAGATGAAGCCATATGCATCTGTTAATACCTCTTGATAATTATATTTCATATTTACTTACTAAACAATATTTTATTTTTAAATTACCTTATTTCTGTAATGTAGTATATTATTTTATTAATTATGAAAATATTTATTATGTGAAAGAGGTATAGGTATGATCATGCTGCAGAAAACTGTCCTGTATTCTCTTTATAGATGACCTTATTTATTTCCAAAGCTTTTGATGCTCTCTGTTAGTAACCATTCCCAAATTTACATTTTCATTCTAGACTATTCTTTGAAATCCAAAGTAGTATATCTGTCACTAACAACACCAGGAACTATTCATAGGAGTCATCCATATATACTTAACACTCAAATCATTATTTGGAAAAATATTTATATATATATATGATATGATATGCATAAAAGTGATAAATAGTTCATATATATGTGTAGAACATCATGAGACTTTAGTGGATATTCCATTTTTTTTATCAAGTGAGATACTTCTAGGTGATTGAGAGTATGATAATGTTGAAAATTCCATAGGTGCGAGCCTACTGACATAGTTTTTGTCATAAAATATATCTACTCTTTGGAAGATAATGAATGATTAGATTTTGAACAGTGGAGTGAGAATTAGTTATCAAGATTTTCAGAAAAGGGATTGTTAAGAGTTTAATTTCTATTAACATAAACAGAACAGATTTCATGTATTTAATAGATACAATTCTAAGAAGATAAACACACTTGCTCCAACTGGGGCATTTTTTCTCACAACAATATTTAGGGAATTATAAGTATGTAAAAGTGCCTTGAAAATGCCAAATGAGTTCCTATGTAGACAGGGAAGATGAAATTTCATGGTACAAAATTTGGCAAACCATAATGGGACTAGGAACTATGGTAGTGGGGGAATTTTCTTTAGAATAAGAAATTGATTGCCTAGATTTTTTTTATCAAGGAATCTGGGTGCAAAATTTGCTCTTTATAGGGAAGATTTCAAAAGAGGCAAAAGTGTAGGGTTCCCAGCCAACTGTTTATGGAGCTCTGGAACCTCCATATAGCACAAAGAATGGCAGAAAGAGGTGACACTCGGGCAGGGGCTCAGCGAGTTTAAGCTCTAGCCCACAATGCCAGCATCCCATATGGGTGCTGGTTTGAGTTCTAGCTGCTCCACTTCCTGTCCAGCTCTCTGCTATGGCCTGGGAAAGCAGAAGATGGCCCAGATCCTTGGACCCCTGCACCAACGTGGTTGACCTGGACAAAGATCCTGACTCCTGGCTTCGGATTGGCTCAGCTCTGGTCATTGTGGTCATTTGGAGAGTGAACTAGAGGATGGAAGACTTCTCTCTCTCTGTTCTCTCTCTCTGCCTCTACCTCGCTCTGTAACTCTGCCTTTCAGATAAATGAAAGAAATTTTTAAAATAATTAAGAAAGAAAGAAAGAAAGAGAGAGAGAGAAAGAGGTGACAGGCTATCTCAGACCTAACTTTTCAAGAACTATTCAGCCACATCCTCCTGATTTATTGTCCCATGATTACGGTAAACATAAATGGAGGATTGCCAAATTAATTGAGTAAGTGTTGAAATGGTCTCTTATATAGAAATAAATAAGCCAAAAAGAAATCTTGAATTATGAACATGGGGGTGGGCTATTTTATGATAGTTACTGCACAATCTGATAAAAAGAAAAGGTCAGCAGTCCATCATGACAACAATCCTTTTCTAAATTGTATACATCTTCGGTTGTGGTTATACTGCTGTTGTTATTTAGTTATTTGTTTTGCCTGAGATCATGGTTAGAATGAGATTCCTAAGTTCATGATAAAATAATCTTCAATTTTTATGGACCAAAATTCAAGTGATATAATGGTGAGAACACTAGGAGCAGAGCACATGATGTTCTTGAGAAAGGAAACACAGTTCTCTACTGTCTATTCCCATATCCCCACAATGCTGTACTGAACTTCAGTTTTCTTCCTCCTTCTTCTCATACAATGCTCAATTTCCAGAACTGTACTAGAAGGGAAGTCATATTTCTTATGCCTAATTAGTAAATGACAAGAAAAATAGAATAAAAACATATCACCAAGTATTAATCAGTGTTTATTAATGAAACTGCTGTCATCTATGGAGAGGAAGTATCTTCCCTCCGGGAAGGTAGCAGTGGGCTCAGCAGCATCCTCAATGAGTAAGTAACTAGACTTATGGCAGGTGACAAGGTAAAAAGGTCGTGACATTTTGATTGTTGACTTGAGGGACAGCAGAAAAAATAATCCACAAGAACCACAGAAAGAGTAAAATTACATGTAGAAAAAAACGTAGAAGAAATAGTAAAGAAAGAAAAAAAGGCAATGAACTTAGTTATGAGAAAAGAGTATCTTCAGACTAGTCAGTGGAGAACACTCTGCCATATATGTCACATATATGAACAGAACAAAAAGATACATGCAGACCATGTTACTTGTTCTTCCATGGTGTAGATAGGTAGACCAGTATACTCTGTTGGGTAGGTTGGCCTCCAGAGTCAGACCTTTTGGCTTCTGTCTTAGGTCTGTTAGAGTTTCACTGATTAATCTTCAGATGACAGACTGAGACACATTTCAAAATATCTGCCCACAGAAAAGGAGAATAAGTGTCTAGCACAGAACAAATCATGGGAATGAGAGAAACGGGTGTTTCCCTTCAGACTGGTGACAAAGCCCCTCCCTTGTGAGATTTATGTCCCTGACTCATGAATTTACTTCAAGAGTTATCTTGGTGAATGGTATCATATCAGGCAGATCTGTTTGGCCTAGAACCACCAGTGTATTTGCTGAAAATGAAGATTTCTCTACCTGACATTATGGAATCCTAATTTCAGTGTGTTTAGGGTGTCAAATTAAAAAAAAAAAAAAACATAAAAAAAGACTAACATAAGAAGTGGTTTACTTAGAAAGACTATTGCAGTAGGAAGAATGATTTTTCCTCAGAAATAATTAGGATTTTATTTCTTTATTTGAAAGCCAGAATTACACACAGAGAGAAGGAGAGGCAGAGAGAGAGAGAGGTCTTCTACCTGCTGGTTCACTCCCAAGTTGGCTGCAATGTTTGGAGCTGCGCTGATCCGAAGTCAGGAGCCATGAGCTTTTTCTGAGTATCCCACATAGGTGAGGGGTCTAAGGAATTGGGTCATCTTCTGCTTTCACTGGCCATAGCAGAGAGCTGGAAGTGGAGCAGCTGGGTCTCGAACCAGTACCTGTATGGAATGCCAGCACTGCAGGCGGCGGCTTAACCCTCTATGCCACAGCACCTGCTGCAATCACTAAGATTTAAAAATCAAACAGAAAAAACTTTTCTTAGAATTAATCAGAAGGTAGCAGAGAAAAGAAAAATCTTTGGAGCAAGAGCTTAACTTAGAAGGTCAAAGGGTCAATGGGCTTTGGCTTGAAAAGACCCTCACTGTGGTTAGCTGTTCCCCATAAAAAGTTAACAAGAACATTGTCTGTGTGTGTGTGTGTGTGTGTGTGTGTGAGTGAGTGTGATTGTCAGTTGAGAGCAATCAATATTTTGGACCCCTAAGAAAGAGAGAAACCTGACTAGATTTTGATCAATACAAAGCAGAGTATGGGACATAGGCTATTATGAACATTTGAGCTAGCGCAGTGCTGTTGTTCACATTTTTAAACTAGATGCTACAAAGCTCTGAAGATATGGCTCTCAGAACAGGCCAAATAAATTTCAGAGTTCTTAACATAGTACCAGTGAGAACTCGCCTTGTGTATAAGAGTGGTAGACCCACTGTCATTAGTCAGTGGTGGGAAACATACACCTAGAGAATCTCAGTAGTGTCAGAAATTCTAAAGTGCGCGAAGCTACCACTACTGGGAAGTAGAATGCCAACCTCAATAGATACTACCTTGATCAGAGAAGGTCAGAAGACCGTACTGCTTAGCACAGACCGGAAATGTATCTGGCAATTTTCTCCATAGTCTGCATGCTATGAATTTTGAAGATGGAATAATTTTCCCCATGATGAAGATGATACACACACAGGCTAGGGCAGCCAGCATTTTGTGTGCTAATGTGAATTGAAATATAACAGAAAGAGATGACCAAAGCTAATCTGAAGTCTGCTCCAGGAAGGAACAGTTTCAAGCACAGTGCAGATGTGGGTTTTCAGGAACACCTAAGCAGAAAATGGACAAGATACACAGTCCACCATAGAATACATTCACTGAAATTTAAATACCTGCCCAATCTCAGAAATTAACAAAATTTATAGAAATATGGAGCAGCTATGTTGACAAGTAAAGAAGAGTATTTAGTTTAAAGGAGATAACATGAAGATAATAAAATAGTGCAGTAAAACGAAAGTCAGCAAATGTTTTCCAGAAAATGACAGAGCTTAAGCATTTTATAGTACTCAGTGAGAAGTTTATCACAAAAGTGGACACAGGCCGGCGCCGCAGCTCAATAGGCTAATCCTCCACCTTGCGGCGCCGGCACACTGGGTTCTAGTCCCGGTAGGGGCACCGGATTCTGTCCCGGTTGCCCCTCTTCCAGGCCAGCTCTCTGCTATGGCCAGGGAGTGCAGTGGAGGATGGCCCAAGTGCTTGGGCCCTGCACCCCATGGGAGACCAGGAGAAGCACCTGGCTCCTGCCATCGGATCAGCGCGGTCTCGGCAGCCATTGGAGGGTGAACCAACGGCAAAGGAAGACCTTTCTCTCTGTGTCTCTCTCTCACTGTCCACTCTGCCTGTCAAAAAAAAAAAAAAAGTGGACACAGACAATATCTAAGTAAACATGTATAACTGTATTATCTTAATTTCATTTAAAAAACTGGTGATGTGTTTGATTTTGTCTTTTGCCTCTAGCTTGTTAATCTCTGCTATAATACTCTTATCTTGGTATAGTAATCAGTAGAAAAATAGATATATTTGGGTTACAAAAGGCAAGACTAAGAATATTTTACATTTGAAAAAGCACTTATCATGCCCTTGATTATCAGCTAGGTCACCAATGATGGAATGTGAAAATGTACTTAATAATCTGAAATACCTTCTATTTTTTGGATCTTCCTTTTTCAGTAAGTGGTTCTAGGAGCAGGCTGGATTTTCCACAAGGGAAAGGAGGGTTCTTTAAAAAGATCTCTGTTGTTCCCATATCACTTTGTTGATGGAGCCAGATAATTCTTTCCACTTACTAAGATATAGCAAAACATTGTGCCAACAAGAACCTGCTCTTCTTCTCTGGTAATATAACTATAATCTTTCTCCTGGTTATATGACAATTCAAACTTCAGCCTTAGGGTAAATGGGTCAAGTCAGAGAAGCCAAAATGACTTCATATTTTCCTTTTCCCAGGGCAATTTTCCAGGCTGAGCCATTGCAAAGACAATCACTGCTTAGGCAACTGAAATATCTCAAAAGACTAGTTGCTTAATAGGACAAGAAATTCTTGAGATTCATACAAAAGTAGACTCTCAAATGGCCAAGATTGTTGTGAGTTGAAACTTAGAGAAACAGGACAAGACAAAGTGCTTGTTGCTTGATGCAAACAGGATGAAATGTCCTGGTATAGATCAGTGATAGAAAGAATGCAGTGGATTCCAGAGGTGAGTTTGAAAACCTAACAGTGCAAGGATGGGAGAGAAGCTAAGGGGTTTAAACGTGTGTGTGATAACAACAATTAATTTTTCAAAAGTCCCACAATTGTGCATTAACAAAACATTTCTGGTTGTCTGGTAGGCCTCTCCAGGCATAGATCAAATGAAGTGCATTCTGACTTCATGGTAGGTCTATTTCAGAGATTGTTCACAATAGTTTTTGTTGTTGGCAGACCTGCAGAAAAGCAAATGCTAATATGGTCTCCTGTAGACATTAAAATCTATGCAGGTTGGGACATAACAACAGTGTCTTTGTTGCTTGCTCTGACAAGGAAAATCAGGGATGCAGCACCTAAGACAACCTTTTCTGTGCATAATCTGTGTTTCTGAGAGAGCATGGATTTTCACAGGAGAGAGATTAGCTTTATGTTCTTATTTTAAAAAATACTCTTGTCAATTTATATTTTATATGCACTTTTATATTTATACAGTATTTAGCTTCTTACCTAGTGGATTGAAAGCAGCTTAAGGTAGTTCATCATGCACAAGATGAGGATGCTAATAAATTCTGACCATTGGAACTCGGGACAGGTCTGTATCACAGAAGAATGTGAAAAGTGGGCCTTTGCTCCATACTGGTTATGTCACCACTCTCTTGGAAATGTAATATATCTGACTTACCCATTAGTTTCAAGAGTCCCTTCTGCTAAATGGTATATTGCCTGTCTGCACATAAAGATTTTTGTTGTGCCTAAGAACCACAGGAGTGTCACAGAATGATTGCGTCCTCGTATCACATACCTTGAGGAAAATATTTTTCCAGATTGGTTGTTAAGTATTAATAGAAAAGAATTTCCCATTGTGGTACACTCCAATATCCAACTGTTAAGAAAGAACAGTGAAGCCCGGCGCCGTGGCTCACTAGGCTTATCCTCCACCTGTGGCGCCAGTTCCCCAGGTTCTAGTCCTGGTCAGGGCACCGGATTCTGTCCCTGTTGCTCCTCTTCCAGTCCAGCTCTCTGCTATGGCCCAGGAAGACAGTGGAGGATGCCCCAAGTCCATGGGCCCTGCACCTGCATGGGAGACCAGGAGGAAGCACCTGGCTCCTGGCTTCGGATCGGCGCAGTGTGCTGGCCGTAGCAACCATTTGGGGAGTGAACCAACATAAGGAAGACCTTTCTCTCTGTCTCTCTCTCTCACTGTCTAACTCTGCCTGTCCAAAAAAAAGAAAGAACAGTGATTTAATCGGTATCTTTCGAGATGCATTTTCACGATTTTTCAGCAAAACTACATAAAATTTACCATTAATCCATCCAGCCACTGTGTCTGAATACAAATGCGGTCAATCTAACAGAATACGTCTTCATAAAGACCAATGGAGATATAAAAGGGAGTGTTGGATCATGAAACCCTTGTCTGTTGGAGAACACGTTGCCTGTATCTTTCTGTCACTTGATTGTCTACTGGATATGAAGAAGCTGGTATTATGTCTATCTAGCACTTGCTCATTCTCTCTTTCTTGGCCGACTTTGGTTTCTGAAACAAAAGAAAGAGCAGGAGGAATAGGGACCATCAAGAAATAAGAGTCCCACAAGGGTCCCTTGGTTGTTCTCCTATGTCAAATTAGATGGTGAACCCAAATTACTATTTTTTCTTTTCTTTGTATATCTCATTGTCTGTGTTTTAGCTACTCCAATGCTGGTGATGCCCAGACAAATCAGTTAAATCTTAGAGTTATGAAATCTCTATTAATGAGAAAATAGTCTCCTACCCCAGAATAGTGGGCCCACTCTAGTCAAAAAAAGGTGAAATTAGCTTCATAATATCAGTAAAACTGAAACCAAACCAAATCAAACAAAAACAAACAAACAAAAAACATTGGACTATGGAAGTCATAGTGGATACTTCATAAGATTAGCTCATGGGAGTCTTGCCTAAATTAAGTAATGAAGAGATAGTAAACCTGCTGTGGTTTTTCTAAGAAAGATGATTTTTGCACAATTTTAAATACCAATTGGAAAAGACAAACTTTGTTATTTCTACCATGTACTCCTGAGTGACGGTGGGTTTGCCCAAGTGAAGAGTTACAGCTAGCTACATAAATCCATTGTATATTGTTTTTTGTTTTGTTTTGTTTTGTTGACAGGCAGAGTTAGACAGTGAAAGAGCGACAGAGAGAAAGGTCTTCCTTCCATTGGTTCACCCCCCAGACGGCCGCTACGGCCGGCACACTGCGTGGATCCGAAGCCAGGAGCCAGGTGCTTCCTCCTGGTCTCCCATGTAGGTGCAGGGCCCAAGGACCTGGGCCATCCTGCACTGCCTTCCCGGGCCTCAGCAGAGAGCTGGACTGGAAGAGGAACAACTGGGACAGAATCTGACGCCCCAACCGGGCTTAGAACCTGAGGTACTGGCGCCACAGGTGGAGGATTAGCCTAGTGAGCCGCAGTGCCGTACCTTTGTATATTGTTTTAAAATTTTATATTTATTTTTCTACATACTTTTAGCTTCATATGAGGTTTTATATTATGAATTGTTTGAGTATCAAAGCATATTAAAGAAGACAAAAATATGCAACAAGGTCCTAGGTGCTCCCAGTCCTAATTCTTGCTTCTTGTTTACAAAGAGTACAAAGAGCTTCTTCAGGTCTGGTGACCCCAGTGCAGGTGCTTTAATAGATTCCAGCCTTAGCAGTGAGAATATCCAAGATCATATCTAGTTAGAATCTCTTTCTTGAAATGACAGCCCTCTGTTGAGGTTGTAGCTCTGGCAGAGCCTTTTATGAGCTACCATCAGATAGCAATGAATGGGAACGCTTTCTCCATAACCTCTTGACTTCACCTATTTTAGTTGATGTTTGGTACCAGTGACTCCACATTGATATGACAACTTTTGTATTTTCTTATTGTAATCAATATCATTTTCTGAAAAACCTGCATATTGGTCATCCTGTAGCCATATGTTTTTGCCCTTCATTGTCAGGATAGACCCATCCTGGTTGCTGATCCGATCTAGTTCTGTATCAGGAGGGAGGTAATTGACAACCAGGAGTCAGTGTCAAAAACTCTTTTGGCCACTTGTAAGCAACAAAGAAATTTTAGGAAGAGATGTACTTGGGTTAAGCTTATCTGCAGTGTATTATCAAATATAACACTATTTGTAATGTGGTGATAATTATCATCTCACCGGGTCAGAAGTGAGTTAGGAGTTAGGAATTGTACTTCTATAGAAATCTGACAGGCACCAGGCATAAAGTCCAAAAAGGAAAATACAAAACAAAGCCAACAAGAATTAAAGAAGTAAATATTGCATCTTTAAAACAATGAACAGAGTTATAATCAACTAAAAGGGTATTACGGTTTTGAGACACAGACACAGTTTTGAGGTTGACCATTTTCATAAATGCATCAAGAAAAATTGATTTACTATGTAGTCATCTCAGAATCTAAAAGCTATCAAAGTTAGGAAGCATAACCATGGCAGACTTCATTATACTGTCTAATATTTAGATGTGTAAAGACCCAATAAGAACTACTAACTCTATGTTACTCATTACAAACCTGTGAAGAGGCAAATGATTTTTCTGTTTACACAAATATACTTTCTCAAGTGATGTAAAACTTCAGACAATTCAAGAAAAAGTTTTATTTCTATTTAGAAGATAAAATATTTAAGTATAGAACCATCAATGTTTTAAGTAAATTTTTATTACTCCGTGGAGTCTCATATAATTAACTCAGTTTGATCTCTGTTAGCAGTTCTATGAATTGGTCAATTCCCTTTTTAGACTCCTAGAATGTTTATTTAGTTATTGATCTTAAATTTGCTAGAAAGCTGTATCTAATTATAAATATTAGAAACTCTTTCACAAATTTAATTGTAAATGTTTTTAGAGAAACTGCCATTGCGCAGTAGGTTAATCCTTCACCTGCGGCGCCAGCATCCTATATGGGTGCTGGTTCTAGTTCCTGCTGCTCCTCTTCCAATCCAGCTCTCTGCTGTGGCCTGGGAAAACAGTAGAAGATGGCCCAGGTCCTTGGACTCCTGCACCCACGTGGGAGACCCAGAGGAAGCTCCTGGTTCCTGGCTTAGGATTGGCACAGCTCCAGCCGTTGTGGCCATCTGGGGAGTGAACTAGCAGATGGAAGACTTTATCTTTCTCTCTCTCTCTCCCTCTCTCTTTCTTTCTCTCCTGTCTCTTTCTAAGTCTCTCCTTCTCTCTCGTGTAACTCTGACTTTCAAGTAAATAAATAAATCTTTAAAAATAAAATAAAAACTGGTTTCAGATTAAAGTTCAAAATGTCCTGCAAATGTTTACTAAGAGATCAATGTTTTAAGCTTATTGCTTTAACACTGGGGGCTAAATTCTAGTTTTAAGTAAGTGTACCTTTGATGTTAATGCTCAATTTTAAGGAAGACATAAGTCCCTTCTAACCTCAACCAGCCTGATCACACAAGACTCATCTTCCACAAACCTTCTACAACCTTTTTATATTCCTTTGGATATTAGTCATATACTTTTCCTCTTTCCAGTCATTTTACTTCAGAAAAAAATACTTGTTTCTTTCTTAACCAAATCTTACCTGGGGGGCCTGCAAGATTTCTCTGACCCTTGTGCCACTCCTTAAATTTCCTGAGTCAGTCTTTAGCAGGTAGCTTACTTTTAATCATCAAAGTGAAGACAGAGAAACTGTCTTCTCCTGAGGGAGAGTGACTGGGGTCTGATAAATTCTACTCAAAGGTTTTAGGAGTAGGAGCTCAGTTTCACTTCCGTGCCTCCTACTACTTAATGTCCAAAGATAGAAATAAGTTGCTCTTAGAGTATTTCCTTTTAAAAGCCTTCCATTGTCACTAACAGAAACCAGACACCTTATGGGGCCGGCACTCTGTCAGAGCAGGCAAAGCAGCTGCCTGCAGTGCCTGCATCCCATATGGGCACCGGTTCAAGTCCCAGCTGCTCCATTTCCAATCCAGCTGTGGCCTGGGAAGGCAGTAGAAGATGGCCCATGTCCTTGGGCCCCTGCACCCACATGGGAGACCCGGAAGAAGCTCCTAGCTCCTGGGTTCAGATCGGCACAGCTCCTACGGCCAATTGGGGAGTGAACCAGAGGATGGAAGACCTCTCTCTCTCTCTCTCTGCCTCTCCTTCTCTCTCAGTGTAACTCTGACTTTCAAATAAATAAATCTTTAAAAAAAGTTAAAAATTTGAAAAAATAAATATTATATCCCTATATTATTTTAGGTCCATTGCCATTAAATACCATAACAATTTGCATTTCAAAATAGTTAAAAGTATGTCTTTAGTAATTATGATAAAACTGTGTGGCAGGGTTTTTCACTCTTCTACTCCATACGTTTTTGTCCTGAATTCCCTAGAAAGCAGACTGATCCACTCCTGGCTATTGTAGCCATTTGGGTAGTGAACCAGCAGATGGAAGATCTCTCTTTCTCTTTCTCTTTCTCTCTCTGTGTGTTTCTGTCCCTCTCTGTCTCTGTAACTCTGCCTTTCGAATAAATAAATAAACTTTCTTTAAAAAAAAGTCAAAAAAGTTTTACCAAATAAATTATAGTAGTAAGTCCTTGAATATGAATAATTATTTTAATTATAAATGTGTTAAATTATTTAATCAAAAGACATAGATTGGGTGAATGATTAACAAACACACAAGACACTTGTTTTCTTCTATAGGTTTGAGAAGCTTTCTGTTAAAAGTTCTTTGAATAAAATTTCTACCTTTTTGGCATTCCCAAGTCCCTCTTAAACCCCATTATCCCAAATGATTGCTCTCCCATTGTTGCCCTATAGTTTCAATAAGCTTTTTTCAACTTCTTCTCTCCACTGTATCTTTTCTTTTCTTTTCTTTTCTTTTCTTTTCTTTTCTTTTCTTTTCTTTTCTTTTCTTTTCTTTTCTTTCTTTCTTTCTTTCTTTCTTTCTTTCTTTCTTTCTTTCTTTTCAGGCAGAGTGGACAGTAAGAGAGAGAGACAGAGAGAAAGGTCTTCCTTCCATTGGTTCACCCCCCAAATGGCTGCTGTGGCCAGCGCGCTGAGGCCGGCACACTGTGCTGATCCGAAGCCAGGAGCCAGGTGCTTCCCCTGGTCTCCCATGCAAGTGCAGGGTCCAAGGACCTGGGCCATCCTCCACTGCCTTCCCGGGCCACAGCAGAGAGCTGGACTGGAAGAGGAGCAATTGGGACTAGAACCTGGTGTGCTGGCGCCTCAGGCGGAGGTTTAGCCTATTGAGCCGTGGCACCAGCCTCCACTGTGTATTTTCAAATAGTCTGTCTGCAAGCTAATTTTGTCTTTATTCTGTTTAAAATATTGAATTTTATGCCTCTACTATATTTTTAATTGAGTTTCAGCCCCAAATATCTTTTTAAATATTTTATTTACTTTAATAGCTAAGTTATTTTTCTCTGATACAGTATTGAATTATTTCTTTGTGTGTTCTTGCCATTTTTTGACTTTCCTTAAAGCAGATATTTTAAATGAGCTGTCATAGAGTTCATTCATATTGGATGCTATATAGTTTGCTTCTGGTGCCTTATTTTCTATTAGGTTATGTGATGATTCCTTGAATGCTGTTAATGTTTGTTGATGAACTATGTTGTCTGTGCATTGATGATTTAGGTATTTATTCCAGTCTTTAAAAAATCTGGCTTTGTGTCTGTCCTTTTAGAACTTCTAACCAGGCTGCTTATTTTCTCTAAGTCTCTGGTCATTTCTACTATCTGAGAATTAAATGGTCCCTGTATCTACATTGGTCACTGTTTTATCAGTAGAGGTTGCTACCTCACAGATTTTTCCCAAATCCACAGTTGTGTTTAGGATGATCAGTGTCTGAAAAGGGTGCTCTGTCATTTCAAACCTCAGTGTTGGGCCAGGGTGCGCCCACAATATGATTCTCCTTGTCCTGTGCTTCAACATGGAGGGACCAGCACCAGGATCTCATGCAGTGACTTGACAAATACCTATTTCACCCCCGAGATATGCATTAACTCTCTCAACCTGGGTTTGGAGGGTAAATGAGCTGGGCAGGTCCACGGCCACAAATGTTTCAACATTTGATTGTACGCAGAGCCCACAGACTACTGAGATCTTCACAGCACAAGGACTAGACTAATGTTCACATTGTTATAGCCTGCCTGTTCCTGCAATGTACTCATATCCCAAGATTGATGCAGCCAGCCACAGGTGATACAGGCTAGAATACAAGTCCATCTGATTGGTCAAGGTCTCCACTTGCCACCATGTTCTGCTCAGAGGCTAAACACTCAGATGCTGACTTAGAAGCAGGAGCTGTTAAGACCTGCTTTGTATTGGGTTTCACTGACTCAGCACTGAGTTGAATGAAAAGACCTACATTTATATCCTTGTCCTATCCTCCAACAGATGGAGTCTTTCTCTACACTGAGCTGCCTACCATTAGTGAAAGTGTGATGGAAGTGATCCTTTGCCTAACAAGCCTGATAATAAACTGGGCTGCACCCGAGTCTCCCAGTTTCAGACACTTACAGTCTCAGAGATGCTCCTCAAGCCTGTAGTACAGCTGGTGATGATGCAGACGGAAACATGAGTCCATTCCTCTGGGGCACAGGACTCTCCCTGGCTATAGGAAAGATCCAGAGGCTATGTCTGTGAGCACTGGCCTAAGCTAGGGGCTGCTAGGTTCTGCCTGATGTTGAGTTCACCATGGTAGCCCTGGTATTGAATTCCAAGGCAATGTCTTGTGCTTAAGCCCCTTTCCTTTTGCCCTAGCAGATAGTTATACTTCTCATTGTGCTTCACAAGGATAGAGAAGGGGTAGTAGCCCCATGGCTGACAAGCTGATGTGGATCATAGGTATAGTCTATGGGCATTGGCCAAGGGACAAAAGCTATGAGCTCCTCTTGGTACAGGGCTTCACCATGGTAGGCCTATTTGTCAGTTCCATATTTAGTACCTGGATTTCATTACCTTTCTTTCCCATAAGCAGGAGGCATATTTTTCCATATTACATTGCTTGGAGTTGAGAGAGAGGTGACGCAGGAAACTCTTCCTTTCCTGTCTTGTTCAGTGTGCTTTTCTTATGATTATGTTAAAACAAGATGTTGTATTTTCATATCTTGTTTCCTTAGCTCTAGCAAAAGTGATTCTGTTCAAATTCTATGGAAATATGATTATAGAAGGGTCTTACTCCGTAACCATTTTGCTCTAAATCTAAACAAAAAGATCTTGAGATCTTGAGCAAATATTGGCTCAGTGAAGAAATTAAATTATTATAACATATCTGGGGAGAAATTAAAATGTAGAATTCTAAAATCTATGGGATGCAGCAAAAGAAGTGTTAAGAGAGAAGTTTACAGAAATAAATGCCTACAAAAGATAAAAGACAACCCTTTTAAAATTTCAAAAATACGGGAGAGGAAATAGCAACTTCCAAGTTCATTTTATGAGACCAGCACTACTCTGATCTCAAAGTCAAGAAATGACTACCAAAACAAAACAAAACAAACAAACAAAAAAACTACAGGCCAGCACCTCTGGTGAGCAAGACAAAAAAATCCTCAGGAAAATAATGAAATAATAAATGAAATTCAACAGTTATTAAATGTAATGAGAAACTATAAGTTAACTCTGAGATTTAAAGATTAATTAGTGTATATAAATCAACTAATGTGATATACCACATTAATATATTAAAGAATAAAACCACAAGATCATTTCAATAGATGAATAAATGCATTTCCTGATATTTTGAAATATATTTTGAAGCAAAAGAGTGTGCTGCATCAACTGTTTTTTTTTTTTCTTTTTCTAAATAACTTTGGCTAGTCTGAGTATTTTTGGTCTTGTAGGACTTTTTTTTTTTTTTTTAATTTTTTGACAGGCAGAGTGGACAGTGAGAGAGAGAGACAGAGAAAGGTCTTCCTTTGCCGTTGATTCACCCTCCAACGGCCGCCGTGGCCAGCGCGCTGCGGCCGGCGCACCGCGCTGATCCGATGGCAGGAGCCAGGTACTTATCCTGGTCTCCCATGGGGTGCAGGGCCCAAGCACTTGGGCCATCCTCCACTGCACTCCCTGGCCACAGCAGAGAGCTGGCCTGGAAGAGGGGCAACCGGGACAGAATCCGACGCCCCGACCAGGACTAGAACCCGGTGTGCCGGCGCCGCAAGGTGGAGGATTAGCCTAGTGAGCCGCAGCGCGGGCCGGTCCTGTAGGACTTTTAGAATATTTGTTCTATTTCTGTAAATAAATGCCATGGTATTCTGATGGGGATAACATTGAATCTCGAAATCACTTTGTGTGATATGAACACTTTAACAATATTAAGTCTTAGAATTTGTGAACATGAGGCATCTCTATTTGTCTCTTTCATTGATTTTACTAGTGCTTTATAGTTTACAACCTACAGATCTTTATCTCAAAAACATTTTGGTTAACTTTATCTCTAAACACTTTGCTATTTTGGTGCTGTTTTAAATAGGATTACTTACTTAATTTCAGTTTTAGATATTTTGTTGTTTGAGTATAGAAACACCTATTTTCTGTATGTTAATTTTGCATCTAGTAACATTTTTGAATTTCTTGTCTATTTTTTGTTGTGGAGGCTAGAATTTTCCACATATAAATTATTTCTACTTCAAACAAAAGCTATTTTAATTTTGTCATGATATTGATGTCTTTTAAGTATTTTTCTTGCCTAATTGCTCTGTCTAGGATTTCCAGGACTATTTTGAATAGAAGTGGCAAGAGTGGGCCTTCTTGTCTTGCTCCTGATCTTAATAGTAGAGGTGTTTTGCTTTTCTCCATTGAGTATGATGATAATATTTAGATCTGATAGTGATGTGGGATCACGGAACAAACCACCAACAAAAAATTGGAAAAATAGAACAGAAAAAGAGAATCAATTTATCAGAATAGCAATCCACAATCAGAAATGTCTATGAAAACCAGTGTCAAAGTAATATAATTTGAATTATAATCTGATCAGTTAATATTCTAGAAAGATCCAGTTTAAGGTCACCTCATATTTTTGTGTTTTAACTTCCATGAGTCCTACATATCTACACAGTAAACACTGGAAAAAAATTCATCAAGCTTATGGAAAGGAGAGAGCAAAATTAATCACTTTGAAATATACCACAGTACTCTGTTATCAGCTATAGAATAGTTGAAACCAGAGTCTTACTTTTTGGGGGTGGTGTTAGTATATAACTAGCCTGGGGCAAAGTAAATATTCAACTCCAGTCATCTCTAACCTTCTACATCCAACTCCTGCTTATTCCATACATGTTGTCCCACCTGGACATGGGGAAAAAGGAGTGGGGAATATTTGTCAATCATGGTATAGAGGCATAGTGATATTTAAGTGCTAAGATATGATCATGGAAATATAAAATTCCTCCCCTCTGCCAAAAATCTTATCCTTGTTAAAGGCCTGTTCACAGCAGTAGCAATTACCCAGTACCTCATGTTTAATTATTAAGAAAATATCATAGGGACTAGCGTGATGTAGCAGATAAAGTCACTGCCTGCAGTGCTGGCATCCCATATGGGCTCTGGTTCGAGTCCCAGTTGCTTCACTTTCAACCCAGCTCTCTGTTATGGCCGAAGTCCTTGGGCCCCTGCACTCACATGGGAGTCTTGAAGAAGCTCCTGGTTCCTGGCTTCAGATCAGCACAGCTCCGGCTGTTGCAGCCATCTGAAGAGTAAACCAGTGGATAGAAGACCTTTCTCTCTCTCTCTCTCTTTCTGCCTTTGCCTCTCTGTAATTCTGCCTTTCAAATAAATAAATAAATCTTAAAAAATATTATAATGAATAGCAAGAAGCTCAATTTGGAACATAATTTGAAGAAACACAGCAAGTATCAGACACAAAGTGGGAAGGAATTTCGAATCATTAGATTGTGAATTTTTAAACAACTCTGATAAAGATGCTAAAGAATGTAATGGATAAAGGAGACATCAATCAAATTAGATGTGTAATGTAATGGCAGCATAAGAAAGATCCAAAGAGAAATGCCAGAGGGAAAAAAAATACCATAATAAAAGTGAAGAATAGTGTTGCTAGGACTTCTTAATAGAATGGAGACTGATGAAAAAAGAATATCTGGGCTTGAGTTTTTATCAGTGGAAACTTTGAAAATTGGAATTCAAAGAGAACAAAGAGTTCAAACACAGAATAGAATATTGCGAGATCACTATAAAAGGTGTAACATGCACTTTTGAGAATTCCAGACAGAGAAAAGAGAAAGTAACAGAAGTATATGAAGCAAGAGTGACTGAGAATACCCCTAAATTAATGGAAACTCAGAGAATACTAAATAGGATAGATGCCAAAAAATTACAACTAGACACATCAGTTTCAAATGACAGAAAATCAGGGTAAAGAAAAAATTCTGAAAGAAGCCAGAGGTGGCAAGGTGTGGTGGGGCGTGGGTAAATGAGAGGGAGAATGCCTTATCTGCAGAGGAACAAAGATAAGAATTACATATGACTTCTCAGAAACCATGCAAGCAAGAAGACAGTGAAGTAAAATATTTAGAGTGTTGAAATTAAAAAAATCACCAAGCTAGAATTCTGTATCCTATGAATCTTTCATTAAAAACTGAAAAAGAAATATAAGCCTTCTCATACAAACAAAAATAAATGTCAAAAGTTGTATAGAGAGATGGAAAAATCCATTTGTGATATAAATCAATATCTTAAGAATTTTAGCAAATCGAATCTAAAAATACATCACAAAGAGTAATATAACACAACAATATCTAGTGTATTAATCTTCTAAAGAAGAAAAATATATAATATTTTCATTGGTAGAGAAAAGGCATTTGACATTCTACCTTGTAAGAAGTGTTAAAAATTCTCTCAAGAGAAGGAAAATGATATAGATCAGAACGTCAGATCTATAAAGAAAAGGAATTCATTGCAGACAAAATAAATGAAGATAGCATGAAAATATATATTTTTCTTATCCTTTTAAGAAAGTGTTTTATCTATTTTTATTTATCCAAAAGAGATATGGAGAGAAAGAAAGATCTTCCATCTGCTGGTTCATTCCACAAATGCCCACAACAGCCAGGTGTAGGCCAGGCTGCAGCAAGGAACACAAAATCTGTCTGGGTCTCCTATGCTTCTGGCAGGGATTGAAATACATGAACCATCATCAGTTACATCCCAAAATGCAGTAGAAGAAAGCTGGATTTGCCGTGGAGGAGCCAGGACTCAAATCAGCACTCCTATAAGGGATGCAGGCCTCCCTAATGGCAGCTAAACCTGCTGCACTACAATACTCATCCCGATTTTTCTTATTCTTAATTGATATCATAATACACACCACTGTTTCATTCAATTATGTATTCTTATATGTTATGTGTGTGTATGTTTATATGCAAGTGGAATGAATAACAGCAATGAAACAGGGACATGAGGGATGAATTAGAATGATTTTGTTATTATAAGGTATAATGACATGTAAAATTAACTACTCGTGAAGGAGTTTTGAATTATTTGAAAATAGAAATGGATTAGGTTTATGTGTATATCTCAAACACTAACGCAACCACTAAAAATATTACACAAAAATGAAGCAAAACCTGATATGCTAAGAAAGAAAAAAAAGTAAAATCCTATAAAAAGGCATAAAAAGAATGGAAATAAAAAACATGAACAAATATGAGCAAAATACATAAAAACTATAATAACTATGATACTTATTCATATAACTGAATCAAGACTCTTTGGATGTCAATGGTATATCATGGTAGATCAAAAATATTACTGAATTCAATTTTACCTATAGAACATTCATGAAATACTCAAGTATACATTCTTTACAAGCACCAACATAACATTCATCAGTATAGGTCGTATCCTAGGTCATATAGCAAATCTCAACACATAGAAAAATTGAAGTTATACAGAGAATATTAGCTGGCCATAATGGGAGTAAACAAATAATAATAATAACAGAAAGAAATCAGAAATATACCTAGCCAGTTAGAAATTAAACAACACACTTTAAAGTCATCCATAATTCATATAGGATAGCTCAGAGTAAGTGAAAAAAAAAAAAAACATGTAGGAGAATAAGAATGAAAATAGAACATACCAGGATTTGTGGGATACAGGTAACAACAATCCTGGGAAGGAAATTTGTGGCACTAAATACATCTATAAGAAAAATAATTTATATTAAGTAAATATGCTATTTTCATACCTCAAAGAAACTAGAAAAAAAAGTCTAGAAAAATAAACCTGAGTCAATTAAATGGAAGAAAATCATGAATATAAGAGCAGAAAACAATAACATGGAAAATAAAAAAACAGAAAAATAAATAAATAAGATAAAATTTTATTATTTGGAAAAACATATTGTTGATAAACTTTTAACAACATTGACAGAGGAAGAAAAAGACTTAAGTCACTATTATTAAAATGATGTAGGACATCATAATAGATCCTGTAGCATTATAAAAGAAAAAAATTTACTATCACAAATTCAACAACTTGAAAGAAATGGATCAATTGTTCAAAAATCACAAACTATCAATATTTTAAAATGATGTAGTAGAAAATTTGAATGCTACTATAACCATTAAATAACTGAATTTATAATATATATATAATAGCAAGTCTCCCAGACCAGATAGTTTCACTGGGTAATTTTACCAAACATTCAAAGAAAAATAATCAGTAATTTTACACATTGCTCTTCAGAAAATAGAAGATTAGGGAACACCTCTGCTCTCATTTCATGAGGCTGATATAGGGTACATCAAGAATTTTATGGAAAATGAAATAAAAAGTATAAGTTTATTTTCATGCAAATTTATTAAAATTCATGCATTATTTTTCACAACACATTTTCTGTTGTGAAAAAAATTCTGCACATTAAATTTATTCTGCACCAAAAACTTTCAATTAAGCTTTTAATTCCATTTGTCCATGAACTTATTTAAGTACCTTTGCAATAGCTTGAAAACAAAACCAGATAAAGAAATATGTAAAAATTTTAAGCAATATAATTAAATCTATGTTTACTAGCTCTAGTTTTGGTGTATATTCTTATCGTACCCTCCTACTTTTGTAATAGTAATAATAATTACTATTATAACATTTATAATCTTTATGAAATTTATTTTGTTTAATACCATTTTTTCATTAGGTTAAACTTCAAAAAATACACAAAAAAGTCTTCTCTGAGATCCATTCTCATATGTTTATCTAAAAAACACCTGAAATGTTTCTCTATGCTCCAAACATTTGTATATTGGAAGTTCTTTAGAAACCTTTATCTTTCAGCCATCAGTGGTGTCAATTGGTGAATTTCTCCACTATCTCTATAGGCTCTTGGCAGAAGTGACTTCACTTCATTTTCATATTTTATGTCATATTTTGTTGTTCTTATTTCTTTGGAATAGAGTACAACCATTTTTCAGCATCAGTACTTAGCATATCAGATAAAGTTAGAATATTTTTGTTCCCAAAAGGCTATAAAAACAGTCTGTGTTCCAGTCTTCATAGGAAATTTGGAGCGCTGCTCAAAATTGGAATCTGGGCAAGAAATCTGAAATAGTTTCCTACATATAGAAAATTCCAGGACTTACTATTTGGTGAGTAACCTACTAATTCTTGTATTATAATCTTCTATGTCTACAATCTTCTTTTGCCTATAAAACATATTCACTGTAGATACCTTATAAAAGAAAGGTCGTGCAGTCTTTATTTCTCTATCACTTGCTTATTTCACTTAACATACTATCCACATTGCCACACCAGACAGTGTTTCTTTTTAAGGCTGAATAGCATTCCAGTTTGTATATATGCCAATATAAACATTTTTCTTTATTCATTCATCCACTGATGAGCATTTACATTGTACCTACAGCATGACTATAGAGAATGATTTCACTCAAATGTAGAATCTAAAATGGTCAAACTCTTATAAGCAGAGAATAAATTGGTGTTTGCTGAGGAAAGAGGGAAATAGGGAAGTGCTGTTCAATCATGAAAAATGAGTAAGTTCTAGAAATCTGTACATGGTTAGGAATATAATTTTTTGAAGATTCTATTTATATTTGAGAGGTAGAGTTATAGAGAGAGAAAGAGAGAGACAGAGAGAAAAGTCTTCCATCCACTGGTTCACTCTCCAAATGGCTGCAACAGCTGGAGCTGAGCCAATCTGAAACCAGGAGCCAGAAGCTTCTTGTAGATCTCCCACATGGGTGCAAGGGCCCAAGCACTTGGGCCATCTTTCACACAGTTTTCTCAGGCTATTAGCAGAGAGCTGGATCAGAAGAGGGGCAGTTACGCTGGTGTAGCAGGCAGAGGCTCAGCCTACTACACCACAGCACTGGCCCCATGGAATATAATTACACTTAAAAGTTTATCATTAAAGTAGGTTTCATGTTAAGTGTTACTATGATAATAAAACACACAGACAAAAACACACACCATAGAATAAATGATTTCTTAAAGATTTTCCACTGGACATTGAATCCATTCATGGAATATACATTGACTTTTCCCTTAGACCATGGCTCTTGTTAACATTCATCTGTTAGTTATCTGGATGCCTCTTTTTACCTGATGATTATGAGCATGAAGTAGTAATTGGGAATGAAATTTTGACATTTCAGCAATAAGTCTTTGCTAACCTAATTGGCTTTTAATTCATTAATAGGTACTGGAAAATGGCTGCAAAGTATAAAATGGCACGTGAGCAACTGGCAAATTCTCTTCAAGAACTCGTAGATGAAGAATTGAAGAAATTTAAAAGTAAACTCACCTATGTCAAACTCAAAAAAAGGATTAATAATATTCCCAAGGGGAAAATTATAGATGCTGATAGTGAAGATCTTGCTGAAATCCTGGTCCAACACTATGGGTCAGATTATGCAGTGAAGGTTGTCTTGAAAGTCCTGAAGAAAATTGATCAGAGAAGCTTGGCTGAGATACTCCACCATGAAATCAAGGGTGAGTCAATGCCCCAGACTTTCAAATGCTCTTGCTACTATCCCATCATATGGCCCCAAAACTCAACGGTAATTTAATTTACTCACCAAGGAGTCTTGATTAAATGCCTATGCATTGGCCTAACTTTTTCTGTCATTATCATGCATTTTAGATCATGATAAGTCATCCCCAGGGCTATGTCTCTTTTTGATAATAATTTGATTATTTCTAGTTAATTATATTGTTTAATATGCTGTTAAAACTAATCAATAATCAAAAATTAAGGAGCATTTTCATTAGATCATATAGCATTTTCACAGAGATTTGTATACATAAAAGTGGCATAGAACATAAAATCTGTGTGTGGCTTATTTGACCTCTACAGCAACAGAAATGGAAAATGTTCAAACCTCAAATTTGAATACCTGAAAACATCCAAACACTAGATAAAAAAGCCAAAGGGCCATGGACAGTTAAGGATAGTAGGAGGTAGAGTAACAAGCTAAGGCCATATTGGTTTTATTCTAACAAAATGAGGGGTAAACTATTTTAGTTCCTAGTTAGAGTAGTATTATTTAAGAGGGACTGTTAAATGATATTTTTTATAAATCTGAATTTTTAGAAAGAAGAAAATATAGCAAACAAGAAGATGATGAAACAGATGAAGATGATGATGAGGATGAAACTGATGAAGAATCAACTGATGAAGAATCAAGTGATGATGATGATGATGATGACGACGACTGAAAAGTAAAACCTTTCCAACAAAAAAGTCAGAGCATATTTTCTTTCATTGCTTTGTATGGGATGTGGAGACAAATGTAAAACTTATGATATTTGATTCAGTTTTAATTTCTATGTTGCATTTACACTTTTTATTTCTCTAGTATTTCCGAACTGTATAATCATATTTAGTCAGAGTAAAACTTATGAGAGATTTTAAATTCATGTTTCTAGAAGTTAAAATTTTAGGTCATGTAAGAATTAATCAATCTTTTAGATAATAAAAGATTTGTCTTACATGTGGTCGGCATTATGGCACAGTGTATTAAGCTGCTGCCTGTGATGTTGGTGGCCCATTTCAGAATGCTGGCTTGAAGTGGAGCAGTCAGGATTCCAACTGGCACTCATATGGAATGCCAGTGTTGCAAGTGGCAGCTTACCCTCCTGAGCCAAAAAACTGGCCCTCATACTAATTTCTTTATTGAACAGTAACTTGACCACACACCTTTTTTTCCCTTTTAAACATGCTGTTATATTCTTTAACAAGCCTGAGAATTGTCCAAATGTTTGTTTTCAGCTTCCCAGAATAAATTTTGTCTTTAAACAGTGTGTTTTTTTCACATTTTTCTAGAAGCAATTAAGCGAAACCATGCAGCACTCTACTCGAGATTTCTTCTGCCAAATACCACAATTCATCACTCTTAAGTTCTTTCATCTACAAAGTTCTAGCACAGACACAATTCAGCTCATTTCATAACAAAAATGACCTTTTCTCCAATTTCCAATACATTGTCCCATATTTCTGAGGAGTCATGAGTAGTGTTTGCTAACCTTCAGTAATCTCTAGGAAGACTTGGGGAGCTGTTGGCCTCAATAAGCTGTGTACTTTTCACCAAATTTCAGAATGCACATCGCCCCGTCTTAGGAGAAAATTTGTCCTTGTCCCATTCTTCACCATCAACAAAAGTTCTGACTCTGGGTATTGAGGGTAAGGGATCCAAAATTCATTTTGCAGGAACACGACCAACAACCATCCCTCACTGTAGGGCCTGTGAGCCATGAATACAAATAACTGGAGACTCCTCCAGTCCTTCCATCCCTCTTCCCATGGTTCTCCGTTTCTCCCAGCAGAGTCTATGACATAAATGGGTTCCATCATTTTGTGCTTCCTTTGCCAAATTTGCATATATTCCCTGACTCATCACAGCAATCTTTCATGGGGCTGTTTGTAGGATTCTTGTATTGTGAAGAATAGAGCTATGGGATACATGTTAGCCTAGTTGTTAAGATACCACTTGGGATGCCTACATTCCATATCGAAGTGCCTGGGTTTGAGTCCTTGATCTGCCTCTGATTCTAGCTTACTTCAGAGGGCACACCCCCAGCTTGCCTAAGAACCACACACTTGGCTCCATCATTTAAAGATCCCATACTACGTCTAGATATTGTCACTCTGGAAAGCAAGCTTTCAGTACACAAATCTAAGGGAACAAACCATATCTTGTACAAAAAGTTGAGTGTGTGAAACAGCTTTGAGAAGAGTATGGTTCTATCAATGGCTATCAGTGTGGGTCATGCTTAAGAGAATTATCATGCACACATGACTTAGAAAATTACTTGCAGAGTTAATGTGATAAATGCACATCGATGAAGTCATATTATAATAGTATTACCCTAAAGTAGTCAAGAACCACAATACCAAACTAATTATTTGGACCTACCCAATTCTGAGATTTGTTAAGTGGTATAGTTGAAAATTCAGAATGTGAAAAATGTTTCATGATATGAGATTGTACAAAGAATATAATTTGCATCACAGAGGAGCTATGATCTGCAGAGGTCTGTAAATCCCATTGGAATAGACAAACCTGTGCAGAGACACAAGAAAAATTTATGCTTCTGACTTTCCAAAAACTGAAAATGTCATGCCACCATCCCTTTGTAACCAGGAAGACTGCTGACTTCTTAGTTTAAGATATTAGTGGGGCCGGTGCTGTGGTAAAGTGGGTAAAGTCACGGCCTGTAGCGCTGGCATCCCATATGGGCACTGGTTTGAGTCTCCGCTGCTCCACTTCCCATCCAGCTCTTTGCTACAGCCTGGGAAAGCAGTAGAAGATGTTCCAAGTCCTTAGGCCCCTGCACCCACGTGAGAGACCTGGAGGAAGCTCCTGGCTCCTGGCTTCGAATCAGAGCAGCTCCGACCATTGTGGGCATCTGGGGAGTGAACCAGCCAGCGGATGGAAGATCTCTTTCTCTCTGCCTCTCCTTCTCTCTCTTTGTACCTCTGACTTTCAAATAAATAAATAAATATTTTTTAAAAAGATATTAGTGTAAAGTTTTAGAAAGTTTTAACTAATAGAGGTCTAGCAGCCTCTAACATTTCATATCTCACATTTCTATTTAAGTTACAAAAATAAAGCCACAAATCAGTTAGAGTGTGACTGTGGGGTTGGCATCTTTCAATGAACCACTTTGTAGTTGTCTGTGACCAGAAGTTTTTAGAAATTTCTATAGCAATTTGATAGTCATTATGTTTAATCTAAGAATTTTGAAAGTGGAGTTTTACCTTGTATTTTTTTGTTTTCATTTTCAATTCACTTTTAGGAGTTCAAGTGTATATTTTATAAAAGCAGTAGTCTACAATATTTGGGGATTATATTAAAAGAATTAAAAATGGCTCTTTACTACAAATTTTTTGAGAAGAGGTGTCATGATGTATTATAAATCCCAGTGGCTTCTCTTAGACATATTGCTGGCATATGATCCTTTAAAGCATACATTTTGTTGCTTGTACATGATGGCTATATCCAATTAATAATTCCCCAGACTAAATCACAGGCAATAAAAATAATAATAGGGGTGAATGCTTTGGTACAGTGGAGTAAGCCAGTGTTTGGGACAGTTGCATCCAATAATGGAGTGTCAGTTGGAGTCCTGGCAATCCGATCCGGCTTCCTACTAATGTGCCAGGGAGGCAGCAGATGATGGCCCATGTGCTGGGGTTCCTGCCATCTGCATTGAAGACTTGGGTGGAATTCCTGGTCCCTGATTTCTGTCTGGCCTAGCCCTGTCCCTTGTGGACATTTGAGAGTTAGCCAGTGGATGGAAGATCTCTCCCTCTGTTCTGGTGCTCTGCTTTTAGGTTAAACAAATCTTTAAAACTGTAATAGATAAGTGGGTTATATCAAATGAAAAAAAAATTACACAACAAAAGACAGAGTTAAGAGACATCCCACAGGTTGAGAGGCAATATTTGCAAATCATAATCTGATAAGGAGCTAATATCCAAAATACATAATGAAGTGAAACAACCAAATACAATTTATCTTCTAAAACACTTATTTTATTGAAAATAAAATACAGAAACACCAAATTCTCAAAGGATCTTAAAGACATTTCTCAAAAGAAGAATGAGAAACAGATATATGAAAAAGTCAGAAAATTACTAATTATGAGAGAAATTCAAACCCAAAACCACAGTGATATATCATTTTACATCCATTGGAATGGCTATTACATAAAAATAACAATTCTTTACAAAGATGTGGAAAAATTAAGAACCCCAGCATACTATCAGCAGCAAATGGAACCATCATATGATCTAACAATACCATTTCTGGACATATATCCAAAGGATATGAAATTAGTGCTGTAAAAAGATATCAAAATTCCCATATTCATTGCATCATTAGTCACAGTAACCAAGACATGCAGTGAGCCTGTTTCCAAAACTCAAATGAATACTATTCAGCCTTCAGAAAAAAAGAAAATCCTGTTATTTGCAACAAAATGAATGAAATGAGAGAATCTTATGCTAAGTGAAATAAAACAGCAAGACAAAGAAAATATAGCACAATGATATCACTTATATGTGTATCTAACATAACATATCTCATAGAAGCAGGCAATAGAGTGATGATTATCAGATGCTAGTGGCTGGGGGAGTGGGGAAATGTTTGTGAAGGGATACAGAGCTGCAATTAGGCAGGAGGTATGAATGATACCTGTTTAAAGTTGTGGATTGTTAATTAGCTTGATTCAGTCTTACCGCATTGTATACATATATCATAATATCACTTTGCATCCCATCATTATATAAAAATAACGTTGAATAAACTTTGCATTAGTTTCCTACGGCTACGATAGAAAATCACTACAGAGGCTGGCGCTGTGGTATAGAAAGTTAAGCTGCTGCCTGAGTGCCGGCAATCCATGTGGGCACTGGTTCGAGTCCTGGCTGTTCCACTTCTCTATCCATCTCCCTGCTAGTGTTTCTGGGAAAGCAGCAGAAGATGGCCCAAATACTCGGACACTTGTACCCACGTAGGAGACCTGGAAGAAGATGTGGCTCCTGCCTTCAGCCTGGCCCAGCCCTGGCTGTTGCAGACACTGAACCAGCAGATGAAGATTCTCTCTCTCTCTCTCTCTCTCTCTCTCTCTGTGTGTGTGTGTGTATCCTCCATCTCTCTCCCTTCTCTCTCTTCATCTCTGTCTTTCAAATAAATAAATAAATAAAGAGGAAAATCACTACAAACTTTGCGTTTTAAAATAACAAACATTTACTTTCTCATAATTTCAGAGACCCAAAGCCCAAATCAGGCTGTCAGCAGGCCAAGTCCTCTCCAGAGCTCCTAGCGAATGAGCCTTCTCTCCTGAAACATGGTGGGGGTTGGTCCGGCCTTTTTCCCTTTGCTCTTCTTTATCCTCCCTGCCTTTCATCCCCGTGCTAGGTGCCCTTCAATTTAACCCAAAGCTTACTGTGGGTTGCAGCTTGTTGCCATGCCATTCTAAGCAGGGTCAAGCTCGCCCTAAAACAAAGGGAGGAGATGTGGCCGATCCTAGCAGTTAACCCGAGCTCAGGCAAATTTCTTTGCACCTTCGCCTTCTGCCAATCATGTAAACTGCCCCTGGGTGTGGCCCATGCCCCCCCTGGAGAGCTACCTTCAAGCTGATTGAAGAGGCGTATTGGCACCAGTATCAGTTCCGTCCTTTAGTTAGTGTTCCCCTCAGTTAGTTACGCACCTCTCCCTGCCCTTTAAAAGCATATGTGGCTGTGAATAAAGTCAGAGAGAGAGAGAGAGAATGAGCCTTCTCTGAGTCTTCCAGCTTCAGTGGCTACAGGTTTATCTTTGCTTTGGAGACATCACCCCAGCCTCTGCCTCTGCCTTACATGTCTTCCCTCTGTCTCTGTGTCCTTCTCTCATGCAAAGGACACTTGTCATTGGATTTAGAGCCCAGGCTAACCCAAAATGGTCTCATCTCAGTATTTTCATTAATTATATATGCAAAAACATTTACTTCTAAATTGTACACATTCAGACCTTCAAAGAGGACATCTTTTTAGTATTAACAACTCAACCCATTAACAGCTTTGTAAGCTGTGAAAGAGTGATAGATTTTTAAAATATATATATATATATTAAATAGCAATCTATCCTATATTGTACTCAGAAAGGCCCCATTTAGTATTGTATGGAGAATGGATTATAAGTGGACAAACATGGAAGTGAGAAAGTCAGTAAGATTTAGACTGATTACAGTGACTCAGAATGAATCAACAAAGGTTGTGGCAATGGAGAGGCAGAGGAGATGGTAAGACAATTGGGCATGCAATGTGACAAAGCCAGGTGGGAAGAAATATCCTTGCTAAACCTTTGGCCTGAGCCATGCTACAGACAATAGGGAAGACTCAAATGGGAAAAGTAGGTGGGGAAATCGAGACTTATTTACATGGCCTGTAATTACATGCTGATTCAGTTCTTACCCCACCCTCGATAAAACCCTCATTTAACAATTATGACATCTTGGGCTACACCAGGCACCTCTAGTGTTTTATTTTGTTTTTCTTTTTCTTTTTTTTTTCTTGGCAGAAGACAGTTGTTTCTGTCTTGATTGTTCACAGATATACACAATGGTCTGGAAATCCCCTGGAGATTCTTGATTGGGAGGCATCGTCCAGAAGATGCTGAATATACTGATGTCACCAGCCTTTTACATTGTCATTATTGAAAATTCTACTCTAAAATTTCTGAAAAAGTAATTGGAGAATCCAGGGTGGTTTGAGAAACATCAGTGTAGTAGCTGACCTCACAGGAGATTCAGGTATTTCAGATTGGGATTTTAATAAAAAATGCCCTAGGGATCTCTCCTTGTAGAAAGGTTACAAAACTTGACAGCACAGATTGCTCCTGGGAACGCCCTGTTTACAATAGCTTTTAGAACCTTAGAATCCTCCAGGCTGGTTCCTTAGTGAATTTGAGCTGGATCTTTTCATAAACTGGTGCTTCTTGGGATGGGATAGAATAAAGCTAACAGTCAGATCATCTCCCAATCCCAGCATATTTGACAAACGACAGCGGAGGTTCCTAGTGAAATAAACAGGCTGCAGAGAGCACAGCTTTCTTCACCTGTAACTTCTCTCTTACAGTTTCAGCGCTCATTGTCCAGTACTTGTCTCATGCCAGCCCCCCAGGTGAGAGTGGGTACGGTGCTGAGTGGAAGGCATCCAGTTTTAAGGCTTCTGTAAGCTTGATTCTGTTCGTGAAGGAGGGCTTTCCCTTTCTCTCTCCTATGCCTCTCTCTTAACCAGGTGGCTTTTAGAATGGATGCTCCTTATGAATCCCGTTCTGCATCTCCCCAAGAGAGGGCTGAGTCTTTGTCAAGGATGCCAGGGTGTCAGTAAGTGCTGTGAGCTCACATGGCCTCTCCTTAGGCACTGGAGGCCAAGGCGGAAGATTCTGCTCTGCCCTTGCTGTTTCAGGGCTCCCCCTTCAAGGCTCCCTTCTTTGTATTGAGCCACTTCACTTTGGGCACTGGGAGCAGGCAGGAGCAGGACAGAACCTGAGCCTCCAATCCAGGGAACAGGCAGGACCCTCTGCGCTAGGATGCTGATCTGCATGCACAGGCATTCAGCTTTCCTGTCCTTAGTCCCTTGTCACCAGGAACTCATTCTACTTCATTGAGACAAGGTTGATAGTGAGATTTTAAGCTCTCTTTAACATGATGATCCATCCTGAGAGTTCTAAGTCAATATTTTCCCATTCTAGGCCAGTGATGTAGGTCTCAGCAATAAACCTAGCCCCACCTTCTCACTCACACTTCTTTGAAGAAGTATATGTGGTGGTGTGGGAGTGTCAGCATGAATCCGTTTATTCATTCCTTTAACCAACTTTTATTCAGCTTCTACCATGTGTCAAAGAATACTGAAATACAGATAGAGAGATAAGTGATATATGTTACCACACACTGAAGCAGCAACACAGTCCAAGAAGATGAACAGGTGAAGAGCTAACTAAAGGACAATGTAACACCTGTATTCAAGGCAGTATGTGACAATATTTCTGTGGACATTGTGAAGATTAAGGTCAATTTTGGATTGTATAGTAAGTAAAGAACTTTACACAGAAGTTAAAGTAAAGTTGACTCTCAGTGATTATTAGTTGGTTAAACTTAAAAGAGTCAGAATGTTCCTGTGAATGTCTATGATGTTTAGACAGTGTTTGGCTCAGAGCAACTCTGGCCATTGTGGCCAATTGGGGAGTGAATCATCAGATAGAACACTTCTCTCTCTCTCTGCCTCTCTCTGTGTAACTCTGACTACCAAATAAATCAATAAATCTTTTTAAAAAACTAAAGTTAATTGAAAATAGATCTTAGTGAAAAATAAGAGTGGAAATAGTAGCGGATGACAAAGAAGGACGGGAGTGGTGGCAGGGGGCAGGCAGTGATGGCAGTGTTTTTGGCAAGGAAGAAGTGAAAACTTATGCTGTCTTCTTTTGTCTGTGGTCTCACTCTCCAGTTTCAGTCATCTGTGATCAAGGATGACGAGGGATGAGTACAGTACAATAAGATTTAGAGAGACAGAGAGAGAGAGAATATATACCTAATTTTATAAATATTCTGTTATTAGCAATTTTTGTTACTCTCTTACTGTGCCTAATTTATAAGTTGAGTATTAGCATATATACATATATATATATATATATATAATAACAGAGTATATATAGGGTTTGGAGTGATCCACAGTTTCAGGCATCCACTTTGGGTCTTGGATTGTGTCCCCTGTGGAAGAGAGGAGATTATATAAAGGAATACTATTCAACCTTAAATAAGGAGGAGATCCTTTCATTTGCAAAATCATGTATGAAATGAGATTATTGCATTAACTGAAATAAACCAGGCATAGAAAGGCAGATACTGAATGATCTCAATTATATGTGGAATCTAAAAATATTTGCAAATATTTTCCATATATATGTACATATATAATTTGTTCATAGTAGAATTCACTACACAGAAAGGTGAGATTTTTCATTTTTAAGGTAACTACTATTTTCTTTTTCTTTCTCTCTAATTTTTGGTAAGTGCTTAGAAAACTTTTACCACTTGAAGATTGCATGGATATATAGCTACACAGATGATTCAAAGTAGATAGATGACAGATAAAAGACTGTAATTTCATAGAAAGATAATTTTAAAATTAAGCCATTAGTGATTTGTGGATTAATTATTGCATACATATATGTTGTTGTATGTATGTACACATATATGAACACAAACATAGGTACACAATTTTATAACATGAATAAGTATGTTTTGTTAAGTAATATTTTTAACCCAGAAATCTTTTATTTAAGGGATACAAGCTTCACAATTTTCATAATTTAGGAAATAGTGATTCTTCCTACCCTACCCCCCCTGCCACCACTCCCGTCCTTCTTTGTCATCCGCTACTATTTCCACTCTTATTTTTCACTAAGATCTATTTTCAATTAACTTTATTTTTTTAAAAAGATTTATTGATTTATTTGGTAGTCAGAGTTACACAGAGAGAGGCAGAGAGAGAGAGAAGTCTTCCATCCGATGATTCACTCCCCAATTGGCCACAATGGCCAGAGCTGCTCTGAGCCAAAGCCAGGAGCCAGGAGCTTCAAGTCCTTAGCTGAAAGCTGGATCAGAAGTGAAGCATCCAGGTCTCTAACCAGTGCCCATGTGGAATGCTGGGGCTTCAGGCCAGGGAGTTACCCCGCTGTGCCAAAGCGCTGGCCCCATATTTTCAATTAACTTTACACACATAAGATTAACTTTACCAGGTAAAGAGTTTAACAAATAGTATGAGAAAAAAAAATCTGTTCCTTAACATTTGAGATAAGTGCTGTTCACTGTTCAAAATCATCGCAAGATGATACCTTCATCATATATTAACGTTTCATTCATACTAGGCTCAATTTCCCTTCTAATATATATATATACTATATTAATAATATATATTAATAATATATACTATATTAATAGGAATAAATTATAACATATATTATATGTTATGGGATATATTTCTTCTCAGTTTCCTTTTTAACTTTATTTCTAAAATGTTTAGTGTATTTGCCATTATACTCATATGATGTGATGTCATATTTGATACATGTATACCTGTGTATTGATCAAATCTGAGTAAATAGCATCTTTTACCTCAAATACTTACAATTCCTTGTAGAGTGAAGATTCAAAATTCTCTGTTCTCACTATTTAAAAATATACAATAAACTATTGTTAGCTATAGTCACTCTATTGTGCTATAGAAATTAGAACTCTATTTTCCAATCTAATTTTATTTTTGTACCAGTTAACTCCTCCCCCACATTCCATAGCTTCTAGTAAGCACTATTCTATTCTCAACTTTTTTGAGATCAACTTTGTAAGCTTCTACAGATGTGTAAGAACATGTGGTATTTCTCTGCGTTCCTAGATTATCTCATTTAACATGATGTCCAACAGTTCCATTCACGTTGCCACCAATGACAGTAGTTCATGCCTTTTATGCCTGAACAATGTTTCTTGTGTGTATGTACACACCAAATTTTCTTTATTCATTTATCTATTGATGGACACCTGGTTTGATTGCATATTGTAGCCATGGTGAATAGTGTTATAATAAACATCGTCATTTTTCTTTTTATACCTCATTTTTACTATAAAATTATTTACCTAGAAAAATTTAGAATAATCTTGCTAAATCCCTTTACCCAAAACCC